>NW_026870899.1:7676647-8316368 GCF_033118175.1 Dama dama
TCATAAAGAGCCTGAAAAGTTGTGCAAAATATGAAGAGCTTCAAAAGATGTCAAAAATATGAGGAGAATGAAACGGTCAGCAAAATAGGAGAAGCATGAAATGGTGATCAAAAACATGAAGAGCCTGAAAAGGTGTGAAAAACATGAAGAGCCTGAAAAGGTGTGAAAAATATGAAGAGCTTCAAAAGGTGTCAAAAATATGAGGAGCATGAAACGGTCTGAAAAATAGGAGAGGCATGAAGCGGTGTTGAAAAACATGAAGAGCCTGAAAAGGTGTGGAAAATATGAAGAGCTACAAAAGCTGTCAAAATATGAGGAGCATGAAACTTTCTGAAAAATAGGAGGAGCATGAAGCGGTGTTGAAAAACAAGAAGAGCCTGAAAAGGTGTGAAAAAAATGAAGAGCTTCAAAAGGTGTCAAAAATATGAGGAGCATGAAACGGTCTGAAAAATAGGAGGAGCATGAAGTGTTGTTGAAAAACTTGAAGAGCCTGAAATGGTGTGAAAAATATGAAGAGCTTCAAAACTTGTGAAAAATATGAAGAGCTTCAAAAGGTTTAAAAAATGAGATGAGCATGAAACGGTCTGAAAAATAGGAGGAGCATGAAGTGGTGTTGAAAAAAATGAAGAGCCTGAAAAGGTGTGAAACATATGAAGAGATTCAAAAGGTGTAAAAATTATGAGGAGCATGAAACGGCCTGAAAAATTTGAGGAGCATGAAGCGGTGTTCAAAAATATGAAGAGCCTGAAAAGGTGTGAAAAAATATGATGAGCTTCAAAAGGTGTCAAAAATGAGATGAGCATGAAACGGTGTGAAAAATAGGAGGAGCATGAAGCGGTTTTTAAAAAAATGAAGAGGCTGAAAAGGTGTGAAATATATGAAGAGCTTCAAGAGGTGTCAAAAATATGAAGAGCATGAAACGGTCTGAAAAATAGGAGGATCATGAAGCGGTGTTCAAAAACATGAAGAGCCTGAAAAGGTGTGAAAAATATGAAGAGATTCAAAAGGTGTGAAAAACACGAGGAGCATGAAACGGGCTGAAAAATAGGAGAAGCAAGAAGTGGTGTTGAAAAACATGAAGAGCCTGAAAAAGTGTGAAAAATATGAAGAGCTTCAAAAGATGTGAAAAATATGAGGAGCATGAAACGGTCTGAAAAATAGAAGCGGCATGAAATGGTGTTCAAAAACATGAAGAGCCTGAAAAGGTGTGAAAAGTATGAAGAGCTTCAAAAGGTGTGAAATACATGAGGAGCATGAAACGGTCTGAAAAATAGGAGAAGCATGAAGTGGTGTTGAAAAACATGAAGAGCCTGAAAGGAGTGAAAAATATGAAGAGCTTCAAAAGGTGTCAAACATATGAAGATCATGAAACGGTCTGAAAAATAGGAGGATCATGAAGCAGTGTTCAAAAACATGAAGAGCCTGAAAATGTGTGAAAAATATTCAGAGCTTCAAAATGTGTCAAATATATGAGGAGCATGAAACGGTCTGAAAAATAGGAGGAGCATGAAACGGTGATTAAAAAAATGAAGAGCCTGAAAAGGTGTGAAAAATATGAAGAGCTTCAAAAGGTGTGAAATACATGAGGAGCATGAAACAGGCCGAAAAATAGGAGAAGCATGAAGTGGTGTGGAAAAACATGAAGAGCCTAAAAAGTTGTGAGAAATATGAAGAGCTTCAAAAGATGTGAAATACATGAGGAGCATGAAACTCTCTGAAAAATAGGAGGAGCATGAAGCGGTGTCAAAAACATGAAGAGCCTAAAAAGTTGTGAGAAATATGAAGAGCTTCAAAAGTTTTAAAAAATGAGATGAGCATGAAACGGTCTGAAAAAGAGGAGGAGTATGAAGCGGTGTTGAAAAACATGAAGAGCCTAAAAAGTTGTGAAAAATATGAAAAGCTTCAAAAGGGGTCAAAAATGAGATGAGCAAGAAACGGTCTGAAAAATAGGAGGATCATGTAACGGTGTTGAAAAACATGAAAAGCCTGAAAAGGTGTGAAAAATATGAGGAGCTTCAAAAGGTGTGAAAAATATGAGGAGCATGACACTGTCTGAAAAATAGGAGTAGCATGAAGCTGTGTTCAAAAACATGAAGAGCCTGAAAAAATGTGAAAAATATGAAGAGCTTCAAAAGGTGTGAAAAATATGAGGCGGATGAACGGTCTGAAAATTAGGAGGAGCATGAAGCGGTGTTCAAAAAAAAAAAGAGCCTGAAAAGGTGTTAAAAATATGAAGAGCTTCAAAAGGTGTAAAAAATATGAGGAGCATGAAACGGTCTGAAATAGAGAAGCAGCATGAAACGGTGTTGAAAAATATGAGGGCCCTCAAAAGGTGTGAAAAATATGAAGAGCTTCAAAAGGTGTGAAAAATAGGAGGAGAATGAAACGTTCTGAAAAATAGGAGGAGCATGAAGCGGTGTTGAAAAACCTGAAGAGCCTGAAAAGGTGTGAAATATATGAAGAGCTTCAAAAGGTGTGAAAAATATGAAGAGCTTCAAAAGGTGTCAAAAATATGAGGAGCATGAAACGGTCTGAAAAAAAGGAGAAGAATGAAGTGGTGTTGGAAAACATGAAGAGCATGAAAAGGTGTGAAAAATATGAAGAGCTTCAAAATGTGTCAAAAATATGAGGAGCAAGAAATCGTCTGAAATATAGGAGAAGCATGAAGCGGTGTTGAAAAACATGAAGAGCCTGAAAAAGTGTGAAAAATATGAAGAGCTTCAAAAGGTGTCAAATATATGAGGAGCATGAAACGGTCTGAAAAATAGGAGGAGCATGAAGCGGTGTTGAAAAACAAGAAGAGCATGAAAAGGTGTGAAAAATATGAAGAGCTTCAAAAGCTTTGAAAATCATGAGGAGCACGAAATGGTCTGAAAAATAGGAGGAGCATGAAGCTGTGTTCAAAAACATGAGAACCAGAAAAGTTGTGAAAAATATGAAGAGCTTCAAAAGGTATGGAATATATGCAGATCATGAAACGGTCGGAAAAGTATGAGGATCATGAAGCGGTGTTCAAAACATGAAGAGACTGAAAAGCTGTGAAAAATATGAAGAGCTTCAAAATGTGTCAAAAATATTAGGAGCAGGAAACGGTCTGAAAAATAGGAGGAGCATGAAACGGTGTTGAAAAACATGAAGAGCCTGGAAAGGTGTGAAAAATATGAAGAGCTTCAAAAGGTGTGTAATATATGAGGAGCATGAAACGGTCTAAAAAATAGGAGGACCATGAAGCGTAGTTGAAAAACATGAAGAGACTGTAAAGGAGTGAAATAAATGAAGAGCTTCAAATGGTGTCAAAAATATGAGGAGCAAGAAACGGTCTGAAATATAGGAGGAGCATGAAGCGGTGTTGAAAAACATGAAGAGCCTGAAAAGGTGTGAAAAATATGAAGAGCTTCAAAAGGTGTCAAAAATATGAGGAGCAAGAAACGGTCTGAAAAATATGAGGAGCATGAAGTGGTGTTGAAAAACATGAAGAGCTTGAAAATGTGTGAAAAATATGAAGAGCTTCAAAAGGTGTGAAAAATATGAAGAGCTTCAAAAGGTGTGTAATGTATGAGGAGCATGAAATGCTCTAAAAAATGGGAGGAGCATGAAGCTGTGTTGAAAAACATGAAGAGCCTGTAAAGGAGTGAAATAAATGAAGAGTTTCAAAAGGTGTCAAAAATATGAGGAGTAAGAAACGGTCTGAAATATAGGGGGAGTATGAAGCGGGGTTGAAAAACATGAAGAGCCTGAAAAGGAGTGAAATATATGAAGAGCTTCAAAAGGTGTCAAAAATATTATGAGCATGAAACGGTCTGAAAAATAGGAGGAGCATGAAGCGGTGTTGAAAAACATGAAGAGCTTGAAAAGGTGTCAAAAATATGAAGAGCTTCAAAAGGTGTCAAAAATATGAGGAGCATGAAACATTCTGAAAAATAGGAGGAGCATGAAGCGGTGTTCAAAAACATGAAGAACATTAAAAGGTGTGAAAAATGTGAAGAGCTTCAAAAGACGTCAAAAATATGAGGAGCATGAAACGGTCTGAAAATAGGAGGGGCATGACGCAGTGTTGAAAACCATGAAGAGCATGAAAAGGTGTCAAAAATATGAGGAGCATGAAACGGTCTGACAAAAAGGAGGAGCAGGAAGCAGTGATGAAAAACATGAAGAGCTTGAAATGGTGTCAAAAATATGAAGAGCTTCAAAAGGTGTCAAAATTATGAGAAGCATGAAATGGTCTGAAAAATAGGAGGAGCAGGAAGCCGTGTTGAAAAACATGAAGAGCCTGAAAAGGTGTGAAAAATATGAAGAGCTTCAAAAAGTGTCAAAACTATGAGGAGCATGAAACGGTCTGAAAAATAGGAGGAGCAGGAAGCGGTGTTGAAAAACATGAAGAACATGAAAATGTGTGAAAAATATGAAGAGCTTCAAAAGGTGTCAAAAATATGAGGAGCATGAAACGGTCTGAAATATAGGAGGAGCATGAAGCGGTGTTGAAAAACATGAAGAGCCTGAAAAGTTGTGAAAAATATGAAGAGCTTCAAAAGGTGTCAAAAATATGAGGCGCATGAAATGGTCTGAAAAATAGGAGTAGCATGAAGCGCTGTTGAAAAACATGAAGAGCCTGAAAAGGTGTGAAAAATATGAAGAGCTTCAAAAGGTGTCAAAACTATGAGGAGGATGAAACGGTCTGAAAAATAGGAGGAGCTTGAAGCGGTGTTGAAAAACATGAAGAGCATGAAAAGTAGTGAAAAATATGAAGAGCTTCAAAAGGTGTCAAAAATATGAGGAGCATGAAACGGTCTGAAAAAGAAGAGGAGATGCAGTAGTGTTCAAAAACATGAAGAGCCTGAAAATGTGTGAAAAATACGAAGAGCTTCAAAAGGTGTCAAAATATGAGGAGCATTAAACGGCCTGAAAAATAGCAGGAGCATGAAACGGTCTGAAAAAAAGGAGGAGCAGGAAACGATGTTCAAAAACATGAAGAGCCTGAAAACGTGTGAAAAATATGAAGAGCTTCAAAAGGAGTCAAAAATATGAGGAGCAAGAAACGGTCTGAAAAATAGGAGGAGCATGAATCCGTGTTCAAAACCATGAAGAGCTTGAAAAGTTGTGAAATATATGAAGAGTTTCAAAAGGTGTCAAAAATATGAGGAGAATGAAACTGTCTCAAATAAAGGAGGAGCATGAAGCGGTGTTGAAAACCATGAAGAGAATGAAAAAGTGTGAAAAATATGAAGAGCTTCAAAAGGTGTCAAACATAGGAGGAGCATAAAACGGTCTGAGAAATAGGAGGAGCATGAAGTGGTGTTGAAAAAGATGAAGAGCCTGAAAAGGTGTGAAATATAATAAGAACTTCAAAAGGTGTGAAATAAATGCGGAGCATGAAACGGTCGGAAAAGTATGAGGATCATGAAGCGGTGTTCAAAACATGAAGAGACTGAAAAGCTGTGAAAAATATGAAGAGCTTCAAAATGTGTCAAAAATATTAGGAGCAGGAAACGGTCTGAAAATTTAGGAGGAGCATGAAACGGTGTTCAAAAACATGAAGAGACTGGAAAGGTGTGAAAAATATGAAGAGCTTCATAAGGTGTGTAATATATGAGGAGCATGAAACGGTCTAAAAAATAGGAGGACCATGAAGCGGTGTTGAAAAAAATGAAGAGACTGTAAAGGAGTGAAATAAATGAAGAGCTTCAAAAGGTGTCAAAAATATGAGGAGCAAGAAACGGTCTGAAATATAGGAGGAGCATGAAGCGGTGTTGAAAAACATGAAGAGCCTGAAAAGGTGTGAAAAATATGAAGAGCTTCAAAAGGTGTCAAAAATATGAGGAGCAAGAAACGGTCTGAAAAATATGAGGAGCATAAAGTGGTGTTGAAAAACATGAAGAGCATCAAAAGGTGTCAAAAATATGAAGG
The DNA here is from genome assembly GCF_033118175.1 of Dama dama. Classification (NCBI taxonomy): domain Eukaryota; kingdom Metazoa; phylum Chordata; class Mammalia; order Artiodactyla; family Cervidae; genus Dama; species Dama dama. The sequence continues at coordinate 7,682,552 of NW_026870899.1, forward strand.
GCTTCGAATGGGGTCAAAAATATTATGAGCATGAAACGGTCTGAAAAATAGGAGGAGCATGAAGCGGTGTTGAAAAACATGAAGAGCCTGAAAAGGTGTGAAAAATATGAAGAGCTTTAAAAGGTGTCAAACCTATGAGGAGAATGAAACGGTCTGAAAAATAGGAGGAGCATGAAGCGGTGTTGAAAAACATGAAGAGCATGAAAAGGTGTGAAAAATATGAAGAGCTTCAAAATGTTTCAAAAATATGAGGAGCATGAAATCGTCTGAAAAATAGGAGGACCATGAAGCGGTGTTGAAAAACATGAAGAGCCTGAAAAGTTGTGGAAAATATAGAGCTTCAAAAGGTGTCAAAAATATGAGGCGCATGAAATGGTCAGAAAAATAGGAGGAGCATGAAGCGCTGTTTAAAAACATGAAGAGCCTGAAAAAGTGTGAAAAATAAGAAGAGATTCAAAAGGTGTCAAAACTATGAGGAGCATGAAACGGTCTGAAAAATAGGAGGAGCTTGAAGCGGTTTTGGAAAACATGAAGAGAATGAAAAGTAGTGAAAAATATGAAGAGCTTCAAAAGGTGTCAAATATATGAGGAGCATGAAACGGTCTGAAAAATAGGAGGAGCATGAAGCGGTGTTGAAAAACATGAAGAGCCTGAAAAGATGAGAAATATATGAAGAGCTTCAAAACGTGTCAAAAATACGAGGAGCAGGAAACGGTCTGAAAAATAGGAGGAGAATGAAGCGGTGTTGAAAAACATGAAGAGCCTGAAAAGGTGTGAAAAAAATGAAGATATTCAAAAGGTGTCAAAAATATGAGGAGCATGAAACGGTCTGAAAAATAGGAGGAGCAGGAAACGATGTTCAAAACCATGAAGAGCCTGGAAATGTGTGAAAAATATGAAGAGCTTCAAAAGTGTGAAATACATGAGGAGCATGAAACGGTCTAAAAAATATGAGGAGCATGAAGTGGTGTTGAAAAACATGAAAAGCCTGAAAAGGTGTGAAATATATGAAGAGCTTCAAAAGGTGTGAAATACATGAGGAGCACGAAACGGTCTGAAAAATAGGAGGAGATTGAAGCGGTGTTCAAAAACATGAACAGTTTTAAAAGGTGTGAAAAATATGAAGAGTTTCAAAAGGTGTCAAAAATATGAGCAGCATGAAACGGTCTGAAAAATAGGAGGAGCATGAATCTGTGTTCAAAGACATGAAGAGCATTAAAATGTGTGAAAAATGTAAAGAGCTTCAAAAGACGTCAAAATTATGAGGAGCATGAAACGGTCTGAAAATAGGAGGGTCAGGACGTGGTGTTGAAAACATCAAGAGCCTGAAAAGGTGTGAAAAATATGAAGAGCTTCAAAAGGTTTGAAAAACATGAGGAGCACGCAATGGTCTGAAAAATAGGAGGAGCATGAAATGCTGTTGAAAAACATGAAGAGCCTGAAAAGGTATGAAAAATATGAAGAGCTTCAAAAGGTGTGAAATATATGCGGAGCATGAAACGGCCTGAAAAATAGGAGGAGCATGAAAGGGTCTGAAAAATAGGAGGAGCATGAATCGGTTTTGAAAACATGAAGAGCATCAAAAGGTGTGAAAAATATGAAGAGCTTCAAAAGGTGTCAAACATAGGAGGAGCATAAAACGGTCTGAAAAATAGGAGGAGCATGAAGCCGTGTTCAAAACATGAAGAGCCTGAAAAGGTGAGAAAAATATGAAGAGCTTCAAAAGGATTGAAATACATGAGGAGCACGAAACGGTCTGAAAAAAAGGAGGAGCATGAAGCGGTGTTCAAAAACATGAAGAGCCTGAAAAGGTGTGAAAAATATGAAGAGCTTCAAAACGTGTCAAAAATATTAGGAGCAGGAAACGGTCTGAAAAATAGGAGGAGCATGAAACGGTGTTCAAAAACATGAAGAGCCTGGAAATGTGTGAAAAATATGAAGAGCTTCAAAAGGTGTGTAATATATGAGGAGCATGAAACGCTCCAAAAAATAGGAGGAGCATGAAGATGTGTTGAAAAACTGAAGAGCCTGTAAAGGAGTGAAATAAATGAAGAGTTTCAAAAGGTGTCAAAAATATGAGGAGTAAATAAAGGTCTGAAATATAGGAGGAGTATGAAGCGGTGTTGAAAAACATGAAGAGCCTGAAAAGGTGTGAAATATATGAAGAGCTTCAAAAGGTGTCAAAAATATGAGGAACAAGAAACGGTCTGAAAAATATGAGGAGCATGAAGCGGTGTGGAAAAACATGAAGAGCATCAAAAGTTGTCAAAAATATGAAGAGCTTCGAATGGTGTCAAAAATATTATGAGGATGAAACGGTCTGAAAAATAGGAGGAGCATGAAGCGGTGTTGAAAAACATGAAGAGCTTGAAAAGGTGTCAAAAATATGAAGAGCTTCAAAAGGTGTCAAAAATATGAGGAGCATGAAACATTCTGAAAATAGGAGGAGCATGAAACGGTGTTCAAAAACATGAAGAGACTGAAAAGGGGTGAAAAATACGAAGAGCTTCAAAAGGTTTAAAATACATGAGGAGCATGAAACGGTCTGAAAAATAGAAGGAGCATGAAGCGGTGTTGAAAAACATGAAGAGACTTAAAACGTGTGAAATATATGAAGAGTTTCAAAAAGTGTAAAAAATATGAATACATTCAAAGGTGTCAAAATTATGAGGAGCAAGAAACGGTCTGAAAATAGGAGGAGCATGAAACGGTGTTCAAATACATGAAGAGCCTGAAAAGGTGTGAAAAATATGAAGAGCTTCAAAAGCTGTCAATAATATGAGGAGCATGAAACGGTCTGAAAAACAGGACGATCATGAAGCGGTGTTGAAAAATATGAAGAGCCTGAAATGTTGTGAAAAATATGAAGAGCTTCAAAAGGTGTGAAAAATATGAAGAGCTTCCAGAGGTGTCAAAAATGAGATGAGCATGAAACGGTCTGAAAAATAGGAGGAGCATGAAGTGGTGTTGGAAAACATGAAGTGCCTGAAATGGTGTAAAATATATGAAGAGCTTCAAAAGGTGTGAAAAATATGAAGAGCTTCAAATGGTGAGAAATATATGAGGAGCATGAAACGGTCTGAAAAATAGGAGGATCAAGAAGCGATGTTGAAAAACATGAAGAGTTTGAAAAGGTGTGAAAAATGTGAAGAGCTTCCAAAGGTGTAAAAATATGAGGAGCATGAAACGTTCTGAAAAATAGGAGGAGCATGAAACCATGTTAAAAAATATGAAGAGTCTGAAAAGGTCTGAAAAATATGAAGAGCTTCAAAAGGTTTAAAATACATGAAGAGCATGAAATGGTCGGAAAAATAGGAGGATCATGAAGCGGTGTTGAAAAATATGAAGAGCCTGAAAACGTGTGAAAAATATGAAGAGCTGCAAAAAGTGTCAAGAATGAGATGAGCATGAAATGGTCTGAAAAGTAGGAGGAGCATGAAGTGGTGTTGAAAAACATGAAGAGCCTGAAAAGGTGTGAAATATATGAACAGATTCAAAAAGTGTCAAAAATATGAGGAACATGAAACAGTCTAATAAATAGGAGGAGCATGAAGCGGTGTAGAAAAACATGAAGAGCCTGAAAAGGTGTGAAAAATATGAAGAGCTTCAAAAGGTGGAAAAATATGAAGAGCTTCAAAAGGTGTGAAATATGTGAAGAACTTCAAAAGATGTGAAATACATGAGGAGCATGAAACGGTCTAAAAAATAGGAGGAGCATGAAACGGTGTTCAAAAAAATGAAGAGCCTGAAAAGGTGTGAAAAATATGAAGAGCTTCAAAAAGTGTCACAAATATGAGGAACACGAAATGGTCTGAAAAGTAGGAGGAGCATAAAACGGTGTTCAAAAACATGAAGAGCCTGAAAAGGTGTGAAATATATTAAGAGCCTCAAACCGTGTCAAAAATAGGAGGAGCATGAAACGATCTGAAAAATAGGAGGAGCATGAAGCGGTGTTCAAAAAAATGAAGAGCCTGAAAAGGTGTGAAAAATATGAAGAGCTTCAAAAGGTGTCAAAAATGAGATGACCATGAAACGGTCTGAGAAATAGAAGGAGCATGAAGTTCTTTTCAAAAAAAATGAAGAACCTGAAAAGGTGTGAAGTATATGAAGATTTCAAAAGGTGTCAAAAATATGAGGAGAATGAAACGGTCTGAAATATACGAGGAGCATGAAGTGGTGTTGAAAAACATGAAGAGCCTGAAAAGTGTGAAAAATACGAAGATTTTCAAAAGGTGTCAACAATATGAGGAGCATGACACAGTCTGAAAAATAGGAAACTCATGAAGCAGTGTTGAAAAACATGAAGAGCCTGAAAAGGTGTGGAAAATATAAAGAGCTTCAAAAGGTGTCAAAAATAAGAGGAGCATGAAACGGTTCGAAAAATAGGAGGAGCATGAAACGGAGTTCAAAACATGAAATGCATGAAAAGGTGTGAAAAATAAGAAGAGCTTCAAAAGGTGTGAAATACATGAGGAGCATGATACGGTCTGAAAAGTAGGAGGAGCATGAAGTGGTTGTGAAAAACTTTAAGAGCCTGAAAAGGTGTGCAAAATATGAAGAGCTTCAAAAGGTGTGAAATTCATGAGGAGATGAAACGGTCTGAAAAATAGGAGGGGCATGAAGCGGTGTTCAAAAACATGCAGAGCCTGAAAAGTTGTGAAAAATATGAAGAGCTTCAAAAGGTGTCAAAAATATGAGGAGCATGAAACGGTCTGAAATATAGGAGGAGCATGGAATGGTCTTGAAAAACATGCAGAGCCTGAAAAGTGTGAAAAATACGAAGATTTTCAAAAGGTGTCAAAAATATGAGGAGCATGAAACACTCTGAGAAATAGGAAAATCATGAAGCGGTGTTGAAAAATATGAAGAGCCAGAAAAGGTGTGGAAAATATGAAGAGCTTCAAAAGGTGTCAAAAATATGAGGAGCATGAAACGGTTGGAAAAATAGGAGAAGCATGAAACGGTGTTCAAAAACATGAAGAGCATGAAAAGGTGTGAAAAATATGAAGAGCTTCAAAAGGTGTGAAATACATGAGGAGCATGATAAGGTGTGAAAAATAGGAGGAGCATGAAGATGTGTTGAAAAACATAAAGAGTCTGAAAAGGTGTGAAAAATATGAAGAGCTTCAAAAGGTGTCAAAAATATGAGGAGCATGAAACGGTCTGAAAAAGAGGAGGAGCATGAAGCGGTGTTGAAAAACATGAAGAGCCTGAAAACGTGTGAAAAATATGAAGAACTTCAAAAGGTGTGAAAAATGTGAAGAGCTTCAAAAGGTGTCAAAAATGAGATGAGCATGAAACGGTCTGAAAAATAGGAGGAGCATGAAGTGGTGTTGAAAAAAATGAAGAGCCTGAGAAGGTCTGAAAAATATGAAGAGTTTCAAAAGATGTGAATAATATGAAGAGCTTCAAAAGGTGTCAAAAATAAGATGAGCATGAAACGGTCTGAAAATAAGAAGGAGCATGAAGTGGTGTTCAGAAACATGAAGAGCCTGAAAAGATGTGAAAAATATGAAGAGCTTCAAAAGGTGTCAAAAATATGAGGAGCATGAAACGGTCTTAAAAATAGGAGGAGGATGAAGCGGTGTTCAAAAACTTGAAGAGGATGAAAAGGTGTGAAAAATATGAAGAGCTTCAAAAGGTGTCAAAAATATGAGGAGCATGAAACGGTCTGAAAAATAGGAGGAGCATGAAGTGGTGTTGAAAAACATGAAGAGCCTGAAAATTTGTGAAAAATATGAAGACCTTCAAAACATATCAAAAATATGAGGAGCATGAAACGGTCTGAAAAATAGGAGGAGCATGAAGCGATGTTGAAAAACATGAAGAGCCTGAAAAGATGAGAAAATATGAAGAGCTTCAAAACATGTCAAAAATATGAGGAGCATGAAACGGTCTGAAAAACAGGAGGAGCATGAAACGGTGTTCAAAAACATGAAGAGCCTGAAAAGTTGTGAAAAATATGAAGAGCTTCAAGTTGTGAAATACATGAGGAGCATGAATCGGTCTGAAAAATAGGAGAAGCATGAAACGGTGTTGAAAAACATGAAGAGCCTCAAAACGTGTGAAAAATATGAAGAGCTCAAAAGGTGTCAAAAATATGAAGAGCTTCAAAAAGTGCGAAAAATGAGATGAGCATGAAATGGTCTGAAAAAGGAGGAGCATGAAGTGGTGTTGAAAAACATGAAGAGCCTGAAAAATTGTGAAAAATATGAAGAACTTCAAAACATGTCAAAAATGTGAGGAGCATGAAACGGTCTGAAAAATAGGAGGAGCATGAAGCGGTGTTGAAAAACATGAAGAGCCTGAAAAGGTGAGAAAATATGAAGAGCTTCAAAACATGTCAAAAATGTGAGGAGCATGAAACGGTCTGAAAAATAGGAGGAACATGTAATCGTGTTCAAAATCATGGAGAGCCTGAAAAGGTGTTAAAAATATTAAGAGCTTCAAAATGTGTGAAATACATGAGGAGCATGAAACGGTCTGAAAAATAGGAGGAGCATGAAGTGGTGTTGAAAAACATGAAGAGCCTGAAAATGTGTGAAAAAAACGAAGATCTTCAAAAGGTGTCAACAATATGAGGAGCATGACACAGTCTGAAAAATAGGAAACTCATGAAGCAGTGTTGAAAAACATGAAGAGCCTGAAAAGGTGTGGAAAATATAAAGAGCTTCAAAAGGTGTCAAAAATAAGAGGAGCATGAAACGGTCTGAAAAATAGGAGGAGCTTGAAGCGGTTTTGGAAAACATGAAGAGAATGAAAAGTAGTGAAAAATATGAAGAGCTTCAAAAGGTGTCAAATATATGAGGAGCATGAAACGGTCTGAAAAATAGGAGGAGCATGAAGCGGTGTTGAAAAACATGAAGAGCCTGAAAAGATGAGAAATATATGAAGAGCTTCAAAACGTGTCAAAAATACGAGGAGCAGGAAACGGTCTGAAAATAGGAGGAGAATGAAGCGGTGTTGAAAAACATGAAGAGCCTGAAAAGGTGTGAAAAAAATGAAGATATTCAAAAGGTGTCAAAAATATGAGGAGCATGAAACGGTCTGAAAAATAGGAGGAGCAGGAAACGATGTTCAAAACCATGAAGAGCCTGGAAATGTGTGAAAAATATGAAGAGCTTCAAAAGTGTGAAATACATGAGGAGCATGAAACGGTCTAAAAAATAGGAGGAGCATGAAGTGGTGTTGAAAAACATGAAAAGCCTGAAAAGGTGTGAAATATATGAAGAGCTTCAAAAGGTGTGAAATACATGAGGAGCACGAAACGGTCTGAAAAATAGGAGGAGATTGAAGCGGTGTTCAAAAACATGAACAGTTTTAAAAGGTGTGAAAAATATGAAGAGTTTCAAAAGGTGTCAAAAATATGAGCAGCATGAAACGGTCTGAAAAATAGGAGGAGCATGAATCTGTGTTCAAAGACATGAAGAGCATTAAAATGTGTGAAAAATGTAAAGAGCTTCAAAAGACGTCAAAATTATGAGGAGCATGAAACGGTCTGAAAATAGGAGGGTCAGGACGTGGTGTTGAAAACATCAAGAGCCTGAAAAGGTGTGAAAAATATGAAGAGCTTCAAAAGGTTTGAAAAACATGAGGAGCACGCAATGGTCTGAAAAATAGGAGGAGCATGAAATGCTGTTGAAAAACATGAAGAGCCTGAAAAGGTATGAAAAATATGAAGAGCTTCAAAAGGTGTGAAATATATGCGGAGCATGAAACGGCCTGAAAAATAGGAGGAGCATGAAAGGGTCTGAAAAATAGGAGGAGCATGAATCGGTTTTGAAAACATGAAGAGCATCAAAAGGTGTGAAAAATATGAAGAGCTTCAAAAGGTGTCAAACATAGGAGGAGCATAAAACGGTCTGAAAAATAGGAGGAGCATGAAGCCGTGTTCAAAACATGAAGAGCCTGAAAAGGTGAGAAAAATATGAAGAGCTTCAAAAGGATTGAAATACATGAGGAGCACGAAACGGTCTGAAAAAAAGGAGGAGCATGAAGCGGTGTTCAAAAACATGAAGAGCCTGAAAAGGTGTGAAAAATATGAAGAGCTTCAAAACGTGTCAAAAATATTAGGAGCAGGAAACGGTCTGAAAAATAGGAGGAGCATGAAACGGTGTTCAAAAACATGAAGAGCCTGGAAATGTGTGAAAAATATGAAGAGCTTCAAAAGGTGTGTAATATATGAGGAGCATGAAACGCTCCAAAAAATAGGAGGAGCATGAAGATGTGTTGAAAAACTGAAGAGCCTGTAAAGGAGTGAAATAAATGAAGAGTTTCAAAAGGTGTCAAAAATATGAGGAGTAAGAAAAGGTCTGAAATATAGGAGGAGTATGAAGCGGTGTTGAAAAACATGAAGAGCCTGAAAAGGTGTGAAATATATGAAGAGCTTCAAAAGGTGTCAAAAATATGAGGAACAAGAAACGGTCTGAAAAATATGAGGAGCATGAAGCGGTGTGGAAAAACATGAAGAGCATCAAAAGTTGTCAAAAATATGAAGAGCTTCGAATGGTGTCAAAAATATTATGAGGATGAAACGGTCTGAAAAATAGGAGGAGCATGAAGCGGTGTTGAAAAACATGAAGAGCTTGAAAAGGTGTCAAAAATATGAAGAGCTTCAAAAGGTGTCAAAAATATGAGGAGCATGAAACATTCTGAAAATAGGAGGAGCATGAAACGGTGTTCAAAAACATGAAGAGACTGAAAAGGGGTGAAAAATACGAAGAGCTTCAAAAGGTTTAAAATACATGAGGAGCATGAAACGGTCTGAAAAATAGAAGGAGCATGAAGCGGTGTTGAAAAACATGAAGAGACTTAAAACGTGTGAAATATATGAAGAGTTTCAAAAAGTGTAAAAAATATGAATACATTCAAAGGTGTCAAAATTATGAGGAGCAAGAAACGGTCTGAAAATAGGAGGAGCATGAAACGGTGTTCAAATACATGAAGAGCCTGAAAAGGTGTGAAAAATATGAAGAGCTTCAAAAGCTGTCAATAATATGAGGAGCATGAAACGGTCTGAAAAACAGGACGATCATGAAGCGGTGTTGAAAAATATGAAGAGCCTGAAATGTTGTGAAAAATATGAAGAGCTTCAAAAGGTGTGAAAAATATGAAGAGCTTCCAGAGGTGTCAAAAATGAGATGAGCATGAAACGGTCTGAAAAATAGGAGGAGCATGAAGTGGTGTTGGAAAACATGAAGTGCCTGAAATGGTGTAAAATATATGAAGAGCTTCAAAAGGTGTGAAAAATATGAAGAGCTTCAAATGGTGAGAAATATATGAGGAGCATGAAACGGTCTGAAAAATAGGAGGATCAAGAAGCGATGTTGAAAAACATGAAGAGTTTCAAAAGGTGTGAAAAATGTGAAGAGCTTCCAAAGGTGTAAAAATATGAGGAGCATGAAACGTTCTGAAAAATAGGAGGAGCATGAAACCATGTTAAAAAATATGAAGAGTCTGAAAAGGTCTGAAAAATATGAAGAGCTTCAAAAGGTTTAAAATACATGAAGAGCATGAAATGGTCGGAAAAATAGGAGGATCATGAAGCGGTGTTGAAAAATATGAAGAGCCTGAAAACGTGTGAAAAATATGAAGAGCTGCAAAAAGTGTCAAGAATGAGATGAGCATGAAATGGTCTGAAAAGTAGGAGGAGCATGAAGTGGTGTTGAAAAACATGAAGAGCCTGAAAAGGTGTGAAATACATGAACAGATTCAAAAAGTGTCAAAAATATGAGGAACATGAAACAGTCTAATAAATAGGAGGAGCATGAAGCGGTGTAGAAAAACATGAAGAGCCTGAAAAGGTGTGAAAAATATGAAGAGCTTCAAAAGGTGGAAAAATATGAAGAGCTTCAAAAGGTGTGAAATATGTGAAGAACTTCAAAAGATGTGAAATACATGAGGAGCATGAAACGGTCTAAAAAATAGGAGGAGCATGAAACGGTGTTCAAAAAAATGAAGAGCCTGAAAAGGTGTGAAAAATATGAAGAGCTTCAAAAAGTGTCACAAATATGAGGAACACGAAATGGTCTGAAAAGTAGGAGGAGCATAAAACGGTGTTCAAAAACATGAAGAGCCTGAAAAGGTGTGAAATATATTAAGAGCCTCAAACCGTGTCAAAAATAGGAGGAGCATGAAACGATCTGAAAAATAGGAGGAGCATGAAGCGGTGTTCAAAAAAATGAAGAGCCTGAAAAGGTGTGAAAAATATGAAGAGCTTCAAAAGGTGTCAAAAATGAGATGACCATGAAACGGTCTGAGAAATAGAAGGAGCATGAAGTTCTTTTCAAAAAAAATGAAGAACCTGAAAAGGTGTGAAGTATATGAAGATTTCAAAAGGTGTCAAAAATATGAGGAGAATGAAACGGTCTGAAATATACGAGGAGCATGAAGTGGTGTTGAAAAACATGAAGAGCCTGAAAAGTGTGAAAAATACGAAGATTTTCAAAAGGTGTCAACAATATGAGGAGCATGACACAGTCTGAAAAATAGGAAACTCATGAAGCAGTGTTGAAAAACATGAAGAGCCTGAAAAGGTGTGGAAAATATAAAGAGCTTCAAAAGGTGTCAAAAATAAGAGGAGCATGAAACGGTTCGAAAAATAGGAGGAGCATGAAACGGAGTTCAAAACATGAAATGCATGAAAAGGTGTGAAAAATAAGAAGAGCTTCAAAAGGTGTGAAATACATGAGGAGCATGATACGGTCTGAAAAGTAGGAGGAGCATGAAGTGGTTGTGAAAAACTTTAAGAGCCTGAAAAGGTGTGCAAAATATGAAGAGCTTCAAAAGGTGTGAAATTCATGAGGAGATGAAACGGTCTGAAAAATAGGAGGGGCATGAAGCGGTGTTCAAAAACATGCAGAGCCTGAAAAGTTGTGAAAAATATGAAGAGCTTCAAAAGGTGTCAAAAATATGAGGAGCATGAAACGGTCTGAAATATAGGAGGAGCATGGAATGGTCTTGAAAAACATGCAGAGCCTGAAAAGTGTGAAAAATACGAAGATTTTCAAAAGGTGTCAAAAATATGAGGAGCATGAAACACTCTGAGAAATAGGAAAATCATGAAGCGGTGTTGAAAAATATGAAGAGCCAGAAAAGGTGTGGAAAATATGAAGAGCTTCAAAAGGTGTCAAAAATATGAGGAGCATGAAACGGTTGGAAAAATAGGAGAAGCATGAAACGGTGTTCAAAAACATGAAGAGCATGAAAAGGTGTGAAAAATATGAAGAGCTTCAAAAGGTGTGAAATACATGAGGAGCATGATAAGGTGTGAAAAATAGGAGGAGCATGAAGATGTGTTGAAAAACATAAAGAGTCTGAAAAGGTGTGAAAAATATGAAGAGCTTCAAAAGGTGTCAAAAATATGAGGAGCATGAAACGGTCTGAAAAAGAGGAGGAGCATGAAGCGGTGTTGAAAAACATGAAGAGCCTGAAAACGTGTGAAAAATATGAAGAACTTCAAAAGGTGTGAAAAATGTGAAGAGCTTCAAAAGGTGTCAAAAATGAGATGAGCATGAAACGGTCTGAAAAATAGGAGGAGCATGAAGTGGTGTTGAAAAAAATGAAGAGCCTGAGAAGGTCTGAAAAATATGAAGAGTTTCAAAAGATGTGAATAATATGAAGAGCTTCAAAAGGTGTCAAAAATAAGATGAGCATGAAACGGTCTGAAAATAAGAAGGAGCATGAAGTGGTGTTCAGAAACATGAAGAGCCTGAAAAGATGTGAAAAATATGAAGAGCTTCAAAAGGTGTCAAAAATATGAGGAGCATGAAACGGTCTTAAAAATAGGAGGAGGATGAAGCGGTGTTCAAAAACTTGAAGAGGATGAAAAGGTGTGAAAAATATGAAGAGCTTCAAAAGGTGTCAAAAATATGAGGAGCATGAAACGGTCTGAAAAATAGGAGGAGCATGAAGTGGTGTTGAAAAACATGAAGAGCCTGAAAATTTGTGAAAAATATGAAGACCTTCAAAACATATCAAAAATATGAGGAGCATGAAACGGTCTGAAAAATAGGAGGAGCATGAAGCGATGTTGAAAAACATGAAGAGCCTGAAAAGATGAGAAAATATGAAGAGCTTCAAAACATGTCAAAAATATGAGGAGCATGAAACGGTCTGAAAAACAGGAGGAGCATGAAACGGTGTTCAAAAACATGAAGAGCCTGAAAAGTTGTGAAAAATATGAAGAGCTCCAAGTTGTGAAATACATGAGGAGCATGAATCGGTCTGAAAAATAGGAGAAGCATGAAACGGTGTTGAAAAACATGAAGAGCCTCAAAACGTGTGAAAAATATGAAGAGCTCAAAAGGTGTCAAAAATATGAAGAGCTTCAAAAAGTGCGAAAAATGAGATGAGCATGAAATGGTCTGAAAAAGGAGGAGCATGAAGTGGTGTTGAAAAACATGAAGAGCCTGAAAAATTGTGAAAAATATGAAGAACTTCAAAACATGTCAAAAATGTGAGGAGCATGAAACGGTCTGAAAAATAGGAGGAGCATGAAGCGGTGTTGAAAAACATGAAGAGCCTGAAAAGGTGAGAAAATATGAAGAGCTTCAAAACATGTCAAAAATGTGAGGAGCATGAAACGGTCTGAAAAATAGGAGGAACATGTAATCGTGTTCAAAATCATGGAGAGCCTGAAAAGGTGTTAAAAATATTAAGAGCTTCAAAATGTGTGAAATACATGAGGAGCATGAAACGGTCTGAAAAATAGGAGGAGCATGAAGTGGTGTTGAAAAACATGAAGAGCCTGAAAATGTGTGAAAAAAACGAAGATCTTCAAAAGGTGTCAACAATATGAGGAGCATGACACAGTCTGAAAAATAGGAAACTCATGAAGCAGTGTTGAAAAACATGAAGAGCCTGAAAAGGTGTGGAAAATATAAAGAGCTTCAAAAGGTGTCAAAAATAAGAGGAGCATGAAACGGTTCGAAAAATAGGAGGAGCATGAAACGGTGTTCAAAACATGAAATGCATGAAAAGGTGTGAAAAATAAGAAGAGCTTCAAAAGGTGTGAAATACATGAGGAGCATGATACGGTCTGAAAAGTAGGAGGAGCATGAAGTGTTTGTGAAAAACTTTAAGAGCCTGAAAAGGTGTGCAAAATATGAAGAGCTTCAAAAGGTGTCAAAAATATGAGGAGCATGAAACGGTCTGAAAAATAGGAGGAGCATGAAGCAGTGTTCAAAAACATGAAGAGCCACAAAAGGTGTGAAAAATATGAAGAGCTTTAAAAGGTGTCAAAATATGAGGAGCATGAAACCTTCTGAAAAATAGGAGGATCATGAAACGGTGTTCAAAAATATGAAGAGCCTGAAAAGGTGTGAAAAATATGAAGATCCTCAAAAAATGTCAAAAATATAAGGAGTATGAAATGGTCTCAAAAATAGGAGGAGCAAGAAGCGGTGTTGAAAAACATGAAGAGCCTGAAACCGAGTGAAAAATATGAAGAGCTTCAAAAATGTGAAAAATATGAAGAGCTTCAAAAGGTGTGAAAAATATGAAGAGCTTCAAAAGTTTTCAAAAATGAGATGTGCATGAAACGGACTGAAATATAGGAGGAGCATGAAGTCATGTTGAAAAACATGAAGAGCCTGAAAATGTGTGAAATATAGGAAGAGCTTCAAAAGGTGTCAAAAATATGAGGAGATTGAAACGGTCTGAAAATTAGGAAAAGCATGAAGTTGTGTTGAAAAACATGAAGAGCCTGAAAAGGTGTGAAAAATATGAAGATCTTCAAAAGGTGTGAAAAATATGAGGAGAATGAAACGGTCTGAAAAATGTAGGAGCATGAAGCGGTGTTGAGAAACATGAAGAGCCTGAAAAGGTGTGAAAAATATGAAGAGCTTCAAAAGGTGTCAAAAATATGAGGAGCAAGAAATGGTCTGAAAAGTAGGAGGAGCATGAAGTGGTTGTGAAAAACTTCAAGAGCCTGAAAATGTGTGCAAAATATGAAGAGCTTCAAAAGGTGTGAAATTCATGAGGAGATGAAACGGTCTGAAAAAGAGGAGGGGCATGAAGCGGTGTTCAAAAACATGCAGAGACTGAAAAGGTGTGAAAAATATGAAGAGCTTCAAAAGGTGTGAAAAATATGAGGAGCATGCAACGGTCTGAAAAATAGGAGGAGCCTGAACCGGTGTTCAAAAATATGAAGAGCCTGAAAAGGTGTGAAAAATATGAAGAGCTTCAAAAGGTGTGAAAAATATGAGGAGAATGAAACGGTCTGAAAAATGGAGGAGCATGAAGCGGTGTTGAGAAACATGAAGAGCCTGAAAAGGTGTGAAAAATATGAAGAGCTTCAAAAGGTGTCAAAAATATGAGGAGCATGAAATGGTCTGAAAAGTAGGAGGAGCATGAAGTGGTTGAGAAAAACTTCAAGATCCTGAAAAGGTGTGCAAAATATGAAGAGCTTCAAAAGGTGTGAAATTCATGAGGAGATGAAACGGTCTGAAAAATAGGAGGGGCATGAAGCGGTGTTCAAAAACATTGAGAGACTGAAAAGTTGTGAAAAATATGAATAGCTTCAAAAGATGTCAACAATATGAGGAGCATGAAACGGTCTGAAATATAGGAGGAGCATGAAGTGGTGTTGAAAAACATGCAGAGCCTGAAAAGTGTGAAAAATACGAAGATTTTCAAAAGGTGTCAAAAATATGAGGAGCATGAAACACTCTGAGAAATAGGAAAATCATGAAGCGGTGTTGAAAAACATGAAGAGCCAGAAAAGGTGTGGAAAATATGAAGAGCTTCAAAAGGTGTCAAAAATATGAGGAGCATGAAACGGTTGGAAAAATAGGAGGAGCATGAAACGGTGTTCAAAAACATGAAGAGCATGAAAAGGTGTGAAAAATATGAAGAGCTTCAAAAGGTGTGAAATATATGAGGAGCATGATAAGGTCTGAAAAATAGGAGGAGCATGAAGTTTTTTGAAAAACATAAAGAGCCTGAAAAGGTGTGAAAAATATGAAGAGCTTCAAAAGGTGTGAAAAATATGAGAAGCATGAAACGGTCTGAAAAAGGGGAGGAGCGTGAAGCGGTGTTGAAAAACATGAAGAGCCTGAAAACGTGTGAACAAATATGAAGAAGTTCAAAAGGTGTGAAAAATGTGAAGAGCTTCAAAAGGTGTCAAAAATGAGATGAGCATGAAACGGTCTGAAAAATAGGAGGAGCATGAAGTCGTGTTGAAAAAAATGAAGAGCCTGAGAAAGTGTGAAAAATATGAAGAGTTTCAAAAGATGTGAATAATATGAAGAGCTTCAAAAGGTATCAAAAATAAAATGAGCATGAAACGGTTTGAAATAAGAAGGAGCATGAAGCGGTGTTCAGAAACATGAAGAGCCTGAAAAGGTGTGAAAATATGAAGAGCTTCAAAACGTGTCCAAAATATGATGAGCATGAAACGGTCTGATAAATAGGAAGACCATGAAGCGATGTTCAAAAACCTGAAGAGCCTGAAAATGTGTGAAAAATATGAAGAGCTTCAAAAGGTGAGAAAAATATGAGAAGCATGATACGGTCTGAAAAATAGGACGAGCATGAACCGGTGTTCAAAAGCATGAAGAGCCTGAAAAGGTGTGAGAAATATGAAAAGCTTAAAAAGGTGTCAATAATATGAGGAACATGAAACGGTCTGAAAAATAGGAGGAGGATGAAGCGGTGTTCTAAACCATGAAGAGCCTGCAAAGGTGTGAGAAATATGAAGAGCTTTAAAAGGTGTCAAAATATGAGGAACATGAAACGTTCTTAAAAAAAAAGAGGATCATGAAGTGGTGTTGAAAAACATGAAGAGACTGAAACCGTGTGAAAAATATGAAGAGCTTCAAAAATGTGAAAAATATGAAGAGCTTCAAAAGGTGTGAAAAATTTGAAGAGCTTCAAAGGTGTCAAAATGAGATGAGCATGAAACAATCTGAAAAATACTAGGAGCATGAAACGGTGTTCAAAAACATGAAGAGCCTGAAGAGGTGTGAAACATATGAAGAGCCTCAAAAAATGTCAAAAATATAAGGAGTATGAAATGGTCTCAAAAATAGGAGGACCATGAAGCGATGTTGAAAAACATGAAGAGCCACAAAAGGTGTGAAAAATATGAAGAACTTTAAAAGGTGTCAAAATATGAGGAGCATGAAACGTTCTGAAAAATAGGAGGATCATGAAACGGTGTTCGAAAACATGAAGAGCCTGAAAAGGTGTGAAAAATATGAAGAGCTTCAAATGGTATCACAAATATGAGGAGCATGAAATGGTCTGAAAACCAGGAGGAGCATGAAGCGGTGTTGAGAAACATGAAGAGCCTGAAAAGGTGTGAAAAATATGAAGAGCTTCAAAAGGTGTCAAAAATATGAGGAGCATGAAATGGTCTGAAAAGTAGGAGGAGCATGAAGTGGTTGTGAAAAACTTCAAGAGCCTGAAAAGGTGTGCAAAATATAAAGAGTTTCAAAAGGTGTGAAATTCATGAGGAGATGAAACGGTCTGAAAAAGAGGAGGGGCATGAAGCGGTGTTCAAAAACCTGCAGAGACTGAAAGGGTGTGAAAATTATGAAGAGCTTCAAAAGGTGTGAAAAATATGAGGAGCATGCAACGGTCTGAAAAATATGAGGAGCATGAACCGGTGTTCAAAAATATGAAGAGCCTGAAAAGGCGTG
Source organism: Dama dama (assembly GCF_033118175.1). Lineage (NCBI taxonomy): Eukaryota > Metazoa > Chordata > Mammalia > Artiodactyla > Cervidae > Dama > Dama dama. Next base: position 7,699,195 of record NW_026870899.1, read on the forward strand.
AAAAATATGAAGAGCTTCAAAAGGTTTCAAAAATAAGAAGAGCATGAAATGGTCTGAAAAATAGGAGGAGCATGAAGCGGTGTTGAAAATTATGAAGATCCTGAAAAGGTGTGAAAAATATGAAGAGCTTTAAAATGAGTCTAATATATGAAGAGCATGATAAGTTCAGAAAAATAGGAGGAGCATGAAGTTGTGGTGAAAAACATGAAGAGCCTGAAAAGGTGTGAAAAATATGAAGATCTTCAAAAGGTGTGAAATACATGAGGAGCATGATACGGTCTGAAAATTAGGAGAAGCATGAAGTTGTGTTGAAAAACATGAAGAGCCTGAAAAGGTAGAAAAATATGAAGATCTACAAAAGGTGTGAAAAATATGAGTAGAATGAAACGGTCTGAAAAATAGGAGAAGCATGAAGCGGTGTTCAAAAATATGAAGAGCCACAAAAGGTGTGAAAAATATGAAGAGGTTTAAAAGGTGTCAAAATATGAGGAGCATGAAACGTTCTGAAAAATAGGAGGATCATGAAACGGTGTTCAAAAACATGAAGAGCCTGAAAACGTGTGAAAAATATGAAGAGCTTCAGAAGGTGTCAAAAATATTAGGAGCATGAAACGGTCTGGAAAATAGGAGGGCATAAAGCAGTGTTGAAAAACATGAAGAGCCTGAAAAGGTGTGAAAAATATGAAGAGCTTCAAAAGGTGTGAAATACATGAGGAGCATGAAACGGTCTGAAAAATAGGAGGAGCATGAAGCGGTGTTGCAAAACATGAAGAGCCTGAAAACGTGTGAAAAATATGAAGAGCTTCAAAAATGTGAAAAATATGAAGAGCTTCAAAAGGTGTGAAAAATAGGAAGAGCTTCAAAAGTGTCAAAAATGAGATGAACATGAAACGGTCTGAAACATAGGAAGAGCATGAAGCGGTGTTGAAAATCATGAAGAGCCTGAAATGGTGTGAAAAATATGAAGAGCTTCAAAAGTTGTGAAAAATATGAAGAGTTTGAAAAAGTGTCAAAATATGAGGAGCATGAAAAGGTCCGAAAAATAGAAGGAGCATGAAACTGTGTTCAAAAACATGAAGAGCCTGAAAAGGTGTGAAAAATATGAAGAGCTTCAAAAGGTGTCAAAAATATGAGGAGCATGAAACAGTCTGAAAAACAGGAGGAGCATGAAACGGTGTTCAAAAACATGAAGAGCCTGAAAAGGTGTGAAAAATATGAAGAGCTTCAAAAGGTGTCAAAAATATGAGGAACATGAAACGGTCTGAAAAATATGAGCAGCATGAAATGGTTTTGAAGAAGATGAAGAGCTTGAAAAGGTGTGAAATATATGAAGAGCTTCAAAAGGTGTCAATAATATGAGGAGCATGAAACACTCTGAAAAATAGGAGGAGCATGAAGCAGTCGTCAAGAAACATGAAGAGCCTGAAAAGGTGTGAAAAATTTGAGGGCTTCAAAAGGTGTCAAAAATATGAAAAGTTTGAAGCTTCTGAAAAATAGGAGGCGCATGAAGCGGTCCTCAAAAAGATGAAGAGAGTGAAAGGTGTGAAATGTATGAAGAGCTACAAAAGGTGTCAAAAATATGATGGGCATGAAACGGTCTGAAAAATAGGAGGAGCATGAAGCAGTTTTGAAAAACATGAAGAGCCTGAAAAGCTGTGAAAAATATGAAGAGCTTCAAAAGGTGTCAAAACTATGAAGAGCATGAAACGGTCTGAAAAATAGGAGGAGCATGAAGCGGTGTGAAAAAAATGCAGAGCATGAAATGGTGTGAAAAATATGAAGAGCTTCAAAAGGTGTCAAATATATGAGGAGCATGAAACGGTCTAAAAAATAGAGGGGAATGAGCGCTCTTGAAAAACATGAAGAGCATTAAAAGGTGTGAAAAATATGAAGAGTTTCAAAAGGTGTCAAAATATCAGGAGCATTAAACGGTCTGAAAAATAGGAGGAGCATGAAACGGTCTGAAAAATAGTAGGAGTAAGAATCGGTGTTGAAAAACATGAAGATCCTGAAAAGATGTGAAAAATATGAAGAGCTTCAAAAGGTGTCAAAACAATGAGGAGCATGAAACGGTGTTCAAAAACATGAAGATCCTGAAAAGATGTGAAAAATATGAAGAGCTTCAAAAGGTGTCAAAAATATGAGGAACATGAAACGGTGTTCAAAAACATGAAGAGCCTGAAAAGGTTTGAAAATTATAAAGAGCTTCAAATGTGTCAAAAATATGAGGAGCATGAAACGATCTGAAAAATAGGAGGAGCATGAAGCGGTGTTGAAAAAAATGAAGAGCCTGAAAAGGTGTGAAAAATATGAAGAGCTTCAAAAGTTGTCAAAATATGAGCAGCATGAAACGATCTGAAAAATAGGAGGAGCATGAAGCGGTGTTGAAAAACATGAAGAGCCTGAAAAGATGTGAAATATATGAAGAGCTTCAAAAGGTTTCAAATATATGAGGAGCATGAAAAGGTATGAAAAAAAGGAGGAACATGAAGTGGTGTTGAAAAACATGAAGAGCCTGAAAAGGTGTCAAATATATGAACAGCTACAAAAGGTGTCAAAAATATGAGGAGCATTAAACGGTCTGAAAAATAGGAGGAGCATGAAGTGGTGTTGAAAAACATGAAGAGCCTTAAAAGCTGTGAAAAATATGAAGAGCTTCAAAAGGTGTGAAAAATATGAGGAGCCTGAAACAGTTTGAAAAATAGGAGGAGCATGAAGCGTTGTTCAAAAAACACGACGAGCCTGAAAAGCTGTGAAAAATATGAAGAGCTTCAAAAGGCGTCACAAATATGGGGATCATGAAACAGTTGAAAAATAGGAGGAGCATGAAACGGTGTTCAAAAACATGAAGAGCCTGAAAAGGTTTGAAAAATATGAAGAGCTTCAAAAGGTGTAAAAATATGAGGAGCACGAAACGGTATGAAAAATAGGAGGAGCATGATGCGATGTTGAAAAACATGTATAGCCTGAAAATGTGTGAAATATGTGAAGAGTTTCAAAGGTGTCAAAAATATGAAGAGCATGAAAATGTGTGAAAAATATGCGGAGCATGAAACTGTGTTCAAAAACATGAAGAGCCTGAAAAGGTGTGAAAAAATATGAAGAGCTGCAAAAGGTGTCAAAAATATGAGGAGCATTAAATGGTTTGAAAAATAGGAGGAGCATGTAACGGTGTTCAAAAATATGAAGAGCCTGAAAGGTATGAAAAATATGCAGAGCTTCAAAACGTCTCAAAAACATGAGGAGCATGAAACGGTCTGAAAAATAGGAGGAGCATGAAACGGTGTTCAAAAACATGAAGAGCCTGAAAAGGTGTGAAAAATATGAAGAGCATGAAAATGTGTGAAAAATATGAGGAGAATGAAACTGTGTTCAAAAACATGAAAACCCTGAAAAGGTGTGAAAAATATGAAGAGTTTCAAAACGTCTCAAAAACATGAGGAGCATGAAACAGTCTGAAAATAGAAGGAGCCTGAAGCAGTGTTCAAAAACATGAAGAGCCTGAAAAGGTGTGAATAATATGAAGAGCTTCAAAAGGTGTCAAAATATGAGGAGCAAGATACGGTCTAAAAATAGGAGGAGCATGAAACGGTGTTGAAAACATGAAGAGCCTGAAAAGGTGTGAAAAATAGGAAGAGCTTCAAAAGGTGTCAAAAATATGAGGAGCATGAAACGGTCTGAAAAATAGGAGGAGCATGAAATGGTGTTCAAAACCATGAAGAGCCTGAAAAGTTGCGAAAAATATGAAGAGATTCAAAGGGTGTCAAAAATATGAGGAGCATGAAATGGGCTGAAAAATAGGAGGAGCGAGAGACCATGTTCAAAAACATGAAGAGCCTGAAAAGGTTCGAAAAATATGAAGAGCTTGAAAAGGTGGCAAAAATATGAGGAGCAAGATACGGTCTAAAAATAGGAGGAGCATGAAGCGGTGTTGAAAAACATGAAGAGACTGAAAAGCTGTGAAAAATATGAAAAGCTTCAAAATGTGTGAAAAATGTGAGAAGCATGAAACGGTATGAAAAATAGGAGCAGCATGATGCGATGTTGAAAAACGTGTATAGCCTGAAAAGGTGTGAAATATATGAAGAGCTTCAAAGGTGTCAAAAAAGAGAGGAGCATGAAACGGTCTGAAAAATAGGAGTAGCATGAATTGGTGTTCAAAAACATGAAGAGCCTGTTAAGCTGTGAAAAATATGAAGAGCTTCAAAAGGTGTCAAAAATATGAGGAGCATGAAACGGTGTTCAAAAACATGAAAAGCCTGAAAAGGTGTGAAAAAAATGATTAGCTTCAAAAGGTGTGAAAAATATGTGGAGCATGAAACGATCTGAAAAATAGGAGGAGAATGAATTGGTGTTGAAAAACATGAAGAGCCTGAAAAGATGTGAAAAATATGAAGAGCTTCAAAATGTGTCAAAAATATGAGGAGCATGAAACGGTCTGAAATAGGAGGAGCATCAAACGTTGTTGAAAAACATGAAGAGCCTGAAAAGCTGTGAAAAATATGAAGAGCTACAAAAGGTGTAAAATATATGAGGAGCATGAAACGGTCTGAAAAATTGGAGAAGGATGAAGTGGTGTTCAAAAGCATGAAGAGCCTGAAAATGTGTGAAAAATATGAAGAGCTTCAAAACGTGTCAAATGTATGAGGAGCATGAAACGGTCTGATATATAGGAGGAGCATGAAGCGGTGTTGAAAAACATGAAGAGCCTGAAAAGGTGTGAAAAATATGAAGAGCTTCAAAAGGTGTGAAATACATGAGGAGCATGAAACTCTCTGAAAAATAGGAGAGCATGAAGCGGTGTTCAAAAATATAAAGAGCCTGAAAAGGTGTGAAAAATACGAAGAGCTTCAAAAGGTGTCAAAAATATGAGGAGCATGAAACGGTCTTAAAAAAAGGAGGAGGATGAAGCGGTGTTGAAAAACATGAAGAGTCTGAAAACGTGTGAAAAATATGAAGAGCTTCAAAAGGTGTCAAAAATGAGATGAGCATGAAACGGTCTGAAAAATAGGAGGAGCATTAAGCGGTGTTGAAAATCATGAAGAGCCTGAAAAGGTGTGAAAAATATGAAAAGCTTCAAAAGATGTGAAAAATATGAAGAGCTTCAAAAGGTGTCAAAATGAGATGAGCATGAAACGGTCTGAAAAATAGGAGGAGCATGAAGTGGTGTTGAAAAAAATGAAAAGCCTTAAAATATGTGAAAAATATGAAGAGCTTCAAAAGGTATCAAAAATATGAGGAGAATGAAACGGTCTGCAAAATAGGAGGAGCATGAAATGGTGTTCAAAAACATGAAGAGCCTGAAAAGGTGTGAAAAATATGAACAGTTTCAAAAAGTGTGAAATACATGAGGAGAATTAAACGGTCTGAAAAATAGGAGGAGCATGAAATGGTGTTCAAAAACATGAAGAGCCTGAAAAGGTGTGAAAAATATGAACAGTTTCAAAAAGTGTGAAATACATGAGGAGAATTAAACTGTCTGAAAAATAGGAGGAGCATGAAGCGGTGTTGAAAAACATGAAGGCCTGAAAACGTGTGAAAAATATGAAGAGCTTCAAAATTTGTGAAAAATATGAAGAGCTACAAAAGTTGTGAAAAATATGAAGAGCTTCAAAAGGTGTCAAAAATTAGATGAGCATGAAACGGTCTGAAAAATAGGAGGAGCATGAAGTGGTGTTGAAAAAAATGAAGAGCCTGAAAAGGTTTGAAAAATATGAAAAGCTTCAAAACGTGTCATAAATATGAGGAGCATGAAACTGTCTCAAAAATAGGAGGAGCATGAAGCGGTGTTCAAAAACATGAAGAGCCTGAAAAGGTGTGAAAAATATGAAGAGCTTCAAAAGGTGTCAAAAATATGAGGAGCATGAAACGGTTTTGAGAAACATGAATAGCCTGAAAATATGTGAAAAATATGAAGAGCATAAAAATATGTGAAAAATATGAGGAGCATGAAACTGTGTTCAAAACATGAAGAGCCTGCAAAGGTGTGAAAAATATGAAGATCTTCAGAAGGTGTCAAAATTGAAGGCATTTCCCCTGAAATCAGGAACAAGACAAGGGTGCCCACTCTCACCACTACTATTCAACATAGTGTTGGAAGTTCTGGCCACAGCAATCAGAGCAGAAAAAGAAGTAAAAGGAATCCAGATAGGAAAAGAAGAAGTAAAACTCTCACTGTTTGCAGATGACATGATCCTCTACATAGAAAACCCTAAAGACTCTACCAGAAAATTACTAGAACTAATCAATGAATATAGTAAAGTTGCACGATGTAAAATTAACACACAGAAATCCCTTGCATTCCTATATACTAACAATGAAAAAACAGACAGAGAAATTAAGGAAACAATACCATTCACCATTGCAACAAAAAGAATAAAATACTTAGGAGTATATCTACCTAAAGAAACAAAGGACCTATACATAGAAAACTATAAAACACTGATGAAAGAAATCAAAGAGGACACAAACAGATGGAGAAACATACCGTGTTCATGGACTGGAAGAATTAATATTGTCAAAATGGCTATTCTACCCAAAGCAGTCTATAGATTCAATGCAATCCCTATCAAGCTACCAATGGTATTTTTCACAGAACTAGACCAAAGAATTTCACAATTTTTATGGAAATACAAAAAACCTCGAATAGCCAAAGTAATCTTGAGAAAGATGAATGGAGCTGGAGGAATCAACCTGCCTGACTTCAGACTCTACTACAAAGCCACAGTCATCAAGACAGTATGGTACTGGCACAAAGACAGAAATATAGATCAATGGAACAGAATAGAAAGCCCAGAGATAAATCCACGAACCTATGGACACCTTATCTTTGACAAAGGAGGCAAGGATATACAATGGAAAAAAGACAACCTCTTTAACAAGTGGTGCTGGGAAAACTGGTCAACCACTTGTAAAAGAATGAAACTAGAACACTTTCTAACACCATACACAAAAATAAACTCAAAATGGATTAAAGATCTAAATGTAAGACCAGAAACTATAAAACTCCTAGAGGAGAACATAGGCAAAACACTCTCTGACATAAATCAAAGCAAGATCCTCTATGACCCACCTCCCAGAATATTGGAAATATAAGCAAAACTAAACAAATGGGACCTAATGAAACTTAAAAGCTTTTACACTACAAAGGAAACTATAAGTAAGGTGAAAAGACAGCCCTCAGATTGGGAGAAAATAATAGCAAATGAAGAAACAGACAAAGGATTAATCTCAAAAATATACAAGCAACTCCTGCAGCTCAATTCCAGAAAAATAAATGACCCAATCAAAAAATGGGCCAAAGAACTAAACAGACATTTCTCCAAAGAAGACATACAGATGGCTAACAAACACATGAAAAGATGCTCAACATCACTCATTATTAGAGAAATACAAATCAAAACCACAATGAGGTACCATTACACGCCAGTCAGGATGGCTGCTATCCAAAAGTCTACAAGCAATAAATGCTGGAGAGGGTGTGGAGAAAAGGGAACCCTCTTACACTGTTGGTGGGAATGCAAACTAGTACAGCCGCTATGGAAAACAGTGTGGAGATTTCTTAAAAAAATGGAAATAGAACTGCCATATGACCCAGCAATCCCACTTCTGGGCATACACACTGAGGAAACCAGAACTGAAAGAGACACGTGCACCCCAATGTTCATCGCAGCACTGTTTATAATAGCCAGGACATGGAAGCAACCTAGATGCCCATCAGCAGATGAATGGATAAGGAAGCTGTGGTACATATACACCATGGAATATTACTCAGCCATTAAAAAGCATTCATTTGAACCAGTCCTAATGAGATGGATGAAGCTGAAGCCCATTATACAGAGCGAAGTAAGCCAGAAAGATAAAGAACATTACAGCATACTGACACATGTATATGGAATTTAGAAAGGTGATAACGATAACCCTATATGCAGAACAGAAAAAGAGACACAGAAATACAGAACAGACTTTTGAACTTTGTGGGAGAATGTGAGGGTGGGATATTTCAAAAGAACAGCATGTATCCTATCTATGGTGAAACAGATCACCAGCCCAGGTGGGATGAAAGAGACAAGTGCTCCGGCCTGGTGCACTGGGAAGACCCAGAGGAATCGGGAGGAGAGGGAGGTGGGAGGGGGGATCGGGATTGGGAATACATGTAAATCCATGGCTGATTCACATCAATGTATGACAAAACCCACTGGAAAAAAAAAATATGAGGAGCATGAAACAGTCTGAAAAATAGGAGGAGCATGAAACGGTGATCAAAAACATGAAGAGCCTGAAAAGGTGTGAAAAATATGAAGAGCTTCAAAAGGTGTGAAATACATGAGGAGCATGAAACTCTCTGAAAAATAGAAGGAGCATGAAGTGGTGTTCAAAAACATGAATAGCCTGAAAAGGTGTGAAAAATATGAAGATCTTCAAAAGGTGTGAAAAATATGAGGAGCATGATACGGTCTGAAAAATAGGAGGAGCATGAAGCGGTGTTGAAAAACATGAAGAGCCTGAACACTGTGAAAAATATGAAGAGCTTCAAAAGGTGTGAAAAATATGAAGAGCTTCAAAAAGTGTGAAATACATGAGGAGGATTAAACGGTCTGAAAAATAGGAGGAGCATGAAGTGGTGTTGAAAAAAACTGAAGAGCCTGAAAAGGTGTGAAAAATATGAAGAGCTTCAAAAGGTGTCAAAAATATGAGGAGCATGAAAGGGTCTGAAAAATAGGGGGAGCATGAAGCCGTGTTCAAAATCATGAAGAGCCTGAAAAGGTGTGAAAAATATGAGGAGCATGAAACGGTCTGAAAAATACGAGGAGCATGAAGCCGTGTTAAAAATCCTGAAGAAACTGAAAGGGTGTGAAAAATATGAAGAGCTTCAAAAGGTGTCAAAGTTATGAGGAGCATGAAACCGTCTGAAAAATAGGAAGAGCATGAAATGGTGCTCAAAAACATGAAGAGCCTGAAAGGTGTGAAAAATATGAAGAGCATGAAAATGTGTGAAAAATATGAGGAGCATGAAACTGTGTTCAAAAAAATGCAGAGCCTGAAAAGGTGTGAAAAATATGAAGAACTTCAAAACGTGTCAAAAATATGAGGAGCATGAAACTGTTTGAAAAAGGAGGACCATGAAGCGGTGTTCAAAAACATGAAGAGCCTGAAAAGGTGTAAAATATATGAAGAGCTTCAAAAAGTGTCAAAAATATGAGGAACATGAAACCTTTTGAAAAATAGGAGGAGCATGAAGCGGTGTAAGAAAACCTAAAGAGCCTGAAAAGATGTGAAAAATATGAAGAGCTTCAAAAGGTGTCAAAAATATGAGGAGAATGAAACGGTCTGCAAAATAGGAGGAGCATGAAATGGTGTTCAAAAACATGAAGAGCCTAAAAAGGTGTGAAAATATGAAGAGCTTCAAAAGGTGTGAAATACATGAGGAGGATTAAACAGTCTGAAAGATAGGAGGAGCATGAAGCGTTTTTGAAAAACCTGAAGCGCCTGAAAAGGTGTGAAAAATATGAAGAGATTCTAAAGGTGTCAAAAATATGAGGAGCATGAAATGGTCTTAAAAATACGAGGAGCATGAAGTGGTGTTGAAAAACATGAAGAGCCTGAAAAGGTGTGAAATATATGAAGAGCTTCAAAGGGTGTCAAATATATGAGGAGCATGAAACGGTCTGAAAAATAGGAGGAGCATGAAACGCTGTTGAAAAAAATGAAGAGCCTGAAAAGGTGTGAAAAATATGGAAAGCTTCAAAAGGTGTCAAAAATATGAGGAGCATGAAATGGTCTGAAAAATAGGAGTAGCATGATGCGGTGTTCAAAAACATGAAGAGCTTGAAAAGGTGTGAAAAATATGAAGAGCTTCAAAAGGTGTCAAAATTATGAGAAGCATGAAACGGTCTGAAAAATAGGAGAGCATGAAGCGGTGTTCAAAAATATAAAGAGCCTGAAAAGGTGTGAAAAATACGAAGAGCTTCAAAAGGTGTCAAAAATATGAGGAGCATGAAACGGTCTTAAAAAAAGGAGGAGGATGAAGCGGTGTTGAAAAACATGAATAGTCTGAAAACGTGTGAAAAATATGAAGAGCTTCAAAAGGTGTCAAAAATGAGATGAGCATGAAACGGTCTGAAAAATAGGAGGAGCATGAAGCGGTGTTGAAAATCATGAAGAGCCTGAAAAGGTGTGAAAAATATGAAAACCTTCAAAAGATGTGAAATATATGAAGAGCTTCAAAAGGTGTCAAAAATATGAGGAGAATGAAACGGTCTGCAAAATAGGAGGAGCATGAAATGGTGTTCAAAAACATGAAGAGCCTGAAAAGGTGTGAAAAATATGAACAGTTTCAAAAAGTGTGAAATACATGAGGAGAATTAAACGGTCTGAAAAATAGGAGGAGCATGAAATGGTGTTCAAAAACATGAAGAGCCTGAAAAGGTGTGAAAAATATGAACAGTTTCAAAAAGTGTGAAATACATGAGGAGAATTAAACTGTCTGAAAAATAGGAGGAGCATGAAGCGGTGTTGAAAAACATGAAGGCCTGAAAACGTGTGAAAAATATGAAGAGCTTCAAAAGTTGTGAAAAATATGAAGAGCTTCAAAAGTTGTGAAAAATATGAAGAGCTTCAAAAGGTGTCAAAAATTAGATGAGCATGAAACGGTCTGAAAAATAGGAGGAGCATGAAGTGGTGTTGAAAAAAATGAAGAGCCTGAAAAGGTTTGAAAAATATGAAAAGCTTCAAAAGGTGTCAAAAATATGAGGAGCATGAAACGGTTTTGAGAAACATGAATATCCTGAAAATATGTGAAAAATATGAAGAGCATAAAAATATGTGAAAAATATGAGGAGCATGAAACGGTTTTGAGAAACATGAATAGCCTGAAAATATGTGAAAAATATGAAGAGCATAAATATATGTGAAAAATATGAGGAGCATGAAACTGTGTTCAAAACATGAAGAGCCTGAAAAGGTGTGAAAAATATGAAGATCTTCAGAAGGTGTCAAAATTGAAGGCATTTCCCCTGAAATCAGGAACAAGACAAGGGTGCCCACTCTCACCACTACTATTCAACATAGTGTTGGAAGTTCTGGCCACAGCAATCAGAGCAGAAAAAGAAGTAAAAGGAATCCAGATAGGAAAAGAAGAAGTAAAACTCTCACTGTTTGCAGATGACATGATCCTCTACATAGAAAACCCTAAAGACTCTACCAGAAAATTACTAGAACTAATCAATGAATATAGTAAAGTTGCAGGATATAAAATTAACACACAGAAATCCCTTGCATTCCTATATACTAACAATGAAAAAACAGACAGAGAAATTAAGGAAACAATACCATTCACCATTGCAACAAAAAGAATAAAATACTTAGGAGTATATCTACCTAAAGAAACAAAGGACCTATACATAGAAAACTATAAAACACTGATGAAAGAAATCAAAGAGGACACAAACAGATGGAGAAACATACCGTGTTCATGGACTGGAAGAATTAATATTGTCAAAATGGCTATTCTACCCAAAGCAGTCTATAGATTCAATGCAATCCCTATCAAGCTACCAATGGTATTTTTCACAGAACTAGACCAAAGAATTTCACAATTTGTATGGAAATACAAAAAACCTCGAATAGCCAAAGTAATCTTGAGAAAGAAGAATGGAGCTGGAAGAATCAACCTGCCTGACTTCAGACTCTACTACAAAGCCACAGTCATCAAGACAGTATGGTACTGGCACAAAGACAGAAATATAGATCAATGGAACAGAATAGAAAGCCCAGAGATAAATCCACGAACCTATGGACACCTTATCTTTGACAAAGGAGGCAAGGATATACAATGGAAAAAAGACAACCTCTTTAACAAGTGGTGCTGGGAAAACTGGTCAACCACTTGTAAAAGAATGAAACTAGAACACTTTCTAACACCATACACAAAAATAAACTCAAAATGGATTAAAGATCTAAATGTAAGACCAGAAACTATAAAACTCCTAGAGGAGAACATAGGCAAAACACTCTCTGACATAAATCAAAGCAAGATCCTCTATGACCCACCTCGCAGAATATTGGAAATATAAGCAAAACTAAACAAATGGGACCTAATGAAACTTAAAAGCTTTTACACTACAAAGGAAACTATAAGTAAGGTGAAAAGACAGCCCTCAGATTGGGAGAAAATAATAGCAAATGAAGAAACAGACAAAGGATTAATCTCAAAAATATACAAGCAACTCCTGCAGCTCAATTCCAGAAAAATAAATGACCCAATCAAAAAATGGGCCAAAGAACTAAACAGACATTTCTCCAAAGAAGACATACAGATGGCTAACAAACACATGAAAAGATGCTCAACATCACTCATTATTAGAGAAATACAAATCAAAACCACAATGAGGTACCATTACACGCCAGTCAGGATGGCTGCTATCCAAAAGTCTACAAGCAATAAATGCTGGAGAGGGTGTGGAGAAAAGGGAACCCTCTTACACTGTTGGTGGGAATGCAAACTAGTACAGCCGCTATGGAAAACAGTGTGGAGATTTCTTAAAAAAATGGAAATAGAACTGCCATATGACCCAGCAATCCCACTTCTGGGCATACACACTGAGGAAACCAGAACTGAAAGAGACACGTGCACCCCAATGTTCATCGCAGCACTGTTTATAATAGCCAGGACATGGAAGCAACCTAGATGCCCATCAGCAGATGAATGGATAAGGAAGCTGTGGTACATATACACCATGGAATATTACTCAGCCATTAAAAAGCATTCATTTGAACCAGTCCTAATGAGATGGATGAAGCTGAAGCCCATTAAACAGAGTGAAGTAAGCCAGAAAGATAAAGAACATTACAGCATACTGACACATGTATATGGAATTTAGAAAGGTGATAACGATAACCCTATATGCAGAACAGAAAAAGAGACACAGAAATACAGAACAGACTTTTGAACTTTGTGGGAGAATGTGAGGGTGGGATATTTCAAAAGAACAGCATGTATCCTATCTATGGTGAAAGAGATCACCAGCCCAGGTGGGATGAACGAGACAAGTGCTCCGGCCTGGTGCACTGGGAAGACCCAGAGGAATCGGGGGGAGAGGGAGGTGGGAGGGGGGATCGGGATTGGGAATACATGTAAATCCATGGCTGATTCATATCAATGTATGACAAAACCCACTGGAAAAAAAAAAATATGAGGAGCATGAAACAGTCTGAAAAAAAGGAGGAGCATGAAACGGTGATCAAAAACATGAAGAGCCTGAAAAGGTGTGAAAAATATGAAGAGCTTCAAAAGGTGTGAAATACATGAGGAGCATGAAACTCTCTGAAAAATAGAAGGAGCATGAAGTGCTGTTCAAAAACATGAATAGCCTGAAAAGGTGTGAAAAATATGAAGACCTTCAAAAGGTGTGAAAAATATGAGGAGCATGATACGGTCTGAAAAATAGGAGGAGCATGAAGCGGTGTGGAAAAACATGAAGAGCCTGAAAACTGTGAACAATATGAAGAGCTTCAAAAGGTGTGAAAAATATGAAGAGCTTCAAAAAGTGTGAAATACATGAGGAGGATTAAACGGTCTGAAAAATAGGAGGAGCATGAAGTGGTGTTGAAAAAGACTGAAGAGCCTGAAAAGGTGTGAAAAATATGAAGAGCTTCAAAAGGTGTCAAAAATATGAGGAGCATGAAAGGGTCTGAAAAATAGGGGGAGCATGAAGCCGTGTTCAAAAACATGAAGAGCCTGAAAAGGTGTGAAAAATATGAGGAGCATGAAACGGTCTGAAAAATACGAGGAGCATGAAGCCGTGTTAAAAATCCTGAAGAAACTGAAAGGTTGTGAAAAATATTAAGAGCTTCAAAAGGTGTCAAAGTTATGAGGAGCATGAAACCGTCTGAAAAATAGGAGGAGCATGAAAGGGTGTTCAAAAACATGAAGAGCCTGAAAGGTGTGAAAAATATGAAGAGCATGAAAATGTGTGAAAAATATGAGGAGCATGAAACTGTGTTCAAAAAAATGCAGAGCCTGAAAAGGTGTGAAAAATATGAAGAACTTCAAAACGTGTCAAAAATATGAGGAGCATGAAACTGTCTGAAAAAGGAGGACCATGAAGCGGTGTTCAAAAACATGAAGAGCCTGAAAAGGTGTAAAATATATGAAGAGCTTCAAAAAGTGTCAAAAATATGAGGAACATGAAACCTTTTGAAAAATAGGAGGAGCATGAAGCGGTGTTAGAATACCTAAAGAGCCTGAAAAGGTGTGAAAAATATGAAGAGCGTCAAAAGGTGTGAAAAATATGAGGAGAATGAAACGGTCTGCAAAATAGGAGGAGCATGAAATGGTGTTCAAAAACATGAAGAGCCTGAAAAGGTGTGAAAAATATGAAGAGCTTCAAAAGGTGTGAAATACATGAGGAGGATTAAACAGTCTGAAAGATAGGAGGAGCATGAAGCGTTTTTGAAAAACATGAAGCGCCTGAAAAGGTGTGAAAAATATGAAGAGATTCTAAAGGTGTCAAAAATATGAGGAGCATGAAATGGTCTTAAAAATACGAGGAGCATGAAGTGGTGTTGAAAAACATGAAGAGCCTGAAAAGGTGTGAAATATATGAAGAGCTTCAAAGGGTGTCAAATATATGAGGAGCATGAAACGGTCTGAAAAATAGGAGGAGCATGAAACGCTGTTGAAAAAAATGAAGAGCCTGAAAAGGTGTGAAAAATATGGAAAGCTTCAAAAGGTGTCAAAAATATGAGGAGCATGAAACGGTCTTAAAAAAAGGAGGAGGATGAAGCGGTGTTGAAAAACATGAAGAGTCTGAAAACGTGTGAAAAATATGAAAAGCTTCAAAAGGTGTCAAAAATGAGATGAGCATGAAACGGTCTGAAAAATAGGAGGAGCATGAAGCGGTGTTGAAAATCACCAAGAGTCTGAAAAGGTGTGAAAAATATGAAAAGCTTCAAAAGTTGTGAAAAATATGAAGAGCTTCAAAAGTTGTGAAAAATATGAAGAGCTTCAAAAGGTGTCAAAAATTAGATGAGCATGAAACGGTCTGAAAAATAGGAGGAGCATGAAGTGGTGTTGAAAAAAATGCGAGCCTGAAAAGGTTTGAAAAATATGACAAGCTTCAAAAGGTGTCAAAAATATGAGGAGCATGAAACTGTCTCAAAAATAGGAGGAGCATGACGCGGTGTTCAAAAACAAGAAGAGCCTGAAAAGGTGTGAAAAATATGAAGAGCTTCAAAAGGTGTCAAAAATATGAGGAGCATGAAACGGTTTTGAGAAACATGAATAGCCTGAAAATATGTGAAAAATATGAAGAGCATAAATATATGTGAAAAATATGAGGAGCATGAAACTGTGTTCAAAACATGAAGAGCCTGAAAAGGTGTGAAAAATATGAAGATCTTCAGAAGGTGTCAAAATTGAAGGCATTTCCCCTGAAATCAGGAACAAGACAAGGGTGCCCACTCTCACCACTACTATTCAACATAGTGTTGGAAGTTCTGTCCACAGCAATCAGAGCAGAAAAAGAAGTAAAAGGAATCCAGATAGGAAAAGAAGAAGTAAAACTCTCACTGTTTGCAGATGACATGATCCTCTACATAGAAAACCCTAAAGACTCTACCAGAAAATTACTAGAACTAATCAATGAATATAGTAAAGTTGCAGGATATAAAATTAACACACAGAAATCCCTTGCATTCCTATATACTAACAATGAAAAAACAGACAGAGAAATTAAGGAAACAATACCATTCACCATTGCAACAAAAAGAATAAAATACTTAGGAGTATATCTACCTAAAGAAACAAAGGACCTATACATAGAAAACTATAAAACACTGATGAAAGAAATCAAAGAGGACACAAACAGATGGAGAAACATACCGTGTTCATGGACTGGAAGAATTAATATTGTCAAAATGGCTATTCTACCCAAAGCAGTCTATAGATTCAATGCAATCCCTATCAAGCTACCAATGGTATTTTTCACAGAACTAGACCAAAGAATTTCACAATTTGTATGGAAATACAAAAAACCTCGAATAGCCAAAGTAATCTTGAGAAAGAAGAATGGAGCTGGAGGAATCAACCTGCCTGACTTCAGACTCTACTACAAAGCCACAGTCATCAAGACAGTATGGTACTGGCACAAAGACAGAAATATAGATCAATGGAACAGAATAGAAAGCCCAGAGATAAATCCACGAACCTATGGACACCTTATCTTTGACAAAGGAGGCAAGGATATACAATGGAAAAAAGACAACCTCTTTAACAAGTGGTGCTGGGAAAACTGGTCAACCACTTGTAAAAGAATGAAACTAGAACACTTTCTAACACCATACACAAAAATAAACTCAAAATGGATTAAAGATCTAAATGTAAGACCAGAAACTATAAAACTCCTAGAGGAGAACATAGGCAAAACACTCTCTGACATAAATCAAAGCAAGATCCTCTATGACCCACCTCCCAGAATATTGGAAATATAAGCAAAACTAAACAAATGGGACCTAATGAAACTTAAAAGCTTTTGCACTACAAAGGAAACTATAAGTAAGGTGAAAAGACAGCCCTCAGATTGGGAGAAAATAATAGCAAATGAAGAAACAGACAAAGGATTAATCTCAAAAATATACAAGCAACTCCTGCAGCTCAATTCCAGAAAAATAAATGACCCAATCAAAAAATGGGCCAAAGAACTAAACAGACATTTCTCCAAAGAAGACATACAGATGGCTAACAAACACATGAAAAGATGCTCAACATCACTCATTATTAGAGAAATACAAATCAAAACCACAATGAGGTACCATTACACGCCAGTCAGGATGGCTGCTATCCAAAAGTCTACAAGCAATAAATGCTGGAGAGGGTGTGGAGAAAAGGGAACCCTCTTACACTGTTGGTGGGAATGCAAACTAGTACAGCCGCTATGGAAAACAGTGTGGAGATTTCTTAAAAAACTGGAAATAGAACTGCCATATGACCCAGCAATCCCACTTCTGGGCATACACACTGAGGAAACCAGAACTGAAAGAGACACGTGCACCACAATGTTCATCGCAGCACTGTTTATAATAGCCAGGACATGGAAGCAACCTAGATGCCCATCAGCAGATGAATGGATAAGGAAGCTGTGGTACATATACACCATGGAATATTACTCAGCCATTAAAAAGCATTCATTTGAACCAGTCCTAATGAGATGGATGAAGCTGAAGCCCATTATACAGAGTGAAGTAAGCCAGAAAGATAAAGAACATTACAGCATACTGACACATGTATATGGAATTTAGAAAGGTGATAACGATAACCCTATATGCAGAACAGAAAAAGAGACACAGAAATACAGAACAGACTTTTGAACTTTGTGGGAGAATGTGAGAGTGGGATATTTCAAAAGAACAGCATGTATCCTATCTATGGTGAAACAGATCACCAGCCCAGGTGGGATGAACGAGACAAGTGCTCCGGCCTGGTGCACTGGGAAGACCCAGAGGAATCGGGGGGAGAGGGAGGTGGGAGGGGGGATCGGGATTGGGAATACATGTAAATCCATGGCTGATTCATATCAATGTATGACAAAACCCACTGGAAAAAAAAAAAAAAGGAGCATGAAACAGTCTGAAAAATAGGAGGAGCATGAAACGGTGATCAAAAACATGAAGAGCCTGAAAAGGTGTGAAAAATATGAAGAGCTTCAAAAGGTGTGAAATACATGAGGAGCATGAAACTCTCTGAAAAATAGAAGGAGCATGAAGTGGTGTTCAAAAACATGAATAGCCTGAAAAGGTGTGAAAAATATGAGGAGCATGATACGGTCTGAAAAATAGGAGGAGCATGAAGGGGTGTTGAAAAACTTGAAGAGCTTGAAAAGGTGTTAACAATATTAGGAGCCTGAAACGGTCTGAAAAATAGGAGGCGCACAAAGCGGTGTTGAAAAACTTGAAAAGCCTGAAAAGGTGTGAAAAACATGAAGAGCTTCAAAAAGTGTCAAAAATATGAGGAGCATGAAACGGTCTGAAAAATAGGAGGAGCATGAAACGGTGTTGAAAAACATGAAGAGCCTGAAAAGAGTGAAATATATGAAGAGCTTGAAAAGGTGTCAAAAATATGAGGAACATGAAACGGTCTGAAAAATAGGAGGAGCATGAAGCGGGGTTGAAAAACATGAAGAGCCTGAAAAGTTGTGTAATATATGAAGAGCTTCAAAAGATGTGAAAAATATGAGGAGAATGATACGGGCTGAAAAGAAGGAGGAGGATGAAGCTGTGTTGAAAAACATGAACAGCCTGAAAAGGTGTGAAAAACATGAAGAGCTTCAAAAGGTGTCAAAAATATGAGGAGCATGAAATGGCCAGAAAAATAGGAGGAGCATGAAGCGGTGTTCAGAAATATGAAGCGCCTGAAAAGGTGGGAAAAATATGAAGAGCTTAAAAAAGTGTCAAAAATATGAGGAGCATGAAACGGTGTTGAAAAACATGAAGAGCCTGAAAAGAGTGAAATAAATGAAGAGCTTCAAAGGTGTCAAAAATACGAGGAGCATGAAACGGTCTGAAAAATAGGTGGAGCATGAAGCGGTGATGAAAAACATGAAGAGCCTGAAAAAGTGTGAAATACATGAAGAGCTTCAATGGTGTTAAAATTTGAGGAGCATGATTACGGTCTGAAAAATAGGAGGAGCAAGAAGCAGTGTTGAAAAACATGAAGAGCCTGAAAAGGTTTGAAAAACATGAAGAGTCTGAAAAGTTGTGAAATATATGAAGAGCTTCAAAAAGTGTCAAAAATATGAGGAGCATGAAACGGTCTGAAAAATAGGAGGAGCATAAAACGGTGTTGAAAAACATGAAGAGCCTGAAAAGAGTGAAATATATGAAGAGCTTCAAAAGGTGTCAAAAATATGAGGAACATGAAACGGTCTGAAAAATAGGAGGAGCATGAAGCGGGGTTGAAAAACATGAAGAGCCTGAAAAGTTGTGTAATATATGAAGAGCTTCAAAAGATGTGAAAAATATGAGGAGAATGATACGGGCTGAACAGAAGGAGGAGGATGAAGCTGTGTTGAAAAACATGAACAGCCTGAAAAGGTGTGAAAAACATGAAGAGCTTCAAAAGGTGTCAAAAATATGAGGAGCATGAAACGGCCAGAAAAATAAGAGGAGCATGAAGCGGTGTTCAGAAATATGAAGCGCCTGAAAAGGTGGGAAAAATATGAAGAGCTTAAAAAAGTGTCAGAAATATGAGGAGCATGAAACGGTGTTGAAAAACATGAAGAGCCTGAAAAGAGTGAAATAAATGAAGAGCTTCAAAGGTGTCAAAAATATGAGGAGCATGAAACGGTCTGAAAAATAGGTGGAGCATGAAGCGGTGATGAAAAACATGAAGAGCCTGAAAAAGTGTGAAATACATGAAGAGCTTCAAAGGTGTTAAAATTTGAGGAGCATGATTACGGTCTGAAAAATAGGAGGAGCAAGAAGCAGTGTTGAAAAACATGAAGAGCCTGAAAAGGTTTGAAAAACATGAAGAGTCTGAAAAGTTGTGAAATATATGAAGAGCTTCAAAAGGTGTCAAAAATGTTAGGAGCATGAAGTGGTTTTGAAAAACATGAAGAGCCTGAAAAGGTGTGAAATATATGAAGAGCTTCAAAATGTATCAAAAATATGAGGAGCATGAAACGGTCTGAAAAATTGGAGGAGCATGAAGCGGTGTTGAAAAACATGAAGGGCCTGAAAAGGTGTGAAATATATGAAGAGCTTCAAAAGGTGTCAAAAAAGTTAGGAGTATGGAACGTTTTGAAAAATAGGAGGAGCATGAAGCGCTGTTGAAAAGTATGAAGAGCCTGAAAAGTTGTGAAATATATGAAGAGCTTCAAAAGGTGTCAAAAATATGAGGAGAATGAAACGGTCTGAAAATTTGGAGGAGCATGAAGCGGTCTTGAAAGACATGAATACCCTGAAATGGTGTCAAAAATATGAAGAGCTTCAAAAGATGTCAAAAATATGAGGAGCATGAAACAGTCTGAAAAACTGGAGGACCATGAATCGGTCTTGAAAGACATTAATTCCCTGAAAAAGTGTGAAAAATATGAAGAGCTTCAAAACGTGTCAAAAATATGAGGAGCCTGAAACGGTCTGAAAAATAGTAGGATGATGAAGCTGTGTTGAAGAATATGAAGAGCCTGAAAAGGTGTTAACAATATTAGGAGCCTGAAACGGTCTGAAACATAGCAGGCACATGAAGCGGTGTTGAAAAACTTGAAAAGCCTGAAAAGGTGTGAAAAACATGAAGAGCTTCAAAAAGTGTCAAAAATATGAGGAGCATGAAATGGTCTGAAAAATAGGAGGAGCATGAAACGGTGTTGAAAAACATGAAGAGCCTGAAAAGAGTGAAATATATGAAGAGCTTCAAAATGTGTCAAAAATATGAGGAACATGAAACGGTCTGAAAAATAGGAGGAGCATGAAGCAATGTTGAAAAACATGAAGAGCCTGAAAATGTGTGAAAAATATGAGGAGCATGAAACGGCCTGAAAAATAGGAGGAGCATGTATCCGTGTTGAAAACTTGAAGAGCCTGAAAAGGTATGAAAAATATGAAGAGCTTCAAAAGGTGTCAAAAATATGAGGAGCATGAAACGGTCTGAAGAATAGGAGGAGCATCAAACGGTGTTCAAAAACATGAAGAGCATGAAAAGCTGTGAAAAATATGAAGAGCTTCAAAAGATGTCAAAAATATGAGGAGCATGAAACAGTCTGAAAAATTGGAGGAGCATGAAGCGGTGTTGAAAAATATGAAGAGCCTGAAAAGGTGTGAAATATATGAAGAGCTTAAAAAGGCGGGAAATATATGAGGAAGCTGAAACGCTCTGAGAAACAGGAGGAAAATGAAGCAGAGTTGAAGAATATGAAGAGCCTGAAAAGGTGTTAACAATATTAGGAGACTGAAACGGTCTGAAAAATAGGAGGCGCATGAAGCGGTGTTGAAAAACTTGAAAAGCCTGAAAAGGTGTGAAAAACATGAAGAGCTTCAAAAAGTGTCAAAAATATGAGGAGCATGAAACGGTCTGCAAAATAGGAGGAGCATGAAATGGTGTTCAAAAACATGAAGAGCCTGAAAAGGTGTGAAAAATATGAACAGTTTCAAAAAGTGTGAAATACATGAGGAGTATTAAACGGTCTGAAAAATAGGGGGAGCATGAAATGGTGTTCAAAAACATGAAGAGCCTGAAAAGGTGTGAAAAATATGAACAGTTTCAAAAAGTGTGAAATACATGAGGAGAATTAAACTGTCTGAAAAATAGGAGGAGCATGAAGCGGTGTTGAAAAACATGAAGGCCTGAAAACGTGTGAAAAATATGAAGAGCTTCAAAAATTGTGAAAAATATGAAGAGCTTCAAAAGTTGTGAAAAATATGAAGAGCTTCAAAAGGTGTCAAAAATTAGATGAGCATGAAACGGTCTGAAAAATAGGAGGAGCATGAAGTGGTGTTGAAAAAAATGAAGAGCCTGAAAAGGTTTGAAAAATATGAAAAGCTTCAAAAGGTGTCAAAAATATGAGGAGCATGAAACGGTTTTGAGAAACATGAATAGCCTGAAAATATGTGAAAAATATGAAGAGCATAAAAATATGTGAAAAATATGAGGAGCATGAAACGGTTTTGAGAAACATGAATAGCCTGAAAATATGTGAAAAATATGAAGAGCATAAATATATGTGAAAAATATGAGGAGCATGAAACTGTGTTCAAAACATGAAGAGCCTGAAAAGGTGTGAAAAATATGAAGATCTTCAGAAGGTGTCAAAATTGAAGGCATTTCCCCTGAAATCAGGAACAAGACAAGGGTGCCCACTCTCACCACTACTATTCAACATAGTGTTGGAAGTTCTGGCCACAACAATCAGAGCAGAAAAAGAAGTAAAAGGAATCCAGATAGGAAAAGAAGAAGTAAAACTCTCACTGTTTGCAGATGACATGATCCTCTACATAGAAAACCCTAAAGACTCTACCAGAAAATTACTAGAACTAATCAATGAATATAGTAAAGTTGCAGGATATAAAATTAACACACAGAAATCCCTTGCATTCCTATATACTAACAATGAAAAAACAGACAGAGAAATTAAGGAAACAATACCATTCACCATTGCAACAAAAAGAATAAAATACTTAGGAGTATATCTACCTAAAGAAACAAAGGACCTATACATAGAAAACTATAAAACACTGATGAAAGAAATCAAAGAGGACACAAACAGATGGAGAAACATACCGTGTTCATGGACTGGAAGAATTAATATTGTCAAAATGGCTATTCTACCCAAAGCAGTCTATAGATTCAATGCAATCCCTATCAAGCTACCAATGGTATTTTTCACAGAACTAGACCAAAGAATTTCACAATTTGTATGGAAATACAAAAAACCTCGAATAGCCAAAGTAATCTTGAGAAAGAAGAATGGAGCTGGAGGAATCAACCTGCCTGACTTCAGACTCTACTACAAAGCCACAGTCATCAAGACAGTATGGTACTGGCACAAAGACAGAAATATAGATCAATGGAACAGAATAGAAAGCCCAGAGATAAATCCACGAACCTATGGACACCTTATCTTTGACAAAGGAGGCAAGGATATACAATGGAAAAAAGACAACCTCTTTAACAAGTGGTGCTGGGAAAACTGGTCAACCACTTGTAAAAGAATGAAACTAGAACACTTTCTAACACCATACACAAAAATAAACTCAAAATGGATTAAAGATCTAAATGTAAGACCAGAAACTATAAAACTCCTAGAGGAGAACATAGGCAAAACACTCTCTGACATAAATCAAAGCAAGATCCTCTATGACCCACCTCCCAGAATATTGGAAATATAAGCAAAACTAAACAAATGGGACCTAATGAAACTTAAAAGCTTTTGCACTACAAAGGAAACTATAAGTAAGGTGAAAAGACAGCCCTCAGATTGGGAGAAAATAATAGCAAATGAAGAAACAGACAAAGGATTAATCTCAAAAATATACAAGCAACTCCTGCAGCTCAATTCCAGAAAAATAAATGACCCAATCAAAAAATGGGCCAAAGAACTAAACAGACATTTCTCCAAAGAAGACATACAGATGGCTAACAAACACATGAAAAGATGCTCAACATCACTCATTATTAGAGAAATACAAATCAAAACCACAATGAGGTACCATTACACGCCAGTCAGGATGGCTGCTATCCAAAAGTCTACAAGCAATAAATGCTGGAGAGGGTGTGGAGAAAAGGGAACCTTCTTACACTGTTGGTGGGAATGCAAACTAGTACAGCCGCTATGGAAAACAGTGTGGAGATTTCTTAAAAAACTGGAAATAGAACTGCCATATGACCCAGCAATCCCACTTCTGGGCATACACACTGAGGAAACCAGAACTGAAAGAGACACGTGCACCACAATGTTCATCGCAGCACTGTTTATAATAGCCAGGACATGGAAGCAACCTAGATGCCCATCAGCAGATGAATGGATAAGGAAGCTGTGGTACATATACACCATGGAATATTACTCAGCCATTAAAAAGAATTCATTTGAACCAGTCCTAATGAGATGGATGAAGCTGAAGCCCATTATACAGAGTGAAGTAAGCCAGAAAGATAAAGAACATTACAGCATACTGACACATGTATATGGAATTTAGAAAGGTGATAACGATAACCCTATATGCAGAACAGAAAAAGAGACACAGAAATACAGAACAGACTTTTGAACTTTGTGGGAGAATGTGAGAGTGGGATATTTCAAAAGAACAGCATGTATCCTATCTATGGTGAAACAGATCACCAGCCCAGGTGGGATGAACGAGACAAGTGCTCCGGCCTGGTGCACTGGGAAGACCCAGAGGAATCGGGGGGAGAGGGAGGTGGGAGGGGGGATCGGGATTGGGAATACATGTAAATCCATGGCTGATTCATATCAATGTATGACAAAACCCACTGGAAAAAAAATATATGAGGAGCATGAAACAGTCTGAAAAATAGGAGGAGCATGAAACGGTGATCAAAAACATGAAGAGCCTGAAAAGGTGTGAAAAATATGAAGAGCTTCAAAAGGTGTGAAATACATGAGGAGCATGAAACTCTCTGAAAAATAGAAGGAGCATGAAGTGGTGTTCAAAAACATGAATAGCCTGAAAAGGTGTGAAAAATATGAGGAGCATGATACGGTCTGAAAAATAGGAGGAGCATGAAGGGGTGTTGAAAAACTTGAAGAGCCTGAAAAGGTGTTAACAATATTAGGAGCCTGAAACGGTCTGAAAAATAGGAGGCGCATAAAGCGGTGTTGAAAAACTTGAAAAGCCTGAAAAGGTGTGAAAAACATGAAGAGCTTCAAAAAGTGTCAAAAATATGAGGAGCATGAAACGGTCTGAAAAATAGGAGGAGCATGAAACGGTGTTGAAAAACATGAAGAGCCTGAAAAGAGTGAAATATATGAAGAGCTTCAAAAGGTGTCAAAAATATGAGGAACATGAAACGGTCTGAAAAATAGGAGGAGCATGAAGCGGGGTTGAAAAACATGAAGAGCCTGAAAAGTTGTGTAATATATGAAGAGCTTCAAAAGATGTGAAAAATATGAGGAGAATGATACGGGCTGAAAAGAAGGAGGAGGATGAAGCTGTGTTGAAAAACATGAACAGCCTGAAAAGGTGTGAAAAACATGAAGAGCTTCAAAAGGTGTCAAAAAAATGAGGAGCATGAAACGGCCAGAAAAATAGGAGGAGCATGAAGCGGTGTTCAGAAATATGAAGCGCCTGAAAAGGTGGGAAAAATATGAAGAGCTTAAAAAAGTGTCAAAAATATGAGGAGCATGAAACGGTGTTGAAAAACATGAAGAGCCTGAAAAGAGTGAAATAAATGAAGAGCTTCAAAGGTGTCAAAAATACGAGGAGCATGAAACGGTCTGAAAAATAGGTGGAGCATGAAGCGGTGATGAAAAACATGAAGAGCATGAAAAAGTGTGAAATACATGAAGAGCTTCAATGGTGTTAAAATTTGAGGAGCATGATTACGGTCTGAAAAATAGGAGGAGCAAGAAGCAGTGTTGAAAAACATGAAGAGCCTGAAAAGGTTTGAAAAACATGAAGAGTCTGAAAAGTTGTGAAATATATGAAGAGCTTCAAAAAGTGTCAAAAATATGAGGAGCATGAAACGGTCTGAAAAATAGGAGGAGCATAAAACGGTGTTGAAAAACATGAAGAGCCTGAAAAGAGTGAAATATATGAAGAGCTTCAAAAGGTGTCAAAAATATGAGGAACATGAAACGGTCTGAAAAATAGGAGGAGCATGAAGCGGGGTTGAAAAACATGAAGAGCCTGAAAAGTTGTGTAATATATGAAGAGCTTCAAAAGATGTGAAAAATATGAGGAGAATGATACGGGCTGAACAGAAGGAGGAGGATGAAGCTGTGTTGAAAAACATGAACAGCCTGAAAAGGTGTGAAAAACATGAAGAGCTTCAAAAGGTGTCAAAAATATGAGGAGCATGAAACGGCCAGAAAAATAGGAGGAGCATGAAGCGGTGTTCAGAAATATGAAGCGCCTGAAAAGGTGGGAAAAATATGAAGAGCTTAAAAAAGTGTCAAAAATATGAGGAGCATGAAACGGTGTTGAAAAACATGAAGAGCCTGAAAAGAGTGAAATAAATGAAGAGCTTCAAAGGTGTCAAAAATACGAGGAGCATGAAACGGTCTGAAAAATAGGTGGAGCATGAAGCGGTGATGAAAAACATGAAGAGCATGAAAAAGTGTGAAATACATGAAGAGCTTCAATGGTGTTAAAATTTGAGGAGCATGATTACGGTCTGAAAAATAGGAGGAGCAAGAAGCAGTGTTGAAAAACATGAAGAGCCTGAAAAGGTTTGAAAAACATGAAGAGTCTGAAAAGTTGTGAAATATATGAAGAGCTTCAAAAAGTGTCAAAAATATGAGGAGCATGAAACGGTCTGAAAAATAGGAGGAGCATAAAACGGTGTTGAAAAACATGAAGAGCCTGAAAAGAGTGAAATATATGAAGAGCTTCAAAAGGTGTCAAAAATATGAGGAACATGAAACGGTCTGAAAAATAGGAGGAGCATGAAGCGGGGTTGAAAAACATGAAGAGCCTGAAAAGTTGTGTAATATATGAAGAGCTTCAAAAGATGTGAAAAATATGAGGAGAATGATACGGGCTGAACAGAAGGAGGAGGATGAAGCTGTGTTGAAAAACATGAACAGCCTGAAAAGGTGTGAAAAACATGAAGAGCTTCAAAAGGTGTCAAAAATATGAGGAGCATGAAACGGCCAGAAAAATAAGAGGAGCATGAAGCGGTGTTCAGAAATATGAAGCGCCTGAAAAGGTGGGAAAAATATGAAGAGCTTAAAAAAGTGTCAGAAATATGAGGAGCATGAAACGGTGTTGAAAAACATGAAGAGCCTGAAAAGAGTGAAATAAATGAAGAGCTTCAAAGGTGTCAAAAATATGAGGAGCATGAAACGGTCTGAAAAATAGGTGGAGCATGAAGCGGTGATGAAAAACATGAAGAGCCTGAAAAAGTGTGAAATACATGAAGAGCTTCAAAGGTGTTAAAATTTGAGGAGCATGATTACGGTCTGAAAAATAGGAGGAGCAAGAAGCAGTGTTGAAAAACATGAAGAGCCTGAAAAGGTTTGAAAAACATGAAGAGTCTGAAAAGTTGTGAAATATATGAAGAGCTTCAAAAGGTGTCAAAAATGTTAGGAGCATGAAGTGGTTTTGAAAAACATGAAGAGCCTGAAAAGGTGTGAAATATATGAAGAGCTTCAAAATGTATCAAAAATATGAGGAGCATGAAACGGTCTGAAAAATTGGAGGAGCATGAAGCGGTGTTGAAAAACATGAAGGGCCTGAAAAGGTGTGAAATATATGAAGAGCTTCAAAAGGTGTCAAAAAAGTTAGGAGTATGGAACGTTTTGAAAAATAGGAGGAGCATGAAGCGCTGTTGAAAAGTATGAAGAGCCTGAAAAGTTGTGAAATATATGAAGAGCTTCAAAAGGTGTCAAAAATATGAGGAGAATGAAACGGTCTGAAAATTTGGAGGAGCATGAAGCGGTCTTGAAACAGTGATGAACATCATGAAGAGCAAGAAAGGTGTGAAAAATATGAAGAGCTTCAAAAGGTGTCAAAAATATGAGGAGGATGAAACGGTCTGAAAAATAGGAGCAGCATGAGGCGATGTTGAACATCATGAAAAGCACAAAAAGGTGTGAAATATATGAAGAGCTTCAAAAGGTGTCAAAAATATGAGGAGCATGAAACGGTCTGAAAAATAGGAGGAGCATGAAGTCGTGTTGAGCAACATGAAGAGCATGAAAAGGTGTGAAAAATATGAAGAGCTTCAAAAGGTGTCAAAAATATGAGGAGCATGAAACGGCCTGAAAATAGGAGGAGAATGAAACGGTGTTTAAAAACATGAAGAGCCTGAAAAGGTGTGAAATATATGAAGACCTTCAAAACGTGTCAAAAATATGAAGAGCATGAAACGATCTGAAAAATAGGAGAAGCATGAAACGGTGTTCAAAAACATGAAGAGCCTGAAAAGGTGTGAAAAATATGAAGACCTTCAAAAAGTGTCAAAAATATGAAGAGCATGAATCGGTCTGAAAAATAGGTGGAGCATGAATTGATGTTCAAAAACATTAAAGGTTGAAAAGGTGTGAAAAATATGAAGAGCTTCAAATCGTGTCAAAAATGTGAGGAGCATGAAATGGTCTCAAAAATAGGAGGAGCAAGAAGCGGTGTTGAAAAACATGAAGAGCCTGAAAACGTGTGAAAAATATGAAGAGCTTCAAAAGGTGTGAAAAATATGAAAAACTTCAAAAGGTGTCAAAAATGACATGAGCATGTAACGGTCTCAAAAATAGGACGAGCATGAAGTGGTGTTCCGAAACATGAAGAACCTGAAAAGGAGTGAAATATATGAAGAGCTTCAAAGGTGTCAAAAATATGAGGAGCATGAAACGGTCTGAGAAATAGGAGGAGCATGAGGCGTGTTGAACAACATGAATAGGCTGAAAAGGTGTGAAAAATAAGAAGAGCTTCAAAAGGTGTGAAAAATATGAAGAGCTTCAAAAGGTGTCAAAAATGAGATGAGCATGAAACGGTCTGAAAAATAGGAGGAGCATGAAGTGGTGTTGAAAAACATGAAGAGCCTAAAAGGTGTGAAATATATGAAGAGCTTCAAAATGTGTCAAAAATATGAGGAGCATGAAAGTGTCTGAAATATAGGAGGATCATGAAGCAGTGTTCAAAAACATGAAGAGCCTGAAAAGGTGTGAAAAATATGAAGAGCTTCAAAAGGTGTCAAAAATAAGAGGAGCATTAAATGGTCTGAAAAATAGGAGGAGCATGAAGCGGTTCAAAAACATGAAGAGCCTGAAACGGTGTGAAAAATATGAAGAGTTTCAAAAGGTGTCAAAAAAATGAGTAGCATGAAACGGTCTGAAAATTAGGAGGAGCATGAAGAAGTGTTGAAAAACATGAAGAGCCTGAAAATGTGTGAAAAATATGAAGAGCTTCAAAAGGTGTGAAAAATATGAAGAGCTTCAAAAGGTGTCAAAAGGATGAGGAGCTTGAAACGGTCTGAAAAATCGGAGAGGCATGAAGTGGTGTTCAAAAAATGAAGAGCCTGAAAAGGTGTGAAAAATATGAAGAGCTTCAAAAGGTGTCAAAAATATGAGGAACATGAAACGGTATGAAAATATGAGGAGCATGAAATGGTCTGAAAAATAGGAGGAGCATGAAGCAGTGTTGAAAAACATGAAGAGCCTGAAAAGGTGTGAAAAATAGGAGGAGCTTCAAAAGGTGTCAAAAATATGAGGAGCATGAAACGGTCTGAACATACGAGGAGCATGAAGCGGTGTTCAAAAACATGAAGAGCCTGAAAAGGTGTGAAAAATATGAAGAGCTTCAAAAGTTGTGAAAAATATGAAGAGCTTCAGAAGGTTTCGAAAATATGAGGAGCATGAAACAGTCTGAAAACAAAGAGGATCATGAAACGGTGTTGAAAAACTTGGAAAGCCTTAAAAGGTGTGAAAAATATGAAGAGCATCAAAATGTGTCAAAAACATGAGGAGCATGAGACAGTCTGAAAAATATGAGGAGCATTAAAATGTCTGAAAAAGAGGAGGAGCATTAAATGGTGTTGTAAAACATGAAGAGCTTCAAAAAGCGTCAGAAATATGAGGAGCATGAAACGGTCTGAAAAATATGAGGAGCATGAAACGGTCTGAAAATTAGGAGGAGCACGAAACGCTGTTGAAAAATATGAAGAGCCTGAAATGGTGTGAAAAATATGAAGATCTTAAAAAGGTGTGAAAAATATGAGGAGCATGAAAGTGTCTGAAAAATACGAGGAGCATGATACAGTCTGAAATATAGGAGAAGCATGAAACGGTGTTGAAAAACATGAAGAGTCGAAAAGGTGTGAATAATATGAAGAGCTTCAAAAGGTGTCAAAAATATGAAAAGCATGAAACGGTCTGAAAAACAGGAGGAGAATGAAACGGTGTTGAAAAACTTGAAGAGCATGAAAAGGTGTGAAAAATATGAAGAGCTTCAAAAACGTGTCAAAAATATGAGGAGCATGAAAGGGTCTGAAAAATACGAGGAGCATGATACGGTCTGAAATATAGGAGAAGCATGAAACGGTTTTGAAAAACATGAAGAGTCGAAAAGGTGGAAAAATAGGAAGATCTACAAAAGGTGTCAAAAATATGAGGAGCATGAAAGGGTTTGAAAAATACGAGGAGCATGATACGGTCTGAAATATAGGAGAAGCATGAAACGGTGTTGAAAAACATGAAGAGCCTGAAAATGTGTGAAAAATATGAAGAGCTTCAAAATTTGTCAAAAATATGAGGAGCATGAAACCGTCTGAAAATTAGGATGAGAATGAAATGGTTTTGAAAAAGATGAAGAGCATGAAAAGGTGTGAAAAATAAGAAGAGCTTCAAAAGGTGTCAAAAATATGAGAAGCATGAAATGTTCTGAAAAACAGGAGGAGCGTGAAGCGGTGGTCAAAAACTTGAAGAGCCTGAAAAGCTGTGAAAAATATGAATAGCTTCAAAGCGTGTCAAATATATGAGGAGCATGAAACAGTCTGAAAAATAGGAGGAGCATGAAACGGTGTCCAAAAACATGAAGAGCCTGAAAAGGTGTGAAAAATATGAAGAGCTTCAAAAGGTGTCAAAAATATGAGGAGCAAGAAACAGTCTGAAATATAGGATAAGCAAGAAACGGTTTTTAAAAAGATGAAGAGCAGAAAAGGTGTGAAAAATATGAAGAGCTACAAAAGGTGTCAAAAATATGAGAAGCATGAAACGAATGAAAAATAGGAGGAGCATGAAGCGGTGTTGAAAAACATGAAGACCCTGAAAAGGTGTGAACTATAGGAAGAGCTTCAAAAGGGGTCAAAAATATGAGGTGCATGAAATAGTCGGAAAAATAAGAGGAGCATGAAACGGTGTTGAAAAACATGAAGAGCCTGAAAAGTTGTGAAAAATATGAAGAACTTCAAAAGTTGTCAAAAATATGAGGAGAATGAAACAGTCTGAAAATTAGGAAGAGAATGAAACAGTTTTGAAAAAGATGAAGAGCATGAAAAGGTGTGAAAATTATGAAGAGCTTCAAAAGGTGTCAAAAATATAAGAAGCATGAAAGGGTCTGAAAAATTGGAGGAGCAAAAAGTGGTGTTGAAAAACATGAAGAGCTTGAAAACGTGTGAAATATATGAAGAGCTTCAAAACGTGTCAAAAATATGAGAAGCATGAAACGGTCTGAGAAATAGCAGGAGCAAGAAGCGGTGTTTAAAAACATGAAGATCCTTAAAATGTTTGAAATATATGAAGAGCTTCAAACGGTGTCAAAATTATGAGGAGCATGAAACGGTCTGAAAAATAGGAGGAGCATGAAGCGGTGGTCAAAACATGAAGAGCCTGAAAAGGTGTGAAAAATATGAAGAGCTTCAAAAGGTGTCAAAAACATGAGGAGCATGAAATGGTCTGAAAAATAGGAGGAGCATGAAGTGGTGATGAAAAACATGAAGACCTTGAAAAGCTGTGAAAATTATGAGGAGCTTCGAAAGGTTTCAAAAATATGAGAAGCATGAAAAGACTGAAAAATTGGAGGAGCAGGAAGCGGTGTTGAAAAACATGAAGAGCCTGAAAATGTGTGAAATATATGAAGAGCTTCAAAAGGTGTCAAAAATATGAGGAGCATGAAACGGTCTGAAAAATAGGAGCAACATGAAGCGGTCGTCAAATATATTAAGAGCCTGAAAAGGCGGGAAAAATATGAAGAACTTCAAAAGGTGTCAAAAATATGAGGAGCATGAAACGGTCTGAAAAATAGGAGAAGCATGAAGCGGTCGTCAAATATATTAAGAGCCTGAAAAGGTGTGAAAAATATGAAGAGCTTCAAAATTTGTCAAAAATATGAGGAGCATGAAACAGTCTGAAAATTAGAAAGAGAATGAAACGGTTTTGAAAAAGATGAAGAGCATGAAAAGGTGTGAAAAATATGAAGAGCTTCAAAAGGTGTCAAATATATGAGAAGCATGAAATGGTCTGAAAAATAGGAGGAGCATGAAGCGGTGGTCAAAAACATGAAGAGCCTGAAAAGGTGTGAAAAATATGAATAGCTTCAAAACGTGTCATATATATGAGGAGCATGAAACAGTCTGAAAAATAGAAGGAGCATTAAACGGTGATCAAAAACATGAAGAGCCTGAAAAGGTGTGAAAAATATGAAGAGCTTCAAAAGTTGTCAAAAATATGAGAAGCATGAAACGGTCTGAAAAATAGGAGGAGCATAAGCGGTGTTGAAAAACATGAAGAGCCTGAAAAGGTGTGAAATATATCAAGAGCTTGAAAACGTGTCAAAAATATGATGGGCATGAAATGGTCTGAAAAATACGAAGAGCATGAAGTGGTGTTGAAAAACATGAAGAGACTGAAAAGCTGTGCAAACTATCAAGAGCTTCAAAAAGTGTCAAAAATATTAGGAGTATGAAACGGTGTGAAAAATAGGATGAGCACGAAGCGGTGTTCAAAAACATGAAGAGATGAAAAAGTGTGATAAATATGAAGAGCTTCAAAAGGTGTGAAAAATTTGAAGAGCTTCAAAAGTTGTCAAAAAAGAGAGGAGCATGAAACGGTCTGGAAAATAGGAGGAGCATGAAGCGGTGTTGAAAAACATGAAGACCCTGAAAAGGTGTGAAATATAGGAAGAGCTTCAAAAGGGGTCAAAAATATGAGGTGCATGAAACAGTCGGAAAAATAGGAGGAGCATGAAACGGTGTTGAAAAACATGAAGAGCCTGAAAAGGTGTGAAAAATATGAAGAACTTCAAAAGTTGTCAAAAATATGAGGAGAATGAAACAGTCTGAAAATTAGGATGAGAATGAAACGGTTTTGATAAAGATGAAGAGCATGAAAAGGTGTGAAAAATATGAAGAGCTTCAAAAGGTGTCAAAAATATGAGAAGCATGAAAGGGTCTGAAAAAGTGGAGGAGCAAAAAGTGGTGTTGAAAAACATGAAGAGCCTGAAAACGTGTGAAATATATGAAAAGCTTCAAAAGGTGTCAAAAACATGAGGAGCATGAAACGGTCTGAAAAATAGGAGGAGCATGAAGTGGTGATGAAACACATGAAGAGGCTGAAAAGCTGTGAAAATTATGAGGAGCTTCAAAAGGTTTCAAAAATATGAGAAGCATGAAAAGACTGAAAAATTGGAGGAGCATGAAGCGGTGTTGAAAAACATGAAGAGCCTGAAAATGTGTGAAAATATGAAGAGCTTCAAAAGTTGTCAAAAATATGAGGAGCATGAAACAGTCAGAAAATTAGGATGAGAATGAAACGGGTTTGAAACAGATGTAGAGCATGAAAAGGTGTGAAAAATATGAAGAGCTTCAAAAGGTGTCAAATATATGAGAAGCATGAAATGGTCTGAAAAATAGGAGGAGCATGGAGCGGTGGTAAAAAAAATGAAGACCCTGAAAAGGTGTGAAAAATATGATTAGCTTCAAAACGTGTCACATATATGAGGAGCATGAAACAGTCTGAAAAATAGAAGGAGCATTAAACGGTGATGAAAAACATGAAGAACCTGAAAAGGTGTGAAAAATACGAAGAGCATCAAAAGGTGTCAAAATTATGAGGAGCATGTAACGGTCTCAAAAATAGTAGGAGCATAAAGCGGTATTGAAAAACACGAAGAGCCTGAAAAGGTGTGAAATATATGAAGAGCTTGAAAAGGTGTCAAAAATATGATGGGCATGAAGTGGTCTGAAAAATACGAGGAGCATGAAGTGGTGTTGAAAAACAGGAAGAGCCTGAAAAGCTGTGCAAACTATCAAGAGCTTCAAAAAGTGTCAAAAATATTAGGAGCATGAAAAGGTCTGAAAAATAGGATGAGCACGAAGCGGTGTTCAAAAACATGAAGAGATGAAAAAGTGTGATAAATATGAAGAGCTTCAAAAGGTGTGAAAAATATGAAGAGCTTCAAAAGGTGTCAAAAATGAGATTAGCATGAAACGGTCTTTAAAATAGGAGGAGCATGAAGTGGTGTTGAAAAACATGAAGAGCTTCAAAAGGTGTGAAAAATATGAGGAGCATGAAACGGTGTGAAAAATAGGAGGAGCATGAAGCGGTGTTGAAAAACATGAAGAGCCTGAAAAGGTATGAAAAATATGAAGAGCTTCAAAAGGTGTCAAAAATATGAGGAGCATGAAACGGTCTGAAAATAGGAGGAGCATGAAGCAGTGTTGAAAAACATGAGGAGCCTGACAACACTGGAAAAATATGAAGAGCTTCAAAAGGTGTCAAAAATATGAGGAGCATGAAACGGTCTGAGAAATAGGAGGACCATGAAATGGGGTTCAAAAATATGAAGAGCCTGAATAGGTGTGAAAAATATGAAGAGCTTCAAAAGGAGTGAAAAATATGAGGAGCATGAAACGTTCTGAAAAATAGGAAGAGCATATAGCGGTATTGAAAAACATGAAGAGCCTGAAAATGTGTGAAAAATATGAAGAGCTTCAAAAGGTGTCAAAAATATGAGGAACATGAAACGGTATGAAAATATGAGGAGCATGAAATGGTCTGAAAAATAGGAGGAGCATGAAGCGGTGTTGAAAAACATGAAGAGCCTGAAAAGGTGTGAAAAATAGGAGGAGCTTCAAAAGGTGTCAAAAATATGAGGAGCATGAAACGGTCTGAACATACGAGGAGCATGAAGCGGTGTTCAAAAACATGAAGAGCCTGAAAAGGTGTGAAAAATATGAAGAGCTTCAAAAGTTGTGAAAAATATGAAGAGCTTCAGAAGGTTTTGAAAATATGAGGAGCATGAAACAGTCTGAAAACAAAGAGGATCATGAAACGGTGTTGAAAAACTTGGAAAGCCTTAAAAGGTGTGAAAAATATGAAGAGCATCAAAATGTGTCAAAAACATGAGGAGCATGAGACAGTCTGAAAAATATGAGGAGCATTAAAATGTCTGAAAAAGAGGAGGAGCATTAAATGGTGTTGTAAAACATGAAGAGCTTCAAAAAGCGTCAGAAATATGAGGAGCATGAAACGGTCTGAAAAATATGAGGAGCATGAAACGGTCTGAAAATTAGGAGGAGCACGAAACGCTGTTGAAAAATATGAAGAGCCTGAAATGGTGTGAAAAATATGAAGATCTTAAAAAGGTGTGAAAAATATGAGGAGCATGAAAGGGTCTGAAAAATACGAGGAGCATGATACAGTCTGAAATATAGGAGAAGCATGAAACGGTGTTGAAAAACATGAAGAGTCGAAAAGGTGTGAATAATATGAAGAGCTTCAAAAGGTGTCAAAAATATGAAAAGCATGAAACGGTCTGAAAAACAGGAAGAGAATGAAACGGTGTTGAAAAAAATGAAGAGCATGAAAAGGTGTGAAAAATATGAAGAGCTTCAAAAACGTGTCAAAAATATGAGGAGCATGAAAGGGTCTGAAAAATACGAGGAGCATGATACGGTCTGGAATATAGGAGAAGCATGAAACGGTTTTGAAAAACATGAAGAGTCGAAAAGGTGGAAAAATAGGAAGAGCTACAAAAGGTGTCAAAAATATGAGGAGCATGAAAGGGTTTGAAAAATACGAGGAGCATGATACGGTTTGAAATATAGGAGAAGCATGAAACGGTGTTGAAAAACATGAAGAGCCTGAAAAGCTGTGAAAAATATGAAGAGCTTAAAAAGGTGTAAAAATATGAGGAGCATGAAACAGTCTGAAAAATAGGATTAGCATGAAACGGTTTTTAAAAAGATGAAGAGCATGAAAAGGTGTAAAATATATGTAGAGCTTCAAAAGTGGTCAAATATATGAGAAGCATGAAACGGTCTGAAAAATAGGAAGAGCATGAAGCGGTGTTGAAAAACATGAAGAGCCTGAAAAGGTGTGAACATATGAAGAGCTTCGAAAGGTGTCAAAAATATGAGGAGCATGAAATAGTCTGAAAATTAGGATGAGAATGAAACGGTTTTCAAAAAGTTGAAGAGAATGAAAAGGTGTGAAAAATATGAAGAGCTTCAAAACGTGTCAAAAATATGAGGAGCATGAAATGGTCTGAAAAATAGCAGGAGCAAGAAGCGGTGTTTAAAAACATGAAGATCCTTAAAACGTTTGAAAAATATGAGGAGCTTCAAACGGTGTCAAAAATGTGAGGAGCATGAAATGGTCTGAAAAATAGGAGGAGCATGAAGCGGTGGTCAAAACCTGAAGAGCCTGAAAAGGTGTGAAAAATATGAAGAGCTTCAAAAAGTGTCAAAAACATGAGGAGCATGAAACGGTCTGAAAAATAGGAGGAGCATGAAGTGGTGATTAAAAACATGAAGAGCCTGAAAAGCTGTGAAAATTATGAAGAGCTTCAATAGGTTTCAAAAATATGAGAAGCATGAAAAGACTGAAAAATAGGAGGAGCATGAAGCGGTGTTGAAAAACATGAACAGCCTGAAAATGTGTGAAAAATATGAAGAGCTTCAAAATTTGTCAAAAATATGAGGAGCATGAAACCGTCTGAAAATTAGGATGAGAATGAAATGGTTTTGAAAAAGATGAAGAGCAGAAAAGGTGTGAAAAATATGAAGAGCTACAAAAGGTGTCAAAAATATGAGAAGCATGAAACGAATGAAAAATAGGAGGAGCATGAAGCGGTGTTGAAAAACATGAAGACCCTGAAAAGGTGTGAACTATAGGAAGAGCTTCAAAAGGGGTCAAAAATATGAGGTGCATGAAATAGTCGGAAAAATAAGAGGAGCATGAAACGGTGTTGAAAAACATGAAGAGCCTGAAAAGGTGTGAAAAATATGAAGAACTTCAAAAGTTGTCAAAAATATGAGGAGAATGAAACAGTCTGAAAATTAGGATGAGAATGAAACGGTTTTGAAAAAGATGAAGAGCATGAAAAGGTGTGAAAATTATGAAGAGCTTCAAAAGGTGTCAAAAATATAAGAAGCATGAAAGGGTCTGAAAATTTGGAGGAGCAAAAATGGTGTTGAAAAACATGAAGAGCTTGAAAACGTGTGAAATATATGAAGAGCTTCAAAACGTGTCAAAAATATGAGAAGCATGAAACGGTCTGAGAAATAGCAGGAGCAAGAAGCGGTGTTTAAAAACATGAAGATCCTTAAAATGTTTGAAATATATGAAGAGCTTCAAACGGTGTCAAAAATATGAGGAGCATGAAACGGTCTGAAAAAAAGGAGGAGCATGAAGCGGTGGTCAAAACATGAAGAGCCTGAAAAGGTGTGAAAAATATGAAGAGCTTCAAAAGGTGTCAAAAACATGAGGAGCATGAAATGGTCTGAAAAATAGGAGGAGCATGAAGTGGTGATGAAAAACATGAAGACCTTGAAAAGCTGTGAAAATTATGAGGAGCTTCAAAAGGTTTCAAAAATATGAGAAGCATGAAAAGACTGAAAAATTGGAGGAGCAGGAAGCGGTGTTGAAAAACATGAAGAGCCTGAAAATGTGTGAAATATATGAAGAGCTTCAAAAGGTGTCAAAAATATGAGGAGCATGAAACGGTCTGAAAAATAGGAGCAACATGAAGCGGTCGTCAAATATATTAAGAGCCTGAAAAGGCGGGAAAAATATCAAGAACTTCAAAAGGTGTCAAAAATATGAGGAGCATGAAACGGTCTGAAAAATAGGAGAAGCATGAAGCGGTCGTCAAATATATTAAGAGCCTGAAAAGGTGTGAAAAATATGAAGAGCTTCAAAATTTGTCAAAAATATGAGGAGCATGAAACAGTCTGAAAATTAGAAAGAGAATGAAACGGTTTTGAAAAAGATGAAGAGCATGAAAAGGTGTGAAAAATATGAAGAGCTTCAAAAGGTGTCAAATATATGAGAAGCATGAAATGGTCTGAAAAATAGGAGGAGCATGAAGCGGTGGTCAAAAACATGAAGAGCCTGAAAAGGTGTGAAAAATATGAATAGCTTCAAAACGTGTCATATATATGAGGAGCATGAAACAGTCTGAAAAATAGAAGGAGCATTAAACGGTGATCAAAAACATGAAGAGCCTGAAAAGGTGTGAAAAATATGAAGAGCTTCAAAAGTTGTCAAAAATATGAGAAGCATGAAACGGTCTGAAAAATAGGAGGAGCATAAGCGATGTTGAAAAACATGAAGAGCCTGAAAAGGTGTGAAATATATCAAGAGCTTGAAAACGTGTCAAAAATATGATGGGCATGAAATGGTCTGAAAAATACGAAGAGCAAGAAGTGGTGTTGAAAAACATGAAGAGACTGAAAAGCTGTGCAAACTATCAAGAGCTTCAAAAAGTGTCAAAAATATTAGGAGTATGAAACGGTGTGAAAAATAGGATGAGCACGAAGCGGTGTTCAAAAACATGAAGAGATGAAAAAGTGTGATAAATATGAAGAGCTTCAAAAGGTGTGAAAAATTTGAAGAGCTTCAAAAGTTGTCAAAAAAGAGAGGAGCATGAAACGGTCTGGAAAATAGGAGGAGCATGAAGCGGTGTTGAAAAACATGAAGACCCTGAAAAGGTGTGAAATATAGGAAGAGCTTCAAAAGGGGTCAAAATATGAGGTGCATGAAACAGTCGGAAAAATAGGAGGAGCATGAAACGGTGTTGAAAAACATGAAGAGCCTGAAAAGGTGTGAAAAATATGAAGAACTTCAAAAGTTGTCAAAAATATGAGGAGAATGAAACAGTCTGAAAATTAGGATGAGAATGAAACGGTTTTGATAAAGATGAAGAGCATGAAAAGGTGTGAAAAATATGAAGAGCTTCAAAAGGTGTCAAAAATATGAGAAGCATGAAAGGGTCTGAAAAAGTGGAGGAGCAAAAAGTGGTGTTGAAAAACATGAAGAGCCTGAAAACGTGTGAAATATATGAAAAGCTTCAAAAGGTGTCAAAAACATGAGGAGCATGAAACGGTCTGAAAAATAGGAGGAGCATGAAGTGGTGATGAAACACATGAAGAGGCTGAAAAGCTGTGAAAATTATGAGGAGCTTCAAAAGGTTTCAAAAATATGAGAAGCATGAAAAGACTGAAAAATTGGAGGAGCATGAAGCGGTGTTGAAAAACATGAAGAGCCTGAAAATGTGTGAAAATATGAAGAGCTTCAAAAGTTGTCAAAAATATGAGGAGCATGAAACAGTCAGAAAATTAGGATGAGAATGAAACGGGTTTGAAACAGATGTAGAGCATGAAAAGGTGTGAAAAATAT
The DNA here is from genome assembly GCF_033118175.1 of Dama dama. Lineage (NCBI taxonomy): Eukaryota > Metazoa > Chordata > Mammalia > Artiodactyla > Cervidae > Dama > Dama dama. The sequence continues at coordinate 7,737,978 of NW_026870899.1, forward strand.
GAAGAGCTTCAAAAGGTGTCAAATATATGAGAAGCATGAAATGGTCTGAAAAATAGGAGGAGCATGGAGCGGTGGTAAAAAACATGAAGACCCTGAAAAGGTGTGAAAAATATGATTAGCTTCAAAACGTGTCACATATATGAGGAGCATGAAACAGTCTGAAAAATGGAAGGAGCATTAAACGGTGATGAAAAACATGAAGAGCCTGAAAAGGTGTGAAAAATACGAAGAGCATCAAAAGGTGTCAAAATTATGAGGAGCATGTAACGGTCTCAAAAATAGTAGGAGCATAAAGCGGTATTGAAAAACACGAAGAGCCTGAAAAGGTGTGAAATATATGAAGAGCTTGAAAAGGTGTCAAAAATATGATGGGCATGAAGTGGTCTGAAAAATACGAGGAGCATGAAGTGGTGTTGAAAAACAGGAAGAGCCTGAAAAGCTGTGCAAACTATCAAGAGCTTCAAAAAGTGTCAAAAATATTAGGAGCATGAAAAGGTCTGAAAAATAGGATGAGCACGAAGCGGTGTTCAAAAACATGAAGAGATGAAAAAGTGTGATAAATATGAAGAGCTTCAAAAGGTGTGAAAAATATGAAGAGCTTCAAAAGGTGTCAAAAATGAGATTAGCATGAAACGGTCTTTAAAATAGGAGGAGCATGAAGTGGTGTTGAAAAACATGAAGAGCTTCAAAAGGTGTGAAAAATATGAGGAGCATGAAACGGTGTGAAAAATAGGAGGAGCATGAAGCGGTGTTGAAAATCATGAAGAGCCTGAAAAGGTATGAAAAATATGAAGAGCTTCAAAAGGTGTCAAAAATATGAGGAGCATGAAACGGTCTGAAAATAGGAGGAGCATGAAGCGGTGTTGAAAAACATGAGGAGCCTGACAACACTGGAAAAATATGAAGAGCTTCAAAAGGTGTCAAAAATATGAGGAGCATGAAACGGTCTGAGAAATAGGAGGACCATGAAATGGGGTTCAAAAATATGAAGAGCCTGAATAGGTGTGAAAAATATGAAGAGCTTCAAAAGGAGTGAAAAATATGAGGAGCATGAAACGTTCTGAAAAATAGGAAGAGCATATAGCGGTATTGAAAAACATGAAGAGCCTGAAAATGTGTGAAAAATATGAAGAGCTTCAAAAGGTGTCAAAAATATGAGGAACATGAAACGGTATGAAAATATGAGGAGCATGAAATGGTCTGAAAAATAGGAGGAGCATGAAGCGGTGTTGAAAAACATGAAGAGCCTGAAAAGGTGTGAAAAATAGGAGGAGCTTCAAAAGGTGTCAAAAATATGAGGAGCATGAAACGGTCTGAACATACGAGGAGCATGAAGCGGTGTTCAAAAACATGAAGAGATGAAAAAGTGTGATAAATATGAAGAGCTTCAAAAGGTGTGAAAAATATGAAGAGCTTCAAAAGGTGTCAAAAATTGAGGAGCATGTAATGGCCTGAAAAATAGGAGGAGCCTGAAGCGGTGTTGAAAAACATGAAGAGTCTGAAAAGGTGTGAAAAATATGAAGAGCTTCAATAGGTGTCAGAAATATAAGGAGCATGAAACGGTTGAAAAAGAGGAGGAGAATGAAGTGTTGTTGAAAAACATGAAGAGCCTGGAAATGTGTGAAAAATATGAAGAGCTTCAAAAGTTGTGTTAAATATGAAGAGCTTCAAAAGCTGTCAAAAAAGAGAGGAGCATGAAACGGTCTGTAAAATAGGAGGAGCATGAAGTGGTGATGAAAAACATGAAGACCCTGAAAAGGTGTAAATATATGAAGAGCTTCAAAATGTGTCAAAAATATGAGGAGCATGAAATGGTCAGAAAAATAGGAGGAGCATTAGTGCTGTTCTAAAATATGAAGAGACTGAAAAGGAGTGAAAAATATGAAGAGCATCAAAACGTGTGAAAAATATGTGGAGAATGAAACGGTCTGAAAGAAAGCAGGAGCATGAAGCGGTGTTCAAAAACATGAAGAGCCTGAAAAGGTGTGAAAAATATGAAGAGCTTCAAAAGGTGTGTAAAATATGAAGAGCTTCAAAAGGTGTCAAAAAAGAGAGGAGCATCAAACGGTCTGTAAAATAGGAGGAGCACGGAGTGTTGTTGAAAAACATGAAGATCCTGAAAAGTTGTGAAAAATATGAAGAGCTTCAAAAGGTGTCAGAAATAGGAGGAGCCTGAAACGTTATGAAATATAAGAGGAGCATGAAGTGGTGCTGAAAAACATGAAGAGCCTGAAAAGGTGTGAAAAATATGAAGAGCTTCAAAAGGTGTCAAAAAAGAGAGGAGCATGAAACGGTCTGTCAAATAGGAGGAGCATGAAGTGGTGTTGAAAAACATGAAGAGCTTCAAAAGGTGTCAAAAATATCAGGAGCATGAAACGGTGTGAAAAATAGGAGGAGCATGAAGCGGTGTTGAAGAACATGAAGAGCCTGAAAAGGTGTGAAAAATATGAAGAGCTTCAAAAAGTGTCAAAAATATGAGGAGCATGAAACGGTCTCAAATATAGGAGGAGCATAAAGTGGTGTTGAAAAACATGAGGAGCCTGACAACGCGTGAAAAATATGAAGAGCTTCAAAAGGGGTCAAAAATATGACGAGCAAGAAACGGTCTGAAAAATATGAGGAGCATGAAACAAAGTTCAAAAACATGAAGAGCCTGAAAAGGTGTGAAAAATATGATGAGCTTCAAAACGTGTGAAATACATGAGGAGCATGAATCGGTCTGAAATATAGGAGGAGCATGAAGCGGTGTTGATAAACATGAAGAGCCTGAAAAGGTGTGAAAAATATGAAGAGCTTCAAAAGGTGTCAAATATATGAGAAGCATGAAATGGTCTGAAAATAGGAGGAGCATGAAGCGGTGTTGAAAAACATGAGGAGCCTGACAACACTGGAAAAATATGAAGAGCTTCAAAAGGTGTCAAAAATATGAGGAGCATGAAACGGTCTGAGAAATAGGAGGACCATGAAATGGGGTTCAAAAATATGAAGAGCCTGAATAGGTGTGAAAAATATGAAGAGCTTCAAATGGAGTGAAAAATATGAGGAGCATGAAACGTTCTGAAAAATAGGAAGAGCATATAGCGGTATTGAAAAACATGAAGAGCCTGAAAATGTGTGAAAAATATGAAGAGCTTCAAAAGGTGTCAAAAATATGAGGAGCATGTAATGGCCTGAAAAATAGGAGGAGCCTGAAGCGGTGTTGAAAAACATGAAGAGCCTGAAAAGGTGTGAAAAATATGAAGAGCTTCAATAGGTGTCAGAAATATAAGGAGCATGAAACGGTTGAAAAAGAGGAGGAGAATGAAGTGTTGTTGAAAAACATGAAGAGCCTGAAAATGTGTGAAAAATATGAAGAGCTACAAAAGTTGTGTAAAATATGAAGAGCTTCAAAAGGTGTCAAAAAAGAGAGGAGCATGAAACGGTCTGTAAAATAGGAGGAGCATGAAGTGGTGATGAAAAACATGAAGAGCCTGAAAAGGTGTAAATATATGAAGAGCTTCAAAATGTGTCAAAAATATGAGGAGCATGAAATGGTCAGAAAAATAGGAGGAGCATTAGTGCTGTTCAAAAATATGAAGAGACTGAAAAGGAGTGAAAAATATGAAGAGCATCAAAACGTGTGAAAAATATGAGGAGAATGAAATGGTCTGAAAGAAAGGAGGAGCATGAAGCGGTGTTCAAAAACATGAAGAGCCTGAAAAGGTGTGAAAAATATGAAGAGCTTCAAAAGGTGTGTAAAATATGAAGAGCTTCAAAAGGTGTCAAAAAAGAGAGGAGCATCAAACGGTCTGTAAAATAGGAGGAGCACGGAGTGTTGTTGAAAAACATGAAGATCCTGAAAAGTTGTGAAAAATATGAAGAGCTTCAAAAGGTGTCAAAAATAGGAGGAGCCTGAAACGTTCTGAAACATAAGAGGAGCATGAAGTGGTGCTGAAAAACATGAAGAGCCTGAAAAGGTGTGAAAAATATGAAGAGCTTCAAAAGGTGTCAAAAAAGAGAGGAGCATGAAACGGTCTGTAAAATAGGAGGAGCATGAAGTGGTGTTGAAAAACATGAAGAGCTTCAAAAGGTGTCAAAAATATAAGGAGCATGAAACAGTTTGTAATATAGGAGGAGAATGAAGCGGTGATTAAAAACATGAAGAGCCTGAAAAGGTGTGGAAAATATGAAGATCTTCAAAACGTGTCAAAATTATGAGGAGCATGAAACGGTCTGAAAAATAGGAGGAGCATGAAGCGGTGTTGAAAACATGTAGAGCCTGAAAAGGTGTGAAAAATATGAAGAGCTTCAAAAGGTGTCAAAACTATGAGGAGCATGAAACAGCCTGAAAATTGGAAGAGGAGAAATGGTTCTGAAAAAGATGAAGAGCATGAAAAGGTGTGAAAAATATGAAGAGCTTCAAAAGGTGTCAAAAATATGAGAAGCATGAAAAAACTGAAAAATAGGAGGAGCATGAAGAGGTGTTGAAAAACATGAAGAGCCTGAAAAGTTGTGAAAAATATGAAGAGCTTCAAAAGGTGTCAAAAATATGAGGAGCATGAAACGGTCTGAAAAATAGGAGGAGCATGAAGAGGTGTTGAAAAACATGAAGAGCCTGAAAAGTTGTGAAAAATATGAAGAGCTTCAAAAGGTGTCAAAAATATGAGGAGCATGAAACGGTCTGAAAAATAGGAGGAGCATGAAGAGGTGTTGAAAAACATGAAGAGCCAGAAAAGGTGTGAAAAATATGAGGAGCTTCAAAAGGTGTGAAAATTATGAGGGTCATGAAACGGTCTGAAAAATAGGAGGAGCATGAAACGGTGTTCAAAAACATGAAGAGCCTGAAAAGTTGTGAAAAATATGAAGAGCTTCAAAAGGTGTCAAAAATATGAGGAGCATGAAACGGTCTGAAAAATAGGAGGAGCATGAAGAGGTGTTGAAAAACATGAAGAGCCAGAAAAGGTGTGAAAAATATGAGGAGCTTCAAAAGGTGTCAAAATATGAGGAGCATGAAACGGTGTGAAAAATAGGCGAAACATGAAGCGATGTTCAAAAACATGAAGAGTCTGAAAAGGTGTGAAAAATATGAAGAGCTTCAAAAGTTTTCAAAAATATGAGGAGTATGAAACGGTCTGAAAAATATGAGGAGCATGAAACGGTCTGAAAAATAGGAAGAGTATGAAACAGTGTGGAAAAATATGGAGAGCCTGAAAAGGAGTTAAATATAGGAAGAGCTTCAAAAGTGACAAAAATATGAGGAGCATGAAATGGTCTGAAAAACAGGAGGTGCATGAAGCAGTGTTCAAAAACATGAAGAGCCTGAAACGGTGTGAAAAATATGAAGAGCTTCAAAAGGTGTCAAAAATATGAGAAGCATGAAACAGTTTGTAATATAGGAGGAGAATGAAGCGGTGATTAAAAACATGAAGAGCCTGAAAAGGTGTGGAAAATATGAAGATCTTCAAAACGTGTCAAAATTATGAGGAGCATGAAACGGTCTGAAAAATAGGAGGAGCATGAAGCGGTGTTGAAAACATGTAGAGCCTGAAAAGGTGTGAAAAATATGAAGAGCTTCAAAAGGTGTCAAAACTATGAGGAGCATGAAACAGCCTGAAAATTGGAAGAGTAGAAATGGTGCTGAAAAAGATGAAGAGCATGAAAAGATGTGAAAAATATGAAGAGCTTCAAAAGGTGTCAAAAATATGAGAAGCATGAAACATCTGAAAAATAGGAGGAGCATGAAGAGGTGTTGAAAAACATGAAGAGCCTGAAAAGGTGTGGAAAATATGAAGAACTTCAAAAGGTGTCAAAAATATGAGGAGCATGAAACAGTCTGTAAAATAGGAGGAGCATGAAGCGGTCTTCAAAAATATGAAAAGCCTGAAAAGGTGTGGAAAATATGAAGAACTTCAAAAAGTGTCAAAAATATGAGGAGGATGAAACTTTCTGAAAAATAGGAGGAGCATGAAATGGTGTTCAACAACATGAAGAGTCTGAAAAGGTGTGAAAAATATGAAGGGCTTCAAAAGTTGTCACAAATGTGAACAGCATGAAACGGTCTGAAAAATAGGAGGATCATGAATTGGTGTTGAAATACATGAAGAGCCTGAAAAGGTCTGAAATATATGAAGAGCTTCAAAAGGTGTCAAAATTATGAGAAGCATGAAACGACTGAAAAATAGGAGGAGCATGAAGAGGTGTAGAAAAACATGAAGAGCCTGAAAAGGTGTGAAATATATGAGGAGCTTCAAAAGGTGTAAAAAATATGAGGAGCATGAAACAGTGTTAAAAACAGGAGGAGCCTGAAGCTGTGTTTGAAAAATTGAAGAGCCTGAAAAGATGTGAAAAATATGAAGAGCTTCAACAGCTGTCAAAAATATGAGAAGCATGAAACGACTGAAAAATAGGAGGAGCATGAAGCAGTGTAATAAAATATGAAGAGCTTGAAAAGGTGTGACAAATATGAAGAGCTTCAAAGGCGTCAAAAATATGAGGAGCATGAAACAGCCTGAAAAATTGGACGAGCATGAAACGGTTTTGAAAAAGATGAAGAGCATGAAAAGCTGTGAAAAATATGAAGAGCTTCAAGAGGTGTCAAAAACACGAGAAGCATGAAACGGTCTGTAAAATAGGAGGAGCATGAAGAGGTGTTGAAAAAAATGAAGAGCCTTAAAAAGTATGAAAAATATGAAGAGCTTCAAAAGGTGTCCAAAATATGAGGAGCATGAAACGGTCTACAAAATAAGAGGAGCATGAAGCGGTATTCAAAAAAATGAAGGCCTGAAAAGGTGTGAAATATATGAAGAGCTTCCAAAATTGTCAAAAATACGAGGAGCATGAAACGGCCTGAAAAATAGAAGGAGCATGAAACTGTCAGAAAAATAGGAGGAGCATGAAACGGTGTTGAAAAACATGAAGAGCCTGAAAAGGTGTGAAAAATAGGAGGAGCTTCAAAAGGTGTCAAAATATGAGGAGCATGAAACGGTCTGAAAAATAGGAGGAGCATGAAGTGCTCTTCAAAAACATGAAGAGCCTGAAAAGGTGTGAAAAATATGAAGAGCTTCAAAAGGTGTGAAAAATATGAGGAGCATGAAACGGCCTGAAAAATAGAAGGAGCATGAAACTGTCAGAAAAATAGGAGGAGCATGAAGCGGTGTTGAAAAACATGAAAAGCCTGAAATGGCGTCAAAATTAGGAAGAGCTTCAAAAGGTCTCAAAAATATGAGGATCATGAAAAGGTCTGAAAAATAGGAGGAGCATGAAAGGGTGTTCAAAAACATGAAGAGCCTGAAAAGGTGTGAATAATATGAAGAGCTTCAAAAGGTGTGAAAAATATGAAGATCTTCCAAAGGAGTCAAAAATGAGATGAGCATGAAACGGTCTGAAAAATAGTAGGAGCATGAAGTGGTGTTAAAACATGAATTGTCTGAAAAGGTGTGAAATATATGAAGAGCATCAAAAGGTGTGAAAAATAAGAGGAGCATCAAACGGTGTCAAAAATATGAGGAACCTGAAACGGTCTGAAAAATAGGAGGAGCATGAAGCGATGTATAAAAACATGACAAGCCTGAAAGGTGTGAAGAATATGAAGAGCTTCAAAAGGTGTCACAAATATGAGGAGCATGAAACGGTCTGAAAAATAGGAGGAGCTTTAAACGGTGTTCAAAAACATGACGAGCCTGAAAAGGTGTGAAAAATATGAAGAGCTTCAAAAGTTTCAAAAATATGAGGAGCATGACACGGTCTGAATAATTGGAGGAACATGAAACGGTGATCAATAACATGTAGAGCCTGAAAAGGTGTGAAAAAAATGAAGAGCTTCAAAAGGTGTGAAAAATATGAAGAGCTTCAAAAGATGTAAAAAATGAGATGAGTATGAAAAGGTCTGAAAATTAGGAGGGGCAAGTAGTGGTGTTGAAAAACATGAAGAGCTTGAAAAGTTGTGAAATATATAGAGCTTCAAAAGGTGTCAAAATTATGAGGAGCATGAAACGGTCTGAAAATAGGAGGAGCATGAAGCGGTGTTCAAAAACATGAAGAGCCTGAAAAGGTGTGAATAATAGGAAGAGCTTCAAAAGTTGTGAAAAATAGGAGGAGCATGAAGCGGTGTTCAAAAACATGAAGAGCCTGAAAAGGTTTGAAAAATATGATGAGCTTCAGAATGTGTCAAAAATATGAGGAGCAGGACACGGTCTGAAAAATAGGAAGAGTATGAAACGGTGTTCCAAAACATGAAGAGCCTGAAAATGTGTGAAAAATATGCATAGCTTCAAAACGTGTCAAAAATATGAGGAGCATGAAACGGTCTGACAAATAGAAGGAGCATGAAGGGGTGTTGAAAAACATGAAGAGCCTGAAAAGGTGTGAAATATATGAGGAGTTTCAAAAGGTGTCAAAAGTAAGAGGAGCATGAAACGGTCTGAAAAATAGGAGGAGCATGAAGCGGTGCTGAAAAACATGAAGAGCCTGAAAAGGTATGAAAAATATGAAGAGCATCAAAGGTACAAAAAATATGAAGAGCTTCAAAAGGTGTCAAAATTATGAGGAGCATGAAGCGGTGTTCAAAAACATGAAGAGCCTGAAAAGGGGTGAAAAATATGAAGAGCTTCAAAAGGTGTCAAAAATAAGGGGTGCATGAAACGGTCTGAAAAATAGGAGGAGCATGAAGCCGTGTTCAAAAACATGAAGAGCCTGAAAAGGTGTGAAAAATATGAAGAGCTTCCAACGGTGTCAAAATAAGAGGAGGAAGAAACGGCCTGAAAAATAGGAGGAGCATGAAGCCGTGTTCAAAAACATGAAGAACCTGGAAAGGTGTGAAAAATATGAAGAGCTTCAAAAGGTGTGTAATATATGAGGAGCATGAAACGGTCTAAAAAATAGGAGGAGCATGAAGCAGTGTTGATAAACATGAAGAGCCTGGAAAGTTGTGCAATATATGAAGAGCTTCAAAAGGTGTCAACAATATGAGGAGTATGAAATGGTCTGAAAAAGAAGAGGAGCATGAAGGGGTGGTCGAAAACATGAAGACGCTGAAAAGGTGTGAAAAATATGAAGAGCTTCAAAAGGTGTCAAAAATATGAGAACTATGAAACGTTCTGAAAAATAGGAGGAGCATGAAGCGGTTTTGAAAAACATGAAGAGACTGAAAACGTGTGAAAAATATGAAGAGCTGCAAAAGATGTGAAAAATATGAGGAGCTTCAAAAGCTGGCAAAAATGAAATGAGCATGAAACGGTCTGAAAAATAGGAGGAGCATGAAACGTTCTGATAAATAGGAGGAGCATGAAGCGGTGTTGAAAAACATGAAGAGCCTGAAAAGGTGTGAAAAATATGAAGAGCTTCAAAAGGTGTGAAAAATATGAAGAGCTTCAAAAGCTGGCAAAAATGAAATGAGCATGAAACGGTCTGAAAAATAGGAGGAGCATGAAACGGTGTTCAAAACATGAAGAGCCTGAAAAGGTGTGAAAAATATGAAGAGTTTCAAAAGGTGTCAAAATATGAGGAGCATTAAATGGTCTGAAAAATAGGAGGAGCATGAAATGGTCTGAAAAATAGGAGGAGCATGAAACGTTCTGATAAATAGGAGGAGAATGAAGCGGTGTTCAAAATCATGAGGAGCCTGAAAAGATGTGAAAATATGAAGAGCTTCAAAAGGTGTCAAATATATGAGGAGCACGAAACGGTCTGAAAAATAGGAGGAGCATGAAACGGTGTTGAAAAACATTAAAAGCGTGAAAAGGTGTGAAATATATGAAGAGATTCAAAAGCTGTCAAAAATATGAGGAGCATGAAATGGTCTGAAAAATAGGAGAAGCATGTAACGGTGTTGAGAAACATGAAGAGCCTGAAAAGGTGTGAAAAATATGAAGAGCATGAAAAGGTGTGAAAAATATGCGGAGCATGAAACTGTGTTCAAAAACATGAAGAGCCTGAAAAGTTGTGAAAAATATGAAGAGCTTCAAAAGAGGTCAAAAATATGAGGAGCATGAAACGGTGTGAAAAATAGGAGAAACATGAAACGGTGTTCCAAAACATGAAGAGCCTGAAAAGGTGTGAAAAATATGAAGAGCTTCAAAAGGTGTCAAAAATATGAGGAGCAAGAAACGGTCTGAAAATAAGGAGGAGCATGAAGCCCTGTTCAAAAACTTGAAGAGCCTGAAATGGTGTGAAAAATATGAAGAGCTTAAAAAGGTGTCAGAGATATAGGAGCATGAAACGGTCTGAAAAATAGGAGGAGCATGATACGGCATTGAAAAACAAAGAGCCTGAAAAGGTGTGAAAAATATGAAGAGCTTCAAAAGGTGTCAAAATATGACGAGCATGAAATGGTATGAAAAATAGGAGGAGCATGTAACGGTGTTCAAAAACATGAAGAGCCTGAAAAGGTATGAAAAATATGCAGAGCTTCAAAACGTCTCAAAAACATGAGGAGCATGAAACTGTCTGAAAATAGGAGGAGCATGAAGCGGTGTTCAAAAACATGAAAAGCCTGAAAAGGTGTGAAAAATATGAAGAGTTTCAAAACGTGTCAAAAATATAAGGAGCATGAAACGGTCTGAAAAATAGGAGGAGCATTAAGCTGTGTTGAAATTCAGGAAGAGCATGAAAAGGTGTGAAATATATGAAGACCTTCAAAAGGTGTCAAAAATATGAGGAGCATTAAACGGTCTGAAAAATAGGAGGAGCATGAAGCGTTGTAGAAAAACATGAAGAGCCTGAAAAGGTGTGAAAAATATGAAGAGCTTCAAAATGTGTGAAAAATATGAGGAGCATGAAACGGTACGAAAAATAGGAGCAGCATGATGCGATGTTGAAAAACATGTATAGCCTGAAAATGTGTGAAATATATGAAGAGCTTCAAAGGTGTCAAAAATAAGAGGAGCATGAAATGGTCTGAAAATAGGAGGAGCATGAAACGGTGTTCAAAAACATGAATGGCCTGAAAAGCTGTGAAAAATATGAAGAGCTTCAAAAAGTCTGAAAAATACGAGGCGCATGAAATGGTCTGAAAAATACGAGGAGCATGAAGCGGTGTTCAAAAACATGAAAAGCCTGAAAAGGTGGGAAATATATGAAGAGCTTCAAAAGGTGTCAAAAATATGAGGAGCATGAAATGGTCTGAAAAATAGGAGGAGCATGAAGCGGTGTTGAAAAACATGAAGAGCCTGAAAAGGTGTGAAATATATGAAGAGCTTCAAAAGGTGTCAAAATATGAGGAGCATGATACGGTCTAAAAATAGGAGGAGCATGAAGCCGTGTTCAAAAACTTGAAGAGCCTGAAATGGTGTGAAAAATGTGAAGAGCTTCAAAAGATGTCAAAGATATGAGGAGCATGAAACGGTCTGAAAAATAGGAGGAGAATGATATCGCGTTAAAAAACATAAAGAGCCTGAAAAGGTGTGAAAAATATGAAGAGCTTCAAAAGGTGTCAAAAATATGACGAGCATTAAATGGTATGAAAAATAGGAGGAGCATGTAACGGTGTTCAAAAACATGAAGAGCCTGAAAGGTACGAAAAACATGCAGAGCTTCAAAACGTCTCAAAAACATGAGGAGCATGAAACGGTCTGAAAAATAGGAGGAGCATGAAACGGTGTTCAAAAACATGAAGAGCCTGAAAAGGTGTGAAAAATATGAAGAGCAAGAAAATGTGTGAAAAATATGAGGAGAATGAAACTGTGTTCAAAAACATGAAGAGCCTGAAAAGTTGTGAAAAATATGAAGAGCTTCAAAACGTCTCAAAAACATGAGCAGCATGAGACAGTCAGAAAATAGAAGGAACCTGAAGCGGTGTTCAAAAACATGAAGAGCCTGAAAAGGTGTGAATAATATGAAGAGCTTCAAAAGGTGTCAAAATATGAGGAGCATGATACGGTCTAAAAATAGGAGGAGCATGAAACGGTGTTGAAAACTTGAAGAGCCTGAAAAGGTGTGAAAAATAGGAAGAGCTTCAAAAGGTTTCAAAAATATGAGGAACATGAAACGGTGTTCAAAAACATGAAGAGCCTGAAAAGGTGTGAAAAATGTGAAGAGCTTCAAAAGGTGTCAAAAATATGAAGAGCATGAAACGGTCTGAAAAATAGGAGGAGCATGAAATGGTGTTCAAAACCATGAAGAGCCTGAAAAGGTGTGAAAAATATGAAGAGATTCAAAGGGTGTCAAAAATATGAGGAGCATGAAACGGTCTGAAAAATAGGAGGAGCAAGAGACCGTGTTCAAAAACATGAAGAGCCTGAAAAGGTTTGAAAAATATGAGGAGCTTGAAAAGGTGGCAAAAATATAAGGAGCATGAAACGGTCTGAAAAATAGGAGGAGCATTAAGCTGTGTTGAAATTCAGGAAGAGCATGAAAAGGTGTGAAATATATGAAGACCTTCAAAAGGTGTCAAAAATATGAGGAGCATTAAACGGTCTGAAAAATAGGAGGAGCATGAAGCGTTGTAGAAAAACATGAAGAGCCTGAAAAGGTGTGAAAAATATGAAGAGCTTCAAAATGTGTGAAAAATATGAGGAGCATGAAACGGTACGAAAAATAGGAGCAGCATGATGCGATGTTGAAAAACATGTATAGCCTGAAAATGTGTGATATATATGAAGAGCTTCAAAGGTGTCAAAAATAAGAGGAGCATGAAACGGTCTGAAAAATAGGAGGAGCATGACGCCGTGTTGAAAAATATGACGAGGCTGAAAAGGTGTGAAAAAATATGAAGAGCTTCAAATGGTGTCAAAAATTTGAGGAGCATGAAACAGTCTAAAAAAGAGGAGGAGCAAGAAGCGGTTTTGAAAAACATGAAGAGCGTGTAAAGGTGAGAAATATATGAAGAGCTTCAAAAGGTGTCAAAAATATGAGGAGCATGAAACGGTCTGAAATATAGGAGTAGAATGAAGTGTTGTTGAGAAACATGAAGAGCCTGAAAAGGTGTGAAAATATGAAGAGCTTCAAAAGGTGTCAAAAATATGAGGAGAATGAAACGGTCTGAAAAATAAGAGGAGCATGAAACGGTGTTCAAAAACATGAATGGCCTGAAAAGCTGTGAAAAATATGAAGAGCTTCAAAAAGTCTGAAAAATACGAGGAGCATGAAATGGTCTGAAAAATACGAGGAGCATGAAGCGGTGTTGAAAAACATGAAGAGCCTGAAAAGGTGTGAAATATATGAGGAGCTTCAAAAGGTGTCAAAATATGAGGAGCATGATACGGTCTAAAAATAGGAGGAGCATGAAACGGTGTTGAAAACATGAAGAGCCTGAAAAGGTGTGAAAAATATGAAGAGCATGAAAAGGTGTGAAAAATATGCGGAGCATGAAACTGTGTTCAAAAACATGAAGAGCCTGAAAAGTTGTGAAAAATATGAAGAGCTTCAAAAGGTGTCAAAATATGAGGAGCATGATGCGGTATAAAAATAGGAGGAGCATGAAACGGTGTTGAAAACATGAAGAGCCTGAAAAAGTGTGAAAAATAGGAAGAGCTTCAAAAGGTGTCAAAAATATGAGGAACATGAAACGGTGTTCAAAAACATGAAGAGCCTGAAAAGGTGTGAATAATATGAAGAGCTTCAAAAGGTGTCAAAATATGAGGAGCATGATACGGTCTAAAAATAGGAGGAGCATGAAACGGTGTTGAAAACTTGAAGAGCCTGAAAAGGTGTGAAAAATAGGAAGAGCTTCAAAAGGTTTCAAAAATATGAGGAACATGAAACGGTGTTCAAAAACATGAAGAGCCTGAAAAGGTGTGAAAAATGTGAAGAGCTTCAAAAGGTGTCAAAAATATGAAGAGCATGAAACAGTCTGAAAAATAGGAGGAGCATGAAATGGTGTTCAAAACCATGAAGAGCCTGAAAAGGTGTGAAAAATATGAAGAGATTCAAAGGGTGTCAAAAATATGAGGAGCATGAAACGGTCTGAAAAATAGGAGGAGCAAGAGACCGTGTTCAAAAACATGAAGAGCCTGAAAAGGTTTGAAAAATATGAGGAGCTTGAAAAGGTGGCAAAAATATAAGGAGCATGAAACGGTCTGAAAAATAGGAGGAGCATTAAGCTGTGTTGAAATTCAGGAAGAGCATGAAAAGGTGTGAAATATATGAAGACCTTCAAAAGGTGTCAAAAATATGAGGAGCATTAAACGGTCTGAAAAATAGGAGGAGCATGAAGCGTTGTAGAAAAACATGAAGAGCCTGAAAAGGTGTGAAAAATATGAAGAGCTTCAAAATGTGTGAAAAATATGAGGAGCATGAAACGGTACGAAAAATAGGAGCAGCATGATGCGATGTTGAAAAACATGTATAGCCTGAAAATGGGTGATATATATGAAGAGCTTCAAAGGTGTCAAAAATAAGAGGAGCATGAAACGGTCTGAAAAAAAGGAGGAGCATGACGCCGTGTTGAAAAATATGACGAGGCTGAAAAGGTGTGAAAAAATATGAAGAGCTTCAAATGGTGTCAAAAATTTGAGGAGCATGAAACAGTCTAAAAAAGAGGAGGAGCAAGAAGCGGTTTTGAAAAACATGAAGAGCGTGTAAAGGTGAGAAATATATGAAGAGCTTCAAAAGGTGTCAAAAATATGAGGAGCATGAAACGGTCTGAAATATAGGAGTAGAATGAAGTGTTGTTGAGAAACATGAAGAGCCTGAAAAGGTGTGAAAATATGAAGAGCTTCAAAAGGTGTCAAAAATATGAGGAGAATGAAACGGTCTGAAAAATAAGAGGAGCATGAAACGGTGTTCAAAAACATGAATGGCCTGAAAAGCTGTGAAAAATATGAAGAGCTTCAAAAAGTCTGAAAAATACGAGGAGCATGAAATGGTCTGAAAAATACGAGGAGCATGAAGCGGTGTTGAAAAACATGAAGAGCCTGAAAAGGTGTGAAATATATGAGGAGCTTCAAAAGGTGTCAAAATATGAGGAGCATGATACGGTCTAAAAATAGGAGGAGCATGAAACGGTGTTGAAAACATGAAGAGCCTGAAAAGGTGTGAAAAATATGAAGAGCATGAAAAGGTGTGAAAAATATGAAGAGCTTCAAAATTATCAAAAATATGAGGAGCATGACACGGTCTGAAAAATAGGAGGACCAAGAAGCGGTGTTGAAAAACTTGAAGAGCCTGAAACGGTGTGAAATATATGAAGAGCTTCAAAAGGTGTCAAAAATATGAGGAGCATGAAACGGTCTGAAAAATAGGAGTAGCATGAAGTGGTGTTGAAAAACATGAAGAGCCTGAAAAGATGTGAAAAATATGAAAAGCTTCAAAATGTGTGAAAAAAATGAGGAGCATGAAACGGTATGAAAAATAGGAGCAGCATGATGCAATGTTGAAAAACATGTATAGCCTGAAAATGTGTGAAATATATGAAGAGCTTCAAAGGTGTCAAAAATAAGAGGAGCATGAAACGGTCTGAAAAATAGGAGGAGCATGAAGCCGTGTTGAAAAATATGACGCGCCTGAAAAGGTGTGAAAAAATATGAAGAACTTCAAATGGTGTTAAAAATTTGAGGAGCATGAAACGGTCTGAAAAAGAGGAGGAGCAAGAAGTGGTTTTGAAAAACATGAAGAGCGTGTAAAGGTGCGTAATATATGAAGAGCTTCAAAAGGTGTCAAAAATATGAGGAGCATGAAACGGTCTGAAATACAGGAGTAGAATGAAGTGGTGTTGTGAAACATGAAGAGCCTGAAAAGGTGTGAAAATATGAAGAGCTTCAATAGGTGTCAAAAATATGAGGAGAATGAAACGGTCTGAAAAATAGGAGGAGCATGAAACGGTGTTCAAAAACATGAAGGGCCTGAAAAGCTGTGAAAAATATGAAGAGCTTCAAAAGGTGTAAAAAATATGCGGAGCATGAAACTGTGTTCAAAAACATGAAGAGACTGAAAAGTTGTGAAAAATGTGAAGAGCTTCAAAAGGGGTCAAAAATATGAGGAGCATGAAACGGTCTGAAATATAGGAGGAACATGAAACGGTGTTCCAAGACATGAAGAGCCTGTAAAGGTGTGAAAAATATGAAGAGCTTCAAAAGGTGTCAAAAATATGAGGAGCAAGAAACGGTCTGAAAATTAGGAGGAGCATGAAGCCGTGTTCAAAAACTTGAAGAGCCTGAAATGGTGTGAAAAATGTGAAGAGCTTCAAAAGATGTCAAAGATTTGAGGAGCATGAAACGGTCTGAAAAATAGGAGGAGAATGATACCGCGTTAAAAAACATAAAGAGCCTGAAAAGGTGTGAAAATATGAAGAGCTTCAAAAGGTGTCAAAAATATGAGGAGAATGAAACTGTCTGAAAAATAGGAGGAGCATGAAACGGTGTTCAAAAACATGAATGGCCTGAAAAGCTGTGAAAAATATGAAGAGCTTCAAAAAGTCTGAAAAATACGAGGAGCATGAAATGGTCTGAAAAATACGAGGAGCATGAAGCGGTGTTCAAAAACATGAAAAGCCTGAAAAGGTGGGAAATATATGAAGAGCTTCAAAAGGTGTCAAAAATATGAGGAGCATGAAATGGTCTGAAAAATAGGAGGAGCATGAAGCGGTGTTGAAAAACATGAAGAGCCTGAAAAGGTGTGAAATATATGAAGAGCTTCAAAAGGTGTCAAAATATGAGGAGCATGATACGGTCTAAAAATAGGAGGAGCATGAAACGGTGTTGAAAACATGAAGAGCCTGAAAAGGTGTGAAAAATATGAAGAGCATGAAAAGGTGTGAAAAATATGCGGAGCATGAAACTGTGTTCAAAAACATGAAGAGCCTGAAAAGTTGTGAAAAATATGAAGAGCTTCAAAAGGGGTCAAAAATGTGAGGAGCATGAAACGGTCTGAAAATTAGGAGGAACATGAAACGGTGTTCCAAAACATGAAGAGCCTGAAAAGGTGTGAAAAATATGAAGAGCTTCAAAAGGTGTCAAAAATATGAGGAGCATGAAATGGTATGAAAAATAGGAGGAGCATGTAACGGTTTTCAAAAACATGAAGAGCCTGAAAGGTATGAAAAATATGCAGAGCTTCAAAACGTCTCAAAAACATGAGGAGCATGAAAACGTCTGAAAAATAGGAGGAGCATGAAATGGTGTTCAAAAACATGAAGACTTGGAAAGGTGTGAAAAATATGAAGATCTTCAGAAGGTGTCAAAAATATGAGGAGCATGAAACGGTCTGAAAAATAGTAGGAGCATGAAGTGGTGTTGAAAAACATGAGAGCCTGAAAAGGTGTGAAAAATATGAAGAGCTTCAAAAGGTGTCCAAAATATCAGGAGCATGAAACGGTCTGAAAAATAGGAGGAGCATTAAGCGGTGTTGAAAAACATGAAGAACCTGAAAAGCTGTGAAAAATATGAAAAGCTTCAAAAGGTGTGAAAAATATGAGGAGCAGGAAACGGTCTTAAAATTGGAGGAGCATGAAGCGGTGTTGAGAAACATGAAGAAGCTGAAAAGGTGTGAAATATATGAAGAGCTTCAAAAGGTGTCAAAAATATGAGGAGCATGAAATGGTCTGAAAAATAGGAGGAGCATGAAGCGGTGTTGAAAAACATGAAGAGCCTGAAAAGGTGTGAAATATATGAAGAGCTTCAAAAGGTGTCAAAATATGAGGAGCATGATACGGTATAAAAATAGGAGGAGCATGAAACGGTGTTGAAAACATGAAGAGCCTGAAAAAGTGTGAAAAATAGGAAGAGCTTCAAAAGGTGTCAAAAATATGAGGAACATGAAACGGTGTTCAAAAACATGAAGAGCCTGAAAAGGTGTGAAAAATATGAAGAGCATGAAAAGGTGTGAAAAATATGCGGAGCATGAAACTGTGTTCAAAAACATGAAGAGCCTGAAAAGTTGTGAAAAATATGAAGAGCTTCAAAAGGGGTCAAAAATGTGAGGAGCATGAAACGGTCTGAAAATTAGGAGGAACATGAAACGGTGTTCCAAAACATGAAGAGCCTGAAAAGGTGTGAAAAATATGAAGAGCTTCAAAAGGTGTCAAAAATATGAGGAGCATGAAATGGTATGAAAAATAGGAGGAGCATGTAACGGTTTTCAAAAACATGAAGAGCCTGAAAGGTATGAAAAATATGCAGAGCTTCAAAACGTCTCAAAAACATGAGGAGCATGAAAACGTCTGAAAAATAGGAGGAGCATGAAATGGTGTTCAAAAACATGAAGACTTGGAAAGGTGTGAAAAATATGAAGATCTTCAGAAGGTGTCAAAAATATGAGGAGCATGAAACGGTCTGAAAAATAGTAGGAGCATGAAGTGGTGTTGAAAAACATGAGAGCCTGAAAAGGTGTGAAAAATATGAAGAGCTTCAAAAGGTGTCCAAAATATCAGGAGCATGAAACGGTCTGAAAAATAGGAGGAGCATTAAGCGGTGTTGAAAAACATGAAGAACCTGAAAAGCTGTGAAAAATATGAAAAGCTTCAAAAGGTGTGAAAAATATGAGGAGCAGGAAACGGTCTTAAAATTGGAGGAGCATGAAGCGGTGTTGAGAAACATGAAGAAGCTGAAAAGGTGTGAAATATATGAAGAGCTTCAAAAGGTGTCAAAAATATGAGGAGCATGAAATGGTCTGAAAAATAGGAGGAGCATGAAGCGGTGTTGAAAAACATGAAGAGCCTGAAAAGGTGTGAAATATATGAAGAGCTTCAAAAGGTGTCAAAATATGAGGAGCATGATACGGTATAAAAATAGGAGGAGCATGAAACGGTGTTGAAAACATGAAGAGCCTGAAAAAGTGTGAAAAATAGGAAGAGCTTCAAAAGGTGTCAAAAATATGAGGAACATGAAACGGTGTTCAAAAACATGAAGAGCCTGAAAAGGTGTGAAAAATATGAAGAGCATGAAAAGGTGTGAAAAATATGCGGAGCATGAAACTGTGTTCAAAAACATGAAGAGCCTGAAAAGTTGTGAAAAATATGAAGAGCTTCAAAAGGGGTCAAAAATGTGAGGAGCATGAAACGGTCTGAAAATTAGGAGGAACATGAAACGGTGTTCCAAAACATGAAGAGCCTGAAAAGGTGTGAAAAATATGAAGAGCTTCAAAAGGTGTCAAAAATATGAGGAGCATGAAATGGTATGAAAAATAGGAGGAGCATGTAACGGTTTTCAAAAACATGAAGAGCCTGAAAGGTATGAAAAATATGCAGAGCTTCAAAACGTCTCAAAAACATGAGGAGCATGAAAACGTCTGAAAAATAGGAGGAGCATGAAATGGTGTTCAAAAACATGAAGACTTGGAAAGGTGTGAAAAATATGAAGATCTTCAGAAGGTGTCAAAAATATGAGGAGCATGAAACGGTCTGAAAAATAGTAGGAGCATGAAGTGGTGTTGAAAAACATGAGAGCCTGAAAAGGTGTGAAAAATATGAAGAGCTTCAAAAGGTGTCCAAAATATCAGGAGCATGAAACGGTCTGAAAAATAGGAGGAGCATTAAGCGGTGTTGAAAAACATGAAGAACCTGAAAAGCTGTGAAAAATATGAAAAGCTTCAAAAGGTGTGAAAAATATGAGGAGCAGGAAACGGTCTTAAAATTGGAGGAGCATGAAGCGGTGTTGAGAAACATGAAGAAGCTGAAAAGGTGTGAAATATATGAAGAGCTTCAAAAGGTGTCAAAAATATGAGGAGCATGAAATGGTCTGAAAAATAGGAGGAGCATGAAGCGGTGTTGAAAAACATGAAGAGCCTGAAAAGGTGTGAAATATATGAAGAGCTTCAAAAGGTGTCAAAATATGAGGAGCATGATACGGTATAAAAATAGGAGGAGCATGAAACGGTGTTGAAAACATGAAGAGCCTGAAAAAGTGTGAAAAATAGGAAGAGCTTCAAAAGGTGTCAAAAATATGAGGAACATGAAACGGTGTTCAAAAACATGAAGAGCCTGAAAAGGTGTGAAAAATATGAAGAGATTCAAATGGTGTCAAAAATATGAGGAGCATGAAACGGTCTGACAAATAGGAGGAGCAAGAGACCGTGTTCAAAAACATGAAGAGCCTGAAAAGATTTGAAAAATATGAAGAGCTTGAAAAGGTGGCAAAAATATGAGGAGCATGAAACGTTCTGAAAAATAGGAGGAGCATAAAGCTGTGTTGAAATTCAGGAAGAGCATGAAAAGGTGTGAAATATATGAAGACCTTCAAAAGGTGTCAAAAATATGAGGAGCATTAAACGGTCTGAAAAATGGGAGGAGCATGAAGCATTGTTGAAAAACATGAAGAGCCTGAAAAGGTGTGAAAAATATGAAGAGCTTCAAAATTATCAAAATATGAGGAGCATGACACGGTCTGAAAAATAGGAGGACCATGAAGTGGTGTTGAAAAACATGAAGAGCCTGAAAAGGTGTGAAAAATATGAAGAGCTTCAAAAGGTTTCAAAAATATGAGGAGCATGAAATGGTCTGAAAAATAGGAGTAGCATGAAGCGTTGTTGAAAAACTTGAAGAGCCTGAAAAGCTGTGAAAAATATGAAAAGCTTCAAAAGGTGTGAAAAATATGAGGAGCAGGAAACGGTCTTAAAATTGGAGGAGCATGAAGCGGTGTTGAGAAACATGAAGAAGCTGAAAAGGTGTGAAATATATGAAGAGCTTCAAAAGGTGTCAAAAATATGAGGAGCATGAAACGGTCTGAAAAATAGGAGGAGCATGAAGCGGTGTTGAAAAACATGAAGAGCCTGAAAAGGTGTGAAATATATGAAGAGCTTCAAAAGGTGTCAAAATATGAGGAGCATGATGCGGTATAAAAATAGGAGGAGCATGAAACGGTGTTGAAAACATGAAGAGCCTGAAAAAGTGTGAAAAATAGGAAGAGCTTCAAAAGGTGTCAAAAATATGAGGAACATGAAACGGTGTTCAAAAACATGAAGAGCCTGAAAAGGTGTGAAAAATATGAAGAGATTCAAATGGTGTCAAAAATATGAGGAGCATGAAACGGTCTGACAAATATGAGGAGCAAGAGACCGTGTTCAAAAACATGAAGAGCCTGAAAAGATTTGAAAAATATGAAGAGCTTGAAAAGGTGGCAAAAATATGAGGAGCATGAAACGTTCTGAAAAATAGGAGGAGCATAAAGCTGTGTTGAAATTCAGGAAGAGCATGAAAAGGTGTGAAATATATGAAGACCTTCAAAAGGTGTCAAAAATATGAGGAGCATTAAACGGTCTGAAAAATGGGAGGAGCATGAAGCATTGTTGAAAAACATGAAGAGCCTCAAAAGGTGTGAAAAATATGAAGAGCTTCAAAATTATCAAAATATGAGGAGCATGACACGGTCTGAAAAATAGGAGGACCATGAAGCGGTGTTGAAAAACATGAAGAGCCTGAAGGTGTGAAATATATGAAGAGCTTCAAAAGGTGTCAAAAATATGAGGAGCATGAAACGGTCCGAAAAATAGGAGTAGCATGAAGCGTTGTTGAAAAACTGAAGAGCCTGAAAAGCTGTGAAAAATATGAAAAGCTTCAAAATGTGTGAAAAATATGAAGAGCATGAAACGGTACGAAAAATAGGAGCAGCATGATGCGATGTTGAAAAACATGTATAGCCTGAAAATGTGTGAAATATATGAAGAGCTTCAAAGGTGTCAAAAATAAGAGGAGCATGAAACGGTCTGAAAAATAGGAGGAGCATGATGCCGTGTTGAAAAATATGACGAGGCTGAAAAGGTGTGAAAAAATATGAAGAGCTTCAAATGGTGTCAAAAATTTGAGGAGCATGAAACGGTCTGAAAAAGAGGAGGAGCATGAAGCGGTGTTGAAAAACATGAAGAGCCTGAAAAGGTGTGAATAATATGAAGAGCTTCAAAAGGTGTCAAAAATATGAGGAGCATGAAACCGTCTGAAAAATAGTGAAGCATGAAGCGGTGTTTAAAACATGAAGAGCCTGAAAAGGTGTGAAAAATATGAAGAGCTTCAAAAGGTGTCAAAAATATGAGGAGCATGAAACGGTCTGAAAAATAGGAGGAGCATGAAACGGTCTGAAAAATAGGAGGAGCATGAAGCGGTGTTGAAAATCATGAAGAGCCTGAAATCGTGTGAAAATTATGAAGAGCTTCAAAAATGTGAAAAATATGAAGAGCTTCAAAAGGTGTAAAAAATATGAAGAGCTTCAAAAGTGTCAAAAATTAGATGAGCATGAAACGGTCTAAAATATAGGAGGAGCAACATATAGTGTTGAAAAAAATGAAGAGCCTGAAAAGGTGTGGAAAATATAAAGAGCTTCAAAAATGTGAAAAATATGAAGGCCTCAAAATGTGTGAAAAATATGAAGAGTTTCAAAAGGTGTCAAAAAGGAGATGAGCATTAAAATGTCTGAAAAATAGGAGGAGCATGAAGCGGTGGTGAAAATCATGAAGAGCCTGAAAAGGTATGAAATATATTAAGAGCTTCAAAAGGTATGAAAAATATGAAGAGCTTCAAAAGGTGTCAAAATGAGATGAGCATGAAACGGTCTGAAAAATAGGAGGAGCATGAAGAGGTGTTGAAAAACATGAAGAGCCTGAAAAGGTGTGAAAAATATGAAGAGCTTCGAAAGGTGTCAAAAATATGAGCAGCATGACACGGACTGAAAAATAGGAGGAGCATGAAGCGTTGTTGAAAAACATGAAGAGCCTGAAAAGGTGTAAAAAATATGAAGAGTTTCTAAAGGTTTCAAAAATATGAGGAGCATGAAACGGTCTGAAAAATAGGAGGAGCATGAACTGGTGTTGAAAAACATGAAGAGCCTGAAAAGGTGGGAAAAATATGAAGAGCTTCAAAAGGTGTGAAAAATATGAGGAGCATGAAACGGTCTGAAAAATATGAGGAGCATGAAGTGGTGTTGAAAAACATGAAGAGCCTGAAAAGGTGTGAAAAATATGAAGAGCTTCAAAAGGTTTCAAAAATATGAGAAGCATGATACGGTCTGAAAATAGGAGGAGCATGAAGCGGTGTTGAAAATCATGAAGAGCCTGAAATCGTGTGAAAATTATGAAGAGCTTCAAAAATGTGAAAAATATGAAGAGCTTCAAAAGGTGTAAAAAATATGAAGAGCTTCAAAAGTGTCAAAAATTAGATGAGCATGAAACGGTCTAAAATATAGGAGGAGCAACATGTAGTGTTGAAAAAAATGAAGAGCCTGAAAAGGTGTGGAAAATATGAAGAGCTTCAAAAATGTGAAAAATATGAAGGCCTCAAAATGTGTGAAAAATATGAAGAGTTTCAAAAGGTGTCAAAAAGGAGATGAGCATTAAAATGTCTGAAAAATAGGAGGAGCATGAAGCGGTGTTGAAAATCATGAAGAGCCTGAAAAGGTATGAAATATATTAAGAGCTTCAAAAGGTATGAAAAATATGAAGAGCTTCAAAAGGTGTCAAAATGAGATGAGCATGAAACGATCTGAAAAATAGGAGGAGCATGAAGCGGTATTCAAAAACATGAAGAGCCTGAAAAGGTGTGAATAATATAAAGAGCTTCTAAAGGTGTCAAAAATATGAGGAGCATGAAACGGCCTGAAAAATAGGCGGAACATGAAGCGGTGTTGAAAAACATGAAGAGCCTGAAAAGGTGTAAAAAATATGAAGAGTTTCTAAAGGTTTCAAAAATATGAGGAGCATGAAACGGTCTGAAAAATAGGAGGAGCATGAAGAGGTGTTGAAAAACATGAAGAGCCTGAAAAGGTGTGAAAAATATGAAGAGCTTCGAAAGGTGTCAAAAATATGAGCAGCATGACACGGACTGAAAAATAGGAGGAGCATGAAGCGTTGTTGAAAAACATGAAGAGCCTGAAAAGGTGTAAAAAATATGAAGAGTTTCTAAAGGTTTCAAAAATATGAGGAGCATGAAACGGTCTGAAAAATAGGAGAAGCATGAATTGGTGTTGAAAAACATGAAGAGCCTGAAAAGGTGGGAAAAATATGAAGAGCTTCAAAAGGTGTGAAAAATATGAGGAGCATGAAACGGTCTGAAAAATAGGAGGAGCATGAAGTGGTGTTGAAAAACAAGAAGAGCCTGAAAAGGTGTGAAAAATATGAAGAGCTTCAAAAGTTTTCAAAAATATGAGGAGCATGAAATGGTCTGAAAAATAGGAGGAGGATGAAACGGTGATCAAAAACATGAAGAGCCTGAAAAGGTGTGAAAAATATGAAGAGCTTCAAACGGTTTGAAATACATGAGGAGCATGAAACGGTCTGAAATATAGGAGGAGCATGAAGCGGTGTTCAAAAACATGAAGAGCCTGAAAAGGTGTGAAAAATATGAAGAGCTTCAAAAGGTTTCAAATATATGAGAAGCATGAAACTGTCTGAAAAATAGGAGGAGCATGAAGTGGTGTTCAAAAACATGAAGAGCCTGAATAGGTGTGAAAAATATGAAGAGCTTTAAAAGGTGTCAAAAATATGAGGAGCATGAAACGGTCTGAAAAATAGGAGGAGCATGAAGCGGTGTTCAAAAACATGAGGAGTCTGAAAACGTGTGAAAATATGAAGAGCTTCAAAAATATGAAAAATATGAAGAGCTTCAAAAGGTGTGACAAATATGAAGAGCTTCAAAATGTGTCAAACATGAGATGAGCATGAAACGGTCTGAAAAATAGGAGGAGCATGAAGCGGTGTTGAAAATCATGAAGAGCCTGAAAAGGTGAGAAAAATATGAAGAGGTTCAAAAGGTGTGAAAAATATGAGGAGCATGATACGGTCGAAAAAATAGGAGGAGCATGAAGCGTAGTTCAAAAACATGAAGAGCCTGAAAAGGTGTGAAAAATATGAAGAGCCTCAAAAGGTGTCAAAAATATGAGAAGCATGAAACTGTCTGAAAAATAGGAGGAGCATGAAGTGGTGTTGAAAAACATGAAAAACCTGAAAAAGTGTGAAATATATGAAGAGCTTCAAAAGGTGTGAAAAATATGAGGAGCTTCAAAAGGTGTCAAAAAAATGAGGAGCAGGAAAATGTCTGAAAAATAGGAGGAGCATGAAACGGTGTTCAAAAACATGAAGAGCCTGAAAAGGTGTGAAAAATATGAAGAGCTTCAAAAGGTGTGAAAAATATGAAGATCTTCAAAAGCTGTCAAAATTGAGATGAGCATGAAACGGTCTGAAAAATAGGAGGAGAATGAAGTGCTGTTCAAAAACGTGAAGAGCATGAAAAGGTGTGAAAATATAAAGAGCTTCAAAAGGTGTGAAAAATATGAGGAGCATGAAACGCTCTGAAAAATAGAAGAAGCATGAAGCGGTGTTCAAAACATGAAGAGTCTGAAAAGGTGTGAAAAATATGAAGAGCTTCAAAATGTGTCAAATATGAGGAGCATGAAACGGTCTGAAAAATAGGAGGAGCATGAAACGGTGTTCCAAAACATGAAAGCTTGAAAAGGTGTGGAAAATATGAAGAGCTTCAAAACGTGTCAAAAATATTAGAAGCATGAAATGGTCTCAAAAATAGGAGGAGCATGAAGCAGTGTTGAAAAACATGAAGAGCCTGAAAACTTGTGAAAAATATGAAGAGCTTCAAAATGTGTCAAAAATGACATGAGCCTGAAACAGTCTGAAAAATAGCAGGAGAATGTACTGGTGTTGAAAAACATGAAGAGCCTAAAAATGTGTGAAATATATGAGCAGCTTCAAAAGGTGTTAAAAATATGAGGAGCATGAAACCGCCTGAAAAATAGGAGGAGTATGAAGCGGTGTTCAAAAACATGAAAAGCCTGAAAAGGTGTGAAAAACATGAAGAGCTTGAAAAGGTGTGAAATAAATGAGGAGCCTGAAGCGGTCTGAAAAATAGGAGGAGCATGAAACGGTGTTGAAAAACATGAAGAGCCTGAAAAGGTGTGAAAAATAGGAAGAGCTTCACAAGGTGTCTAATATATGAGGAGCATGAAACGGTCTGAAAAATAGGAGGAGCATGAAGTGGTCGTGAAAATCATGAAGTGCCTGAAAAGGTGTGTAATATATGAAGAGCTTCAAAAGTTGTGAAAAAATGAGGAGGTTCAAAAGGTGTCAAAAATATGAGGAGCATGAAACGGTCTGAAAAATAGGAGGGGCTTGAAACGGTGTTCCAAAACATGAAGAGCCTGAAAAGATGTGAAAAATATGAACAGCTTCAAAAGCTGTGAAAAATATGAGGAGCATGAAACAGTTTGAAAAATAGGAGAAGCATGAAACAGTGTTGAAAACATGAAGAGCATGACAAGTGTGAAAAATATAAAGAGCATTAAAAGGTGTCAAAAATATGAGGAGCATGAAACGGTCTGAAAAATAAGAGGAGCATGAAACGGTGTTGAAAAACATGAAGAGCCTGAAAAGGTGTGAAAAATATGAAGAGCTTCAAAAAGTGTTAAAAATATGAGGAGCATGAAACGGTCTGAAAAATAGGAGGAGCATGAAGAGGTGTTGAAAAACATGAAGAGCCTGAAAAGGTGTGAAAAATATGAAGAGCTTCGAAAGGTGTCAAAAATATGAGCAGCATGACACGGACTGAAAAATAGGAGGAGCATGAAGCGTTGTTGAAAAACATGAAGAGCCTGAAAAGGTGTAAAAAATATGAAGAGTTTCTAAAGGTTTCAAAAATATGAGGAGCATGAAACGGTCTGAAAAATAGGAGAAGCATGAATTGGTGTTGAAAAACATGAAGAGCCTGAAAAGGTGGGAAAAATATGAAGAGCTTCAAAAGGTGTGAAAAATATGAGGAGCATGAAACGGTCTGAAAAATAGGAGGAGCATGAAGTGGTGTTGAAAAACAAGAAGAGCCTGAAAAGGTGTGAAAAATATGAAGAGCTTCAAAAGGTTTCAAAAATATGAGGAGCATGAAATGGTCTGAAAAATAGGAGGAGGATGAAACGGTGATCAAAAACATGAAGAGCCTGAAAAGGTGTGAAAAATATGAAGAGCTTCAAACGGTTTGAAATACATGAGGAGCATGAAACGGTCTGAAATATAGGAGGAGCATGAAGCGGTGTTCAAAAACATGAAGAGCCTGAAAAGGTGTGAAAAATATGAAGAGCTTCAAAAGGTTTCAAATATATGAGAAGCATGAAACTGTCTGAAAAATAGGAGGAGCATGAAGTGGTGTTCAAAAACATGAAGAGCCTGAATAGGTGTGAAAAATATGAAGAGCTTTAAAAGGTGTCAAAAATATGAGGAGCATGAAACGGTCTGAAAAATAGGAGGAGCATGAAGCGGTGTTCAAAAACATGAGGAGTCTGAAAACGTGTGAAAATATGAAGAGCTTCAAAAATATGAAAAATATGAAGAGCTTCAAAAGGTGTGACAAATATGAAGAGCTTCAAAATGTGTCAAACATGAGATGAGCATGAAACGGTCTGAAAAATAGGAGGAGCATGAAGCGGTGTTGAAAATCATGAAGAGCCTGAAAAGGTGAGAAAAATATGAAGAGGTTCAAAAGGTGTGAAAAATATGAGGAGCATGATACGGTCGAAAAAATAGGAGGAGCATGAAGCGTAGTTCAAAAACATGAAGAGCCTGAAAAGGTGTGAAAAATATGAAGAGCCTCAAAAGGTGTCAAAAATATGAGAAGCATGAAACTGTCTGAAAAATAGGAGGAGCATGAAGTGGTGTTGAAAAACATGAAAAACCTGAAAAAGTGTGAAATATATGAAGAGCTTCAAAAGGTGTGAAAAATATGAGGAGCTTCAAAAGGTGTCAAAAAAATGAGGAGCAGGAAAATGTCTGAAAAATAGGAGGAGCATGAAACGGTGTTCAAAAACATGAAGAGCCTGAAAAGGTGTGAAAAATATGAAGAGCTTCAAAAGGTGTGAAAAATATGAAGATCTTCAAAAGCTGTCAAAATTGAGATGAGCATGAAACGGTCTGAAAAATAGGAGGAGAATGAAGTGCTGTTCAAAAACGTGAAGAGCATGAAAAGGTGTGAAAATATAAAGAGCTTCAAAAGGTGTGAAAAATATGAGGAGCATGAAACGCTCTGAAAAATAGAAGAAGCATGAAGCGGTGTTCAAAACATGAAGAGTCTGAAAAGGTGTGAAAAATATGAAGAGCTTCAAAATGTGTCAAATATGAGGAGCATGAAACGGTCTGAAAAATAGGAGGAGCATGAAACGGTGTTCCAAAACATGAAAGCTTGAAAAGGTGTGGAAAATATGAAGAGCTTCAAAACGTGTCAAAAATATTAGAAGCATGAAATGGTCTCAAAAATAGGAGGAGCATGAAGCAGTGTTGAAAAACATGAAGAGCCTGAAAACTTGTGAAAAATATGAAGAGCTTCAAAATGTGTCAAAAATGACATGAGCCTGAAACAGTCTGAAAAATAGCAGGAGAATGTACTGGTGTTGAAAAACATGAAGAGCCTAAAAATGTGTGAAATATATGAGCAGCTTCAAAAGGTGTTAAAAATATGAGGAGCATGAAACCGCCTGAAAAATAGGAGGAGTATGAAGCGGTGTTCAAAAACATGAAAAGCCTGAAAAGGTGTGAAAAACATGAAGAGCTTGAAAAGGTGTGAAATAAATGAGGAGCCTGAAGCGGTCTGAAAAATAGGAGGAGCATGAAACGGTGTTGAAAAACATGAAGAGCCTGAAAAGGTGTGAAAAATAGGAAGAGCTTCACAAGGTGTCTAATATATGAGGAGCATGAAACGGTCTGAAAAATAGGAGGAGCATGAAGTGGTCGTGAAAATCATGAAGTGCCTGAAAAGGTGTGTAATATATGAAGAGCTTCAAAAGTTGTGAAAAAATGAGGAGGTTCAAAAGGTGTCAAAAATATGAGGAGCATGAAACGGTCTGAAAAATAGGAGGGGCTTGAAACGGTGTTCCAAAACATGAAGAGCCTGAAAAGATGTGAAAAATATGAACAGCTTCAAAAGCTGTGAAAAATATGAGGAGCATGAAACAGTTTGAAAAATAGGAGAAGCATGAAACAGTGTTGAAAACATGAAGAGCATGACAAGTGTGAAAAATATAAAGAGCATTAAAAGGTGTCAAAAATATGAGGAGCATGAAACGGTCTGAAAAATAAGAGGAGCATGAAACGGTGTTGAAAAACATGAAGAGCCTGAAAAGGTGTGAAAAATATGAAGAGCTTCAAAAAGTGTTAAAAATATGAGGATCATGAAACGGTCTGAAAAATAGGAGGAGCACGACGTGTTGTTGAAAAACGTGAATAGCCTGAAAAGGTGTGAATATATGAAGAGCTTCAAAAGGTGTCAAAACTATGAGGAGCATGAAACGGTCTGAAAAATAGGAGGACCATGAAGAGGTGTTGAAAAAAATGAAGAGCCTGAAAAAGTGTGAAATATATGAAGAGCTTCAAAAAGTGTCAAAAATATAGGAGAATGAAACGGTGTGAAAAATAGGAGGAGCATGAAACGGTTGAAAAAGAGGAGCAGCATGAAGCGGTTTTGAAAAACATGAAGAGCCTGAAAAGATGTGAAATATATGAAGAGATTCAAAAGGTGTGGAAAAATATGAAGAGCTTCAAAAGGTGTCAAAAATATGAGGAGCATGAAACGGTCTGAAAAATAGGAGGAGCATGAAACGGTGTTCAAAAACATGAAGAGCCTCAAAAGGTGTGAAAAATATGAAGAGCTTCAAAACGTGTGAAATACATGAGGAGCATGAAACGGTCTGAAAAATAGGAGGACCATGAAGCGGTGTTCAAAAACATGAAGAGCATGAAAAGATGTGAAAAAAATGAAGAGCTTCAAAATGTGTGAAAAATATGAAGAGCTTCAAAAGGTGTCAAAAATTAGATGAGCATGAAACGGTCTGAAAAATAGGAGGAGCATGAAGTGGTGTTGAAAAAATGAAGAGCCTGAAAAAGTAAGAAATATATGAAGAGCTTCAAAAGGTGTGAAAAATATGAAGAGCTTCAAAAGCTGTCAAAAATATGAGGAGCATGAAACGGTCTGAAAAATAGCAGGAGCATGAAGCGGTGTTGAAAAACATGAAGAGTCTGAAAACGTGTAAAATTATGAAGAGCTTCAAAAATGTGAAAATATGAAGAGCTTCAAAAGGTGTCAATAATATGAGGAGCATGAAACGGTCTGAAAAACAGGAGGAGCATGAAGTGGTGTTGAAAAACATGAAGAGCCTGAAAATGTGTGAAAAATATGAAGAGCTTCAAAAGGTGTCAAAAATATGAGGAGCATGAAACAGTCTGAAAAATAGGAGGAGCATGAAACGGTGTTCAAAAACATGAAGAGCCTGAAAAGGTGTGAAAAATATGAAGAGCTTCAAAATGTGTCAAAAATTAGATGAGCAAGAAAAGGTCTGAAAAATAGGAGGAGCATGAAACGGTGTTGAAAAACATGAAGAGCCTGAAAAGGTGTGAAAAATATCAAGAGCTTCAAAAGGTGTGAAAATTATGAGGAGCATGAAACGGTCTGAAAAATAGGAGGAGCATGAAGCAGTGTTGAAAAACATGAAGAGCCTGAAAAGGTGTGAAATATATGAAGAGCTTCAAAAGGTGTGAAATACATGAGGAGCATGAAACTCTCTGAAAAACACGAGGAGCATGAAGTGGTGTTCAAAAACATGAAGAGCCTGAAAAGTTGTGAAATAAATGAAGAGCTTCAAAAAGTGTGAAATATATGAGGAGCATGAAACTCTCTGAAAAATAGGAGGAGCATGAATTGGTGTTCAAAACATGCAGAGCCTGAAAAGGTGTGAAAAATATGAAGAGCTTCTAAAGTGTCAAAAATATGAGGAGCATGAAACGGTCTGAAAAAGAGGAGGAGCATGAAGCGGTGTTGAAAAACATGAAGAGCCTGAAAAAGTGTGAAAATTATGAAGAGCTTCAAAAGGTGTCAAATATATGAGGAGCATGAAACGGTCTGAAAAATAGGAAGAGCATGAAACTGTGTTCAAAACATGAAGAGCCTGAAAAGGAGTGAAAAATATTAAGAGCTTCAAAATATGTGAAAAATATGAAGAGCTTCAAAAGGTGTCAAAAATGAGATGAGCATGAAATGGTCTGAAAAAAAGGAGGAGCATGAAGTGGTGTTGAAAAACATGAATAGCCTGAAAATGTGTGAAAAATATGAAGAGCTTCAAAAGGTGTGAAAAATATGAGGAGCATGACACGGTCTGAAAAATAGGAGGAACATGAAGCGGTGTTGAAAAACATGAAGAGCCTGAAAAGGTGTGAAAAATATGAAGAGCTTCAAAAATATGAAAAATATGAGAGGCTTCAAAAGGTGTGAAAAATATGAGGAGCATGAAACGATCAGAAAAATAGGAGGAGCATGAAACGGTTTTCAAAACATGAAGAGCCTGAAAAGGTGTGAAATATATGAAGAGATTCAAAAAGTGTGAAAAATATGAAGAGCTTCAAAAGGTGTCAAAAATGAGATGAGCATGAAACGGTCTCAAAAAGAGGAGGAGCATGAAGCATTGTAGAAACAATGAAGAGTCTGAAAAGGTGTTAAATATATGAAGAGCTTCAAAAGTTGTCAAAAATATGAGGAGCATGATACGGTTTGAAAAAGAGGAGGAACATGAAGCGGTGTTGAAAAACATGAAGAGCCAGAAAAGGTGTGAAAAATATGAAGAGCTTCAAAAGGTGTCAAAAATATGAGGAGCAGGAAACGGTCTGAAAAATAGGAGGAGCATGAAACGGTGTTCAAACATGAAGAGTCTGAAAATGTGTGAAAAATATGAAGGCCTTCAAAAGGTGTGAAAAACATGAAGAACTTCAAAAGCTGTCAAAAATGAGATGAGCATGAAACGGTCTGAAAAATATGAGGAGCATGAAGTAGTGTTGAAAAACTTGAAAAGCCTGAAAACGTGTGAAAAATATGAAGAGCTTCAAAACGTGTCAAAAATGAGATGAGCATGAAAGGGTCTGAAAAATAGGAGGAGCATGGAACGGTGTTCAAAAACATGAAGAGCCTGCACAATGTGAAAAATATGAAGAGCTTCAAAAGCTGTCAAATATATGAGGAGCATCAAACGGTCTAAAAAATAGGAGGAGCATGAAGTGATGTTGAAAAATATGAAGAGCCTGAAAATGTGTGAAAAATATGAAGAGCTTCAAAAGGTGTCAAAAATATGAGGAGCATGAAACGGTCTGAAAAATGGGAGGAGCATGAAGTGGTGTTGAAAAACATGAAGAGCCTGAAAAGGAGTGAAAAATATGAAGAGCTTCAAAATGTGTGAAATACATGAGGAGCATGAAACGGTCTGAAAAATAGGAGGAGCATGAAGCGGTGTTGAAAAACATGAGGAGCCTGAAAAGGTTTGAAAAATATGAAGAGCTTCAAAAGTTGTCAAAAATATGAGGAGTATGAACCGGTCTGAAAAAATTGGAGGAGCATGAAGCGTTTGAAAAACATGAAGAGCCTGAAAAGGTGTGAAAAATATGAGGATATTCAAAAGGTGTCAAAAATATGCGGAGCATGAAACGGTTTGAAAAATAGGAGGAGCATGAAACGGTGTTCTAATACATGAAGGGATTGAAAAGGTGGGAAAATATGAAGAGCTTCAAAAGATGTGAAATACATGGGGAGCATGAAAAGATCTGAAAAATAGGTGGATAATGAAGTGTTGTTGCAAAACATGAAGAGCCTGAAAAGGTGTTAAAAATATGAAGAGCTTCAAAAGGTGTCAAAACATGTGGAGCAAAAAACGGTCTGAAAAATAGGAGGAGCATGAAGCGGTGTTCAAAAATATTAAGAGCCTACACAATGTGAAAATATGAAGAGCTTCAAAAGCTGTCAAATATATGAGGAGAATGAAAAGGTCTAAAAAATAGGAGTAGCATGAAGCGGTGTTCAAAAACATGCAGAGCCTAAAAAGATGTGAAAAATAGAAAGAGCTTCAAAAGGTGCGAAAAATAGGAAGAGCATGAAATGGTCTGAAAAATAGGAGGAGTATAAAGCGATGTTCAATAACATGAAGAGCCTGAAAAGGTGTGAAAAATATGAACAGCTTCAAAAGGTGTGAAAAATAGGAGGAAAGGAAGCATTGTTCAAAAACATGAAGAGCCTGAAAATGTGTGAAAAATATGAAGAGCTTCAAAAGGTGTGAAAAATATGAGAATCATGAAACGGTCTGAAAAATAGGAGGGGCATGAAGCGGTGTTCGAAAACATGAAGAGCCTGAAACGGTGTGAAAAATATGAAGTGCTTCAAAAGGTGTGAAATACATGAGGAGCATGAAACGGTCTGAAAAATTGGAGGAGCAAGAAGCGGTGTTGAAAAACATGAAGAGCCTGAAAACGTGTGAAAATATGAGGAGCTTCAAAAAAGGTGAAAAATATGAAGAGCTTCAAAAGGTGTCAAAAATAGGAGGAGAATGAAAGTGTCTGAAAAAAAGGAGGAGCATAAAGCGGTGTTGAAAAACATGAAGAGCCTGAAAAGGTGTGAAAAATATGAAGAGCTTCAAAAGGTGTCAAAAATATGAGGAGCATGAAACGGTCTGAAATATAGGAGGAGCATGAAGCCGTGTTCAAAAACATGAACAGCATGAAAAGGTGTGAAAAATATGAAGAGCTTCAAAATGTGTTAAATAAAGAGGAGCATGAAACGGCCTGAAAAATAGAAGGAGCATGAAACGGTCTGAAAAATAGGAGGAGCAAGAATCGGTGTTGAAACATGAAGAGCATGAAAAGGTGTGAAAAATATGAAGAGCTTCAAAAGGTCTCAAAAATACGAGGAGCATGAAACGTTCTGAAAAATAGGAGGAGCATAAAGCGGTTTTGAAAAACATGAAGAGCCTGAAAAGGTGTTAAATATATGAAGAGCTTCAAAACTTGTCAAACATGAGTAGCATGAAACGGTCTGAAAATTAGGAGGAGCATGAAGCGGTGTTGAAAAACATGAAGTGCCTGAAAAGGTGTGAAATACATGAAGAGCTTCAAAACGTGTCAAATATGAGGAGCATGAAACGGTCTGAAAAATAGGAGGAGCATGAAGCCGTGTTTAAAAACATGAAGAGCCTGAAAAGGTGTGAACCATATGAAGAGCTTCAAAAGCTGTCAAAAATATGAGGAGAATGAAAAGGTCTGAAACCTAGGAGGAGCATGAAGGGGTGTTGAAAAACATGAAGAGCCTGAAAACGTGTGAAAAATATGAAAAGCTACAAAAGGTGTCAAAAATATGAGGAGCACGAAAAGGTCTAAAAAATAGAAGGAGCATGAAAGGCTGTTGAAAAACATGAAGAGCCTGAAAAGGTGAGAAAAAAATGAAGATATTCAAAAGGTGTCAAAAATATGAGGAGCATGAAACGGTCTGAAATATAGGAGGAGCATGCAGTGCTGTTCAAAACATGAGGAGCCTGAAAAGGTGTGAAAAATATGAGGAGCATGGAACGTTCTGAAAAATAGGAGGAGCATGAAACGATGTTCAAAAACTTGAAGAGCCTGAAAATCTGTGAAATATATGAAGAGCTTCAAAAGGTGTCAAAATATGAGGAGCATGAAACGGTCTGAAAAATATGAAGAGTTTCAATAGTTGTCAAAATATGAGGAGCATGAAATGGTGTTGAAAAACATGAAGAGCCTGAAAAGGTGTGAAAAATATGAAGAGCTTCAAAAGGTGTCAAAAATATGAGGAGCATGAAACGGTCTGAAATATAGGAGGAGCATGAAGCCGTGTTCAAAAACATGAACAGCATGAAAAGGTGTGAAACATATGAAGAGCTTCAAAATGTGTTAAGAAAAGAGGAGTATGAAACGGCCTGAAAAATAGGAGGAGCATGAAACGGTGTTCAAAAACATGAAGAGCCTGAAAAGTTGTGAAATATATGAAGAGCTTCAAAGGGCGTGAAAAATAGAAGGAGCATGTAGCGGTGTTAAAAAACATGCAGAGCCTGAAAAGGTGTGTAAAATATGAAGAGCTTCAAAATGTGTGAAATACATGAGGAGCATGAAACGCTCTGAAAAATAGGAGGAGTATAAAGCGATGTTCAATAACATGAAGAGCCTGAAAAGGTGTGAAAAATATGAACAGCTTCAAAAGGTGTGAAAAATAGAAGGAAAGGAAGCATTGTTCAAAAACATGAAGAGCCTGAAAAGGTGTGAAAAATATGAAGAGCTTCAAAAGCTGTCAAAATTGAGATGAGCATGAAACGGTCTGAGAAATAGGAGAACCATGAAGCGGTGTTGAAAAACATGAAGAGCCTGAAAAGGTGTGAAAAATATGAAGAGCTTCAAAGGGGGTGAAAAATATGAAGAGCTTCAAAAGCTGTCAAAATTGAGATGAGCATGAAACGGTCTGAGAAATAGGAGAACCATGAAGTGGTGTTGAAAAACATGAGGAGCCTGTAAAAGTGTGAAATATATGAAGAGCTTCAAAAGGTTTGAAAAATATGAAGAGCTTCAAAAGGTGTCAAAAATACGAGGAGCATGAAAAGGTCTGAAAAATAGGAGGAGCATGAAGCGGTGTTGAAAAACATGAAGAGCCTGAAAAGGTGTGAAAAATATGAAGAGCTTCAAAATGTGTCAAAAATATGAGGAGCATGAAACGGTCTGAAAAATAGGAGGAGCGTGAAGCTGTGTTCAAAAACATGAAGAGCCTGAAAAGGTGTGAAATATATGAAGAGCTTCAAAAGGTGTCAAAAATAGGAGGAGCATGAAGCTTGTTGAAAAACATGAAGAGCCTGAAAATGTGTGAAAAATCTGAAGAGCTTCAAAAGGTGTCAAAAATATGAGGAGCGTGAAACGGTCTGAAAAATAAGAGGAGCATGAAGCTGTGCTAAAAAACATGAAGAGCCTAAAAGGTGTGAAATATATGAAAAGCTTCAAAAGGTGTCAAAAATATGAGGAGTATGAAACGGTCTGAAAAATAGGAGCAGCATGAAACGCTGTTCAAAAACATGAAGAGCCTGAAAATGTGTGAAAAATATGAAGAGCTTCAAACGGTGTGAAATACATGAGGAGCTTGAAACGGTCTGATAATAGGAGGAGCATGAAGCGTTGTTCAAAAACATGAAGAGTCTGAAAAGGTGTGAAAAATATGAAGAGCTTCAAAAGGTGTGAAAAATAGGAGGAGCATGAAGCGTTGTTGAAAAACATGAAGAGCCTGAAAATGTGTGAAAAATATGAAGAGCTTCAAAAGCAGGGAAAAATAGGAGGAGCATGAAGCGGTGATCAAAAACATGAAGAGCCTGAAAAGGTGTGAAAATTATGTAGAGCTTCAAAAGGTGTCAAAAATATGAGGAGCATGAAACGTTCTGAAAAATAGGAGGAGCATGAAACGATGTTCAAAAACATGAAGAGCCTTAAAAGGTGTGAACAATATTAAGAGCTTCTAAAAGTGTCAAAAATATGAAGTGCATGAAACGGTCTGAAAAATAGGAGAAAAATGAAGTGGTGTTCAAAAACATGAAGAGCCTGAAAAGGTGTGAAAAATATGACGAGCTTCAAAAGGTGTGAAAGACATGATGAGCATAAAACGGTCTGAAAAATGGGAGGCGCATGAAACGGTGTTCAAAAACATGAAGAGCCTGAAAAGGTGTGAAAAATATGAAGAGATGCAAGAGGTGTGAAATACATGAGGAGCATGAAACGGTCTGAACAATAGGAGGAGCATGAAGTGGTGTTCAAAAACATGAAGAGCCTGAAAAAGTTTGAAAAATATTAAGAGCTTCAAATGGTGTGAAAAATAAGACGAGCATGAAGCGGTGTGGAAAAACATGAAGAGCCCCATACGTGTGAAAAATATGAAGAGCTTCAAAAGGTGTGAAAAATATGAAGAGCTTCAAAAGGTGTCAAAAATGAAATGAGCATGAAACGGCCTGAAAAATAGGAGGAGCATGAATAGGTGTTCAAAAACATGAAGAGCCTGAACATGTGTGAAACATATGAAGAGCTTCCAAAGGTGTCAAAAATGAAATGAGCATGAAACGGCCTGAAAAATAGGAGGAGCATGAAGCGGTGTTCAAAAACATGAAGAGCCTCAAAAGATGTGAAAAACATGAAGAGCTTCAAAAGACGTTAAAAATATGAAGAGCTTCAGAAAGTGCCAAAAATGTGATGAGCATGAAATGGTCTGAAAAGAAGGAGGAGCATGAAATGGTGTTGAAAAACATGATGTGCCTGAAAAGGAGTAAAATATATGAAGAGATTCAAAAGGTGTCAAAAATATGAGGAGCATGAAACGGTTTGGAAAATAGGACGAGCATGAAGTGGTGTTGAAAAACATGAAGAGCCTGAAAAGATGTGAAAAATATGAAGAGCTTTAAAAGGTGTCAACAATATGAGGAGCATGAACCGGTCTGAGAAATAGGAGGAGCATGAAGTGGTGCTGAAAAACATGAAGAGCCTAAAAGGTGTGAAAAATATGAAAAGCTTCAAAAGATTTCACAAATATGAGGAGCATGAAACGGTCTGAAAATAGGAGGATCTTGAAGCGGTGTTGAAAAACATGAAGAGCCTGAAAAGTTGTGAAAAATATGAAAAGTTTCAAAAGGTCTCAAAAATGTGCGGAGCATGAAACGGTCTGAAAATAGGAGGAGCATGAAAACATATTCAAAAACATGAAGAGCCTGAAAAGGTGTGAAAAATATGAAGAGCTTCAAAATGTGTGAAATACATGAGGAGAATGAAACGGTCTGAAAATTAGAAGGAGCATGAAGCAGTGTTTAAAAACATTAAGAGCCTGAAAAGGTGTTAAAATATGAAGAGCTTCAAAAGGTGTCAAAAATATGAGGAGTATGAAACGGTCTGAAAAATAGGAGCAGCATGAAACGCTGTTCAAAAACATGAAGAGCCTGAAAATGTGTGAAAAATCTGAAGAGCTTCAAACGGTGTGAAATATATGAGGAGCTTGAAACGGTCTGAAAATAGGAGGAGCATGAAGCGTTGTTCAAAAACATGAAGAGTCTGAAAAGGTGTGAAAAATATGAAGAGCTTCAAAAGGTGTGAAAAATAGGAGGAGCATGAAGCGTTGTTGAAAAACATGAAGAGCCTGAATATGTGTGAAAAATAGGAAGAGCTTCAAAAGCTGTGAAAAATAGGAGGAGCATGAAGCGGTGATCAAAAACATGAAGAGCCTGAAAAGGTGTGAAAAATATGAAGAGCTTCTAAAGGTGTCAAAAATATGAGGAGCATGAAACGTTCTGAAAAATAGGAGGAGCATGAAACGATGTTCAAAAACATGAAGAGCCTGAAAAGGTGTGAAAAATATTAAGGCCTTCAAAAGGTATGAAAAATGTGAGGAACATGAAACGGTCTTAAAAATAGGAGGAGCATGAAGCGGTGTTCAAAAACATGAAGAGCCTGAAAAGGTGTGAAAAATATGAAGAGCTTCAAAGGTGTCAAAAATATTAGGAGCATGAAACGGTCTGAAAAATAGGAGGAGCATGACTTCGGGTTGAAAATCATGAAGAGCCTGCAAAGGTGTGTAGAATATGAAGAGCTTCAAAAGGAGTGAAATACATGAGGGGCATGAAACCGTCTGAATTATAGGAGGAGCATGAAGTGGTGTTCATAAACATGAAGAGCCTGAAAATGTGTGAAAAATATGAAGAACTTCAAAAGCTGTGAAAAATGAGATGAGCTTGAAACGGTCTGAAACATAGGAGGAGGATGAAATGGTGTTGAAAAACATGAAGAACTTGAACAAGTGTGAAATATATAAAGAGCTTCAAAAGGTGTGAAAAATATTCGGAGCTTTAAAAGAGGTCAAAAATATGAGTAGTATGAAACGGTCTGAAAAATAGGAGAAGCATGAAACGGTTTTGAAAATCACGAAGAGCCTGCAAAGGTGTGAAAAATATGAAGAGCTTCAAAAGTTGTGAAATACATGAGGGGCATGAAACGGTCTGAAAAATAGAAGGAGCATGAAGCTGTGCTGAAAAACATGAAGAGCCTGAAAAGGTGTGAAAAATATGAAGAGCTTCAAAAGGTGTCTAAAATATGAGGAGCAGGAAATGGTCTGAAATATAGGAGGAGCATGAAAAAGTGTTAAAAAACATGAAGAGCCTGAAAAGGTGTGAAAAATATGAAGAGCTTCAAATAGTGTCAAAAATATGAGGAGAATGAAACGGTCTTAAAAATAGGAGGAGCATGAAGCGGTGTTGAAAAACATGAAGAGCCTGAAAAGTTGTGAAATATATGAAGAGCCTCAAAGGTGAAAAATATGAGGATCAAGAAACGGTCTGAAAAATAGGAGGAGCTTGAAGCGGTGTTGAAAAATATGAAGAGCCTGAAAAGGTGTGAAAAATATGAAGAGCTTCAAAAGTTGTCACACATATGAGGAGCATGAAACGGTCTGAAAAATTGGAGAAGCATGAAGTGGTGTTGAAAAATATGAAGAGCCTGAAAAGTTGTGAAAAATATGAAGAGCTTCAAAATGTGTCAAAAATATAAGGAGTTGAAACGGTCTGAAATATAGGAGGAGCATGAAAAGGTGTTAAAAAACATGAAGAGCTTCAAAAGGTGTGAAATATATGAGGAGCATGAAACGGTCTCAAAAATAGGAAGAGCATGAAGTGGTGTTGAAAACGATGAAGAGCCTGAAAAGGTGTGAAAAATATGAGGAGCTTCAAAAGGTGTCAAATATATGAGGAGCATGAAACGGTCTGAAAAATAGGAGGATCATGAAACGGTGTTCAAAAACTTGAAGAGCCTGGAAATGTGTGAAAAATATGAAGAGCTTCAAAAAGGTGTCAAAAATGTAAGGAGCATGAAATGGTCTGAAAAATATGAGGAGCAAGAAACTTATTTCAAAAACATGAATAGCCTCAGCAGGTGTGAAAAATATGAAGAGCTTCAAACTGTGTCAAAAATATGAGGAACATGAAACGGTCTGATAAATAGGAGGAGCATGAAGTGGTGTTGAAAACCATGAAGAGCCTGAAAAAGGTGTGAAACATATGAGGAGCATGAAACGGTTTGAAAAATAGGAGGAGCATTAAACGGTGTTCAAAAATATGAGGAGCAGGAAACGGTCTGAAAAATAGGAGGAGCATTAAACGGTGTTCAAAAACATGAAGAGCCTGGAAAGGTGTGAAAAATATGAAGAGCTTCAAAAGGTGTCAAAAATATGAGGAGCATGAAACGATCTGAAAAATAGGAGGAGCATGAAGTGGTGTTGAAATACATTAAGAGCCTGAAAAATTTGTCAAACATATGAGGAGCATGAAACGGTCTGAAAAATAGGAGGAGCATGAAGTGATGTTGAAAAACATGAAAAGCCTGAAAAGGTGTAAAAAATACGAATACCTTAAAAACTTGTCAAAAATATGAGGAGCATGAA
The DNA here is from genome assembly GCF_033118175.1 of Dama dama. Taxonomy (NCBI): domain Eukaryota; kingdom Metazoa; phylum Chordata; class Mammalia; order Artiodactyla; family Cervidae; genus Dama; species Dama dama. The sequence goes on from NW_026870899.1 coordinate 7,778,056, forward strand.
ACGGTCTGAAAAATAGGAGGAGCATGAAGCGGTGTTGATAAAAATGAAGAGCCTGAAAAGGTGTGAAAAAAATGAAGAGCTTCAAAAGGTGTCAAAAATATGATGGGCAGGAAAAGGTCTGAAAAATAGGAGAAGCATGAAACGGTATTCAAAAACATGAAGAGCCTGAAAAGGTGTGAAAAATATGAAGAGCTCCAAAATTTGTCAAAAATATGAGGAGCGTGAAAAGGTCTCAAAAATAGGAGGAGCATGAAGCGGTGATGAAAAACATGAAGAGCATGAAAACGTGTGAAAAAATATGAAGAGCTTCAAAGATGTCAAAAATATGAGGAGCATGAAGCGGTCGCAAAAATAGGAGGAGCATGAAGCTGTGTTGAAAAACATGAACAGCCTGAAAAGGTTTGAGAAATATGAGAGCTTCAAAAGGTGTCAATAATAAGAGGTGCATGAAACAGTGTGAAAAATAGGAGGAGCATGAAACTGTCTGAAAAATAGGAGGAGCTTGAAGAGGTGTTGAAAAACATGAAGAGCATGAAAAGGTGTGAAAAAAGGAAGAGGTTCAAAAGGTGTCAAAAATAGGAGGAGCATGAAAAGGTCTGAAAAATACGAGGAACATGAAGTGGTGTTCAAAAACATGAAGAGCATGAAAAGGTGTCAAAAATATGAAGAGCTTCAAAAGGTGTCAAAAATATGAGGAGCATGAAACGGACTGAAAAGAGGAGGAGCATGAAGCGATGTTGAAAAACATGAAGAGCCTGAAAAGGTGTGAAAAATATGAAGAGCTTCAAAGGTGTCAAAAATATTAGGAGCATGAAACGGTCTGAAAAATAGGAGGAGCATGACTTCGGGTTGAAAATCATGAAGAGCCTGCAAAGGTGTGTAGAATATGAAGAGCTTCAAAAGGAGTGAAATACATGAGGGGCATGAAACCGTCTGAATTATAGGAGGAGCATGAAGTGGTGTTCATAAACATGAAGAGCCTGAAAATGTGTGAAAAATATGAAGAGCTTCAAGAGGTGTGAAAAATATGAAGAACTTCAAAAGCTGTGAAAAATGAGATGAGCTTGAAACGGTCTGAAACATAGGAGGAGGATGAAATGGTGTTGAAAAACATGAAGAACTTGAAAAAGTGTGAAATATATAAAGAGCTTCAAAAGGTGTGAAAAATATTCGGAGCTTTAAAAGAGGTCAAAAATATGAGTAGTATGAAACGGTCTGAAAAATAGGAGAAGCATGAAACGGTTTTGAAAATCACGAAGAGCCTGCAAAGGTGTGAAAAATATGAAGAGCTTCAAAAGTTGTGAAATACATGAGGGGCATGAAACGGTCTGAAAAATAGAAGGAGCATGAAGCTGTGCTGAAAAACATGAAGAGCCTGAAAAGGTGTGAAAAATATGAAGAGCTTCAAAAGGTGTCTAAAATATAAGGAGTTGAAACGGTCTGAAATATAGGAGGAGCATGAAAAGGTGTTAAAAAACATGAAGAGCTTCAAAAGGTGTGAAATATATGAGGAGCATGAAACGGTCTCAAAAATAGGAAGAGCATGAAGTGGTGTTGAAAACGATGAAGAGCCTGAAAAGGTGTGAAAAATATGAAGAGCTTCAAAAGGTGTCAAAAATATGAGGAGCATGAAACGGACTGAAAATAGGAGGAGCATGATGCGATGTTGAAAAACATGAAGAGCCTGAAAAGGTGTGAAAAATATGAAGAGCTTCAAAAGGTGTCAAAAATATGAGGAGCATGAAACGGTCTTAAAATAGGAGGAGCATGAAACGGTCTGAAAAATAGGAGGAGCAGGATGCGGTGTTCAAAAACTTGAAGAGCCTGAAAAGGTGTGAAATATATGAAGAGCTTCAAAAGGTGTCAAAAATATGTGGAGCATGAAACGGTCTGAAAAATAGGAGGAGCATGAAGTGGTGTTGAAAAATATGAAGAGCTTCTAAAATTGTGAAAAATATCAGGAGCATGAAACGTTCTGAAAAATAGGAGGTGCATGAAGTGGTGTTGAAAAACATGAAGAGCCTGAAAAGGTGTGAAAAATATGAAGAGCTTCAAAAGGTGTCAAAAATATGAGGAGAAGGAAACGGTCTGAAAAATATGAGTAGCGTGAAGCTATGTTGAAAAACTTGAAGAGCTTGAAAATGTTTGAAATATATGAAGAGCTTCAAAGGTGTCAAAAATATCAGGAGCATGAAACGGTCTGGAAAATAGGAGGAGCATGAAGCGGTGTTGAAAAACATGAAGAGCCTGAATAGGTGTGAAAAATATGAAGAGGTTCAAAAGGTGTCAAAAATATGAGGGGCATGAAATGGTCGGAAATATAGGAGAAGCATGTAGCAGTGTTGAAAAATATGAAGAGCCTGAAAAGGTAAAAAATATGAAGAGTTTCAAAAGGTGTCAAAATATGAGGAGCATGAAACGTTCTGAAAAATAGGAGGAGCATGAAACGGTCTGAAAAATAGGAGGAGCAAGAAGTGTTGTTGAAAATCATGAAGAGCCTGAAAAAGGAGTGAAACATATGAGGAGCATGAAACGGTCTGAAAAATTGGAGAAGCATGAAGTGGTGTTGAAAAATATGAAGAGCCTGAAAAGGTGTGAAAAATATGAAGAGCTTCAAAAGGTGTCAAAAATATAAGGAGCATGAAATGGTCTGAAATATAGGAGGAGCATGAAAAGGTGTTAAAAAACATGAAGAGCTTCAAAAGGTGTGAAATATATGAGGAGCATGAAACGGTCTGAAAAATAGGAAGAGCATGAAGTGGTGTTGAAAACGATGAAGAGCCTGAAAATTTGAAAAATATGAAGAACTTCAAAACGTGTCAAATATATGAGGAGCATGAAACGGTCTGAAAAATAGGAGGATCATGAAACGGTGTTCAAAAACTTGAAGAGATTGGAAAGGTGTGAAAAATATGAAGAGTTTCAAAAAGGTGTCAAAAATATGAGGAGGGTGAAAGGGTCTGAAAAATATGAGGGGCAAGAAACTTTTTTCAAAAACATGAGTAGCCTCAGCAGGTATGAAAAATATGAAGAGCTTCAAATTATGTCAAAAATATGAGGAACATGAAACGGTCTGAAAAATAGGAGGAGCATCAAACGGTGTTCAAAAATATGAGGAGCAGGAAACGGTCTGAAAAATATGAGGAGCATTAAACGGTGTTCAAAAACATGAAGAGCCTGGAAAGGTGTGAAAAATATGAAGAGCTTCAAAAGGTGTCAAAAATATGAGGAGCATGAAACGATCTGAAAAATAGGAGGAGCATGAAGTGGTGTTGAAATACATTAAGAGCCTGAAAAATTTGTCAAACATATGAGGAGTATGAAACGGTCTGAAAAATAGGAGGAGTATGCAGCGGTGTTAAAAAACATGAAGAGCCTGAAAAGGTGTGAAAAAAATGAAGAGCTTCAAAAGTTGTCAAAAATATGATGGGCAGGAAAAGGTCTGAAAAATAGGAGAAGCATGAAACGGTATTCAAAAACATGAAGAGCCTGAAAAGGTGTGAAAAATATGAAGAGCTCCAAAATTTGTCAAAAATATGAGGAGCGTGAAACGGTCTCAAAAATAGGAGGAGCATGAAGCGGTGATGAAAAACATGAAGAGCATGAAAACGTGTGAAAAAATATGAAGAGCTTCAAAGATGTCAAAAATATGAGGAGCATGAAGCGGTCGCAAAAATAGGAGGAGCATGAAGCTGTGTTGAAAAACATGAACAGCCTGAAAAGGTGTGAAAAATATGAGAGCTTCAAAAGGTGTCAATAATAAGAGGTGCATGAAACAGTGTGAAAAATAGGAGGAGCATGAAACTGTCTGAAAAATAGGAGGAGCTTGAAGAGGTGTTGAAAAACATGAAGAGCATGAAAAGGTGTGAAAAAAGGAAGAGGTTCAAAAGGTGTCAAAAATAGGAGGAGCATGAAAAGGTCTGAAAAATACGAGGAGCATGAAGTGGTGTTCAAAAACATGAAGAGCATGAAAAGGTGTAAAAAATATGAAGAGCTTCAAAAGGTGTCAAAAATATGAGGAGCATGAAACGGACTGAAAATAGGAGGAGCATGAAGCGATGTTGAAAAACATGAAGAGCCTGAAAAGGTGTGAAAAATATGAAGAGCTTCAAAAGGTGTCAAAAATATGAGGAGCATGAAACGGTCTTAAAATAGGAGGAGCATGAAACGGTCTGAAAAATAGGAGGAGCATGATGCGGTGTTCAAAAACTTGAAGAGCCTGAAAAGGTGTGAAAAATATGAAGAGCTTCAAAAGGTGTCAAAAATATGTGGAGCATGAAACGGTCTGAAAAATAGGAGGAGCATGAAGTGGTGTTGAAAAATATGAAGAGCTTCTAAAATTGTGAAAAATATCAGGCGCATGAAACGTTCTGAAAATAGGAGGTGCATGAAGTGGTGTTGAAAAACATGAAGAGCCTGAAAAGGTGTGAAAAATATGAAGAGCTTCAAAAGGTGTCAAAAATATGAGGAGAAGGAAACGGTCTGAAAAATATGAGGAGCGTGAAGCTATGTTGAAAAACTTGAAGAGCTTGAAAATGTTTGAAATATATGAAGAGCTTCAAAGGTGTCAAAAATATCAGGAGCATGAAACGGTCTGGAAAATAGGAGGAGCATGAAGCGGTGTTGAAAAACATGAAGAGCCTGAAAAGGTGTGAAAAATATGAAGAGCTTCAAAAGGTATCAAAAATATGAGGAGCATGAAATGGTCGGAAATATAGGAGAAGCATGTAGCAGTGTTGAAAAATATGAAGAGCCTGAAAAGGTAAAAAATATGAAGAGCTTCAAAAGGTGTCAAAATATGAGGAGCATGAAACGGTCTGAAAAATAGGAGGAGCATGAAACGGTCTGAAAAATAGGAGGAGCAAGAAGTGTTGTTGAAAATCATGAAGAGCCTGAAAAAGGAGTGAAACATATGAGGAGCATGAAACGGTCTGAAAAATAGGAGGAGCATGAAGCGGTGTGAAAAATATGAAGAGCCTGAAAAGGTGTGAAAAATATGAGGAGCTTCAAATAGTGTCAAATATATGAGGAGAATGAAACGGTCTGAAAATTAGGAGGAGCATGAAGCGGTGTTGAAAATTATGAAGAGCCTGAAAAGGTGTGAAATATATGAAGAGCCTCAAAGGTGTGAAAAATATGAGGATCAAGAAACGGTCTGAAAAATAGGAGGAGCTTGAAGCGGTGTTGAAAATTATGAAGAGCCTGAAAAGTGTGAAAAATATGAAGAGCTTCAAAAGGTGTGAAATGTATGAGGAGCATGAAACGGTCTGAAAAATTGGAGAAGCATGAAGTGGTGTTGAAAAATATGAAGAGCCTGAAAAGGTGTGAAAAATATGAAGAGCTTCAAAAGGTGTCAAAAATATAAGGAGCATGAAATGGTCTGAAATATAGGAGGAGCATGAAAAGGTGTTAAAAAACATGAAGAGCTTCAAAAGGTGTGAAATATATGAGGAGCATGAAACGGTCTGAAAAATAGGAGGATCATGAAATGGTGTTCAAAAACTTGAAGAGCTTGGAAAGGTGTGAAAAATATGAAGAGTATCAAAAAGGTGTCAAATATATGAGGAGGGTGAAAGGGTCTGAAAAATATGAGGGGCAAGAAACTTTTTTCAAAAACATGAGTAGCCTCAGCAGGTATGAAAAATATGAAGAGCTTCAAATTGTGTCAAAAATATGAGGAACATGAAACGGTCTGAAAAATAGGAGGAGCATTAAACAGTGTTCAAAAATACGAGGAGCAAGAAACGGTCTGAAAAATAGGAGGAGTATGAAGTGGTGTTGAAATACATTAATAGCCTGAAAAATTTGTCAAACATATGAGGAGCATGAAACGGTCTGAAAAATAGGAGGAGCATGAAATGGTGTGCAAATACATGAAGAGACTGAAAAGGTGTGAAAAATATGAAGAGCTTCAAAAGGTGTGAAAAATATGAGGAGCATGAAACGGTCAGAAAAATAGGAGGAGCATGAAGCGGTGTTCAAAAACATGAAGTGCATGAAAAGGTGTGAAAAATATGAAGAGCTTCAAAACGTGTGAAAAATGAGTGCAGCATGAAACGGTCTGAAAAATAAGAGGATCATGAAGCGGTGTTGAAAGACATGAAGAGCCTGAAAAGGTGTGAAAAATATGAAGAGCTTCAAAAGGTGTGAAATACATGAGGAGCAAGAAACGGGCTGAAAAATAGGAGAAGCTTGAAGTGCTGTGGAAAAACATGAAGAGCGTGAAAAGGTGTGAAAAATATGAAGAGCTTCAAAAGGTGTGAAATACATGAGGAGCATGAAACTCTCTGAAAAATAAGAGGAGCATGAAGCGGGGTTCAAAAACATGAAGAGCCTGAAAATTTGTGAAAAATATGAAAAGCTTCAAAAGGTGTCAAAAATGAGATGAGCATGAAAAGTTCTTAAAAATAGGAGGATCATAAAACGGTGTTGAAAAACATAAAGAGCCTGAAAAGGTGTGAAAAATATGAAGAGCTTCAAAAGGTGTAAAAATGAGATGAGCAGGAAACGGTCTGAAAATTAAGAGGAGCATGAAGCGGTGTTCAAAAACATGAAGAGCCTGAAAAGGTGTGAAAAATATGAAGAGCTTCAAAAGGTGTGAAATACATGAGGAGCATGAAACGGTCTGAAAAATAGGAGGAGCATGAAGCGGTGTTGAAAAACATGAAGAGCCTGAAAAGGTGTGAAAAATATGAAGAGCTTCAAAAAGTGTGAAATACATGAGGAGCATGAAACGGGCTGAAAAATAGGAGAAGAATGAAGTGGTGTGGAAAAAGATGAAGAGCCTGAAAAGGTGTGAAAAATATGAAGACCTTCAAAATGTGTGAAATATATGAGGAGCATGAAACTCTCTGAAAAATAGGAGGAGCATGAAACGGTGTTCAAAACCATGAAGAGCCTGAAAAGTTGTGAAAAATATGAAAAGCTTCAAAAGGTGTTAAAAATGAGATGAGCATGAAACGGTCTGAAAAATAGGAGGATCAAGAAACGTTGTTGAAAAACATGAAGAGCCTGAAAACCTGTGAAAAATATGAAGAGCTACAAAAGGTGTCAAAAATGAGATGAGCTAGAAACGGTCTGAAAAATAGGAGGAGCGAGAAGCGATGTTGAAAAACATGAAGAGCCTGAAAAGGTGTGAAAAATATGGAGAGCTTCAAAAGGTGTCAAAAATGAGATGAGCATGAAACGGTCTGAAAAATAAGAGGAGCATGAAGCGGTGTTCAAAAACATAAAGAGCCTGAAAAGGTGTGAAAAATATGAAGAGCTTCAAAAGGTGTCAAAAATATGAGGAGCATGAAACGGTCTGAAAAATAGGTGGAGTATGAAGCGGTGTTGAAAAACATGAAGAGCCTGAAATGGTGTGAAAAATATGAAGAGCTTCAAAAGGTGTGAAATACATGAGGAGCATGAAGCGGTCTGAAAAATAGGAGGAGCATGAAGCGATGTTCAATACCATGAAGAGCCTGAAAAGGTGTGAAAAATATGAAGAGCTTCAAAGGTGTGAAAAATATGAGGAGCATGAAATGGTCTGAAAAATAGAAGCAGCATGAAACGGTCTGAAAAACATGAAGAGCCTGAAAACGTGTGAAAAATATGAAGAGCTTCAAATGGTGTGAAAAATATGAAGAGCTTCAAAGGTGTCAAAAATGAGATGCGCATGAAATGTTCTGAAAAATAAGAGAAGCATGAAGTTGTGTTGAAAAACATGAAGAGCCTGAAAAGATGTGAAAAATATGAAGAGCATGAAACGGTCTGAAAAATAGGAGGATCATGAAGCGGTGTTCAAAAACATGAGGAGCTTGAAAAGGTGTGAAAATTATGAAGAGCTTCAAAAGCTGTCAAAAATATGAGGAGCATGAAACGGTCTGAAAAACAGGAGGAGCGTGAAACTGTGATCAAAATCTTGAAGAGCCTGAAAAGGTGTGAAAAATATGAAGAGCTTCAAAAGGTGTGAAATATATGAGGAGCATGAAACGGTCTGAAAAATAGGAGGAGCATGAAGTGGTGTTCAAAAACAGGAAGAGACTGAAAAGTTGTGAAAAATATGAAGAGCTTCAAAAGGTGTCAAAAACGTGAGGAGCATGAAACGGTCTGAAAAATAGGAGGAGCATGAAGCGGTGTTAAAAAACATGAAGAGCCTGAAAAGGTGTGAAAAATATGAAGAGCTTCAAAGGTGTGAAAAATATGAGGAGTATGAAACGGTCTGAAAAATAGAAGCAGCATGAAACGGTCTGAAAAACATGAAGAGCCTGAAAACGTGTGAAAAATATGAAGAGCTTCAAAGGTGTGAAAAATATGAGGAGCATGAAACGGTCTGAAAAATAGAAGCAGCATGAAACGGTCTGAAAAACATGAAGAGCCTGAAAACGTGTGAAAAATATGAAGAGCTTCAAAAGGTGTGAAAATTATGAAGAGCCTCAAACGGTGTTGAAAATTATGAAGAGCCTGAAAAGGTGTGAAATATATGAAGAGCCTCAAAGGTGTGAAAAATATGAGGATCAAGAAACGGTCTGAAAAATAGGAGGAGCTTGAAGCGGTGTTGAAAATTATGAAGAGCCTGAAAAGTGTGAAAAATATGAAGAGCTTCAAAAGGTGTGAAATGTATGAGGAGCATGAAACGGTCTGAAAAATTGGAGAAGCATGAAGTGGTGTTGAAAAATATGAAGAGCCTGAAGGTGTGAAAAATATGAAGAGCTTCAAAAGGTGTCAAAAATTTAAGGAGCATGAAATGGTCTGAAATATAGGAGGAGCATGAAAAGGTGTTAAAAAACATGAAGAGCTTCAAAAGGTGTGAAATATATGAGGAGCATGGAACGGTCTGAAAAATAGGAAGAGCATGAAGTGGTGTTGAAAACGATGAAGAGCCTGAAAAGTTTGAAAAATATGAAGAACTTCAAAACGTGTCAAATATATGAGGAGCATGAAACGGTCTGAAAAATAGGAGGATCATGAAATGGTGTTCAAAAACTTGAAGAGCTTGGAAAGGTGTGAAAAATATGAAGAGCTTCAAAGGTGTGAAAAATATGAGGAGCATGAAACGGTCTGAAAAATAGAAGCAGCATGAAACGGTCTGAAAAACATGAAGAGCCTGAAAACGTGTGAAAAATATGAAGAGCTTCAAAAGGTGTGAAAATTATGAAGAGCCTCAAACGGTGTTGAAAATTATGAAGAGCCTGAAAAGGTGTGAAATATATGAAGAGCCTCAAAGGTGTGAAAAATATGAGGATCAAGAAACGGTCTGAAGAATAGGAGGAGCTTGAAGCGGTGTTGAAAATTATGAAGAGCCTGAAAAGTGTGAAAAATATGAAGAGCTTCAAAAGGTGTGAAATGTATGAGGAGCATGAAACGGTCTGAAAAATTGGAGAAGCATGAAGTGGTGTTGAAAAATATGAAGAGCCTGAAGGTGTGAAAAATATGAAGAGCTTCAAAAGGTGTCAAAAATTTAAGGAGCATGAAATGGTCTGAAATATAGGAGGAGCATGAAAAGGTGTTAAAAAACATGAAGAGCTTCAAAAGGTGTGAAATATATGAGGAGCATGAAACGGTCTGAAAAATAGGAAGAGCATGAAGTGGTGTTGAAAACGATGAAGAGCCTGAAAAGTTTGAAAAATATGAAGAACTTCAAAACGTGTCAAATATATGAGGAGCATGAAACGGTCTGAAAAATAGGAGGATCATGAAATGGTGTTCAAAAACTTGAAGAGCTTGGAAAGGTGTGAAAAATATGAAGAGTATCAAAAAGGTGTCAAATATATGAGGAGGGTGAAAGGGTCTGAAAAATATGAGGGGCAAGAAACTTTTTTCAAAAACATGAGTAGCCTCAGCAGGTATGAAAAATATGAAGAGCTTCAAATTGTGTCAAAAATATGAGGAACATGAAACGGTCTGAAAAATAGGAGGAGCATTAAACAGTGTTCAAAAATACGAGGAGCAAGAAACGGTCTGAAAAATAGGAGGAGTATGAAGTGGTGTTGAAATACATTAATAGCCTGAAAAATTTGTCAAACATATGAGGAGCATGAAACGGTCTGAAAAATAGGAGGAGCATGAAATGGTGTGCAAATACATGAAGAGACTGAAAAGGTGTGAAAAATATGAAGAGCTTCAAAAGGTGTGAAATACATGAGGAGCATGAAACGGTCAGAAAAATAGGAGGAGCATGAAGCGGTGTTCAAAAACATGAAGTGCATGAAAAGGTGTGAAAAATATGAAGAGCTTCAAAACGTGTGAAAAATGAGTGCAGCATGAAACGGTCTGAAAAATAAGAGGATCATGAAGCGGTGTTGAAAGACATGAAGAGCCTGAAAAGGTGTGAAAAATATGAAGAGCTTCAAAAGGTGTGAAATACATGAGGAGCATGAAACTCTCTGAAAAATAAGAGGAGCATGAAGCGGGGTTCAAAAACATGAAGAGCCTGAAAATTTGTGAAAAATATGAAAAGCTTCAAAAGGTGTCAAAAATGAGATGAGCATGAAAAGTTCTTAAAAATAGGAGGATCATAAAACGGTGTTGAAAAACATAAAGAGCCTGAAAAGGTGTGAAAAATATGAAGAGCTTCAAAAGGTGTAAAAATGAGATGAGCAGGAAACGGTCTGAAAATTAAGAGGAGCATGAAGCGGTGTTCAAAAACATGAAGAGCCTGAAAAGGTGTGAAAAATATGAAGAGCTTCAAAAGGTGTGAAATACATGAGGAGCATGAAACGGTCTGAAAAATAGGAGGAGCATGAAGCGGTGTTGAAAAACATGAAGAGCCTGAAAAGGTGTGAAAAATATGAAGAGCTTCAAAAAGTGTGAAATACATGAGGAGCATGAAACGGGCTGAAAAATAGGAGAAGAATGAAGTGGTGTGGAAAAAGATGAAGAGCCTGAAAAGGTGTGAAAAATATGAAGACCTTCAAAATGTGTGAAATATATGAGGAGCATGAAACTCTCTGAAAAATAGGAGGAGCATGAAACGGTGTTCAAAACCATGAAGAGCCTGAAAAGTTGTGAAAAATATGAAAAGCTTCAAAAGGTGTTAAAAATGAGATGAGCATGAAACAGTCTGAAAAATAGGAGGATCAAGAAACGTTGTTGAAAAACATGAAGAGCCTGAAAACGTGTGAAAAATATGAAGAGCTACAAAAGGTGTCAAAAATGAGATGAGCTAGAAACGGTCTGAAAAATAGGAGGAGCGAGAAGCGATGTTGAAAAACATGAAGAGCCTGAAAAGGTGTGAAAAATATGGAGAGCTTCAAAAGGTGTCAAAAATGAGATGAGCATGAAACGGTCTGAAAAATAAGAGGAGCATGAAGCGGTGTTCAAAAACATAAAGAGCCTGAAAAGGTGTGAAAAATATGAAGAGCTTCAAAAGGTGTCAAAAATATGAGGAGCATGAAACGGTCTGAAAAATAGGTGGAGCATGAAGCGGTGTTGAAAAACATGAAGAGCCTGAAATGGTGTGAAAAATATGAAGAGCTTCAAAAGGTGTGAAATACATGAGGAGCATGAAGCGGTCTGAAAAATAGGAGGAGCATGAAGCGATGTTCAATACCATGAAGAGCCTGAAAAGGTGTGAAAAATATGAAGAGCTTCAAAGGTGTGAAAAATATGAGGAGCATGAAACGGTCTGAAAAATAGAAGCAGCATGAAACGGTCTGAAAAACATGAAGAGCCTGAAAACGTGTGAAAAATATGAAGAGCTTCAAATGGTGTGAAAAATATGAAGAGATTCAAAGGTGTCAAAAATGAGATGCGCATGAAATGGTCTGAAAAATAAGAGAAGCATGAAGTTGTGTTGAAAAACATGAAGAGCCTGAAAAGATGTGAAAAATATGAAGAGCATGAAACGGTCTGAAAAATAGGAGGATCATGAAGCGGTGTTCAAAAACATGAAGAGCTTGAAAAGGTGTGAAAATTATGAAGAGCTTCAAAAGCTGTCAAAAATATGAGGAGCATGAAACGGTCTGAAAAACAGGAGGAGCGTGAAACTGTGATCAAAATCTTGAAGAGCCTGAAAAGGTGTGAAAAATATGAAGAGCTTCAAAAGGTGTGAAATATATGAGGAGCATGAAACGGTCTGAAAAATAGGAGGAGCATGAAGTGGTGTTCAAAAACAGGAAGAGACTGAAAAGTTGTGAAAAAAATGAAGAGCTTCAAAAGGTGTCAAAAACGTGAGGAGCATGAAACGGTCTGAAAAATAGGAGGAGCATGAAGCGGTGTTAAAAAACATGAAGAGCCTGAAAAGGTGTGAAAAATATGAAGAGCTTCAAAGGTGTGAAAAATATGAGGAGCATGAAACGGTCTGAAAAATTGAAGCAGCATGAAACGGTCTGAAAAACATGAAGAGCCTGAAAACGTGTGAAAAATATGAAGAGCTTCAAAAGGTGTGAAAATTATGAAGAGCCTCAAACGGTGTTGAAAAAAATGAAGAGCCTGAAAAGGTGTGAAAAATATGAAGAGCTTCTAACGGTGTGAGAAATATGAGGAGCATGAAACGGTCTGAAAAATACGAGGAGCATGAAGTGGTGTTGAAAAACATGAAGAGCCTGAAAATGTGTGAAAAATATGAAGAGCTTCAAAAGGTGTCAAAATTATGAGGAGCATGAGAAGGTCTGAAAATTAGGAGGAGCATGAAGCGGTGTTCAAAAACATGAAGAACCTGAAAAGGTGTGAAAAATATGAAGACCTTCAAAAGGTGTTAAAAATGAGATGAGCATGAAACGGTCTGAAAAATAGGAGAAGCATGAAGTGGTGTTGAAAAACATGAAGAGCCTGAAAAGGTGTAAAAAATATGAAGACCTACAAAAGGTGTGAAATACATGAGGAGCATGAAACTCTCTGAAAAATACGAGTAGCATGAAGCGGTGTTCAAAAACATGAAGAGCCTGAAAAGTTGTGAAAAATATGAAAAGCTTCAAAAGATGTTAAAAATGAGATGAGCATGAAACGGTCTGAAAAATAGGAGGAGCATGAAACGGTGTTCAAAAACAGGAAGAGCCTGAAAAGGTGTGAAAAATATGAAGAGCCTCAAAACGTGTCAAAAATGAGATGAGCTTGAAACTGTCTGAAAAATAGGAGTAGCATGAAGTGGTGTTGAAAAAAAAGAAGAGACTGTAAAGGTGTGAAATATATGAAGAGCTTCTAACAGTGTCAAAAATATGAGGAGAATGAAAGCGTCTGAAAAATAGGAGGAGCATGAAACTGTGTTGAAAAACATGAAGAGCCTGAAAAGGTTTGAAAAATATGAAGAGCTTCTAAAGGTGTGAAAAATATGAGGAGCATGAAACGGTCTGAAAAATGGGAGGAGCATGAAGTGGTGTTGAAAAACATGAAGAGCCTGAAGGTGCGAAAAATATGAAGAGCTTCAAAAGGTGTCAAAAATATGAGGAGCATGAAACGGTCTGAAAAATAGGAGGAGCATGAAGCGGTGTTCAAAAACATGAAGAGCCTGAAAAGTTGTGAAAAATATGAAGAGCTTCAAAAGGTGTCAAAAATATGAGGAGCATGAAGCGGTCTGAAAAATAGGCGGAGCATGAATCGGTGTTGAAAAACATGAAGAGCCTGAAAAGGTGTGAAAACTATGAAGAGCTTCAAAAAGTGTGAAATACATGAGGAGCATGAAACGGGCTGAAAAATAGGAGAAGCATGAAGTGGTGTGGAAAAAGATGAAGAGCCTGAAAAGGTGTGAGAAATATGAAGACCTTCAAAATGTGTGAAATATATGAGGAGCATGAAACTCTCTGAAAAATAGGAGGAGCATGAAGCGGTGTTCAAAAACATGAAGAGCCTGAAAAGTTGTGAAAAATATGAAAAGCTTCAAAAGGTGTTAAAAATGAGATGAGCATGAAACGGTCTGAAAAATAGGAGGATCAAGAAACGGTGTTGAAAAACATGAAGAGCCTGGAAACCTGTGAAAAATATGAAGAGCTACAAAAGGTGTCAAAAATGAGATGAGCTAGAAACGGTCTGAAAAATAGGAGGAGCGAGAAGCGGTGTTGAAAGACATGAAGAGCCTGAAAAGGTGTGAAAAATATGAAGAGCTTCAAAAGGTGTCAAAAATTAGATGAGCATGAAATGGTCTGAAAAATAAGAGGAGCATGAAGCGGTGTTCAAAAACATAAAGAGCCTGAAAAGGTGTGAAAAATATGAAGAGCTTCAAAAGGTGTCAAAAATATGAGGAGCATGAAACGGTCTGAAAAATAGGTGGAGCATGAAGCGGTGTTGAAAAACATGAAGAGCCTGAAATGGTGTGAAAAATATGAAGAGCTTCAAAAGGTGTGAAATACATGAGGAGCATGAAGCGGTCTGAAAAATAGGAGGAGCATGAAGCGATGTTCAAAACCATGAAGAGCCTGAAAAGGTGTGAAAAATATGAAGAGCTTCAAAGGTGTGAAAAATATGAGGAGCATGAAACGGTCTGAAAAATAGAAGCAGCATGAAACGGTCTGAAAAACATGAAGAGCCTGAAAACGTGTGAAAAATATGAAGAGCTTCAAATGGTGTGAAAAATATGAAGAGCTTCAAAGGTGTGAAAAATGAGATGCGCATGAAACGGTCTGAAAAAAAAGAGAAGCATGAAGTTGTGTTGAAAAACATGAAGAGCATGAAAAGATGTGAAAAATATGAAGAGCATGAAATGGTCTGAAAAATAGGAGGATCATGAAGCGGTGTTCAAAAACATGAAGAGCTTGAAAAGGTGTGAAAATTATAAAGAGCTTCAAAAGCTGTCAAAAATATGAGGAGTATGAAACGGTCTGAAAAACAGGAGGAGCGTGAAACTGTGATCAAAATCTTGAAGAGCCTGAAAAGGTGTGAAAAATATGAAGAGCTTCAAAAGGTGTGAAATACATGAGGATCATGAAACGGTCTGAAAAATAGGAGGAGCATGAAGTGGTGTTCAAAAACAGGAAGAGACTGAAAAGTTGTGAAAAATATGAAGAGCTTCAAAAGGTGTCAAAAACGTGAGGAGCATGAAACGGTCTGAAAAATAGGAGGAGCATGAAGCGGTGTTAAAAAACATGAAGAGCCTGAAAAGGTGTGAAAAATATGAAGAGCTTCAAAGGTGTGAAAAATATGAGGAGCATGAAACGGTCTGAAAAATAGAAGCAGCATGAAACGGTCTGAAAAACATGAAGAGCCTGAAAACGTGTGAAAAATATGAAGAGCTTCAAAAGGTGTGAAAAATATGAAGAGCCTCAAACGGTGTTGAAAAAAAATGAAGAGCCTGAAAAGTTGTGAAAAATATGAAGAGCTTCTAATGGTGTGAGAAATATGAGGAACATGAAACGGTCTGAAAAATACGAGGAGCATGAAGTGGTGTGGAAAAACATGAAGAGCCTAAAAAGTTGTGAGAAATATGAAGAGCTTCAAAAGATGTGAAATACATGAGGATCATGAAACTCTCTGAAAAATAGGAGGAGCATGAAGCGGTGTCAAAAACATGAAGAGCCTAAAAAGTTGTGAGAAATATGAAGAGCTTCAAAAGGTGTCAAAAATGAGATGAGCATGAAACGGTCTGAAAAATAGGAGGAGTATGAAGCGGTGTTGAAAAACATGAAGTGCCTAAAAAGTTGTGAAAATTATGAAAAGCTTCAAAAGGGGTCAAAAATGAGATGAGCATGAAACGGTCTGAAAAATAGGAGGATCATGTAACGGTGTTGAAAAACATGAAAAGCCTGAAAAGGTGTGAAAAATATGAGGAGCTTCAAAAGGTGTGAAAAATATGAGGAGAATGAAACGGTCTGAAAAATAGGAGTAGCATGAAGCTGTGTTCAAAAACATGAAGAGCCTGAAAAGGTGTGAAAAATATGAAGAGCTTCAAAAGGTGTGAAAAATATGAGGAGGATGAAATGGTCTGAAAATTAGGAGGACCATGAAGCGGTGTTCAAAAAAAAAAAGAGCCTGAAAAGGTGTTAAAAATATGAAGAGCTTCAAAAGGTGTAAAAAATATGAGGAGCATGAAACGGTCTGAAATAGAGAAGCAGCATGAAAAGGTGTTGAAAAACATGAAGGCCCTCAAAAGGTGTGAAAAATATGAAGAGCTTCAAAAGGTGTCAAACATATGAAGAGCATGAAACCGTCTGAAAAATAGGAGTATCATGAAGCAGTGTTCAAAAACATGAAGAGCCTGAAAATGTGTGAAAAATATTCAGAGCTTCAAAATGTGTCAAATATATGAGGAGCATGAAAAGGTCTGAAAAATAGGAGGAGGATGAAACGGTGATTAAAAACATGAAGAGCCTGAAAAGGTGTGAAAAATATGAAGAGCTTCAAAAGGTGTGAAATACATGAGGAGCATGAAACAGGCCGAAAAATAGGAGAAGCATGAAGTGGTGTGGAAAAACATGAAGAGCCTGAAAAGGTGTGAAAAATATGAAGAGCTTCAAAAGATGTGAAATACATGAGGAGCATGAAACTCTCTGAAAAATAGGAGGATCATGAAGCGGTGATCAAAAACATGAAGAGCCTGAAAAGGTGTGAAAAATATGAAGAGCTTCAAAAGGTGTGAAATTCATGAGGATCATGAAAAGGTCTGAAAAATAGGAGAAGCATGAAGTGGTGTGGAAAAACATGAAGAGCCTGTAAAGGTGTGAAAAATAAGAAGAGCTTCAAAAGGTGTGAAATACATGAGGAGCATGAAACGGTCTGAAAATTAGGAGGAGCATGAAGCGGTGTTCAAAAAAAAAAGAGCCTGAAAAGGTGTTAAAAATATGAAGAGCTTCAAAAGGTGTAAAAAATATGAGAAGCATGAAACGGTCTGAAATAGAGAAGCAGCATGAAACGGTGTTGAAAAACATGAAGGCCCTCAAAAGTTGTGAAAAATATGAAGAGCTTCAAAAGGTGTCAAACATATGAAGAGCATGAAACCGTCTGAAAAATAGGAGGATCATGAAGCAGTGTTCAAAAACATGAAGAGCCTGAAAATGTGTGAAAAATATTCAGAGCTTCAAAATGTGTCAAATATATGAGGAGCATGAAAAGGTCTGAAAAATAGGAGGAGGATGAAACGGTGATTAAAAACATGAAGAGCCTGAAAAGGTGTGAAAAATATGAAGAGCTTCAAAAGGTGTGAAATACATGAGGAGCATGAAACAGGCCGAAAAATAGGAGAAGCATGAAGTGGTGTGGAAAAACATGAAGAGCCTGAAAAGGTGTGAAAAATATGAAGAGCTTCAAAAGATGTGAAATACATGAGGAGCATGAAACTCTCTGAAAAATAGGAGGAGCATGAAGCGGGGTTCAAAAACATGAAGAGCCTGAAAATTTGTGAAAAATATGAAAAGCTTCAAAAGGTGTCAAAAATGAGATGAGCATGAAAAGTTCTTAAAAATAGGAGGATCATAAAACCGTGTTGAAAAACATAAAGAGCCTGAAAAGGTGTGAAAAATATGAAGAGCTTCAAAAGGTGTCAAAAATAAGATGAGCAGGAAACGGTCTGAAAAATAAGAGGAGCATGAAGCGGTGTTCAAAAACATGAAGAGCCTGAAAAGGTGTGAAAAATATGAAGAGCTTCAAAAGGTGTCAAAAATATGAAGAGCATGAAACGGTCTGAAAATTAGGAGGAGCATGAAGCGTAGTTCAAAAACATGAAGAGCCTGAAAAGTTGTGAAAAATATGAAGAGCTTCAAAAGGTTTCAAAAATATGAGGAGCATGAAGCGGTCTGAAAAATAGGCGGAGCATGAAGCGGTGTTGAAAAACATGAAGATCCTGAAAAGGTGTGAAAAATATGAAGAGCTTCAAAAGGTGTGAAATATATGAGGAGCCTGAAACGGGCTGAAAAATAGGAGAAGCATGAAGTGGTGTGGAAAAAGATGAAGAGCCTGAAAAGGTGTGAAAAATATGAAGACCTTCAAAATGTGTGAAATATATGAGGAGCATGAAACGGTGTGAAAAATAGGAGGAGCATGAAGCGGTGTTCAAAAACATGAAGAGCCTGAAAAGTTGTGAAAAATATGAAAAGCTTCAAAAGGTGTTAAAAATGAGATGAGCATGAAACGGTCTGAAAAATAGGAGGATCAAGAAACGGTGTTGAAAAACATGAAGAGCCTGAAAACGTGTGAAAAATATGAAGAGCTACAAAAGGTGTCAAAAATGAGATGAGCATGAAACGGTCTGAAAAATAGGAGGAGCGAGAAGCGGTGTTGAAAAACATGAAGAGCCTGAAAAGGTGTGAAAAATATGAAGAGCTTCAAAAGGTGTCAAAAATGAGATGAGGAAGAAACGGTCTGAAAAATAAGAGGAGCATGAAGCGGTGTTCAAAAACATAAAGAGCCTGAAAAGGTGTGAAAAATATGAAGAGCTTCAAAAGGTGTCAAAAATATGAGGAGCATGAAACGGTCTGCAAAATAGGAGAAGCATGAAATGGTGTTCAAAAATATGAAGAGCCTGAAAAGGTGTGAAAAACATGAAGAGCCTGAAAAGGTGTGGAAAATATGAAGAGCTACAAAAGATATCAAAAATATGAGGAGCATGAAACGGTCTGAAAAATAGGAGGAGCATGAACCGGTGTTGAAAAACTTGAAGAGCCTGAAAACGTGTGAAAAATATGAAGAGCATCAAAAGGTGTGAAAAATATGAAGAGCTTCAAAAGGTTTAAAAAATGAGATGAGCATGAAACGGTCTGAAAAATAGGAGGAGCATGAAGTGGTGTTGAAAAAAATGAAGAGCCTGAATAGGTGTGAAACATATGAAGAGCTTCAAAAGGTGTAAAAATTATGAGGAGCATGAAACGGCCTGAAAAATTGGAGGAGCATGAAGCGGTGTTCAAAAATATGAAGAGCCTGAAAAGGTGTGAAAAATATGATGAGCTTCAAAAGGTGTCAAAAATATGAGGAGCATGAACCAGTCTGAAAAATAGGAGGAGCATGAAACGGTGATCAAAAACATGAAGAGCCGGTAAAGGTGTGAAAAATATGAAGAGCTTCAAAAGGTGTGAAATACATGAGGAGTTTGAAACGGGCTGAAAAATAGGAGAAGCATGAAGTGGTGTGGAAAAATATCAAGAGCCTGAAAAGGTGTGGAAAATATGAAGAGCTTCAAAAGGTGTGAAATACATGAGGAGCATGAAACTCTCTGAAAAATAGAAGGAGCATGAAGCGGTGTTCAAAAACATGAAGAACCTGAAAATGTGTGAAAAATATGAAGAGCTTCAAACGGTGTCAAAAATATGAGGAGCATGAAACGGTCTGAAAAATAGGAGGAGCATGAAGCGGTGTTCAAAAACATGAAGAGCCTGAAAAGGTCTGAAAAATATGAAGAGCTTGAAAAGGTGTGAAATATATGAAGAGCTTCAAAAGGTGTCAAAAATGAGATGAGCATGAAACGGTGTGAAAAATAGGAGGAGAATGAAGCGGTTTTAAAAAAAAATGAAGAGGCTGAAAAGGTGTGAAATATATGAAGAGCTTCAAGAAGTGTCAAAAATATGAAGAGCATGAAATGGTCTGAAAAATAGGAGGATCAAGAAGCGGTGTTCAAAAACATGAAGAGCCTGAAAAGGTGTGAAAAATATGAAGAGCTTCAAAAGGTGTCAAAAATATGAGGAGCATGAAACGGTCTGAAAAATAGGAGGAGCATGAAGCGGTGTTGAAAAACATGAAGAGCCTGAAAAGGTGTGGAAAATATGAAGAGCTACAAAAGGTGTCAAAAATATGAGGAGCATGAAACGTTCTGAAAAAATAGGAGGAGCATGAAGCGCTGTTGAAAAACAAGAAGAGCCTGAAAATTTGTGCAAAATATGAAGAGCTTCAAAAGGTGTCAAAAATATGAGGAGCATGAAACGGTCTGAAAAATTGGAGGAGCATGAAGCGGTGTTCAAAAATATGAAGAGCCTGAAATGGTGTGAAAAATATGAAGAGCTTCAAAAGGTGTGAAATACATGAGGAGCATGAAATGGTCTGAAAAATAGGAGGAGCATTAAGCGATGTTCAAAAACATGAAAGCCTGAAAATGTGTGAAAAATATGAAGAGCTACAAAAGGTGTCAAAAATGAGATGAGCATGAAACGGTCTGAAAAATAGGAGGAGCGAGAAGAGGTGTTGAAAAACATGAAGAGCCTGAAAAGGTGTGAAAAATATGAAGAACTTCAAAAGGTGTCAAAAATGAGATGAGGATGAAACGGTCTGAAAAATAAGAGGAGCATGAAGCGGTGTTCAAAAACATAAAGAGCCTGAAAAGGTGTGAAAAATATGAAGAGCTTCAAAAGGTGTCAAAAATATGAGGAGCATGAAACGGACTGAAAAATAGGTGGAGCATGAAGCGGTGTTGAAAAACATGAAGGGCCTGAAATGGTGTGAAAAATATGAAGAGCTTCAAAAGGTGTGAAATACATGAGGAGCATGAAACGGTCTGAAAAATAGGAGGAGCATGAAGCGATGTTCAAAAACATGAAGAGCCTGAAAAGTTGTTAAAAATATGAAGAGCTTCAAAATGTGTGAAAAATATGAGGTGCATGAAACTGTTTGAAAAATAGGAGGATCATGAAGCGGTGTTGAAAAACATGAATAGCCTGAAAATGTGTGAAAAATATGAAGAGCTTCAAAAGGTGTCAAAAATATGAGGAACAGGGAACGGTCTGAAAAATAGGAGGAGCATGAAGCTGTGTTCAAAAACATGAAGAGCCTGAAAAGGTGTGAAAAATATGAAGAGCTTCAAAGGTGTGAAAAATATGAAGAGCCTCAAACGGTGTTGAAAAAAAATGAAGAGCCTGAAAAGGTGTGAAAAATATGAAGAGCTTCTAACGGTGTGAGAAATATGAGGAGCATGAAACGGTCTGAAAAATACGAGGAGCATGAAGTGGTGTTGAAAAATATGAAGAGCCTGAAAATGTGTGAAAAATATGAAGAGCTTCAAAAGGTGTCAAAAATATGAGGAGCATGAAACGGTGTGAAAATTAGGAGGAGCATGAAGCGGTGTTCAAAAACATGAAGAACCTGAAAAGGTGTGAAAAATATGAAGAGCTTCAAAAGGTGTTAAAAATGAGATGAGCATGAAACGATTCGAAAAATAGGAGAATCATGAAGTGGTGTTCAAAAACATGAAGAGCCTGAAAAGGTGTAAAAAAATATGAAGACCTTCAAAACGTGTGAAATACATGAGGAGCATGAAACTCTCTGAAAAATAGGAGGAGCATGAAGCGGTGTTCAAAAACATGAAGAGCCTGAAAAGTTGTGAAAAATATGAAAAGCTTCAAAAGGTGTTAAAAATGAGATGAGCATGAAACGCTCTGAAAAATAGGAGGATCAAGAAACGGTGTTGAAAAACATGAAGAGCCTGAAAACGTGTAAAATATGAAGAGCTACAAAAGGTGTCAAAAATGAGATGAGCATGAAACGGTGTGAAAAATAGAAGGAGAGAGAAGCGGTGTTCAAAAACATGAAGAGCCTGAAAATTTGTGAAAAATATGAAAAGCTTCAAAAGGTGTCAAAAATGAGATGAGCATGAAAAGTTCTTAAAAATAGGAGGATCATAAAACGGTGTAGAAAAACATAAAGAGCCTGAAAAGATGTGAAAAATATGAAGAGCTTCAAAAGGTGTCAAAAATGAGATGAGCAGGAAACGGTCTGAAAAATAAGGGGAGCATGAAGCGGTGTTCAGAAACATGAAGAGCCTGAAAAGGTGTGAAAAATATGAAGAGCTTCAAATGGTGTCAAAAATATGAGGAGCATGAAACGGTTTAAAAAATAGGAGGAGCATGAAGCGGTGTTCAAAAACATGAAGAGCCTGAAAAGTTGTGAAAAATATGAAGAACCTCAAAAGGTGTCAAAAATATGAGGAGCATGAAGCGGTCTGAAAAATAGGCGGAGCATGAAGCGGTGTTGAAAATCATAAAGAGCCTGAAAAGTTGTGCAAAATATGAAGAGCTTCAAAAGGTGTGAAATTCATGAGGAGCATGAAACAGGCCGAAAAATAGGAGAAGCATGAAGTGGTGTGGAAAAACATGAAGAGCCTAAAAAGTTGTGAGAAATATGAAGAGCTTAAAAAGATGTGAAATACATGAGGAGCATGCAACTCTCTGAAAAATAGGAGGAGCATGAAGCGGTGTCAAAAACATGAAGAGCCTAAAAAGTTGTGAGAAATATGAAGAGCTTCAAAAGGTTTCAAAAATGAGATGAGCATGAAACGGTCTGAAAAATAGGAGGAGTATGAAGCGGTGTTGAAAAACATGAAGAGCCTAAAAAGTTGTGAAAAATATGAAAAGCTTCAAAAGGGGTCAAAAATGAGATGAGCATGAAACGGTCTGAAAGATAGGAGGATCATGTAACGGTGTTGAAAAACATGAAAAGCCTGAAAAGGTGTGAAAAATATGAGGAGCTTCAAAAGTTGTGAAAAATATGAGGAGCACGAAACGGTCTGAAAAATAGGAGAAGCATGAAGCTGTGTTCAAAAACATGAAGAGCCTGAAAAGGTGTGAAAAATATGAAGAGCTTCAAAAGGTGTGAAAAATATGAGGAGGATGAAACGGTCTGAAAATTAGGAGGAGCATGAAACGGTGTTCAAAAAAAAAAGAGCCTGAAAAGGTGTTAAAAATATGAAGAGCTTCAAAAGGTGTAAAAAATATGAGGAGCATGAAACGGTCTGAAATAGAGAAGCAGCATGAAACGGTGTTGAAAAACATGAAGGCCCTCAAAAGGTGTGAAAAATATGAAGAGCTTCAAAAGGTGTCAAACATATGAAGAGCATGAAACCGTCTGAAAAATAGGAGTATCATGAAGCAGTGTTCAAAAACATGAAGAGCCTGAAAATGTGTGAAAAATATTCAGAGCTTCAAAATGTGTCAAATATATGAGGAGCATGAAAAGGTCTGAAAAATAGGAGGAGGATGAAACGGTGATTAAAAACATTAAGAGCCTGAAAAGGTGTGAAAAATATGAAGAGCTTCAAAAGGTGTGAAATACATGAGGAGCATGAAACAGGCCGAAAAAAAAGAGAAGCATGAAGTGGTGTGGAAAAACATGAAGAGCCTGAAAAGGTGTGAAAAATATGAAGAACTTCAAAAGGTGTCAAAAATAAGATGAGCAGGAAACAGTCTGAAAAATAAGAGGAGCATGAAGCGGTGTTCAAAAACATGAAGAGCCTGAAAAGGTGTGAAATATGAAGAGCTTCAAAAGGTGTGAAATACATGAGGAGCATGAAACGGGCTGAAAAATAGGAGAAGCATGAAATGGTGCGGAAAAGATGAAGAGCCTGAAAAGGTGTGAAAACTATGAAGAACTTCAAAATGTGTGAAATATATGAGGAGCATGAAACTCTCTGAAAAATAGGAGGAGCATGAAGCGGTGTTCAAAAACATGAAGAGCCTGAAAAGGTGTGAAATATGAAGAGCTTCAAAAGGTGTGAAATACATGAGGAGCATGAAACGGGCTGAAAAATAGGAGAAGCATGAAATGGTGCGGAAAAGATGAAGAGCCTGAAAAGGTGTGAAAACTATGAAGACCTTCAAAATGTGTGAAATATATGAGGAGCATGAAACTCTCTGAAAAATAGGAGGAGCATGAAGCGGTGTTCAAAAACATGAAGAACCTGAAAAGGTGTGAAAAATATGAAGAGCTTCAAAAGGTGTTAAAAATGAGATGAGCATGAAACGGTCCGAAAAATAGGAGAAGCATGAAGTGGTGTGGAAAAACATGAAGAGCCTGAAAAGATGTAAAAAATATGAAGACCTTCAAAAGGTGTGAAATACATGAGGAGCATGAAACTCTCTGAAAAATAGGAGGAGCATGAAGCGGTGTTCAAAAACATGAAGAGCCTGAAAAGTTGTGAAAAATAAGAAAAGCTTCAAAAGGTGTTAAAAATGAGATGAGCTTGAAACGCTCTGAAAAATAGGAGGATCAAGAAACGGTGTTGAAAAACATGAAGAGCCTGAAAACGTGTAAAATATGAAGAGCTACAAAAGGTGTCAAAAATGAGATGAGCATGAAACGGTGTGAAAAATAGAGGAGAGAGAAGCGGTGTTCAAAAACATGAAGAGCCTGAAAAGGTGTGAAAAATATGAAGAGATTCAAAAGGTGTGAAAAATATGAGCAGCGTGAAACGGTCTGAAAAATAGACGCAGCATGAAACGGTGTTGAAAAAAAATGAAGAGCCTGAAAAGGTGTGAAAAATATGAAGAGCTTCAAAAGGTGTAAAAAATATGAGGAGCTTGAAACGGTCAGAAAAATAGGAGGAGCATGAAGCGGTGTTAAAAAACATGAAGAGCCTGAAAAGGTGTGAAAAATATGAAGAGCTTCAGAAGGTGTGAAAAATATGAAGAGCTTCAACAGGTGTCAAAAATTATATAAGCATGAAACGGTCTGAAAAATTGGAGGAGCAAGAAGCAGTGTTGAAAAAAATGAAGAGTCTGAAAAGGTGTGAAAAATATGAAAAGCTTCAAAAGGTGTAAAAATATGAGGAGCATGAAACGGTCTGCAAAATAGGTGGAGCATGAAGCGGTGTTGAAAAATATGAAGAGCCTGGAAAGGTTTGCAAAATATGAAGAGCTTCGAAAGGTGTGAAATATATGAAGAGCTTCAAAAGGTGTCAAAAATGAGATGAGCATGAAACGGTCTGAAAAATAGGAGGAGTATGAAGCGGTGTTCAAAATCATGAAGAGCCTGAAAACTTGTGAAAAATATGAAGAACTTCAAAAGGTGTGAAAAATATGAGGAGGATGAATCGGTCTGAAAATTAGGAGGAGCATGAAGCGGTGTTCAAAATCATGAAGAGCCTGAAAACTTGTGAAAAATATGAAGAGCTTCAAAAGGTGTCAAAAATATGAGGAGCATGAAACGGTCTTAAAAATAGGAGCATGAAACGGTGATAAAAAACATGAAGAGCCTGAAAAGGTGTGAAAAATATGAAGAGCTTCAAAATGTGTGAAATTCATGAGGAGCATGAAATGGTCTGAAAAATAGGACAAGAAAGAAGTGCTGTGGAAAAACATGAAGAGCCTGAAAAGGTGTGAAAAATATGAAGAGTTTCAAGAGGTGTCAAAAATATGAAGAGCATGAAACGGTCTGAAAAATAGGAGGATCATGAAGCGGTGATCAAAAACATGAAGAGCCTGAAAAGGTGTGAAAAATATGAAGAGCTTCAAAAGGTGTGAAATTAATGAGGATCATGAAAAGGTCTGAAAAATAGGAGAAGCATGAAGTGGTGTGGAAAAACATGAAGAGCCTGTAAAGGTGTGAAAAATATGAAGAGCTTCAAAAGGTGTCAAAAATGTGAGGAGCATGAAACGGTCTGAAAAATAGGAGGAGCATGAAGCGGTGTTCAAAAACATGAAGAGCCTGAAAAGTGTGAAAAATATGAAGAGCTTCAAAGGTGTGAAAAATATGAGGAGCATGAAACGGTCTGAAAAATAGAAGCAGCATGAAACGGTCTGAAAAACATCAAGAGCCTGAAAACGTGTGAAAAATATGAAGAGCTTCAAAAGGTGTGAAAAATATGAGGAGCATGAAACGGACTGAAAAATAGGAAGAGCATGAAGCCGTGTTGAAAAACATGAAGAGCCTGGAAGGGTGTAAAAAATATGAAGAGCTTCAAAAGGTGTCAAAAATATAAGGAACATTAAACGGTCTGAAAAATAGGAGGAGCATGAAGTGGTGCTGAAAATCATGAAGAACCTGAAAAAGGGTGTAAAATATGAAGAGCCACAAAATGTGTGAAATACATGAGGAGCATGAAACGGTCTGAAAAATAGGAGGAGCATGAAGCGGTGTTCAAAAATATGAAGAGCCTGAAAATTTGTGAAAACTATGAAGCGCTTCAGAAGGTGTCAAAAATGAGATGAGCATGAAACGGTCTGAAAAATAGGAGGAGCATGAAGTGGTGTTGAAAAACATTAAGAGCCTGAAAATGTGTGAAATATATGAAGAGCTTCAAAAGATTTCAGAAATGAGAGGAGCATGAAACGGTCTGAAAAATAGGAGGAGCATGAAGCGGTGTTTAAAAACATGAAGAGCCTGAAAAGCTGTGAAAAATATGAATAGTTTCAAAAGATGTGAAAAATATGAAGAACTTCAAAAGCTGTCAAAAATGAGATGAGCATGAAAAGGTCTGAGAAATAGGAGAAGCATGAAGTGGTGTTGAAAACCATGAAGAGCTTGAAAAAGTGTGAAATATATGAAGAGCTTCAAAAGGTGTGAAAAATATGAAGAGCTTCAAAAGTTGTCAAAAATATGAGGAGCATGAAACGGTCTGAAAAATAGGAGGAGCATTGTAACATTGTTGAAAAAATTGAAGAGCCTGAAAAGGTGTGAAAAATATGAAGAGCTTCAAAAGGTTTCAAAAATATAAGGAGCATGAAACGGTCTGAAAAATAGTATGAGCATGAAACGGTGTTCAAAAAGATGAGAAGCCTGAAAAGGTGTGAAAAATATGAAGAGCTTCAAAATGTGTGAAATACATGAGGAGCATGAAACGGTCTGAAAAATAGGAGGAGCATGAAGCATTGTTGAAAAACGTGAAGAGCCTGAAAAGGTGTGAAAATTACGAAGAGCTTCAAAAGCTGTGAAAAATATGAGGAGCACGAAACGGTCTAAAAAATAAGAGGAACATGAAGCCGTGTTGAAAAACATGAAGAGCCTAAAAGGTGTAAAAAACATGAAGAGCTTCAAAAGGTGTCAAAAATATGAGGAACATGAAACGGTCTGAAAAATAGGAGGAGCATGAAGTGGGGTTGAAAATCATGAAGAGTCTGAAAAGGTGTGGAAAATGTGAAGAGCTTCAAAAAGAATGAAATACATGAGGAGCATGAAACCGTCTGAATTATAGTAGTAGCATGAAGCGGTGTTCATAAACATGAAGAGCCTGAAAAGGTGTGAAATGTATGAAGAGCTTCAAAAGGTGTGAAAAATATGAAGAGCTTCAAAAGGTGTGAAAAATATGAAGAGCTTCAAAAGGTGTGAAAAATAAGAAGAGCTTCAAAGATGGGAAATACATGAGGAGCATGAAACGATATGAAAAATAGGAGGAGCATGAAGCGGTGTTGAAAAACATGAAAACCTGAAAAGGTGTGAAAAATATGAAGGGCTTCAAAAGGTGTCAAGTATATGAGGAGCATGAAACGGTCTGAAAAATAGGAGGAGCATGAAGCGGTGTTCAAAAAAATGAAGAGCCTGAAAAGGTGTGAAATATATGAAGAGCCTCAAAACGTGTCAAAAATAAGAGGAGCATGAAATGGTCTGAGCAATAGGAGGAGCATGAAGCGGTGTTGAAAAACATGAAGAGACTTAAAACGTGTGAAATATATGAAGAGCTTCAAAAGATGTGAAATACATGAGGAGCATGAAACGGTCTGAAAAATAGGAGGAGCATGAAGCCGTGTTGAAAAACATGAAGAGCCTGAAAGGGTGTAACAAATATGAAGAGCTTCAGAAGGTGTCAAAAATGAGATAAGCATGAAACGGTCTGAAAAATAGGAGGAGCATGAAGTGGTGTTGAAAATCATGAAGAACCTGAAAAAGTGTGAAATATATGAAGAGCTTCAAAAGATGTGAAAAATTAGATTAGCATGAAACGGTCTGAAAAATAGGAGGAGCATGAAGCGGTGTTGAAAAATATGAAGAGCCTGAAAAGGTGTGAAAAACATGAAGAGCTTCAAAAGGTGTCAAAACGATGAGAAGTATGAAACGGTCTGAAAAATAGGAGCAGCATGAAACGGTGTTCAAAAACATGAAGAGCCTGAAAAGGTGTTAAAAATATGAAGAGCTTCAAAAGTTGTCAAAAATATGAGGAGCATGAAACGATCTGAAAAATAGGAGGAGCATCAAGCGGTGTTCAAAAACATGAAGAGCCAGAAAAGATGTGAAAAATATGAAGAGCTTCAAAAGGTGTCAAAAATATGAGGAGCATGAAACGGTCTGAAAAATAGGAGGAGCAGAAAGCGGTGTTCAAAATCATGAAGAGCCTGAAATGGTGTGAAAAACATGACGAGCCTAAAAGGTGTGAAAAATATGAAAAGCTTCAAAATATGTCACAAATATGAGGAGCTTGAAACGGTCTGAAAAATTAGAGGATCATGAAGCGGTGTTCAAAAACATGAAGAGCCTGAAAAGGTTTGAAAAATATGAAGAGCTTCAAAGGTGTGAAAAATATGAAGAGCTTCAGAAGCTGTCAAAAATGAGATGAGCATGAAACGGTCTGAAAAATAGGAGGAGCATGAAGTGGTGTTGAAAAACATGAAGAGCCTGAATAAGTGTGAAATATATGAAGAGATTCAAAAGTTGTGAAAAATATGAAGAGCTTTAAAAGGTGACAACAATATGAGGAGACTGAAACGGTCTGAAAAATAGGAAGACCATGAAGCGTTGTTTAAAAACATGAAGAGCCTGTAAAGGTGTGAAAAATATGAAGAGCTTGAAAATGTGTCAAAAATATGAGGAGCATGAAACGTTTTGAAAAATAGGAGGGGCATGAAGCGGTGTTGAAAAACATGAAGAGCCTGAAAAGGTTTGAAAAATATGAAGAGCTTCAAAAAGTGTCAAAAATATGAGGAGCATGAAACGTTTTGAAAAATAGGAGGAGCTTGAAGCGGTGTTGAAAAACATGAAGAGCCTGAAAAGGGCTGAAAAATATGAAGAGCTTCAAAAAGTGTCAAAAATATGAGGAGCATGAAACGTTTTGAAAAATAGGAGGAGCATGAAACGGTGTTCAAAAACATGAAGAGCCCGAAAAGGTGTGAAAAATATGAAGAGCTTCAAAAGGTGTGAAAAATATGAAGAGCTTCAAAAGGTGTGAAAAATATGAAGAGCTTCAAAAGATGTGAAATACATGAGGAGCATGAAACGGTCTGAAAAATAGGAGGAGCATGAAGCGGTGTAGAAAAACATGAAGAGCCTGAAAAGGTGTGAAAAACATGAAGAGCTTCAAAAGGTGTGAAATATATGAAGAGCATGAAACGGTCTGAAAAATAGGAGGAGCATGAAGCGGTGTAGAAAAACATTAAGAGCCTGAAAAGGTGTGAAAAATATGAAGAGCTTCAAAAGGTGTGAAATATATGAAGATCTTAAAATGGTGTCAAAAATGAGATGAGCATGAAACGGTCTGAAAAATAGGAGCAGCATGAAACGGTGTTCAAAAACATGAAGAGCCTGAAAAGGTGTGAAAAATATGAAGAGTTTCAAAAGGTGTGAAAAATATGAGGAGAATGAAACGGTCTGAAAAATAGGTGGAGCATGAAACAGTGTTTAAAAACATGAAGAGCCTGAAAAGGTGTGAAAAATATGAAGAGCTCAAAAGGTGCCAAAAATTTGAGGAGCATGAAACGGTCTGAAAAATAGGAGGAGCATGAAGTGGTGTTGAAAAATATGAAGAGCCTGAAAAGGTGTGAAATATATGAAGAGCTTCAAAATGTGTCAAAAATATGAGGAGTATGAAACGGTCTGAAAAATAGGAGCAGCATGAAGCGGTGTTCATAAACATGAAGAGCCTGAAAAGGTGGGAAAAATATGAAGAGCTTCAAAAGCTGTCAATAATATGAGGAGCATGAAACGGTCTGAAAAACAGGACGATCATGAAGCGGTGTTGAAAAATATGAAGAGCCTGAAAAGTTGTGAAAAATATGAAGAGCTTCAAAAGGTGTGAAAAATATGTAGAGCTTCAAAACGTGTCAAAAATATAAGGAGCATGAAACGGTCTGAAAAATAGGA
Source organism: Dama dama (assembly GCF_033118175.1). Classification (NCBI taxonomy): domain Eukaryota; kingdom Metazoa; phylum Chordata; class Mammalia; order Artiodactyla; family Cervidae; genus Dama; species Dama dama. Next base: position 7,807,663 of record NW_026870899.1, read on the forward strand.
GGAGCATGAAACGGTTTTGAAAAACTCGAAGGGCCTGAAAAGGTGTGAAAAATATGAAGAGCTTCAAAAGGTGTGAAATACATAGGGGCATGAAACGGTCTGAAAAATAGAAGGAGCATGAAGCGGTGTTCAAAAACATGAAGAGCCTGAAAATGTGTGTAAAATATGAAGAGCTTCAAAACGTGTCAAAAATGTGAGGAGCATGAAATGGTGTGAAAAATAGGTGGATCAAGAATCGGTCTTGAAAAACATGAAGAGCGTGAAAACGTGTGAAAAATATGAAGAGCGTCAAAAGGTGTGAAAAATATGAAGAGCTTAAAATGGTGTCAAAAATGAGATGAGCATGAAACGGTCTGAAAAATAGGTGGAGCATGATGTGGTGTTGAAAAACTTGAAGAGCCTGAAAAGTTGCGAAAAATATGAAGACCTTCAAAATGTGTCAAAACTATGAGGAGTATGAAAGGGTCTGAAAAATAGGAGGAGCATGAAACGGTGTTCAAAAACATGAAGAGCCTGAAAAGCTGTGAAAAATATGAAGAGCCTCAAGGTGTGAAATACTTGAGGAGCATGAATCGGTCTGAAAAATAGGAGGAGCATGAAGCGGTGTTGAAAAATATGAAGAGCCTGAAAAGGTGTGAAAAACATGAAGAGCTTCAAAAGGTGTCAAAACGATGAGAAGTATGAAATGGTCTGAAAAATAGGAGCAGCATGAAACGGTGTTCAAAAACATGAAGAGCCTGAAAAGGTGTTAAAAATATGAAGAGCTTCAAAAGTTGTCAAAAATATGAGGAGCATGAAACGATCTGAAAAATAGGAGGAGCATCAAGCGGTGTTCAAAAACATGAAGAGCCAGAAAAGATGTGAAAAATATGAAGAGCTTCAAAAGGTTCAAAAATATGAGGAGCATGAAACGGTCTGAAAAATAGGAGGAGCAGGAAGCGGTGTTCAAAAACATGAAGAGCCTGAAATGGTGTGAAAAATATGAAGAGCTTCAAAGGTGTGAAAAATATGAAAAGCTTCAAAATATGTCACAAATATGAGGAGCATGAAACGGTCTGAAAAATTGGAGGATCATGAAGCGGTGTTCAAAAACATGAAGAGCCTGAAAAGGTTTGAAAAATATGAAGAGCTTCAAAGGTGTGAAAAATATGAAGAGCTTCAAAAGCTGTCAAAAATGAGATGAGCATGAAACGGTCTGAAAAATAGGAGGAGCATGAAGTGGTGTTGAAAAACATGAAGAGCCTGAATAAGTGTGAAATATATGAAGAGATTCAAAAGTTGTGAAAAATATGAAGAGCTTTAAAAGGTGACAACAATATGAGGAGACTGAAACGGTCTGAAAAATAGGAAGACCATGAAGCGTTGTTTCAAAACATGAAGAGCATGTAAAGGTGTGAAAAATATGAAGAGCTTGAAAATGTGTCAAAAATATGAGGAGCATGAAACGTTTTGAAAAATAGGAGGAGCATGAAGCGGTGTTGAAAAACATGAAGAGCCTGAAAAGGTTTGAAAAATATGAAGAGCTTCAAAAAGTGTCAAAAATATGAGGAGCATGAAACGTTTTGAAAAATAGGAGGAGCTTGAAGCGGTGTTGAAAAACATGAAGAGCCTGAAAAGGGCTGAAAAATATGAAGAGCTTCAAAAAGTGTCAAAAATATGAGGAGCATGAAACGTTTTGAAAAATAGGAGGAGCATGAAACGGTGTTCAAAAACATGAAGAGCCTGAAAAGGTGTGAAAAATATGAAGAGCTTCAAAAGGTGTGAAAAATATGAAGAGCTTCAAAAGGTGTGAAAAATATGAAGAGCTTCAAAAGGTGTGAAATACATGAGCAGCATGAAACGGTCTGAAAAATAGGAGGAGCATGAAGCGGTGTTGAAAAACATGAAGAGCCTGAAAAGGTGTGAAAAACATGAAGAGCTTCAAAAGGTGTGAAATATATGAAGAGCATGAAACGGTCTGAAAAATAGGAGGAGCATGAAGCGGTGTAGAAAAACATTAAGAGCCTGAAAAGGTGTGAAAAATACGAAGAGCTTCAAAAGGTGTGAAATATATGAAGATCTTAAAATGGTGTCAAAAATGAGATGAGCATGAAACGGTCTGAAAAATAGGAGCAGCATGAAACGGTGTTCAAAAACATGAAGAGCCTGAAAAGGTGTGAAAAATATGAAGAGTTTCAAAAGGTGTGAAAAATATGAGGAGAATGAAATGGTCTGAAAAATAGGTGGAGCATGAAACAGTGTTTAAAAACATGAAGAGCCTGAAAAGGTGTGAAAAATATGAAGAGCTCAAAAGGTGCCAAAAATTTGAGGAGCATGAAACGGTCTGAAAAATAGGAGGAGCATGAAGTGGTGTTCAAAAATATGAAGAGCCTGAAAAGGTGTGAAATATATGAAGAGCTTAAAAATGTGTCAAAAATATGAGGAGTATGAAACGGTCTGAAAAATAGGAGCAGCATGAAACGGTGTTCATAAACATGAAGAGCCTGAAAAGGTGGGAAAAATATGAAGAGCTTCAAAAGCTGTCAATAATATGAGGAGCATGAAACGGTCTGAAAAACAGGACGATCATGAAGCGGTGTTGAAAAATATGAAGAGCCTGAAAAGTTGTGAAAAATATGAAGAGCTTCAAAAGGTGTGAAAAATATGTAGAGCTTCAAAACGTGTCAAAAATATGAGGAGCATGAAACGGTCTGAAAGATAGGAGGAGCATGAAATGGTGTTGAAAAACATGAAGGGCCTGAAATGGTGTGAAATATATGAAGAGCTTCAAAAGGTGTGAAAATTATGAAGAGCTTCAAATGGTGAGAAATATATAAGGAGCCGGAAACGGTCTGAAAAATAGAAAGATCAAGAAGCGGTGTTGAAAAACATGAAGTGCCTGAAAAGGTGTGAAAAATGTGAAGAGATTCCAAAGGTGTAAAAATATGAGGAGTATGAAACGTTCTGAAAAATAGGAGGAGCATGAAACCGTGTTCAAAAATATGAAGAGTCTGAAAAGATCTGAAAAATATGAAGAGCTTCAAAAGGAGTGAAATACATGAGGAGCATGAAACGGTCTGAAAAATAGGAGGATCATGAAGCGGTGTGGAAAAATATGAAGAGCCTGAAAACGTGGGAAAAATATGAAGAGCTTCAAAAAGTGTCAAGAATGAGATGAGCATGAAATGGTCTGAAAAATAGGAGGAGCATGAAGCGGTGTAGAAAACTATTAAGATCCTGAAAAGGTGTGAAAAATATGAAGAGCTTCAAAAGGTGTGAAAAATATGAAGAGCTTCAAAAGGTGTGAAAAATATGAAGAGCTTAAAATGGTGTCAAAAATGAGATGAGCATGAAACGGTCTGAAAAATAGGTGGAGCATGATGTGGTGTTGAAAAACATGAAGAGCCTGAAAAGTTGCGAAAAATATGAAGACCTTCAAAATGTGTCAAAACTATGAGGAGTATGAAAGGGTCTGAAAAATAGGAGGAGCATGAAACGGTGTTCAAAAACATGAAGAGCCTGAAAAGCTGTGAAAAATTTGAAGAGCCTCAAGGTGTGAAATACTTGAGGAGCATGAATCGGTCTGAAAAATAGGAGGAGTATGAAGCGGTGTTGAAAAACATGAAGAGCCTGAAAAGGTGTGAAAAACATGAAGAGCTTCAAAAGGTGTCAAAACTATGAGAAGTATGAAACGGTCTGCAAAATAGTAGCAGCATGAAACGGTGTTCAAAAACATGAAGAGCCTGAAAAGGTGTTAAAAATATGAAGAACTTCAAAAGGTGTCAAAAATATGAGGAGCATGAAACGGTCTGAAAAATAGGAGGAGCAAAAAGCGGTGTTCAAAAACATGAAGAGCCTGAAATGGTGTGAAAAACATGACGAGCCTAAAAGGTGTGAAAAATATGAAAAGCTTCAAAAGATGTCACAAATATGAGGAGCATGAAACGGTCTGAAAAATTGGAGGATCATGAAGCGGTGTTCAAAAACATGAAGAGCCTGAAAAGGTTTGAAAAATATGAAGAGCTTCAAAGGTGTGAAAAATATGAAGAGCTTCAAAAGCTGTCAAAAATGAGATGAGCATGAAACGGTCTGAAAAATAGGAGGAGCATGAAGTGGTGTTGAAAAACATGAAGAGCCTGAATAAGTGTGAAATATATGAAGAGATTCAAAAGTTGTGAAAAATATGAAGAGCTTCAAAAGGTGACAACAATATGAGGAGACTGAAACGGTCTGAAAAATAGGAGGATCATGAAGCGTTGTTTAAAAACATGAAGAGCCTGTAAAGGTGTGAAAAATATGAAGAGCTTGAAAATGTGTCAAAAATATGAGGAGCATGAAACGTTTTGAAAAATAGGAGGAGCATGAAGCGGTGTTGAAAAACATGAACAGCCTGAAAAGGTTTGAAAAATATGAAGAGCTTCAAAAAGTGTCAAAAATATGAGGAGCATGAAACGTTTTGAAAAATAGGAGGAGCATGAAGCGGTGTTGAAAAACATGAAGAGCCTGAAAAGGGCTGAAAAATATGAAGAGCTTCAAAAAGTGTCAAAAATATGAGGAGCATGAAACGTTTTGAAAAATAGGAGGAGCATGAAACGGTGTTCAAAAACATGAAGAGCCTGAAAAGGTGTGAAAAATATGAAGAGCTTCAAAAGGTATGAAAAATATGAAGAGCTTCAAAAGGTGTGAAAAATATGAAGAGCTTCAAAAGATGTGAAATACATGAGGAGCATGAAACGGTCTGAAAAATAGGAGGAGCATGAAGCGGTGTTGAAAAACATGAAGAGCCTGAAAAGGTGTGAAAAACATGAAGAGCTTCAAAAGGTGTGAAATATATGAAGAGCATGAAACGGTCTGAAAAATAGGAGGAGCATGAAGCAGTGTAGAAAAACATTAAGAGCCTGAAATGGTGTGAAAAATATGAAGAGCTTCAAAAGGTGTGAAATATATGAAGAGCTTAAAATGGTGTCAAAAATGAGATGAGCATGAAACGGTCTGAAAAATAGGAGCAGCATGAAACGGTGTTCAAAAACATGAAGAGCCTGAAAAGGTGTGAAAAATATGAAGAGCTTCAAAAGGTGTGAAAAATATGAGGAGAAGGAAACGGTCTGAAAAATAGGTGGAGCATGAAACAGTGTTTAAAAACATGAAGAGCCTGAAAAGGTGTGAAAAATATGAAGAGCTCAAAAGGTGCCAAAAATTTGAGGAGCATGAAACGGTCTGAAAAATAGGAGGAGCATGAAGTGGTGTTGAAAAATATGAAGAGCCTGAAAAGGTGTGCAATATATGAAGAGCTTCAAAATGTGTCAAAAATATGAGAAGTATGAAACGGTTTGAAAAATAGGAGCAGCATGAAACGGTGTTCATAAACATGAAGAGCCTGAAAAGGTGGGAAAAATATGAAGAGCTTCAAAAGCTGTCAATAATATGAGGAGCATGAAACGGTCTGAAAAACAGGACAATCATGAAGCGGTGTTGAAAAATATGAAGAGCCTGAAAAGTTGTGAAAAATATGAAGAGCTTCAAAAGGTGTGAAAAATATGAAGAGCTTCAAAACGTGTCAAAAATATGAGGAGCATGAAACGGTCTGAAAGATAGGAGGAGCACGAAATGGTGTTGAAAAACATGAAGTGCCTGAAATGGTGTGAAATATATGAAGAGCTTCAAAAGGTGTGAAAATTATGAAGAGCTTCAAATGGTGAGAAATATATGAGGAGCATGAAACGGTCTGAAAAATAGGAAGATCAAGAAGCGGTGTTGAAAAACATGAAGTGCCTGAAAAGGTGTGAAAAATGTGAAGAGATTCCAAAGGTGTAAAAATATGAGGAGTATGAAACGTTCTGAAAAATAGGAGGAGCATGAAACCGTGTTCAAAAATATGAAGAGTCTGAAAAGATCTAAAAAATATGAAGTGCTTCAAAAGGAGTGAAATACATGAGGAGCATGAAACGGTCTGAAAAATAGGAGGATCATGAAGCGGTGTGGAAAAATATGAAGAGCCTGAAAACGTGTGAAAAATATGAAGAGCTTCAAAAGGTTTGAAAAACATGAAGAGAATCAAAAGGTGTGAAAAATATGAAGAGCTTCAGAAGATGTCAAAAATGAGATGAGCATGAAACGGTTTGAAAAATAGGAGGAGCATGAAACGATCTGAAAAATAGGAGGCGCATAATCGGTGTTGAAAACATTAAGAGCATGAAAAGGTGTGAAAAATACAAAGAGCTTCAAAAGGTGTCAAAAATACGAGGCGCATGAAACGGTCTGAAAAATAGGAGGGGCATGAAGTTGTTTTGAAAAATATGAAGAGCCTTAAAAGGTGTGAAAAATATAAAGAACTTCAAAAGGTGTCAAAAATATGAGGAGCATGAGACGGTCTGAAAAATAGGAGGAGCATGACAGGGTTCAAAAACATGAAGAGCTTGAAAAGGTGAGAAAAATATGAAGAGTTTCAAAAGATGTGAAAAATATGAAGAGCTTCAAAAGCTCTCAAAAATTAAATGAGCATGAAACGGTCTGAAAAATAGGAGGAGCATGAAACGATGTTCAAAAACATGAAGAGCCTGAAAAGGTGTGGAAAATATGAGAGCGTCAAAAGGTGTGAAATACATGAGAAGCATCAAACGGTCTGAAAAATAGAAGGAGAATGAAGCTGTGTTGAAAAACATGAAGAGACTGACAAGGTGTAAAAAATATGAAGAGCTTTAAAAGGTTTCAAAAAAATGAGGAGAATGAAACGGTCTGAAAAATAGGAGGATCATGAAGCGGTGTTTAAAAACATGAAGAGCCTGAAAAGGTGTGAAAAATATGAAGAGCTTCAAAAGGTGTCAAAATTATGAGGAACATGAAACCGTCGCAAAAATAGGAGGAGCATGAAACGGTGTTCAAAAACATGAAGAGCCTGAAAAGGTGTGAAAAATATGAAAAGCTTCAAAAGGTGTCAAAAATTAAATGAGCATGAAACGGTCTGAAAAATAGGATGTGCATGAAGCGGTGTTGAAAATCATGAAGAGCCTGAAAAGGTGTGAAAAATATGAAGAGCTTCAAAAGATGTAAAAAATGATATGTGCATGAAACGGGCTGAAAAATCGGAGGAGCATGAAGTGGTGTTGAAAAACATGAAGAGCCTGAAAATGTGTGAAATATATGAACAGCTTCAAAATGTGTCAAATATATGAGGAGCATGAAACGGTCTGAAAAATAGCAGGAGCATGAAGCGGTGTTGAAAAACATGAAGAGCCTGAAAATGTGTGAAAAATATGAAGAACTTCAAAAGGTGTCAAAAATATGAGGAGCATGGAACGGTCTGAAAAGTTGGAGGAGCATGAAGTCGTTGTGAAAAACATGAAGAGCCTGAAAAGGTGTGCAAAATTTGAAGAGCTTCAAAAGGTGTGAAATTCATGAGGAGATGAAACGGTCTGAAAAATAGGAGGGGCATGAAGCGGTGTTGAAAAACATGAAGAGTCTGAAAAGGTGTGAGAAATATGAAGAGTTTCAAAAGACGTGAAAAATATGAAGAGCTTCAAAAGATATAAATAATGAGATGAGCATGAAACGGTCTGAAAAATAAGAGGAGCATGAAGCGGTGTTGAAAAACAATAAGAGTCTGAAAAGGTGTGAGAAATATGAAGAGATTCAAAAGGTGTCAAAATTATTAGGAGCATGAAAGGGTCTGCAAAAAAGGAGAAGCATGAAGTGGTGTTGAAAAACATGAAGAGCCTGAAAAGGTGTGAAAAATATGAAGAGCTTCAAAAGGTGTGAAAAATATGAGGAGCTTGAAACGGTCTGAAAAATAGGAGGAGCATGAAACGGTGTTCAAAAACATGAAGAGCCTGAAAAGGTGTGAAAAATATGAAGAGCTTTAAAAGGTGTCAAAATATGAGGAGCATGAAACGTTCTGAAAAATAGGAGTATCAAGAAACGGTGTTCAAAAACATGAAGAGGCTGAAATGGTGTGAAAAATATGAAGAGCCTCAGAAAATGTCAAACATATAAGGAGTATGAAATGGTCTCAAAAATAGGAGGAGCATGAAGCGGTCTTGAAAACCATGAAGAGCCTGAAACCGTGAGAAAAATAAGAAGAACTTCAAAAATGTGAAAAATATGAAGAGCTTCAAAAGGTATGAAAAATATGAAGAGCTTCAAAAGTTGTCAAAAATTAGATGAGCATGAAACGGTCTGAAAAATAGGAGGTGCATGAAGCGGTGTTGAAAATCATGAAGAGCCTGAAAAGGTGTGAAAAATATGCAGAGCTTCAAAAGCTGTGAAAAATATGAAGAGCTTCAAAAGGTGTCAAAAATATGAGGAGCATGAAATGAACGGAAAAATAGGAGGAGCATGAAGCGGTGTTCTAAAATATGAAGAGCCTGAAAAGGTGTGAAAAATATGAAGAGCTTCAAAAGGTGTCAAAAATATGAATTGCATGAAATGGGCTGAAAAATAGAAGGAGCATGAATCGGTGTTCAAAATCATGAAGAGCCTGAAAAGGTGTGAAAAATATGAAGAGCTTCAAAAAGTGTAAAAAATATGAGGAGCATGAAACGGTCTGAAAAAAAGGAGGAGCATGAAGTGGTGTGGAAAAACATGAAGAGACTGAAAAGGTGTGAAAAATATGAAGAGCTTCAAAAGGTGTGAAATACCTGAGGAGCATGAAACTCTCTGAAAAATAGGAGGAGCATGAAGCTGTGTTAAAAACATGAAGAGCCTGAAAAGATGTGAAAAATATGAAGAGCTTTAAAAGCTGTGAAATATATGAGGAGCATGAAACCGTCTGAAAAATAGGAGGAGCATGAAGCGGTGTTGAAAAACATGAAGAGCCTGAAAAGGTGTGAAAAATATGAAGAAATTCAAAGGGTGTCAAAAATATGAGGAGCATGAAACGGTGATGAAAAACATGAAGAGCCTGAAAAGGTGTGAAAAATATGAACAGCTTCAAAAAGTGTCAAAAATATGAGGAGCATGAAACGGTCTGAAAAATAGGAGGAGCATGAAGCGGTGTTGAAAAACATGAAGAGCCTGAAAAGGTGTAAAAAATATGAAGAGATTCAAAAGGTGTCAAAAATATGAGGAGCATGAAACGATGTTGAAAAACATGAAGAGCCTGAAAAGGTGTGAAAAATATGAACAGCTTCAAAAAGTGTCAAAAATATGAGGAGCATGAAACGGTCTGAAAAATAGGAGGTGCATGAAGCGGTGTTGAAAAACATGAAGAGCCTGAAAACGTGTGAAAAATATGAAGAGCTTCAAAAAGGTGTGAAAAATATGAAGAGCTTCAAAAGGTGTGAAATATATGAAGAGCTTCAAAATGTGTCAAAAATATGAGGATCATGAAACGGTCTGAAAAATAGGAGGAGGATGAAGCGGTGTTGAAAAACATGAAGAGCCTGAAAAGGTGTGAAAAATATGATGAGCTTCAGAAATGTGAAAAATATGAAGAGCTTCAAAAGGTGTGAAAATTATGAAGAGCATGAAACGGTCTGAAAAATAGGAGGAGCATGAAAAGGTGTTCAAATACATGAAGAGCCTGAAAATGTGCGAATAAAATGAAGAGCTTCAAAAGGTGTGAAATACATGAAGAGCATGAAACTCTCTGACAAATAGGAGGAGCATGTAGTGGTGTTCAAAAACATGAAGAGTCTGAAAAGGTGTGAAAAATATGAAGAGCTTCAAAAAGTGTCAAAAATATGAGGAGCATGAAACGGTCTGAAAAATAGGAGGAGCATGAAGCGGTCTTGAAAAACATGAAGAGCCTGAAAACGTGTGAAAAATATGAAGAGCTTCAAAACGTGTAAAAAATATGGGGAGCATGAAACGGTCTGCAAAAAAGGAGGAGCATGAAGTGGTGTTGAAAAACTTGAACAGCGAGAAAATGTGTGAAAAATATGAAAAGCTTCAAAAGGTGGTAAAAATATGCGGAGCATGAAACGGTCTGAAAAATAGGAGGAGCATGAAGCGGTCTTGAAAAACATGAAGAGCCTGAAAAGGTGTGAAAAATATGAAGAGCTTAAAAATGTGTCAAAATATGAGGAGCATGAAACGGTCTGAAAAATAGGAGGAGCATGAAGCGTTGTTGAAAAACATGAAGAGCCTGAAAAGTTGTGAAAAATATGAAGGGCTTCAAAAGGTGTGAAAAATATGAAGAGCTTCAAATGTGTCAAAAATGAGATGAGCATGAAACGGTCTGAAAAATAAGAGGAGCATGAAGTGGTGTTGAAAAAAAGAAGAGGCTGAAAAGGTGTGAAATATATGAAGACCTTCAAAAGGTGTCAAAAATAGGAGGAGAATGAAACGTTCTGAATAATAGGAGGAGCATGAAGCGGTGTTGAAAAACATGAAGAGCCTGAAAACATGTGAAAAATATGAAGAGCTTCAAAAGGTGTGAAAAATATGAAGAGCTTCAAATGTGTCAAAAATATGAGGAGTATGAAATGGTCTGAAAAATAGGAGGAGCATGAATAGGTGTTGAAAAACATGAAGAGCCTGAAAAGGTGTGAAAAATATGAAGAGATTCAAAAGGTGTCAAAAATATGAGTAGCATGAAACGGTATTGAAAAACATGAAGAGCCTGAAAAGGTGTGAAAAATATGAACAGCTTCAAAATGTGTCAAATATATGAGGATCATGAAACGGTCTGAAAAATAGGAGGAGCATGAAGCGTTGTTGAAAAACATGAAGAGCCTGAAAACGTGTGAAAAATATGAAGAGCTTCAAAAGGTGTGAAAAATATGAAGAGCTTCAAATGTGTCAAAAATGAGATGAGCATGAAACGGTTTGAAAAATAGGAGGAGCATGAAGTGGTGTTGAAAAAAAGGAGACTGAAAAGGTGTGAAAAATATGAGGATCATCAAAAGGTGTGAAAAATATGAGGAGCATGAAAAGGTCTGCAAAAAGGAGGAGCATGAAGTGGTGGTGAAAAACTTGAAGAGCGTGAAAAGGTGTGAAAAATATGAAAAGCTTCAAAATCTGTCAAAAATATGAGGAGCATGAAACGGTCTGAAAAATAGGAGGCGCATGAAGCGGTGTTCAAAAACATGACGAGCCTGAAAAGGTGTGAAAAATATGAAGAGCTTCAAAAGGTGTCAAAAATATGAGGAGCAGGAAATGGTCTGCAAAATAGGAGGAACATGAAACGGTGATCAAAAACATGAAGAGCCTGAAAAGGTGTGAAAAATATGAAGAGCTTCAAAAGTTGTCAAAAATGAGATGAGCATGAAACGGTCTGAAAAATAAGAGGAGCATGAAGTGGAGTTGAAAAAAAAAGAAGAGCCTGAAAAGATGTGAATATATGAAGACCTTCAAAAGGTGTCAAAAATATGAGGAGAATGAAACGGTCTAAATAATAGGAGGAGCATGAAGCGGTGTTGAAAAACATGAAGAGCCTGAAAAGGTGTGAAAAATATAGAGAGATTCTAAAGGTTTCAAAATGAGAAGAGAATGAAACTGTCTGAAAAACAAGAGGAGCATGAAGTGGTGGTGAAAATCATGAAGAGCCTGAAAAGGTGTGAAAAATATGAAGAGCTTCTAAAGGTGTCAAAAATATGAGGAGCATGAAACGGTCTGAAAAATAGGAGGATCATGAAGCGGTGTTCAAAAACATGAAAAGCCTGAAAAGGTGTGAAAACATGAAGAGCTTCAAAAAGTGTAAAAAATATGAGGAGCATGAAACGGTCTGAAAAAAAGGAGGAGCATGAAGTGGTGTGGAAAAACATGAAGAGACTGAAAATGTGTAAAAAATATCAAGAGCTTCAAAAGGTGTGAAATACATGAGGAGCATGAAACTCTCTGAAAAATAGGAGGAGCATGAAGCTGTGTTAAAAACATGAAGAGCCTGAAAAGATGTGAAAAATATGAAGAGCTTTAAAAGCTGTGAAAAATATGAGGAGCATGAAACCGTCTGAAAAATAGGAGGAGCATGAAACGTTGTTCAAAAACATGAAAAGCCTGAAAAGTTGTGAAAAATATGAAGAGCTTCAAAAGGTGTGAAAAAGAGGAGGAGTATGAAGCGGTGTTCAAAAACATGAAGAGCCTGAAAGGGTGTGAAAAATATGAAGAGCTTCAAAAGGTGTCAAAAATATGAGAAGTATGAAACTGTCTGAAAAATATGAGGAGCATGAAACGGTTTTCAAAAACACCAAGAGCCTGAACAGTTGTGAAAAATATAAAGAGCTTCAAAACGTGTCAAAAATATGAGGAGCATGAAATGGTCTGAAAAACAGGAGGAGGATGAAGTGGTGTTGAAAAACATGAAGAACCTGAAAAGTTGTCAAAAATATGAAGAACTTCAAAATGTGTCAAAAATATGAGGAGCATGAAACGGTCTGAAAAATATGAGGAGCATGAAGTGGTGTTCAAAAACATGAAGAGCCTGAAAAGGTGTGAAAATATGAAGAGCTTCAAAACGTGTCAAAAATATGAGGAGCATGAATCGGTCTGAAAAATAGGAAGAGCATGAAACGGTGTTCAAAAACATGAAGAGCCTGAAAAGCTGTGAAAAATATGAAGAGCTTCATGGTGTGAAATACATGAGGGGCATGAATCGGTCTGAAAAATAGGAGGAGAATGAAGCAGTGTTGAAAAACATGAAGAGCCTCAAAAGGTGTGAAAAATATGAAGAGCTTCAAAAGGTGTTAAAAATATGAACAGCTTAAAAAAGTGCCAAAAATGAGATGAGCATGAAATGGTCTGAAAAGAAGGAGGAGCATGAAGTGGTGTTGTAAAAAATGTAGAGCCTGAAAAGGTGTAAAATATCTGAAGAGATTCAAAAGGTGTCAAAATTATGAGGAGCAAGAAACGGTTTGGAAAATAGGACGAGCATGAAGTGGTGTTGAAAAACATGAAGAGCCTGAAAAGGTGTGAAAAATATGAAGAGCTTCAAAAGGTGTGAAAAATAGGAGGAGTATGAAGCGTTGTTGAAAAACATGAAGAGCCTGAAAAGGTGTGAAAAATATGAAGAGCTTCAAAAGGTTTCAAAAATATGAGGAGCTTCAAAAGGTGTCAAAAATATGAGGAGCATGAAACGGTCTGAAAAATCGGAAGAGCATTGTAACATTGTTGAAAAACATGAAGAGCCTGAAAAGGTGTGAAAAATATGAAGAGCTTCAAAAGGTGTCAAATATATAAGGAGCATGAAACGGTCTGAAAAATCGGAGGAGTATGAAGTGGTGTTGAAAAACATGAAGAGCCTGAAAAGGTGTGAAAAATATGAAGAGCTTCAAAAGGTGTCAAATATATAAGGAGCATGAAACGGTCTGAAAAATCGGAGGAGTATGAAGTGGTGTTGAAAAACATGAAGAGCCTGAAAAGGTGTGAAAAATATGAAGAGCTTCAAAAGGTGTCAAAATATGAGGAGCATGAAACGGTCTGAAAAATAGGAGGAGCATGAAGCGGTGTTGAAAAATATGAAGAGCCTGAAAAGGTGTGAAAAATATGAAGAGCTTCAAAAGGTTTCAAAAATATGAGGAGCATAAAACGGTCTGAAAAATAGTAGGAGCATGAAACGGTGTTCAAAAACATGAGGAGCCTGAAAAGGTGTGAAAAATATGAAGAGCTGCAAAAGGTGTGAAACAAATGAAGAGCATGGAACGGTCTGAAACATAGGAGGAGCATGAAGCGGTGTTGAAAAACATGAAGAGCCTGAAAAGGTATGAAAATTATGAAGAGCTTCAGAAGGTGTCAAAAATATGAGTAGCATGAGACGGTCTGAAAAATAAGAGGAGCATGAATCCGTGTTGAAAAACATGAAGAGCCTGAAAAGGTGTAAAAAACATGAAGAGTTTCAAAAGGTGTCAAAAATATGAGGAACATGAAACGGTCGCAAAATAGGAGGAGCATGAAGTGGGGTTGAAAATCATGAAGAGCTGAAAAGGTGTGTAAAATATGAAGAGCTTCAAAAGGACTGAAATACATGAGGAGCATGAAACTCTCTGAAAAATAGGAGGAGCATGAAGCTGTGTTAAAAATATGAAGAGCCTGAAAAGTTGTGAAAAATATGAAGAGCTTCAAAAGGTGTGAAAAATATGAAGAGCTTCAAAATCTGTCAAAAATGAGATGAGCATGAAACGGTCTGAAAAATAGGAGCAGCATGAAGTGGTGTTGAAAAACATGAAGAGCCTAAAAAAGTGTGAAATATATGAAGAGCTTCAAAAGGTGTGAAAAATATTAGGAGCTTCAAAAGCTGTCAAAAATGAGATGATCATGAAGCGATCTGAAAAATAGGAGGAGCATGAGGTACTGTTGAAAAACATGAAGAGCCTGAAAAACTGTGAATATATGAAGAGCTTCAAAAGGTGTGAAAAATATGAAGAGCTTCAAAAGGTGACAAAATATGAGGAGAATGAAACGGTCTGAAAAATAGGAGGAGCATGAAGCGGTGTTTAAAAATATGAAGAGCCTGAAAAGGTGTGAAAAATATGAAGAGCTTGAAAATATGTCAAAAATATGAGTAGCATGAAACGGTCTGAAAAATAAGAGGAGCTTGAAATGGTGTTCAAAAACATGAAGAGCCTGAAAAGGTGTGAAAAATATGAAGAGCTTCAAAAGGTGTGAAATACAATAGGAGCATGAAACGGTCTGTAAAATAGGAGAATCATGAAACGGTGTTGAAATACATGAAGAGCCTGAAAAGGTGTGAAATATATGAAGAGATTCAAAAGGTGTGAAAAATATGAGGAGCATGAAACGGTCTGAAAAATAGGAGAGGCTGAAACGTTGTGGAAATACATGAAGAGCCTAAAAATATGTGAAAAATATGAAGAGCTTCAAAAGGAGTGAAATACATGAGGAGCATAAAACGGTCTGAAAAAAAGGAGGAGCATGAAGCAGTGTTGAAAAACATGAAGAGCCTTAAAAGGTGTGAAAAATATGAAGAGCTTCAAAAGGTGTGAAAAATATGAGGAGCATGAAAGGGTCTGAAAAATAAGAGGATCATGAAGCCTAGTTGAAAAACATGTAGAGCCTGAAAAGGTGTAAAAAATATGAAGAGCTTCAAAAGGTGTCAAAAATAAGAGGAGCATGAAACGGTCTGAAAAAGAGGAGGAGCAAGAAGTGGTGCTGAAAAACATGAAGAGCCTAAAAGGTGTGAAAAATATGAAAAGCTTCAAAAGATGTCACAAATATGAGGAGCATGAAACGGTCTGAAAAATAGGAGGAGCATGAAACGGTGTTCAAAAACATGAAGAGCCTGAAAAGGTTTGAAAAATATGAAGACCTTCAAAAGGTATGAAAAATATGAGGAACATGAAACGGTCTTAAAATAGGAGGAGCATGAAGTGGTGTTGAAAAACATGAAGAGCCTGAAAAGGTGTAATAAATATGAAGAGCTTCAAAAGCTGTCAAAAATGAGATGAGCATGAAACGGTCGGAGAAATAGGAGAAGCATGAAGTGGTGTTGAAAAACATGAAGTGCCTGAAAAAGTGTGAAATATATGAAGAGCTTCAAAAGGTGTGAAATATATGAAGAACTTCAGAAGGTGTCAAAAATATGAGCAGCATGAAACTGTCTGAAAAATAAGAGGAGCATTGGAACATTGTTCAAAAACTTGAAGAGCCTGAAAAGGTGTGAAAAATATGAAGAGCTTCAAAAGGTGTCAAAAATATGAGGAGCATGAAAATGTCTGAAAAATAGGAGGAGCATGAAGCGGTGTTGAGAAACATGAAGAGCCTGAAAAGGTGTGAAAAATATGAAGAGCTTGAAAAGGTGTCAAATATATGAGGAGCATGAAACGGTCTGAAAAATAGGAGGAGCATGAAACGGTGTTGAAAAACATGAAGAGCCTTAAAAGGTGTGAAATATAGAAGGAGCTTCAAAAGGTGTCAAAAATATGAGGAGCATTAAACGGTCTGAAAAATAGGAGGAGCATGAAACGGTGTTGAAAAACATGAAGAGCCTGAAAAGGTGGGAAAAAA
Source organism: Dama dama (assembly GCF_033118175.1). Lineage (NCBI taxonomy): Eukaryota > Metazoa > Chordata > Mammalia > Artiodactyla > Cervidae > Dama > Dama dama. The sequence goes on from NW_026870899.1 coordinate 7,823,539, forward strand.
TATGAAGAGCTTCAAAAGGTGTGAACAATATGAGGAGCAAGAAACGTTCTGAAAAATAGGAGGAGCATGAAGCGGTGCTCAAAAACATGAAGAGCCTGAAAAGTTGTGAAAAATGTGAAGAGCTTCAAAAGGTGTCAAAACTATGAGGAGCATGAAACGGTCTCAAAAATGGGAGGAGCATGAAGCGGTGTTCAAAAACATGAAGAGCCTGGAATTGTGTGAAAATTATGAAGAGCCTCAAACCGTGTCAAATATACGAGGAGCATGAAACGGTCTGAAAAATAGGAGGAGCATGAAGCGGTGTTGAAAAACATGAAGAGCCTGAAAATGTGTGAAAATATGAAGAGCTTCATAGGTGTGAAAAATATGAAGAGCTTCAAAAGGTGTCAAAAATGAGATGAGCATGAAACGGTCTGAATAATAGGAGGAGCAAGAAGTGGTGTTGAAAAACATGACGAGCCTGAAAAGTTGTGAAAAATATGAAGAGCTTCAAAAGGTTTCAAAAATATGAGGAGCATGAAACGGTCTGAAAAATACGAGGAGCATGAAATCCTGTTCAAATACATGAAGAGACTGAAAAGGTGTGAAAAATATGAAGAGCTTCACAAGGTGTGAAATACATGAGGAACATGAAACGGTCTGAAAAATAGGAGGAGCATCAAGGTGTGTTCAAAAATATGAAGAGCCTGAAAAGGTGTGAAAAATATGAAGAGCTTCAAAAGGTGTCAAAAATATGAGGAACATGAAAAGGCCTGAAAATAAGGAGAAGCATGAAGCGGTGTTCAAAATCATGAAGAGCCTTAAAAGGTGTGAAAAATATTAAAAGCTTCAAAATCTGTCAAAAACATGAGAAGCATGAAACGGTCTGAAAATTAGGAGGGGCATGAAACGGTGTTCAAAAACATGAAGATCATGAAAATGTGTGAAAAATATGAAGAGCTTCCAAAATTGTCAAAAATATGACGAGCATGAAACGGTCTGAAAAATAGGAGGGGCATGAAACGGTGTTGAAAACATGAAGAGCCTGAGAAGGTGTGAAATATATGAAGAGCTTCAAATGGTGTCAAAAATATGAGGAGCATGAAACGGTCTGAAAAATAGGAGGAGCAAGAAGCGATGTTGAAAATCATGAAGAGACTGAAAAGGTGTGAAAAATATGAAGAGCTTCAAAAATTGTCAAAAATATGAGGAGCATGAAACGGTCTGAAAAATAAGAGGAGCATGAAGTGGTGTTGAAAAACATGAAGAGCCTGAAAAGGTGTGAAAAATATGAAGAGCTTCAAAAGGTGTGAAATACATGAGGAGCATGAAACGGTCTGAAAAATAGCAGGAGCATGAAGCGGTGTTGTAAAAAATGAATAGACTGAAAAGGTGTCAAAAATATGAAGAGCTTCAAAAGGTTTGAAAATTATGAGGAGCATGAAACGGTCTGAAAATAGGAGGATCATGCAGCAGTGTTGAAAAACATGAAGAGCCTGAAAATGTGTGAAAAATATGAAGAACTTCAAAAGGTGTGAAAAATATGAAGAGCTTCAAAACGTGACAAAAATGAGATGAGCATGAAACGGTCTGAAAAATAGGAGGAGCATGAAGTGGTGTTGAAAACATGAAGAGCCTGAAAAGGTGTGAAAAACATGAAGAGCCTCAAAACGTGTCAAAAATATGAGGAGCATGAAACGGTCTGAAAAATAAGAGGAGGATGAAGCAGTGTTGAAAACATGAAGAGCCTGAAAAGGTGTGAAAAATATGAAGAGCTTCAGAAATGTGAAAAATATGAAGACCTTCAAAAGGTGTCAAAAATATGAGGAGCATGAAACGGTCTGAAAAATAGGTGGAGCATGAAGCGGTATTGTAAGACATGAAGAGTCTGGAAAGGATTGAAAAATAACAACATCCTCAAAAAATTTCAAAAATATGAGGAGCATGAAACGGTGTGAAAAATAGGAGGAGCATGAAGCGGTGTTCAAAAACATGAAGAGCCTGAAAAGGTGTGAGAAATATGAAGAGCTTCAAAACCTGTCAAAATATGAGGAGCATGAAACGGTCTGAAAAATAGGAGGATCATGAAGCGCTGTCGAAAAACATGAAGAGCATTAAAGGGTGTGAAATATATGAAGAGCTTCAAAAGGTTTGAAATATATGAGGAGCTTGAAACGGTCTGAAAAATAGGAGGAGCATGAAGTGGTGTTGAAAAACATGAAGAGGTTGAAAAGGTGTGAAAAATATGAAGAGCTTCAAAAGGTGTCAATAATATGAGGAGCATGAAACGGTCTGAAAAATGTGAGTAGCATGAAACGGTGTTCAAAAACATGAAGAGCCTGAAAAGGTGTGAAAAATATGAAGAGCTTCAAAAAGTGTGAAATACATGAGGAGCATGAAACGGTCTGAAAAATAAGAGAAGCGTTAAGTTGTGTTGAAAAACATGAAGGGCCTGAAAAGGTGTGAGAAATATGAAGAGTTTCAAAAGGTGTCAATAATATGAGGAGCATGAAACGGTCTGAAAAATACGAGGAGGATGAAGTAGTGTTCAAAAACATGAAGAGCCTGAAAAGGTGTGAAAAATATGAAGAGCTTTAAAAGGTGTCAAAATATGAGGAGCATGAAACGTTCTGAAAAATAGGAGGATCAAGAAACGGTGTTCAAAAACATGAAGAGCCTGAAAAGGTGTGAAAAATATGAAGAGCCTCAAAAAATGTCAAAAATATAAGGAGTATGAAATGGTCTCAAAAATAGGAGGAGCTTGAAGCGGTGTTGAAAAACTTGAAGAGCCTGAAACCGGGTGAAAAATATGAAGAGCTTCAAAAATGTGAAAAATATGAAGAGCTTCAAAAGGTTTGAAAAATATGAAAAGCTTCAAAAGGTGTCAAAAATTAAATGAGCATGAAACGGTCTGAAAAATAGGATGTGCATGAAGCGGTGTTGAAAATCATGAAGAGCCTGAAAAGGTGTGAAAAATATGAAGAGCTTCAAAAGATGTAAAAAATGATATGTGCATGAAACGGGCTGAAAAATCGGAGGAGCATGAAGTGGTGTTGAAAAACATGAAGAGCCTGAAAATGTGTGAAATATATGAACAGGTTCAAAATGTGTCAAATATATGAGGAGCATGAAACGGTCTGAAAAATAGCAGGAGCATGAAGCGGTGTTGAAAAACATGAAGAGCCTGAAAATGTGTGAAAAATATGAAGAACTTCAAAAGGTGTCAAAAATATGAGGAGCATGGAACGGTCTGAAAAGTTGGAGGAGCATGAAGTCGTTGTGAAAAACATGAAGAGCCTGAAAAGGTGTGCAAAATTTGAAGAGCTTCCAAAGGTGTGAAATTCATGAGGAGATGAAACGGTCTGAAAAATAGGAGGGGCATGAAGCGGTGTTGAAAAACATGAAGAGTCTGAAAAGGTGTGAGAAATATGAAGAGTTTCAAAAGACGTGAAAAATATGAAGAGCTTCAAAAGATATAAATAATGAGATGATCATGAAACGGTCTGAAAAATAAGAGGAGCATGAAGCGGTGTTGAAAAACAATAAGAGTCTGAAAAGGTGTGAGAAATATGAAGAGATTCAAAAGGTGTCAAAATTATTAGGAGCATGAAAGGGTCTGCAAAAAAGGAGAAGCATGAAGTGGTGTTGAAAAACATGAAGAGCCTGAAAAGGTGTGAAAAATATGAAGAGCTTCAAAAGGTGTGAAAAATATGAGGAGCTTGAAACGGTCTGAAAAATAGGAGGAGCATGAAACGGTGTTCAAAAACATGAAGAGCCTGAAAAGGTGTGAAAAATATGAAGAGCTTTAAAAGGTGTCAAAATATGAGGAGCATGAAACGTTCTGAAAAATAGGAGTATCAAGAAACTGTGTTCAAAAACATGAAGAGGCTGAAATGGTGTGAAAAATATGAAGAGCCTCAGAAAATGTCAAACATATAAGGAGTATGAAATGGTCTCAAAAATAGGAGGAGCATGAAGCGGTCTTGAAAACCATGAAGAGCCTGAAACCGTGAGAAAAATAAGAAGAGCTTCAAAAATGTGAAAAATATGAAGAGCTTCAAAAGGTATGAAAAATATGAAGAGCGTCAAAAGTTGTCAAAAATTAGATGAGCATGAAACGGTCTGAAAAATAGGAGGTGCTTGAAGCGGTGTTGAAAATCATGAAGAGCCTGAAAAGGTGTGAAAAATATGCAGAGCTTCAAAAGCTGTGAAAAATATGAAGAGCTTCAAAAGGTGTCAAAAATATGAGGAGCATGAAATGAACGGAAAAATAGGAGGAGCATGAAGCGGTGTTCTAAAATATGAAGAGCCTGAAAAGGTGTGAAAAATATGAAGAGCTTCAAAAGGTGTCAAAAATATGAGTAGCATGAAATGGGCTGAAAAATAGAAGGAGCATGAATCGGTGTTCAAAATCATGAAGAGCCTGAAAAGGTGTGAAAAATATGAAGAGCTTCAAAAAGTGTAAAAAATATGAGGAGCATGAAACGGTCTGAAAAAAAGGAGGAGCATGAAGTGGTGTGGAAAAACATGAAGAGACTGAAAAGGTGTGAAAAATATGAAGAGCTTCAAAAGGTGTGAAATACATGAGGAGCATGAAACTCTCTGAAAAATAGGAGGAGCATGAAGCTGTGTTAAAAACATGAAGAGCCTGAAAAGATGTGAAAAATATGAAGAGCTTTAAAAGCTGTGAAATATATGAGGAGCATGAAACCGTCTGAAAAATAGGAGGAGCATGAAGCGGTGTTGAAAAACATGAAGAGCCTGAAAAGGTGTGAAAAATATGAAGAAATTCAAAGGGTGTCAAAAATATGAGGAGCATGAAACGGTGATGAAAAACATGAAGAGCCTGAAAAGGTGTGAAAAATATGAACAGCTTCAAAAAGTGTCAAAAATATGAGGAGCATGAAACGGTCTGAAAAATAGGAGGAGCATGAAGCGGTGTTGAAAAACATGAAGAGCCTGAAAAGGTGTGAAAAATATGAAGAGATTCAAAAGGTGTCAAAAATATGAGGAGCATGAAACGGTGTTGAAAAACATGAAGAGCCTGAAAAGGTGTGAAAAATATGAACAGCTTCAAAAAGTGTCAAAAATATGAGGAGCATGAAACGGTCTGAAAAATAGGAGGTGCATGAAGCGGTGTTGAAAAACATGAAGAGCCTGAAAACGTGTGAAAAATATGAAGAGCTTCAAAAAGGTGTGAAAAATATGAAGAGCTTCAAAAGGTGTGAAATATATGAAGAGCTTCAAAATGTGTCAAAAATATGAGGAGCATGAAACGGTCTGAAAAATAGGAGGAGGATGAAGCGGTGTTGAAAAACATGAAGAGCCTGAAAAGGTGTGAAAAATATGATGAGCTTCAGAAATGTGAAAAATATGAAGAGCTTCAAAAGGTGTGAAAATTATGAAGAGCATGAAACGGTCTGAAAAACAGGAGGAGCATGAAAAGATGTTCGAATACATGAAGAGCCTGAAAATGTGCGAATAAAATGAAGAGCTTCAAAAGGTGTGAAATACATGAAGAGCATGAAACTCTCTGACAAATAGGAGGAGCATGTAGTGGTGTTCAAAAACATGAAGAGTCTGAAAAGGTGTGAAAAATATGAAGAGCTTCAAAAAGTGTCAAAAATATGAGGAGCATGAAACGGTCTGAAAAATAGGAGGAGCATGAAGCGGTCTTGAAAAACATGAAGAGCCTGAAAACGTGTGAAAAATATGAAGAGCTTCAAAACGTGTAAAAAATATGGGGAGCATGAAACGGTCTGCAAAAAAGGAGGAGCATGAAGTGGTGTTGAAAAACTTGAACAGCGAGAAAATGTGTGAAAAATATGAAAAGCTTCAAAAGGTGGTAAAAATATGCGGAGCATGAAACGGTCTGAAAAATAGGAGGAGCATGAAGCGGTGTTCAAAAACATGAAGAGCCTGAAAAGGTGTGAAAAATATGAAGAGCTTAAAAATGTGTCAAAATATGAGGAGCATGAAACGGTCTGAAAAATAGGAGGAGCATGAAGCGTTGTTGAAAAACATGAAGAGCCTGAAAAGTTGTGAAAAATATGAAGGGCTTCAAAAGGTGTGAAAAATATGAAGAGCTTCAAATGTGTCAAAAATGAGATGAGCATGAAACGGTCTGAAAAATAAGAGGAGCATGAAGTGGTGTTGAAAAAAAAGAAGAGGCTGAAAAGGTGTGAAATATATGAAGACCTTCAAAAGGTGTCAAAAATATGAGGAGAATGAAACGTTCTGAATAATAGGAGGAGCATGAAGCGGTGTTGAAAAACATGAAGAGCCTGAAAACGTGTGAAAAATATGAAGAGCTTCAAAAGGTGTGAAAAATATGAAGAGCTTCAAATGTGTCAAAAATGAGATGAGCATGAAACGGTCTGAAAAATAAGAGGAGCATGAAGTGGAGTTTAAGAAAAAGAAGAGCCTGAAAAGTTGTGAAATATATGAAGACCTTCAAAAGGTGTCAAAAATATGAGGAGTATGAAATGGTCTGAAAAATAGGAGGAGCATGAATAGGTGTAGAAAAACATGAAGAGCCTGAAAAGGTGTGAAAAAAATGAAGAGATTCAAAAGGTGTCAAAAATATGAGTAGCATGAAACGGTATTGAAAAACATGAAGAGCCTGAAAAGGTGTGAAAAATATGAACAGCTTCAAAATGTGTCAAATATATGAGGATCATGAAACGGTCTGAAAAATAGGAGGAGCATGAAGCGGTGTTGAAAAACATGAAGAGCCTGAAAACGTGTGAAAAATATGAAGAGCTTCAAAAGGTGTGAAAAATATGAAGAGCTTCAAATGTGTCAAAAATGAGATGAGCATGAAACGGTTTGAAAAATAGGAGGAGCATGAAGTGGTGTTGAAAAAAAAGGAGACTGAAAAGGTGTGGAAAATATGAGGATCATCAAAAGGTGTGAAAAATATGAGGAGCATGAAAAGGTCTGCTAAAAGGAGGAGCATGAAGTGGTGGTGAAAAACTTGAAGAGCCTGAAAAGGTGTGAAAAATATGAAAAGCTTCAAAATCTGTCAAAAATATGAGGAGCATGAAACGGTCTGAAAAATAGGAGGCGCATGAAGCGGTGTTCAAAAACATGACGAGCCTGAAAAGGTGTGAAAAATATGAAGAGCTTCAAAAGGTGTCAAAAATATGAGGAGCAGGAAATGGTCTGCAAAATAGGAGGAACATGAAACGGTGATCAAAAACATGAAGAGCCTGAAAAGGTGTGAAAAATATGAAGAGCTTCAAAAGTTGTCAAAAATGAGATGAGCATGAAACGGTCTGAAAAATAAGAGGAGCATGAAGTGGAGTTGAAAAAAAAAGAAGAGCCTGAAAAGATGTGAATATATGAAGACCTTCAAAAGGTGTCAAAAATATGAGGAGAATGAAACGGTCTAAATAATAGGAGGAGCATGAAGCGGTGTTGAAAAACATGAAGAGCCTGAAAAGGTGTGAAAAATATGGAGAGATTCTAAAGGTTTCAAAAATGAGAAGAGAATGAAACGGTCTGAAAAATAAGAGGAGCATGAAGTGGTGGTTAAAATCATGAAGAGCCTGAAAAGGTGTGAAAAATATGAAGAGCTTCTAAAGGTGTCAAAAATATGAGGAGCATGAAACGGTCTGAAAAAAAGGAGGAGCATGAAGTGGTGTGGAAAAACATGAAGAGACTGAAAATGTGTGAAAAATATCAAGAGCTTCAAAAGGTGTGAAAAATATGAGGAGCATGAAACCGTCTGAAAAATAGGAGGAGCATGAAGCGGTGTTGAAAAACATGAAGAGCCTGAAAAGGTGTGAAAAATATGAACAGATTCAAAGGGTGCCAAATATATGAGGAGCATGAAACGGTGTTGAAAAACATGAAGAGCCTGAAAAGGTGTGAAAAATATGAAGAGCTTTAAAAGCTGTGAAAAATATGAGGAGCATGAAACCGTCTGAAAAATAGGAGGAGCATGAAGCGGTGTTGAAAAACATGAAGAGCCTGAAAAGGTGTGAAAAATATGAACAGATTCAAAGGGTGCCAAATATATGAGGAGCATGAAACGGTGTTGAAAAACATGAAGAGCCTGAAAAGGTGTGAAAAATATGAACAGCTTCAAAAAGTGTCAAAAATATGAGGAGCATGAAACGGTCTGAAAAATAAGAGGTGCATGAAACGGTGTTGAAAAACATGAAGAGCCTGAAAACGTGTGAAAAATATGAAGAGCTTAAAAAAAGTGTGAAAAATATGAAGAGCTTCAAAAGGTGTGAAATATATGAAGAGCTTCAAAATGTGTCAAAAATATGAGGATCATGAAACGGTCTGAAAAATAGGAGGAGGATGAAGCGGTGTTGAAAAACATGAAGAGCCTGAAAAGGTGTGAAAAATATGATGAGCTTCAGAAATGTGAAAAATATGAAGAGCTTCAAAAGGTGTGAAATATATGAAGAGCATGAAACGGTCTGAAAAATATGAGGAGCATGAAAAGGTGTTCAAATACATGAAGAGCCTGAAAATGTGCGAATAAAATGAAGAGCTTCAAGAGGTGTGAAAAACATGAGGAGCATGAAACTGTCTAAAAAATAGGAGGAGCATGAAATGGTGTTCAAAAACATGAAGAGCGTGAAAAGATGTGAAAAATATGAGGAGCTTCAAAAGGTGTCAAAAATACGAGGAGCATGAAACGGTCTGAAAAATAGGAGGAGCATGAAGCGTTGTTCAAAAAAGTGAAGAGCCTGAAAAGGTGTGAAAAATATGAAGAGGTTCAAAACGTGTCAAAAATATGAGGAGCATGAAACGGTCTGAAAAATAGAAGCCGCATGAAGCGGTGTTGAAAAACATGAAGAGCCTGAAAACGTGTGAAAAATATGAAGAGCTTCAAAGTTGTGAAAAATATGAAGAGCTTCAAAAGGTGTCAAAAATGAGATGAGCATGAAACAGTCTGAAAAATAGGAGGAGCATGAAGTGGTGCTGAAAAAAAAGAAGAGCCTGTAAAGTTGTGAAATATATGAAGAGCTTCAAAAGGTGTCAAAATATGAGGAGAATGAAGCGGTCTGAAAAATAGGAGGAGCATGAAGCAGTGTTGACAAACATGAAGAGCCTGAGAAGGTGTGAGAAATATGAAGAGCTTTAAAAGGTGTCAAATATGAGGAGCAGGAAACGGTCTGAAAAATAGGAGGAGCATGGAACAGTGATCAAAAACATGAAGAGCCTGAAAAGGTGTGAAAAATATGAAGAGCTTCAAAAGGTGTGAAATACATGAGGAGCATGAAACGGGCTGAAAAATAGGAGAAGCATGAAGTGGTGAGGAAAAACATGAAGAGCCTGAAAATGTGTGAAGAATATGAAGAGCTTCAAAAGGTGTGAAATACATGAGGGCCATGAAACTCTCTGAAAAATAGGAGGAGCATGAAGCGGTGTTCAAAAACATGAAGAGCGTTACATGTTGTGAAAAATATGAAAAGCTTCAAAAGTTGTCAAAAATGAGATGAGCTTGAAACGGTCTGAAAAATAGGAAGAGCATGAAGCGGTTTTGAAAAACATGAAGAGCTGAAAACGTGTGAAAAATATGAAGAGCTTCAAAATTGTCAAAAATATGAGGAGCAAAAAACGGTCTGAAAAAAAAGGAGAAGCATGAAGCGTGTTCAAATACATGAAAAGCTTGAAAAGGTGTGAAAAATATGAAGAGCTTCAAAACGTGTCAAAATATGAGGAGCATGAAACGGTCTGAAAAATAGAAGCAGCATGAAGCGGTGTTGAAAAACATGAAGAGCCTCAAAACGTGTGAAAAATATGAAGAGCTTCAAAGTTTTGAAAAATATGAAGAGCTTCAAAAGGTGTGAAAATTATGAAGAGCATGAAACGGTCTGAAAAATAGGAGGAGCATGAAAAGGTGTTCAAATATATGAAGAGCCTGAAAAGGTGTGAAAAATATGAACAGCTTCAAAATGTGTCAAATATATGAGGATCATGAAACGGTCTGAAAAATAGGAGGAGCATGAAGCGGTGTTGAAAAACATGAAGAGCCTGAAAACGTGTGAAAAATATGAAGAGCTTCAAAAGGTGTGAAAAATATGAAGAGCTTCAAATGTGTCAAAAATGAGATGAGCATGAAACGGTCTGAAAAATATGAGGAGCATGAAGTGGTGTTGAAAACAAAGAAGAGCCTGTAAAGGTGTGAAATATATGAAGAGCTTCAAATGGTGTCAAAATATGAGGAGAATGAAGCGGTCTGAAAAATAGGAGGAGCATGAAGCGGTGTTGAAAAACATGAAGTGCCTGAGAAGGTGTGAAAAATATGAAGAGCTTCTAAAGGTGTCAAAAATATGAGGAGCATTAAACGGTCTGAAAAATAGGAGGAGCATGAAGTGGTGTTGAAAAACATGAAGAGCCTGAAAAGGTGTGAAAAATATGAAGAGCTTCAAAAGGTGTCAAAAATATGAGGAGTATGAAACGGTCTGCAAAATAGGAGGATCATGTAGTGGTGTTCAAAAACCTGATGAGCATGAAAAGGTATGAAAAATATGAAGAGTTTCAAAATGTGTCAAATATGATGAGCATGAAACGGTCTGAAAAATAGGAGGAGCATGGAACAGTGATCAAAAACATGAAGAGCCTGAAAAGGTGTGAAAAATATGAAGAGCTTCAAAAGGTGTGAAATACATGAGGAGCATGAAATGGGCTGAAAAATAGGAGAAGCATGAGGTGGTGTGGAAAAACATGAAGAGCCTGAAAAGGTGTGAAAAATATGAAGAGCTTCAAAAGGTGTGAAATACATGAGGAGCATGAAACTCTTTGAAAATTAGGAGAAGCATGAAGCAGTGTTCAAAAACATGAAGAGCCTGAAGTGTTGTGAAAAATATGAAAAGCTTCAAAAGTTGTCAAAAATGAGATGAGCTTGAAACAGTCTGAAAAATCGGAAGAGCATGAAGCGGTGTTGAAAAACATGAAGAGCTGAAAACGTGTGAAAAATATGAAGAGCTTCAAAAGGTGTCAAAAATATGAGGAGCAAAGAATGGTCTGAAAACTAGGAGAAGCATGAAGCGTGTTCAAATACATGAAAAGCCTGAAAAGGTGTGAAAAATATGCAGAGCTTCAAAAGGTGTTAAAAATATGAGGAGCATGAAGCGGTCTGAAAAATAGTAGGAGCATGAAGAGGTGTTCAAAATCATGAAGAGCCTGAAAAGTTGTGAAAAATATGAAGAGCTTCAAAAGGTGTGAAAAACATGAGGAGCATGAAACCGTTTGAAAAATAGGAGGAACATAAAGCAGTGTTGAAAAACATGAAGAGCCTGAAAAGGTGTGAAAAATATGAAGAGCTTCAAAAGGTGTCAAAAATATGAGGAGCATGAAACGGTCTGAAAAATAGGTGGAGCAAGAAACGTTGTTGAAAAACCCGAAGAGCCTGAAAAGGAGTGAAATATATGAAGAGCTTCAAAAGGTGTGAAAAACATGAGGAGCATGAAACCGTTTGAAAAATAGGAGGAACATGAAGCGGTGTTGAAAAACATGAAGAGCCTGAAAAGGTGTGAAAAATATGAAGAGCTTCAAAAGGTGTCAAAAATATGAGGAGCATGAAACGGTCTGAAAAATAGGAGGAGAATGAAGCGGTGTTCAAAAACACGAAGAGCCTGAAAAGGTGTTAAAAATATGCAGAGCTTCAAAAGGTGTCAAAAATATGAGGAGCATGAAACGGTCTGAAAAATAGGAGGAGCATGAAGAGTTGTTGAAAAACCCGAAGAGCCTGAAAAGGTGTGAAAAATATGAAGAGCTTGAAAAGGTTTGAAAAATATGAGGAGCATGAAACGTTCTGAAATATAGGAAGAGCAAGAAACGGTGTTGAAAAACATGAAGAGCCTGAAAAGGTGTGAGAAATATGAAGACCTCCAAAAGGTGTATAAAATATGAAGAGCTTCAAACTGTGTGAAAAGTATGAGGAGCATGAAAGGGCCTGAAAAATAGGAGGAGCATTAAGCGGTGTTGAAAAACATGAAGAGCCCGAAAAGGTGTCAAAAATATGAAGAGCTTCAAAAGGTGTGAAAAATATGAAGAGCTTCAAAAGGTGTCAAATTATGAGGAGCATGACACGGTCTGAAAAATAGGAGTAGCATGAAGTGGTGTTGAAAACATGAAGAGCCTAAAAAGGTGTGAAAAACATAAAGAGCTTCAAAAAGCGTCAAAAATATGAGGAGCATGAAATGGTCTGAAAAATAGGAGGAGAATGAAGCGGTGTTCAAAAACACGAAGAACCTGAAAAGGTGTTAAAAATATGAAGAGCTTCAAAAGGTGTCAAAAATATGAGAAGCTGAAACGGTCTGAAAAATAGGAGGAGCATTAAGCGGTGTTGAAAAACATGAAGAGCCTGAAAAGGTGTGAAAAACATGAAGAGCCTGAAAAGAGGTGAAATATATGGAGAGCTTCAAAAGGTGTCAAAAATATGAGGAGCATGAAAAGGTCTGAAAAATAGGTGGAGCATGAAGCGGTGTTGAAAATCATGAAGAGCCTGAAAAGGTGTGAAAAATATGAAGAGCTTCAAAAGGTGTCAAAAATATGAGGAGCATGAAACTGTCTGAACAATAGGAGCAGCATGAAACGATGTTGAAAAATATGAAGAACCTGAAAAGATGTGAAAAATATGAAGAGCTTCAAAAGGTGTGAAAAATATGAGGAGCACGAAACAGTCTGAAAAATAGGAGGAGCATGAAGCGGTGTTGAAAAAGATGATGAGCCTGAAAAGGTGTGAAATATATGAAGAGCTTCAAAAGGTGTCAAAAATATGACGAGCATGAAAAGGTCTGAAATATATGAGGAGTATGAAGCCTCGTTTAAAAACATGACGAGCCTGAAGAGGAGTGAAAAATATGAAGTGGTTCAAAAGGTGTGAAAAATATGAGGAGCATGAAACGTTCTGAAAAATAGGAGGAGCATGAAGCGGTGTTGAAAAAGATGAAGAGCCTGAAAAGGTGTGAAATAATGGAGAGCTTCAAAGGTGTCAAAAATATGAGGAGCATGAAACGTTCTGAAAAATAGGAGGAGCATAAAACAGTGTTCAATAATATGAAGAGTCTGAAAAACTGTGAAAAATATGAAGAGCTTCAAAAGGTGTCAAAAATATGAGGAGCATGAAAAGTTCTGAAAAATAGGTGGAGCAAGAAATGTTGTTGAAAAACCCGAAGAGCCTGAAAAGGAGTGAAATATATGAAGAGCTTCAAAAGGTGTGAAAAATATGAGGAGCATGAAACCGTTTGAAAAATAGGAGGAACATGAAGCGGTGTTGAAAAACATGAAGAGCCTGAAAAGGTGTGAAAAATATGAAGAGCTTCAAAAGGTGTCAAAAATATGAGGAGCATGAAATGGTCTGAAAAATAGGAGGAGCATGAAGAGGTGTTGAAAAACATGAAGAGCCTGAAAAGGTGTGAAAAATATGAAGAGCTTCAAAATGTTTGAAAAATATGAGGAGCATGAAACGTTCTGAAATATAGGAAGAGCATGAAACGGTGTTGAAAAACATGAAGAGCCTGAAAAGGTGTGAGAAATATAAAGACCTCCAAAAGGTGTATAAAATATGAAGAGCTTCAAAATGTGTGAAAAGTATGAGGAGCATGAAACGGTCTGAAAAACAGGAGGAGCATGAAGCGGTGTTGAAAAACATGAAGAGCCTGAAAAGGTGTGAAATAATGGAGACCTTCAAAAGGTGTCAAAAATATGAAGAGCATGAAACGTTCTGAAAAATGGGAGGAGCATAAAAAGGTGTTCAAAAATATGAAGAGTCTGAAAAACTGTGAAAAATATGCAGAGCTTCAAAAGGTGTCAAAAATATTAGGAGCATGAAAAGTTCTAAAAAATAGGAGGAGCATGAAACGTTGTTGAAAAACCCGAAGAGCCTGAAAAGGATGAAATAAATGAAGAGCTTCAAAAGGTGTGAAAAACATGAGGAGCATGAAACCGTGTGAAAAATAGGAGGAACATGAAGCGGTGTTGAAAAACATGAAGATCCTGAAAAGGTGTGAAAAATATGAAGAGCTTCAAAAGGTGTCAAAAATATAAGGAGCATGAAACGGTCTGAAAAATAGGAGGAGAATGAAGCGGTGTTCAAAAACACGAAGAGCCTGAAAAGGTGTTAAAAATATGAAGAGCTTCAACAGGTGTCGAAAATATGAGGAGCATGAAACGGTCTGAAAAATAGGAGGAGCATGAAGAGGTGTTGAAAAACATGAAGAGCCTGAAAAGGTGTGAAAAATATGAAGAGCTTCAAAAGGTTTGAAAAAGATGAGGAGCATGAAACGGTCTGAAATATAGGAAGAGCATGAAACGGTGTGAAAAACATGAAGAGCCTGAAAAGGTGTGAAATATATGAAGAGCTTCAAAAAGTGTCAAAAATATGAGGAGCATGAAACGGTCTGAAAAACAGGAGGAGCATTAAGTGGTGTTGAAAAACATGAAGAGACTGAAAAGGTGTGAAAAACATGAAGAGCCTGAAAAGGGGTGAAATATATGCAGAGCTTCAAAAGGTGTCAAAAATATGAGGAGCTTGAAAAGGTCTGAAAAATAGGAGGAGCATGAAGCGGTGTTGAAAAACATGAACAGCCTGAAAAGGTGTGACAAATATGAAGAACTTCGAAAGGTGTCAAAAATATGAGGAACATGAAAAGGCCTGAAAATAAGGAGAAGCATGAAGCGGTGTTCAAAATCATGAAAAGCCTTAAAAGGTGTGAAAAATATTAAAAGCTTCAAAATCTGTCAAAAACATGAGGAGCATGAAACGGTCTGAAAATTAGGAGGGGCATGAAACGGTGTTCAAAAACATGAAGATCATGAAAATGTGTGAAAAATATGAAGTGCTTCCAAAATTGTCAAAAATATGACGAGCATGAAACGGTCTGAAAAATAGGAGGGGCATGAAGCGGTGTTGAAAACATGAAGAGCCTGAGAAGGTGTGAAATATATGAAGAGCTTCAAAAGGTGTCAAAAATATGAGGAGCATGAAACGGTCTGAAAAATAGGAGGAGCAAGAAGCGATGTTGAAAATCATGAAGAGACTGAAAAGGTGTGAAAAATATGAAGACCTTCAAAAGGTGTCAAAAATATGAGGAGCATGAAACGGTCTGAAAAATAAGAGGAGCATGAAGTGGTGTTGAAAAACATGAAGAGCCTGAAAAGGTGTGAAAAATATGAAGAGCTTCAAAAGGTGTGAAATACATGAGGAGCATGAAACGGTCTGAAAAATAGCAGGAGCATGAAGCGGTGTTGTAAAAAATGAATAGACTGAAAAGGTGTCAAAAATATGAAGAGCTTCAAAAGGTTTGAAAATTATGAGGAGCATGAAACGGTCTGAAAAATAGGAGGATCATGCAGCAGTGTTGAAAAACATGAAGAGCCTGAAAATGTGTGAAAAATAAGAAGAACTTCAAAAGGTGTGAAAAATATGAAGAGCTTCAAAACGTGACAAAAATGAGATGAGCATGAAACGGTCTGAAAAATAGGAGGAGCATGAAGTGGTGTTGAAAACATGAAGAGCCTGAAAAGGTGTGAAAAACATGAAGAGCCTCAAAACGTGTCAAAAATATGAGGAGCATGAAACGGTCTGAAAAATAGGAGGAGGATGAAGCAGTGTTGAAAAACATGAAGAGCCTGAAAAGGTGTGAGAAATATGAAGAGCTTCAAAACCTGTCAAAATATGAGGAGCATGAAACGGTCTGAAAAATAGGAGGATCATGAAGCGCTGTCGAAAAACATGAAGAGCATTAAAGGGTGTGAAATATATGAAGAGCTTCAAAAGGTTTGAAATATATGAGGAGCTTGAAACGGTCTGAAAAATAGGAGGAGCATGAAGTGGTGTTGAAAAACATGAAGAGGTTGAAAAGGTGTGAAAAATATGAAGAGCTTCAAAAGGTGTCAATAATATGAGGAGCATGAAACGGTCTGAAAAATGTGAGTAGCATGAAACGGTGTTCAAAAACATGAAGAGCCTGAAAAGGTGTGAAAAATATGAAGAGCTTCAAAAAGTGTGAAATACATGAGGAGCATGAAACGGTCTGAAAAATAAGAGAAGCGTTAAGTTGTGTTGAAAAACATGAAGGGCCTGAAAAGGTGTGAGAAATATGAAGAGTTTCAAAAGGTGTCAATAATATGAGGAGCATGAAACGGTCTGAAAAATACGAGGAGGATGAAGTAGTGTTCAAAAACATGAAGAACCTGAAAAGGTGTGAAAAATATGAAGAGCTTTAAAAGGTGTCAAAATATGAGGAGCATGAAACGTTCTGAAAAATAGGAGGATCAAGAAACGGTGTTCAAAAACATGAAGAGCCTGAAAAGGTGTGAAAAATATGAAGAGCCTCAAAATATGTCAAAAATATAAGGAGTATGAAATGGTCTCAAAAATAGGAGGAGCTTGAAGCGGTGTTGAAAAACTTGAAGAGCCTGAAACCGTGTGAAAAATATGAAGAGCTTCAAAAATGTGAAAAATATGAAGAGCTTCAAAAGGGGTCAAAAATGAGATGATCCTGAATGGTTTGAAAAATAGGAGGAGCATGAAGTGGTGTTGTGAAACATGAAGAGCCTGAAAATGTGTGAAATATATGAACAGCTTCAAAATGTGTCAAATATATGAGGAGCATGAAACGGTCTGAAAAATAGCAGGATCATGAAGCGGTGTTGAAAAACATGAAGAGCCTGAAAATGTGTGAAAAATATGAAGAACTTCAAAAGGTGTCAAAAATATGAGGAGCATGGAACGGTCTGAAAAGTTGGAGGAGCATGAAGTCGTTGTGAAAAACATGAAGAGCCTGAAAAGGTGTGCAAAATTTGAAGAGCTTCCAAAGGTGTGAAATTCATGAGGAGATGAAACGGTCTGAAAAATAGGAGGGGCATGAAGCGGTGTTGAAAAACATGAAGAGTCTGAAAAGGTGTGAGAAATATGAAGAGTTTCAAAAGACGTGAAAAATATGAAGAGCTTCAAAAGATATAAATAATGAGATGAGCATGAAACGGTCTGAAAAATAAGAGGAGCATGAAGCGGTGTTGAAAAACATGAAGAGTCTGAAAAGGTGTGAGAAATATGAAGAGATTCAAAAGGTGTCAAAATTATTAGGAGCATGAAAGGGTCTGCAAAAAAGGAGAAGCATGAAGTGGTGTTGAAAAACATGAAGAGCCTGAAAAGGTGTGAAAAATATGAAGAGCTTCAAAAGGTGTGAAAAATATGAGGAGCTTGAAACGGTCTGAAAAATAGGAGGAGCATGAAACGGTGTTCAAAAACATGAAGAGCCTGAAAAGGTGTGAAAAATATGAAGAGCTTTAAAAGGTGTCAAAATATGAGTAGCATGAAACGTTCTGAAAAATAAGAGTATCAAGAAACGGTGTTCAAAAACATGAAGAGGCTGAAATGGTGTGAAAAATATGAAGAGCCTCAGAAAATGTCAAACATATAAGGAGTATGAAATGGTCTCAAAAATAGGAGGAGCATGAAGCGGTCTTGAAAACCATGAAGAGCCTGAAACCGTGAGAAAAAAAAGAAGAGCTTCAAAAATGTGAAAAATATGAAGAGCTTCAAAAGGTGTCAAAAATATGAGGAGCATGAAATGAACGGAAAAATAGGAGGAGCATGAAGCGGTGTTCTAAAATATGAAGAGCCTGAAAAGGTGTGAAAAATATGTAGAGCTTCAAAAGGTGTCAAAAATATGAATTGCATGAAATGGGCTGAAAAATAGAAGGAGCATGAATCGGTGTTCAAAATCATGAAGAGCCTGAAAAGGTGTGAAAAATATGAAGAGCTTCAAAAAGTGTAAAAAATATGAGGAGCATGAAACGGTCTGAAAAAAAGGAGGAGCATGAAGTGGTGTGGAAAAACATGAAGAGACTGAAAAGGTGTGAAAAATATGAAGAGCTTCAAAAGGTGTGAAATACATGAGGAGCATGAAACTCTCTGAAAAATAGGAGGAGCATGAAGCTGTGTTAAAAACATGAAGAGCCTGAAAAGATGTGAAAAATATGAAGAGCTTTAAAAGCTGTGAAATATATGAGGAGCATGAAACCGTCTGAAAAATAGGAGGAGCATGAAGCGGTGTTGAAAAACATGAAGAGCCTGAAAAGGTGTGAAAAACATGAAGAAATTCAAAGGGTGTCAAAAATATGAGGAGCATGAAACGGTGATGAAAAACATGAAGAGCCTGAAAAGGTGTGAAAAATATGAACAGCTTCAAAAAGTGTCAAAAATATGAGGAGCATGAAACGGTCTGAAAAATAGGAGGAGCATGAAGCGGTGTTGAAAAACATGAAGAGCCTGAAAAGGTGTGAAAAATATGAAGAGATTCAAAAGGTGTCAAAAATATGAGGAGCATGAAACGGTGTTGAAAAACATGAAGAGCCTGAAAAGGTGTGAAAAATATGAACAGCTTCAAAAAGTGTCAAAAATATGAGGAGCATGAAACGGTCTGAAAAATAGGAGGTGCATGAAGCGGTGTTGAAAAACATGAAGAGCCTGAAAACGTGTGAAAAATATGAAGAGCTTCAAAAAGGTGTGAAAAATATGAAGAGCTTCAAAAGGTGTGAAATATATGAAGAGCTTCAAAATGTGTCAAAAATATGAGGAGCATGAAACGGTCTGAAAAATAGGAGGAGGATGAAGCGGTGTTGAAAAACATGAAGAGCCTGAAAAGGTGTGAAAAATATGATGAGCTTCAGAAATGTGAAAAATATGAAGAGCTTCAAAAGGTGTGAAAATTATGAAGAGCATGAAACGGTCTGAAAAATAGGAGGAGCATGAAAAGGTGTTCAAATACATGAAGAGCCTGAAAATGTGCGAATAAAATGAAGAGCTTCAAAAGGTGTGAAATACATGAAGAGCATGAAACTCTCTGACAAATAGGAGGAGCATGTAGTGGTGTTCAAAAACATGAAGAGTCTGAAAAGGTGTGAAAAATATGAAGAGCTTCAAAATGTGTCAAAAATATGAGGAGCATGAAACGGTCTGAAAAATAGGAGGAGCATGAAGCGGTCTTGAAAAACATGAAGAGCCTGAAAACGTGTGAAAAATATGAAGAGCTTCAAAACGTGTAAAAAATATGGGGAGCATGAAACGGTCTGCAAAAAAGGAGGAGCATGAAGTGGTGTTGAAAAACTTGAACAGCGAGAAAATGTGTGAAAAATATGAAAAGCTTCAAAAGGTGGTAAAAATATGCGGAGCATGAAACGGTCTGAAAAATAGGAGGAGCATGAAGCGGTGTTGAAAAACATGAAGAGCCTGAAAAGGTGTGAAAAATATGAAGAGCTTAAAAATGTGTCAAAATATGAGGAGCATGAAACGGTCTGAAAAATAGGAGGAGCATGAAGCGTTGTTGAAAAACATGAAGAGCCTGAAAAGTTGTGAAAAATATGAAGGGCTTCAAAAGGTGTGAAAAATATGAAGAGCTTCAAATGTGTCAAAAATGAGATGAGCATGAAACGGTCTGAAAAATAAGAGGAGCATGAAGTGGTGTTGAAAAAAAAGAAGAGGCTGAAAAGGTGTGAAATATATGAAGACCTTCAAAAGGTGTCAAAAATATGAGGAGAATGAAACGTTCTGAATAATAGGAGGAGCATGAAGCGGTGTTGAAAAACATGAAGAGCCTGAAAACGTGTGAAAAATATGAAGAGCTTCAAAAGGTGTGAAAAATATGAAGAGCTTCAAATGTGTCAAAAATGAGATGAGCATGAAACGGTCTGAAAAATAAGAGGAGCATGAAGTGGAGTTTAAGAAAAAGAAGAGCCTGAAAAGTTGTGAAATATATGAAGACCTTCAAAAGGTGTCAAAAATATGAGGAGTATGAAATGGTCTGAAAAATAGGAGGAGCATGAATAGGTGTTGAAAAACATGAAGAGCCTGAAAAGGTGTGAAAAATATGAAGAGATTCAAAAGGTGTCAAAAATATGAGTAGCATGAAACGGTATTGAAAAACATGAAGAGCCTGAAAAGGTGTGAAAAATATGAAGAGCTTCAAAAGGTGTGAAAAATATGAAGAGCTTCAAATGTGTCAAAAATGAGATGAGCATGAAACGGTTTGAAAAATAGGAGGAGCATGAAGTGGTGTTGAAAAAAAAGGAGACTGAAAAGGTGTGAAAAATATGAGGATCATTAAAAGGTGTGAAAAATATGAGGAGCATGAAAAGGTCTGCAAAAAGGAGGAGCATGAAGTGGTGGTGAAAAACTTGAAGAGCCTGAAAAGGTGTGAAAAATATGAAAAGCTTCAAAATCTGTCAAAAATATGAGGAGCATGAAACGGTCTGAAAAATAGGAGGCGCATGAAGCAGTGTTCAAAAACATGACGAGCCTGAAAAGGTGTGAAAAATATGAAGAGCTTCAAAAGGTGTCAAAAATATGAGGAGCAGGAAATGGTCTGCAAAATAGGAGGAACATGAAACGGTGATCAAAAACATGAAGAGCCTGAAAAGGTGTGAAAAATATGAAGAGCTTCAAAAGTTGTCAAAAATGAGATGAGCATGAAACGGTCTGAAAAATGAGAGGAGCATGAAGTGGAGTTGAAAAAAAAAGAAGAGCCTGAAAAGATGTGAATATATGAAGACCTTCAAAAGGTGTCAAAAATATGAGGAGAATGAAACGGTCTAAATAATAGGAGGAGCATGAAGCGGTGTTGAAAAACATGAAGAGCCTGAAAAGGTGTGAAAAATATGGAGAGATTCTAAAGGTTTCAAAAATGAGAAGAGAATGAAACGGTCTGAAAAATAAGAGGAGCATGAAGTGGTGGTGAAAATCATGAAGAGCCTGAAAAGGTGTGAAAAATATGAAGAGCTTCTAAAGGTGTCAAAAATTTGAGGAGCATGAAACGGTCTGAAAAATAGGAGGATCATGAAGCGGTGTTCAAAAACATGAAAAGCCTGAAAAGGTGTGAAAATATGAAGAGCTTCAAAAAGTGTAAAAAATATGAGGAGCATGAAACGGTCTGAAAAAAAGGAGGAGCATGAAGTGGTGTGGAAAAACATGAAGAGACTGAAAATGTGTAAAAAATATCAAGAGCTTCAAAAGGTGTGAAATACATGAGGAGCATGAAACTCTCTGAAAAATAGGAGGAGCATGAAGCTGTGTTAAAAACATGAAGAGCCTGAAAAGATGTGAAAAATATGAAGAGCTTTAAAAGCTGTGAAAAATATGAGGAGCATGAAACCGTCTGAAAAATAGGAGGAGCATGAAGCGTTGTTCAAAAACATGAAAAGCCTGAAAAGTTGTGAAAAATATGAAGAGCTTCAAAAGGTGTGAAAAAGAGGAGGAGTATGAAGCGGTGTTCAAAATCATGAAGAGCCTGAAAGGGTGTGAAAAATATGAAGAGCTTCAAAAGGTGTCAAAAATATGAGAAGTATGAAACTGTCTGAAAAATATGAGGAGCATGAAACGGTTTTCAAAAACACCAAGAGCCTGAACAGTTGTGAAAAATATAAAGAGCTTCAAAACATGTCAAAAATATGAGGAGCATGAAATGGTCTGAAAAACAGGAGGAGGATGAAGTGGTGTTGAAAAACATGAAGAACCTGAAAAGTTGTCAAAAATATGAAGAACTTCAAAATGTGTCAAAAATATGAGGAGCATGAAACGGTCTGAAAAATAGGAGGAGCATGAAGCGGTGTTCAAAAACATGAAGAGCCTGAAAAGGTGTGAAAATATGAAGAGCTTCAAAACGTGTCAAAAATATGAGGAGCATGAATCGGTCTGAAAAATAGGAAGAGCATGAAACGGTGTTCAAAAACATGAAGAGCCTGAAAAGCTGTGAAAAATAAGAAGAGCTTCATGGTGTGAAATACATGAGGGGCATGAATCGGTCTGAAAAATAGGAGGAGAATGAAGCAGTGTTGAAAAACATGAAGAGCCTCAAAAGGTGTGAAAAATATGAAGAGCTTCAAAAGGTGTTAAAAATATGAACAGCTTAAAAATGTGCCAAAAATGAGATGAGCCTGAAATGGTCTGAAAAGAAGGAGGAGCATGAAGTGGTGTTGTAAAAAATGTAGAGCCTGAAAAGGTGTAAAATATCTGAAGAGATTCAAAAGGTGTCAAAATTATGAGGAGCAAGAAACGGTTTGGAAAATAGGACGAGCATGAAGTGGTGTAGAAAAACATGAAGAGCCTGAAAAGGTGTGAAAAATATGAAGAGCTTCAAAAGGTGTGAAAAATAGGAGGAGTATGAAGCGTTGTTGAAAAACATGAAGAGCCTGAAAAGGTGTGAAAAATATGAAGAGCTTCAAAAGGTTTCAAAAATATGAGGAGCTTCAAAAGGTGTCAAAAATATGAGGAGCATGAAACGGTCTGAAAAATCGGAAGAGCATTGTAACATTGTTGAAAAACTTGAAGAGCCTGAAAAGGTGTGAAAAATATGAAGAGCTTCAAAAGGTGTCAAATATATAAGGAGCATGAAACGGTCTGAAAAATCGGAGGAGTATGAAGTGGTGTTGAAAAACATGAAGAGCCTGAAAAGGTGTGAAAAATATGAAGAGCTTCAAAAGGTGTCAAAATATGAGGAGCATGAAACGGTCTGAAAAATAGGAGGAGCATGAAGCGGTGTTGAAAAATATGAAGAGCCTGAAAAGGTGTGAAAAATATGAAGAGCTTCAAAAGGTTTCAAAAATATGAGGAGCATAAAACGGTCTGAAAAATAGTAGGAGCATGAAACGGTGTTCAAAAACATGAGGAGCCTGAAAAGGTGTGAAAAATATGAAGAGCTGCAAAAGTGTGAAACAAATGAAGAGCATGGAACGGTCTGAAACATAGGAGGAGCATGAAGCGGTGTTGAAAAACATGAAGAGCCTGAAAAGGTATGAAAATTATGAAGAGCTTCAGAAGGTGTCAAAAATATGAGTAGCATGAGACGGTCTGAAAAATAAGAGGAGCATGAAGCCGTGTTGAAAAACATGAAGAGCCTGAAAAGGTGTAAAAAACATGAAGAGTTTCAAAAGGTGTCAAAAATATGAGGAACATGAAACGGTCGCAAAATAGGAGGAGCATGAAGTGGGGTTGAAAATCATGAAGAGCTGAAAAGGTGTGTAAAATATGAAGAGCTTCAAAAGGACTGAAATACATGAGGAGCATGAAACTCTCTGAAAAATAGGAGGAGCATGAAGCTGTGTTAAAAACATGAAGAGCCTGAAATGTTGTGAAAAATATGAAGAGCTTCAAAAGGTGTGAAAAATATGAAGAGCTTCAAAATCTGTCAAAAATGAGATGAGCATGAAACGGTCTGAAAAATAGGAGCAGCATGAAGTGGTGTTGAAAAACATGAAGAGCCTAAAAAAGTGTGAAATATATGAAGAGCTTCAAAAGGTGTGGAAAATATTAGGAGCTTCAAAAGCTGTCAAAAATGAGATGATCATGAAGCGATCTGAAAAATAGGAGGAGCATGAGGTACTGTTGAAAAACATGAAGAGCCTGAAAAACTGTGAATATATGAAGAGCTTCAAAAGGTGTGAAAAATATGAAGAGCTTCAAAAGGTGACAAAATATGAGGAGAATGAAACGGTCTGAAAAATAGGAGGAGCATGAAGCGGTGTTTAAAAATATGAAGAGCCTGAAAAGGTGTGAAAAATATGAAGAGCTTGAAAATATGTCAAAAATATGAGTAGCATGAAACGGTCTGAAAAATAAGAGGAGCTTGAAATGGTGTTCAAAAACATGAAGAGCCTGAAAAGGTGTGAAAAATATGAAGAGCTTCAAAAGGTGTGAAATACAATAGGAGCATGAAACGGTCTGTAAAATAGGAGAATCATGAAACGGTGTTGAAACACATGAAGAGCCTGAAAAGGTGTGAAATATATGAAGAGATTCAAAAGGTGTGAAAAATATGAGGAGCATGAAACGGTCTGAAAAATAGGAGAGGCTGAAACGTTGTGGAAATACATGAAGAGCCTAAAAATATGTGAAAAATATGAAGAGCTTCAAAAGGAGTGAAATACATGAGGAGCATAAAACGGTCTGAAAAATAGGAGGAGCATGAAGCAGTGTTGAAAAACATGAAGAGCCTTAAAAGGTGTGAAAAATATGAAGAGCTTCAAAAGGTGTGAAAAATATGAGGAGCATGAAAGGGTCTGAAAAATAAGAGGATCATGAAGCCTAGTTGAAAAACATGTAGAGCCTGAAAAGGTGTAAAAAATATGAAGAGCTTCAAAAGGTGTCAAAAATAAGAGGAGCATGAAACGGTCTGAAAAAGAGGAGGAGCAAGAAGTGGTGCTGAAAAACATGAAGAGCCTAAAAGGTGTGAAAAATATGAAAAGCTTCAAAAGATGTCACAAATATGAGGAGCATGAAACGGTCTGAAAAATAGGAGGAGCATGAAACGGTGTTCAAAAACATGAAGAGCCTGAAAAGGTTTGAAAAATATGAAGACCTTCAAAAGGTATGAAAAATATGAGGAACATGAAACGGTCTTAAAATAGGAGGAGCATGAAGTGGTGTTGAAAAACATGAAGAGCCTGAAAAGGTGTAATAAATATGAAGAGCTTCAAAAGCTGTCAAAAATGAGATGAGCATGAAACGGTCGGAGAAATAGGAGAAGCATGAAGTGGTGTTGAAAAACATGAAGTGCCTGAAAAAGTGTGAAATATATGAAGAGCTTCAAAAGGTGTGAAATATATGAAGAACTTCAGAAGGTGTCAAAAATATGAGCAGCATGAAACTGTCTGAAAAATAAGAGGAGCATTGGAACATTGTTCAAAAACTTGAAGAGCCTGAAAAGGTGTGAAAAATATGAAGAGCTTCAAAAGGTGTCAAAAATATGAGGAACATGAAAAGGCCTGAAAATAAGGAGAAGCATGAAGCGGTGTTCAAAATCATGAAGAGCCTTAAAAGGTGTGAAAAATATTAAAAGCTTCAAAATCTGTCAAAAACATGAGGAGCATGAAACGGTCTGAAAATTAGGAGGGGCATGAAGTGGTGTGGAAAAACATGAAGAGACTGAAAATGTGTAAAAAATATCAAGAGCTTCAAAAGGTGTGAAATACATGAGGAGCATGAAACTCTCTGAAAAATAGGAGGAGCATGAAGCTGTGTTAAAAACATGAAGAGCCTGAAAAGATGTGAAAAATATGAAGAGCTTTAAAAGCTGTGAAAAATATGAGGAGCATGAAACCGTCTGAAAAATAGGAGGAGCATGAAGCGTTGTTCAAAAACATGAAAAGCCTGAAAAGTTGTGAAAAATATGAAGAGCTTCAAAAGGTGTGAAAAAGAGGAGGAGTATGAAGCGGTGTTCAAAATCATGAAGAGCCTGAAAGGGTGTGAAAAATATGAAGAGCTTCAAAAGGTGTCAAAAATATGAGAAGTATGAAACTGTCTGAAAAATATGAGGAGCATGAAACGGTTTTCAAAAACACCAAGAGCCTGAACAGTTGTGAAAAATATAAAGAGCTTCAAAACATGTCAAAAATATGAGGAGCATGAAATGGTCTGAAAAACAGGAGGAGGATGAAGTGGTGTTGAAAAACATGAAGAACCTGAAAAGTTGTCAAAAATATGAAGAACTTCAAAATGTGTCAAAAATATGAGGAGCATGAAACGGTCTGAAAAATAGGAGGAGCATGAAGCGGTGTTCAAAAACATGAAGAGCCTGAAAAGGTGTGAAAATATGAAGAGCTTCAAAACGTGTCAAAAATATGAGGAGCATGAATCGGTCTGAAAAATAGGAAGAGCATGAAACGGTGTTCAAAAACATGAAGAGCCTGAAAAGCTGTGAAAAATAGGAAGAGCTTCATGGTGTGAAATACATGAGGGGCATGAATCGGTCTGAAAAATAGGAGGAGAATGAAGCAGTGTTGAAAAACATGAAGAGCCTCAAAAGGTGTGAAAAATATGAAGAGCTTCAAAAGGTGTTAAAAATAAGAACAGCTTAAAAATGTGCCAAAAATGAGATGAGCATGAAATGGTCTGAAAAGAAGGAGGAGCATGAAGTGGTGTTGTAAAAAATGTAGAGCCTGAAAAGGTGTAAAATATCTGAAGAGATTCAAAAGGTGTCAAAATTATGAGGAGCAAGAAACGGTTTGGAAAATAGGACGAGCATGAAGTGGTGTAGAAAAACATGAAGAGCCTGAAAAGGTGTGAAAAATATGAAGAGCTTCAAAAGGTGTGAAAAATAGGAGGAGTATGAAGCGTTGTTGAAAAACATGAAGAGCCTGAAAAGGTGTGAAAAATATGAAGAGCTTCAAAAGGTTTCAAAAATATGAGGAGCTTCAAAAGGTGTCAAAAATATGAGGAGCATGAAACGGTCTGAAAAATCGGAAGAGCATTGTAACATTGTTGAAAAACTTGAAGAGCCTGAAAAGGTGTGAAAAATATGAAGAGCTTCAAAAGGTGTCAAATATATAAGGAGCATGAAACGGTCTGAAAAATCGGAGGAGTATGAAGTGGTGTTGAAAAACATGAAGAGCCTGAAAAGGTGTGAAAAATATGAAGAGCTTCAAAAGGTGTCAAAATATGAGGAGCATGAAACGGTCTGAAAAATAGGAGGAGCATGAAGCGGTGTTGAAAAATATGAAGAGCCTGAAAAGGTGTGAAAAATATGAAGAGCTTCAAAAGGTTTCAAAAATATGAGGAGCATAAAACGGTCTGAAAAATAGTAGGAGCATGAAACGGTGTTCAAAAACATGAGGAGCCTGAAAAGGTGTGAAAAATATGAAGAGCTGCAAAAGTGTGAAACAAATGAAGAGCATGGAACGGTCTGAAACATAGGAGGAGCATGAAGCGGTGTTGAAAAACATGAAGAGCCTGAAAAGGTATGAAAATTATGAAGAGCTTCAGAAGGTGTCAAAAATATGAGTAGCATGAGACGGTCTGAAAAATAAGAGGAGCATGAAGCCGTGTTGAAAAACATGAAGAGCCTGAAAAGGTGTAAAAAACATGAAGAGTTTCAAAAGGTGTCAAAAATATGAGGAACATGAAACGGTCGCAAAATAGGAGGAGCATGAAGTGGGGTTGAAAATCATGAAGAGCTGAAAAGGTGTGTAAAATATGAAGAGCTTCAAAAGGACTGAAATACATGAGGAGCATGAAACTCTCTGAAAAATAGGAGGAGCATGAAGCTGTGTTAAAAACATGAAGAGCCTGAAATGTTGTGAAAAATATGAAGAGCTTCAAAAGGTGTGAAAAATATGAAGAGCTTCAAAATCTGTCAAAAATGAGATGAGCATGAAACGGTCTGAAAAATAGGAGCAGCATGAAGTGGTGTTGAAAAACATGAAGAGCCTAAAAAAGTGTGAAATATATGAAGAGCTTCAAAAGGTGTGGAAAATATTAGGAGCTTCAAAAGCTGTCAAAAATGAGATGATCATGAAGCGATCTGAAAAATAGGAGGAGCATGAGGTACTGTTGAAAAACATGAAGAGCCTGAAAAACTGTGAATATATGAAGAGCTTCAAAAGGTGTGAAAAATATGAAGAGCTTCAAAAGGTGACAAAATATGAGGAGAATGAAACGGTCTGAAAAATAGGAGGAGCATGAAGCGGTGTTTAAAAATATGAAGAGCCTGAAAAGGTGTGAAAAATATGAAGAGCTTGAAAATATGTCAAAAATATGAGTAGCATGAAACGGTCTGAAAAATAAGAGGAGCTTGAAATGGTGTTCAAAAACATGAAGAGCCTGAAAAGGTGTGAAAAATATGAAGAGCTTCAAAAGGTGTGAAATACAATAGGAGCATGAAACGGTCTGTAAAATAGGAGAATCATGAAACGGTGTTGAAACACATGAAGAGCCTGAAAAGGTGTGAAATATATGAAGAGATTCAAAAGGTGTGAAAAATATGAGGAGCATGAAACGGTCTGAAAAATAGGAGAGGCTGAAACGTTGTGGAAATACATGAAGAGCCTAAAAATATGTGAAAAATATGAAGAGCTTCAAAAGGAGTGAAATACATGAGGAGCATAAAACGGTCTGAAAAATAGGAGGAGCATGAAGCAGTGTTGCAAAACATGAAGAGCCTTAAAAGGTGTGAAAAATATGAAGAGCTTCAAAAGGTGTGAAAAATATGAGGAGCATGAAAGGGT
This sequence comes from Dama dama, assembly GCF_033118175.1. NCBI lineage: Eukaryota > Metazoa > Chordata > Mammalia > Artiodactyla > Cervidae > Dama > Dama dama. The sequence goes on from NW_026870899.1 coordinate 7,851,490, forward strand.
CTGAAAAATAAGAGGATCATGAAGCCTAGTTGAAAAACATGTAGAGCCTGAAAAGGTGTAAAAAATATGAAGAGCTTCAAAAGGTGTCAAAAATAAGAGGAGCATGAAACGGTCTGAAAAAGAGGAGGAGCAAGAAGTGGTGCTGAAAAACATGAAGAGCCTAAAAGGTGTGAAAAATATGAAAAGCTTCAAAAGATGTCACAAATATGAGGAGCATGAAACGGTCTGAAAAATAGGAGGAGCATGAAACGGTGTTCAAAAACATGAAGAGCCTGAAAAGGTTTGAAAAATATGAAGACCTTCAAAAGGTATGAAAAATATGAGGAACATGAAACGGTCTTAAAATAGGAGGAGCATGAAGTGGTGTTGAAAAACATGAAGAGCCTGAAAAGGTGTAATAAATATGAAGAGCTTCAAAAGCTGTCAAAAATGAGATGAGCATGAAACGGTCGGAGAAATAGGAGAAGCATGAAGTGGTGTTGAAAAACATGAAGTGCCTGAAAAAGTGTGAAATATATGAAGAGCTTCAAAAGGTGTGAAATATATGAAGAACTTCAGAAGGTGTCAAAAATATGAGCAGCATGAAACTGTCTGAAAAATAAGAGGAGCATTGGAACATTGTTCAAAAACTTGAAGAGCCTGAAAAGGTGTGAAAAATATGAAGAGCTTCAAAAGGTGTCAAAAATATGAGGAACATGAAAAGGCCTGAAAATAAGGAGAAGCATGAAGCGGTGTTCAAAATCATGAAGAGCCTTAAAAGGTGTGAAAAATATTAAAAGCTTCAAAATCTGTCAAAAACATGAGGAGCATGAAACGGTCTGAAAATTAGGAGGGGCATGAAGTGGTGTGGAAAAACATGAAGAGACTGAAAATGTGTAAAAAATATCAAGAGCTTCAAAAGGTGTGAAATACATGAGGAGCATGAAACTCTCTGAAAAATAGGAGGAGCATGAAGCTGTGTTAAAAACATGAAGAGCCTGAAAAGATGTGAAAAATATGAAGAGCTTTAAAAGCTGTGAAAAATATGAGGAGCATGAAACCGTCTGAAAAATAGGAGGAGCATGAAGCGTTGTTCAAAAACATGAAAAGCCTGAAAAGTTGTGAAAAATATGAAGAGCTTCAAAAGGTGTGAAAAAGAGGAGGAGTATGAAGCGGTGTTCAAAATCATGAAGAGCCTGAAAGGGTGTGAAAAATATGAAGAGCTTCAAAAGGTGTCAAAAATATGAGAAGTATGAAACTGTCTGAAAAATATGAGGAGCATGAAACGGTTTTCAAAAACACCAAGAGCCTGAACAGTTGTGAAAAATATAAAGAGCTTCAAAACATGTCAAAAATATGAGGAGCATGAAATGGTCTGAAAAACAGGAGGAGGATGAAGTGGTGTTGAAAAACATGAAGAACCTGAAAAGTTGTCAAAAATATGAAGAACTTCAAAATGTGTCAAAAATATGAGGAGCATGAAACGGTCTGAAAAATAGGAGGAGCATGAAGCGGTGTTCAAAAACATGAAGAGCCTGAAAAGGTGTGAAAATATGAAGAGCTTCAAAACGTGTCAAAAATATGAGGAGCATGAATCGGTCTGAAAAATAGGAAGAGCATGAAACGGTGTTCAAAAACATGAAGAGCCTGAAAAGCTGTGAAAAATATGAAGAGCTTCATGGTGTGAAATACATGAGGGGCATGAATCGGTCTGAAAAATAGGAGGAGAATGAAGCAGTGTTGAAAAACATGAAGAGCCTCAAAAGGTGTGAAAAATATGAAGAGCTTCAAAAGGTGTTAAAAATAAGAACAGCTTAAAAATGTGCCAAAAATGAGATGAGCATGAAATGGTCTGAAAAGAAGGAGGAGCATGAAGTGGTGTTGTAAAAAATGTAGAGCCTGAAAAGGTGTAAAATATCTGAAGAGATTCAAAAGGTGTCAAAATTATGAGGAGCAAGAAACGGTTTGGAAAATAGGACGAGCATGAAGTGGTGTAGAAAAACATGAAGAGCCTGAAAAGGTGTGAAAAATATGAAGAGCTTCAAAAGGTGTGAAAAATAGGAGGAGTATGAAGCGTTGTTGAAAAACATGAAGAGCCTGAAAAGGTGTGAAAAATATGAAGAGCTTCAAAAGGTTTCAAAAATATGAGGAGCTTCAAAAGGTGTCAAAAATATGAGGAGCATGAAACGGTCTGAAAAATCGGAAGAGCATTGTAACATTGTTGAAAAACTTGAAGAGCCTGAAAAGGTGTGAAAAATATGAAGAGCTTCAAAAGGTGTCAAATATATAAGGAGCATGAAACGGTCTGAAAAATCGGAGGAGTATGAAGTGGTGTTGAAAAACATGAAGAGCCTGAAAAGGTGTGAAAAATATGAAGAGCTTCAAAAGGTGTCAAAATATGAGGAGCATGAAACGGTCTGAAAAATAGGAGGAGCATGAAGCGGTGTTGAAAAATATGAAGAGCCTGAAAAGGTGTGAAAAATATGAAGAGCTTCAAAAGGTTTCAAAAATATGAGGAGCATAAAACGGTCTGAAAAATAGTAGGAGCATGAAACGGTGTTCAAAAACATGAGGAGCCTGAAAAGGTGTGAAAAATATGAAGAGCTGCAAAAGTGTGAAACAAATGAAGAGCATGGAACGGTCTGAAACATAGGAGGAGCATGAAGCGGTGTTGAAAAACATGAAGAGCCTGAAAAGGTATGAAAATTATGAAGAGCTTCAGAAGGTGTCAAAAATATGAGTAGCATGAGACGGTCTGAAAAATAAGAGGAGCATGAAGCCGTGTTGAAAAACATGAAGAGCCTGAAAAGGTGTAAAAAACATGAAGAGTTTCAAAAGGTGTCAAAAATATGAGGAACATGAAACGGTCGCAAAATAGGAGGAGCATGAAGTGGGGTTGAAAATCATGAAGAGCTGAAAAGGTGTGTAAAATATGAAGAGCTTCAAAAGGACTGAAATACATGAGGAGCATGAAACTCTCTGAAAAATAGGAGGAGCATGAAGCTGTGTTAAAAACATGAAGAGCCTGAAATGTTGTGAAAAATATGAAGAGCTTCAAAAGGTGTGAAAAATATGAAGAGCTTCAAAATCTGTCAAAAATGAGATGAGCATGAAACGGTCTGAAAAATAGGAGCAGCATGAAGTGGTGTTGAAAAACATGAAGAGCCTAAAAAAGTGTGAAATATATGAAGAGCTTCAAAAGGTGTGAAAAATATTAGGAGCTTCAAAAGCTGTCAAAAATGAGATGATCATGAAGCGATCTGAAAAATAGGAGGAGCATGAGGTACTGTTGAAAAACATGAAGAGCCTGAAAAACTGTGAATATATGAAGAGCTTCAAAAGGTGTGAAAAATATGAAGAGCTTCAAAAGGTGACAAAATATGAGGAGAATGAAACGGTCTGAAAAATAGGAGGAGCATGAAGCGGTGTTTAAAAATATGAAGAGCCTGAAAAGGTGTGAAAAATATGAAGAGCTTGAAAATATGTCAAAAATATGAGTAGCATGAAACGGTCTGAAAAATAAGAGGAGCTTGAAATGGTGTTCAAAAACATGAAGAGCCTGAAAAGGTGTGAAAAATATGAAGAGCTTCAAAAGGTGTGAAATACAATAGGAGCATGAAACGGTCTGTAAAATAGGAGAATCATGAAACGGTGTTGAAACACATGAAGAGCCTGAAAAGGTGTGAAATATATGAAGAGCTTCAAAAGGAGTGAAATACATGAGGAGCATAAAACGGTCTGAAAAATAGGAGGAGCATGAAGCAGTGTTGAAAAACATGAAGAGCCTTAAAAGGTGTGAAAAATATGAAGAGCTTCAAAAGGTGTGAAAAATATGAGGAGCATGAAAGGGTCTGAAAAATAAGAGGATCATGAAGCCTAGTTGAAAAACATGTAGAGCCTGAAAAGGTGTAAAAAATATGAAGAGCTTCAAAAGGTGTCAAAAATAAGAGGAGCATGAAACGGTCTGAAAAAGAGGAGGAGCAAGAAGTGGTGCTGAAAAACATGAAGAGCCTAAAAGGTGTGAAAAATATGACAAGCTTCAAAAGATGTCACAAATATGAGGAGCATGAAACGGTCTGAAAAATAGGAGGAGCATGAAACGGTGTTCAAAAACATGAAGAGCCTGAAAAGGTTTGAAAAATATGAAGACCTTCAAAAGGTATGAAAAATATGAGGAACATGAAACGGTCTTAAAATAGGAGGAGCATGAAGTGGTGTTGAAAAACATGAAGAGCCTGAAAAGGTGTAATAAATATGAAGAGCTTCAAAAGCTGTCAAAAATGAGATGAGCATGAAACGGTCGGAGAAATAGGAGAAGCATGAAGTGGTGTTGAAAAACATGAAGTGCCTGAAAAAGTGTGAAATATATGAAGAGCTTCAAAAGGTGTGAAATATATGAAGAACTTCAGAAGGTGTCAAAAATATGAGCAGCATGAAACTGTCTGAAAAATAAGAGGAGCATTGGAACATTGTTCAAAAACTTGAAGAGCCTGAAAAGGTGTGAAAAATATGAAGAGCTTCAAAAGGTGTCAAAAATATGAGGAGCATGAAAATGTCTGAAAAATAGGAGGAGCATGAAGCGGTGTTGAGAAACATGAAGAGCCTGAAAAGGTGTGAAAAATATGAAGAGCTTGAAAAGGTGTCAAATATATGAGGAGCATGAAACGGTCTGAAAAATAGGAGGAGCATGAAACGGTGTTGAAAAACATGAAGAGCCTTAAAAGGTGTGAAATATAGAAGGAGCTTCAAAAGGTGTCAAAAATATGAGGAGCATTAAACGGTCTGAAAAATAGGAGGAGCATGAAACGGTGTTGAAAAACATGAAGAGCCTGAAAACGTGTGAAAATATGAAGAGCTTCAAAAATATGAAAAATATGAAGAGCTTCAAAGGGTGAGAAAAATATGAAGTGCTTCAAAAGGTGTCAAAAATATGAGGAGCATGAAACGGTCAGAAAAATATGAGGAGCATGAAGATGTGTTGAAAAACATGAAGAGCCTGAAAAGGTGTGAAAAATATGAAGAGCTTCAAAAGGTGTGAAAAATATGAGGAGCATGAAACGTTCTGAAAAATAGGAGGAGCATGAAGCGGTGTTGAAATACATGAAGAGCCTGAAAACGTGTGAAAAATATGAAGAGCTTCAAAAGGTGTGAACAATATGAGGAGCAAGAAACGTTCTGAAAAATAGGAGGAGCATGAAGCGGTGCTCAAAAACATGAAGAGCCTGAAAAGTTGTGAAAAATGTGAAGAGCTTCAAAAGGTGTCAAAACTATGAGGAGCATGAAACGGTCTCAAAAATGGGAGGAGCATGAAGCGGTGTTCAAAAACATGAAGAGCCTGGAATTGTGTGAAAATTATGAAGAGCCTCAAACCGTGTCAAATATACGAGGAGCATGAAACGGTCTGAAAAATAGGAGGAGCATGAAGCGGTGTTGAAAAACATGAAGAGCCTGAAAATGTGTGAAAATATGAAGAGCTTCATAGGTGTGAAAAATATGAAGAGCTTCAAAAGGTGTCAAAAATGAGATGAGCATGAAACGGTCTGAATAATAGGAGGAGCAAGAAGTGGTGTTGAAAAACATGACGAGCCTGAAAAGTTGTGAAAAATATGAAGAGCTTCAAAAGGTTTCAAAAATATGAGGAGCATGAAACGGTCTGAAAAATACGAGGAGCATGAAATCCTGTTCAAATACATGAAGAGACTGAAAAGGTGTGAAAAATATGAAGAGCTTCCAAAATTGTCAAAAATATGACGAGCATGAAACGGTCTGAAAAATAGGAGGGGCATGAAGCGGTGTTGAAAACATGAAGAGCCTGAGAAGGTGTGAAATATATGAAGAGCTTCAAAAGGTGTCAAAAATATGAGGAGCATGAAACGGTCTGAAAAATAGGAGGAGCAAGAAGCGATGTTGAAAATCACGACGAGACTGAAAAGGTGTGAAAAATATGAAGACCTTCAAAAGGTGTCAAAAATATGAGGAGCATGAAACGGTCTGAAAAATAAGAGGAGCATGAAATGGTGTTGAAAAACATGAAGAGCCTGAAAAGGTGTGAAAAATATGAAGAGCTTCAAAAGGTGTGAAATACATGAGGAGCATGAAACGGTCTGAAAAATAGCAGGAGCATGAAGCGGTGTTGTAAAAAATGAATAGACTGAAAAGGTGTCAAAAATATGAAGAGCTTCAAAAGGTTTGAAAATTATGAGGAGCATGAAACGGTCTGAAAAATAGGAGGATCATGCAGCAGTGTTGAAAAACATGAAGAGCCTGAAAATGTGTGAAAAATATGAAGAACTTCAAAAGGTGTGAAAAATATGAAGAGCTTCAAAACGTGACAAAAATGAGATGAGCATGAAACGGTCTGAAAAATAGGAGGAGCATGAAGTGGTGTTGAAAACATGAAGAGCCTGAAAAGGTGTGAAAAACATGAAGAGCCTCAAAACGTGTCAAAAATATGAGGAGCATGAAACGGTCTGAAAAATAGGAGGAGGATGAAGCAGTGTTGAAAAACATGAAGAGCCTGAAAAGGTTTGAAAAATATGAAGAGCTTCACAAATGTGAAAAATATGAAGACCTTCAAAAGGTGTCAAAAATATGAGGAGCATGAAACGGTCTGAAAAATAGGTGGATCATGAAGCGGTATTGTAAGACATGAAGAGTCTGGAAAGGATTGAAAAATAAGAACATCCTCAAAAAATGTCAAAAATATGAGGAGCATGAAACGGTGTGAAAAATAGGAGGAGCATGAAGCGGTGTTCAAAAACATGAAGAGCCTGAAAAGGTGTGAGAAATATGAAGAGCTTCAAAACCTGTCAAAATATGAGGAGCATGAAACGGTCTGAAAAATAGGAGGATCATGAAGCGCTGTCGAAAAACATGAAGAGCATTAAAGGGTGTGAAATATATGAAGAGCTTCAAAAGGTTTGAAATATATGAGGAGCTTGAAACGGTCTGAAAAATAGGAGGAGCATGAAGTGGTGTTGAAAAACATGAAGAGGTTGAAAAGGTGTGAAAAATATGAAGAGCTTCAAAAGGTGTCAATAATATGAGGAGCATGAAGCGGTCTGAAAAATGTGAGTAGCATGAAACGGTGTTCAAAAACATGAAGAGCCTGAAAAGGTGTGAAAAATATGAAGAGCTTCAAAAAGTGTGAAATACATGAGGAGCATGAAACGGTCTGAAAAATAAGAGAAGCGTTAAGTTGTGTTGAAAAACATGAAGGGCCTGAAAAGGTGTGAGAAATATGAAGAGTTTCAAAAGGTGTCAATAATATGAGGAGCATGAAACGGTCTGAAAAATACGAGGAGGATGAAGTAGTGTTCAAAAACATGAAGAGCCTGAAAAGGTGTGAAAAATATGAAGAGCTTTAAAAGGTGTCAAAATATGAGGAGCATGAAACGTTCTGAAAAATAGGAGGATCAAGAAACGGTGTTCAAAAACATGAAGAGCCTGAAAAGGTGTGAAAAATATGAAGAGCCTCAAAAAATGTCAAAAATATAAGGAGTATGAAATGGTCTCAAAAATAGGAGGAGCTTGAAGCGGTGTTGAAAAACTTGAAGAGCCTGAAACCGTGTGAAAAATATGAAGAGCTTCAAAAATGTGAAAAATATGAAGAGTTTCAAAAGGTTTGAAAAATATGAAAAGCTTCAAAAGGTGTCAAAAATTAAATGAGCATGAAACGGTCTGAAAAATAGGATGTGCATGAAGCGGTGTTGAAAATCATGAAGAGCCTGAAAAGGTGTGAAAAATATGAAGAGCTTCAAAAGATGTCAAAAATGATATGTGCATGAAACGGGCTGAAAAATCGGAGGAGCATGAAGTGGTGTTGAAAAACATGAAGAGCCTGAAAATGTGTGAAATATATGAACAGCTTCAAAATGTGTCAAATATATGAGGAGCATGAAACGGTCTGAAAAATAGCAGGAGCATGAAGCGGTGTTGAAAAACATGAAGAGCCTGAAAATGTGTGAAAAATATGAAGAACTTCAAAAGTTGTCAAAAATATGAGGAGCATGGCACGGTCTGAAAAGTTGGAGGAGCAAGAAGTCGTTGTGAAAAACATGAAGAGCCTGAAAAGGTGTGCAAAATTTGAAGAGCTTCAAAAGGTGTGAAATTCATGAGGAGATGAAACGGTCTGAAAAATAGGAGGGCATGAAGCGGTGTTGAAAAACATGAAGAGTCTGAAAAGGTGTGAGAAATATGAAGAGTTTCAAAAGACGTGAAAAATATGAAGAGCTTCAAAAGATATAAATAATGAGATGAGCATGAAACGGTCTGAAAAATAAGAGGAGCATGAAGCGGTGTTGAAAAACATGAAGAGTCTGAAAAGGTGTGAGAAATATGAAGAGATTCAAAAGGTGTCAAAATTATTAGGAGCATGAAAGGGTCTGCAAAAAAGGAGAAGCATGAAGTGGTGTTGAAAAACATGAAGAGCCTAAAAGGTGTGAAAAATATGAAGAGCTTCAAAAGGTGTGAAAAATATGAGGAGCTTGAAACGGTCTGAAAAATAGGAGGAGCATGAAACGGTGTTCAAAAACATGAAGAGCCTGAAAAGGTGTGAAAAATATGAAGAGCTTTAAAAGGTGTCAAAATATGAGGAGCATGAAACGTTCTGAAAAATAGGAGTATCAAGAAACGGTGTTCAAAAACATGAAGAGGCTGAAATGGTGTGAAAAATATGAAGAGCCTCAGAAAATGTCAAACATATAAGGAGTATGAAATGGTCTCAAAAATAGGAGGAGCATGAAGCGGTCTTGAAAACCATGAAGAGCCTGAAACCGTGAGAAAAATAAGAAGAGCTTCAAAAATGTGAAAAATATGAAGAGCTTCAAAAGGTATGAAAAATATGAAGAGCTTCAAAAGTTGTCAAAAATTAGATGAGCATGAAACGGTCTGAAAAATAGGAGGTGCATGAAGCGGTGTTGAAAATCATGAAGAGCCTGAAAAGGTGTGAAAAATATGCAGAGCTTCAAAAGCTGTGAAAAATATGAAGAGCTTCAAAAGGTGTCAAAAATATGAGGAGCATGAAATGAACGGAAAAATAGGAGGAGCATGAAGCGGTGTTCTAAAATATGAAGAGCCTGAAAAGGTGTGAAAAATATGAAGAGCTTCAAAAGGTGTCAAAAATATGAGTAGCATGTAATGGGCTGAAAAATAGAAGGAGCATGAATAGGTGTTCAAAATCATGAAGAGCCTGAAAAGGTGTGAAAAATATGAAGAGCTTCAAAAAGTGTAAAATATATGAGGAGCATGAAACGGTCTGAAAAAAAGGAGGAGCATGAAGTGGTGTGGAAAAACATGAAGAGACTGAAAAGGTGTGAAAAATATGAAGAGCTTCAAAAGGTGTGAAATACATGAGGAGCATGAAACTCTCTGAAAAATAGGAGGAGCATGAAGCTGTGTTAAAAACATGAAGAGCCTGAAAAGATGTGAAAAATATGAAGAGCTTTAAAAGCTGTGAAATATATGAGGAGCATGAAACCGTCTGAAAAATAGGAGGAGCATGAAGCGGTGTTGAAAAACATGAAGAGCCTGAAAAGGTGTGAAAAATATGAAGAAATTCAAAGGGTGTCAAAAATATGAGGAGCATGAAACGGTGATGAAAAACATGAAGAGCCTGAAAAGGTGTGAAAAATATGAACAGCTTCAAAAAGTGTCAAAAATATGAGGAGCATGAAACGGTCTGAAAAATAGGAGGAGCATGAAGCGGTGTTGAAAAACTTGAAGAGCCTGAAAAGGTGTGAAAAATATGAAGAGATTCAAAAGGTGTCAAAAATATTAGGAGCATGAAACGGTGTTGAAAAACATGAAGAGCCTGAAAAGGTGTGAAAAATATGAACAGCTTCAAAAAGTGTCAAAAATATGAGGAGCATGAAACGGTCTGAAAAATAGGAGGTGCATGAAGCGGTGTTGAAAAACATGAAGAGCCTGAAAACGTGTGAAAAATATGAAGAGCTTCAAAAAGGTGTGAAAAATATGAAGAGCTTCAAAAGGTGTGAAATATATGAAGAGCTTCAAAATGTGTCAAAAATATGAGGAGCATGAAACGGTCTGAAAAATAGGAGGAGGATGAAGCGGTGTTGAAAAACATGAAGAGCCTGAAAAGGTGTGAAAAATATGATGAGCTTCAGAAATGTGAAAAATATGAAGAGCTTCAAAAGGTGTGAAAATTATGAAGAGCATGAAACGGTCTGAAAAATAGGAGGAGCATGAAAAGGTGTTCAAATATATGAAGAGCCTGAAAATGTGCGAATAAAATGAAGAGCTTCAAAAGGTGTGAAATACATGAAGAGCATGAAACTCTCTGACAAATAGGAGGAGCATGTAGTGGTGTTCAAAAACATGAAGAGTCTGAAAAGGTGTGAAAAATATGAAGAGCTTCAAAAAGTGTCAAAAATATGAGGAGCATGAAACGGTCTGAAAAATAGGAGGAGCATGAAGCGGTCTTGAAAAACATGAAGAGCCTGAAAACGTGTGAAAAATATGAAGAGCTTCAAAACGTGTAAAAAATATGGGGAGCATGAAACGGTCTGCAAAAAAGGAGGAGCATGAAGTGGTGTTGAAAAACTTGAACAGCGAGAAAATGTGTGAAAAATATGAAAAGCTTCAAAAGGTGGTAAAAATATGCGGAGCATGAAACGGTCTGAAAAATAGGAGGAGCATGAAGCGGTGTTCAAAAACATGAAGAGCCTGAAAAGGTGTGAAAAATATGAAGAGCTTAAAAATGTGTCAAAATATGAGGAGCATGAAACGGTCTGAAAAATAGGAGGAGCATGAAGCGTTGTTGAAAAACATGAAGAGCCTGAAAAGTTGTGAAAAATATGAAGGGCTTCAAAAGGTGTGAAAAATATGAAGAGCTTCAAATGTGTCAAAAATGAGATGAGCATGAAACGGTCTGAAAAATAAGAGGAGCATGAAGTGGTGTTGAAAAAAAAGAAGAGGCTGAAAAGGTGTGAAATATATGAAGAACTTCAAAAGGTGTCAAAAATATGAGGAGAATGAAACGTTCTGAATAATAGGAGGAGCATGAAGCGGTGTTGAAAAACATGAAGAGCCTGAAAACGTGTGAAAAATATGAAGAGCTTCAAAAGGTGTGAAAAATATGAAGAGCTTCAAATGTGTCAAAAATGAGATGAGCATGAAACGGTCTGAAAAATAAGAGGAGCATGAAGTGGAGTTTAAGAAAAAGAAGAGCCTGAAAAGTTGTGAAATATATGAAGACCTTCAAAAGGTGTCAAAAATATGAGGAGTATGAAATGGTCTGAAAAATAGGAGGAGCATGAATAGGTGTTGAAAAACATGAAGAGCCTGAAAAGGTGTGAAAAATATGAAGAGATTCAAAAGGTGTCAAAAATATGAGTAGCATGAAACGGTATTGAAAAACATGAAGAGCCTGAAAAGGTGTGAAAAATATGAACAGCTTCAAAATGTGTCAAATATATGAGGATCATGAAACGGTCTGAAAAATAGGAGGAGCATGAAGCGGTGTTGAAAAACATGAAGAGCCTGAAAACGTGTGAAAAATATGAAGAGCTTCAAAAGGTGTGAAAAATATGAAGAGCTTCAAATGTGTCAAAAATGAGATGAGCATGAAACGGTTTGAAAAATAGGAGGAGCATGAAGTGGTGTTGAAAAAAAAGGAGACTGAAAAGGTGTGAAAAATATGAGGATCATCAAAAGGTGTGAAAAATATGAGGAGCATGAAAAGGTCTGCAAAAAGGAGGAGCATGAAGTGGTGGTGAAAAACTTGAAGAGCCTGAAAAGGTGTGAAAAATATGAAAAGCTTCAAAATCTGTCAAAAATATGAGGATCATGAAACGGTCTGAAAAATAGGAGGAGGATGAAGCGGTGTTGAAAAACATGAAGAGCCTGAAAAGGTGTGAAAAATATGATGAGCTTCAGAAATGTGAAAAATATGAAGAGCTTCAAAAGGTGTGAAATATATGAAGAGCATGAAACGGTCTGAAAAATATGAGGAGCATGAAAAGGTGTTCAAATACATGAAGAGCCTGAAAATGTGCGAATAAAATGAAGAGCTTCAAAAGGTGTGAAAAACATGAGGAGCATGAAACTGTCTAAAAAATAGGAGGAGCATGAAATGGTGTTCAAAAACATGAAGAGCGTGAAAAGATGTGAAAAATATGAGGAGCTTCAAAAGGTGTCAAAAATACGAGGAGCATGAAACGGTCTGAAAAATAGGAGGAGCATGAAGCGTTGTTCAAAAAAGTGAAGAGCCTGAAAAGGTGTGAAAAATATGAAGAGCTTCAAAACGTGTCAAAAATATGAGGAGCATGAAACGGTCTGAAAAATAGAAGCAGCATGAAGCGGTGTTGAAAAACATGAAGAGCCTCAAAACGTGTGAAAAATATGAAGAGCTTCAAAGTTGTGAAAAATATGAAGAGCTTCAAAAGATGTCAAAAATGAGATGAGCATGAAACGGTCTGAAAAATAGGAGGAGCATGAAGTGGTGTTGAAAAAAAAGAAGAGCCTGTAAAGGTGTGAAATATATGAAGAGCTTCAAATGGTGTCAAAATATGAGGAGAATGAAGCGGTCTAAAAAATAGGAGGAGCATGAAGCGGTGTTGAAAAACATGAAGTGCCTGAGAAGGTGTGAAAAATATGAAGAGCTTCTAAAGGTGTCAAAAATATGAGGAGCATTAAACGGTCTGAAAAATAGGAGGAGCATGAAGTGGTGTTGAAAAACATGAAGAGCCTGAAAAGGTGTGAAAAATATGAAGAGCTTCAAAAGGTGTCAAAAATATGAGGAGTATGAAACGGTCTGCAAAATAGGAGGATCATGTAGTGGTGTTCAAAAACCTGATGAGCATGAAAAGGTATGAAAAATATGAAGAGTTTCAAAATGTGTCAAATATGATGAGCATGAAACGGTCTGAAAAATAGGAGGAGCATGGAACAGTGATCAAAAACATGAAGAGCCTGAAAAGGTGTGAAAAATATGAAGAGCTTCAAAAGGTGTGAAATACATGAGGAGCATGAAACGGGCTGAAAAATAGGAGAAGCATGAGGTGGTGTGGAAAAACATGAAGAGCCTGAAAAGGTGTGAAAAATATGAAGAGCTTCAAAAGGTGTGAAATACATGAGGAGCATGAAACTCTTTGAAAATTAGGAGAAGCATGAAGCAGTGTTCAAAAACATGAAGAGCCTGATGTGTTGTGAAAAATATGAAAAGCTTCAAAAGTTGTCAAAAATGAGATGAGCTTGAAACAGTCTGAAAAATCGGAAGAGCATGAAGCGGTGTTGAAAAACATGAAGAGCTGAAAACGTGTGAAATATATGAAGAGCTTCAAAAGGTGTCAAAAATATGAGGAGCAAAGAATGGTCTGAAAACTAGGAGAAGCATGAAGCGTGTTCAAATACATGAAAAGCCTGAAAAGGTGTGAAAAATATGCAGAGCTTCAAAAGGTGTTAAAAATATGAGGAGCATGAAGCGGTCTGAAAAATAGGAGGAGCATGAAGCGGTGTTCAAAAACATGAAGAGCCTGAAAAGTTGTGAAAAATATGAAGGGCTTCAAAAGGTGTGAAAAATATGAAGAGCTTCAAATGTGTCAAAAATGAGATGAGCATGAAACGGTCTGAAAAATAAGAGGAGCATGAAGTGGTGTTGAAAAAAAAGAAGAGGCTGAAAAGGTGTGAAATATATGAAGACCTTCAAAAGGTGTCAAAAATATGAGGAGAATGAAACGTTCTGAATAATAGGAGGAGCATGAAGCGGTGTTGAAAAACATGAAGAGCCTGAAAACGTGTGAAAAATATGAAGAGCTTCAAAAGGTGTGAAAAATATGAAGAGCTTCAAATGTGTCAAAAATGAGATGAGCATGAAACGGTCTGAAAAATAAGAGGAGCATGAAGTGGAGTTTAAGAAAAAGAAGAGCCTGAAAAGTTGTGAAATATATGAAGACCTTCAAAAGGTGTCAAAAATATGAGGAGTATGAAATGGTCTGAAAAATAGGAGGAGCATGAATAGGTGTTGAAAAACATGAAGAGCCTGAAAAGGTGTGAAAAATATGAAGAGATTCAAAAGGTGTCAAAAATATGAGTAGCATGAAACGGTATTGAAAAACATGAAGAGCCTGAAAAGGTGTGAACAATATGAACAGCTTCAAAATGTGTCAAATATATGAGGATCATGAAACGGTCTGAAAAATAGGAGGAGCATGAAGCGGTGTTGAAAAACATGAAGAGCCTGAAAACGTGTGAAAAATATGAAGAGCTTCAAAAGGTGTGAAAAATATGAAGAGCTTCAAATGTGTCAAAAATGAGATGAGCATGAAACGGTTTGAAAAATAGGAGGAGCATGAAGTGGTGTTGAAAAAAAAGGAGACTGAAAAGGTGTGAAAAATATGAGGATCATCAAAAAGTGTGAAAAATATGAGGAGCATGAAAAGGTCTGCAAAAAGGAGGAGCATGAAGTGGTGGTGAAAAACTTGAAGAGCCTGAAAAGGTGTGAAAAATATGAAAAGCTTCAAAATTTGTCAAAAATATGAGGAGCATGAAACGGTCTGAAAAATAGGAGGCGCATGAAGCGGTGTTCAAAAACATGACGAGCCTGAAAAGGTGTGAAAAATATGAAGAGCTTCAAAAGGTGTCAAAAATATGAGGAGCAGGAAATGGTCTGCAAAATAGGAGGAACATGAAACGGTGATCAAAAACATGAAGAGCCTGAAAAGGTGTGAAAAATATGAAGAGCTTCAAAAGTTGTCAAAAATGAGATGAGCATGAAACGGTCTGAAAAATAAGAGGAGCATGAAGTGGAGTTGAAAAAAAAAGAAGAGCCTGAAAAGATGTGAATATATGAAGACCTTCAAAAGGTGTCAAAAATATGAGGAGAATGAAACGGTCTAAATAATAGGAGGAGCATGAAGCGGTGTTGAAAAACATGAAGAGCCTGAAAAGGTGTGAAAAATATGGAGAGATTCTAAAGGTTTCAAAAATGAGAAGAGAATGAAACGGTCTGAAAAATAAGAGGAGCATGAAGTGGTGGTGAAAATCATGAAGAGCCTGAAAAGGTGTGAAAAATATGAAGAGCTTCTAAAGGTGTCAAAAATATGAGGAGCATGAAACGGTCTGAAAAATAGGAGGATCATGAAGCGGTGTTCAAAAACATGAAAAGCCTGAAAAGGTGTGAAAATATGAAGAGCTTCAAAAAGTGTAAAAAATATGAGGAGCATGAAACGGTCTGAAAAAAAGGAGGAGCATGAAGTGGTGTGGAAAAACATGAAGAGACTGAAAATGTGTGAAAAATATCAAGAGCTTCAAAAGGTGTGAAATACATGAGGAGCATGAAACTCTCTGAAAAATAGGAGGAGCATGAAGCTGTGTTAAAAACATGAAGAGCCTGAAAAGATGTGAAAAATATGAAGAGCTTTAAAAGCTGTGAAAAATATGAGGAGCATGAAACCGTCTGAAAAATAGGAGGAGCATGAAGCGGTGTTGAAAAACATGAAGAGCCTGAAAAGGTGTGAAAAATATGAACAGATTCAAAGGGTGTCAAATATATGAGGAGCATGAAACGGTGTTGAAAAACATGAAGAGCCTGAAAAGGTGTGAAAAATATGAACAGCTTCAAAAAGTGTCAAAAATATGAGGAGCATGAAACGGTCTGAAAAATAGGAGGTGCATGAAACGGTGGTGAAAAACATGAAGAGCCTGAAAACGTGTGAAAAATATGAAGAGCTTCAAAAAGGTGTGAAAAATATGAAGAGCTTCAAAAGGTGTGAAAAATATGAACAGCTTCAAAAAGTGTCAAAAATATGAGGAGCATGAAACGGTCTGAAAAATAGGAGGTGCATGAAACGGTGGTGAAAAACATGAAGAGCCTGAAAACGTGTGAAAAATATGAAGAGCTTCAAAAAGGTGTGAAAAATATGAAGAGCTTCAAAAGGTGTGAAATATATGAAGAGCTTCAAAATGTGTCAAAAATATGAGGATCATGAAACGGTCTGAAAAATAGGAGGAGGATGAAGCGGTGTTGAAAAACATGAAGAGCCTGAAAAGGTGTGAAAAATATGATGAGCTTCAGAAATGTGAAAAATATGAAGAGCTTCAAAAGGTGTGAAATATATGAAGAGCATGAAACGGTCTGAAAAATATGAGGAGCATGAAAAGGTGTTCAAATACATGAAGAGCCTGAAAATGTGCGAATAAAATGAAGAGCTTCAAAAGGTGTGAAAAACATGAGGAGCATGAAACTGTCTAAAAAATAGGAGGAGCATGAAATGGTGTTCAAAAACATGAAGAGCGTGAAAAGATGTGAAAAATATGAGGAGCTTCAAAAGGTGTCAAAAATACGAGGAGCATGAAACGGTCTGAAAAATAGGAGGAGCATGAAGCGTTGTTCAAAAAAGTGAAGAGCCTGAAAAGGTGTGAAAAATATGAAGAGCTTCAAAACGTGTCAAAAATATGAGGAGCATGAAACGGTCTGAAAAATAGAAGCAGCATGAAGCGGTGTTGAAAAACATGAAGAGCCTCAAAACCTGTGAAAAATATGAAGAGCTTCAAAGTTGTGAAAAATATGAAGAGCTTCAAAAGATGTCAAAAATGAGATGAGCATGAAACGGTCTGAAAAATAGGAGGAGCATGAAGTGGTGTTGAAAAAAAAGAAGAGCCTGTAAAGGTGTGAAATATATGAAGAGCTTCAAATGGTGTCAAAATATGAGGAGAATGAAGCGGTCTGAAAAATAGGAGGAGCATGAAGCGGTGTTGAAAAACATGAAGTGCCTGAGAAGGTGTGAAAAATATGAAGAGCTTCTAAAGGTGTCAAAAATATGAGGAGCATTAAACGGTCTGAAAAATAGGAGGAGCATGAAGTGGTGTTGAAAAACATGAAGAGCCTGAAAAGGTGTGAAAAATATGAAGAGCTTCAAAAGGTGTCAAAAATATGAGGAGTATGAAACGGTCTGCAAAATAGGAGGATCATGTAGTGGTGTTCAAAAACCTGATGAGCATGAAAAGGTATGAAAAATATGAAGAGTTTCAAAATGTGTCAAATATGATGAGCATGTAACGGTCTGAAAAATAGGAGGAGCATGGAACAGTGATCAAAAACATGAAGAGCCTGAAAAGGTGTGAAAAATATGAAGAGCTTCAAAAGGTGTGAAATACATGAGGAGCATGAAACGGGCTGAAAAATAGGAGAAGCATGAGGTGGTGTGGAAAAACATGAAGAGCCTGAAAAGGTGTGAAAAATATGAAGAGCTTCAAAAGGTGTGAAATACATGAGGAGCATGAAACTCTTTGAAAATTAGGAGAAGCATGAAGCAGTGTTCAAAAACATGAAGAGACTGATGTGTTGTGAAAAATATGAAAAGCTTCAAAAGTTGTCAAAAATGAGATGAGCTTGAAACAGTCTGAAAAATCGGAAGAGCATGAAGCGGTGTTGAAAAACATGAAGAGCTGAAAACGTGTGAAAAATATGAAGAGCTTCAAAAGGTGTCAAAAATATGAGGAGCAAAGAATGGTCTGAAAACTAGGAGAAGCATGAAGCGTGTTCAAATACATGAAAAGCCTGAAAAGGTGTGAAAAATATGCAGAGCTTCAAAAGGTGTTAAAAATATGAGGAGCATGAAGCGGTCTGAAAAATAGGAGGAGCATGAAGCGGTGTTCAAAAACATGAAGAGCCTGAAAAGTTGTGAAAAATATGAAGGGCTTCAAAAGGTGTGAAAAATATGAAGAGCTTCAAATGTGTCAAAAATGAGATGAGCATGAAACGGTCTGAAAAATAAGAGGAGCATGAAGTGGTGTTGAAAAAAAAGAAGAGGCTGAAAAGGTGTGAAATATATGAAGACCTTCAAAAGGTGTCAAAAATATGAGGAGAATGAAACGTTCTGAATAATAGGAGGAGCATGAAGCGGTGTTGAAAAACATGAAGAGCCTGAAAACGTGTGAAAAATATGAAGAGCTTCAAAATATGAGGAGCATGAAAAGGTCTGCAAAAAGGAGGAGCATGAAGCGGTGGTGAAAAACTTGAAGAGCCTGAAAAGGTGTGAAAAATATGAAAAGCTTCAAAATCTGTCAAAAATATGAGGAGCATGAAACGGTCTGAAAAATAGGAGGCGCATGAAGCGGTGTTCAAAAACATGACGAGCCTGAAAAGGTGTGAAAAATATGAAGAGCTTCAAATGTGTCAAAAATGAGATGAGCATGAAACGGTCTGAAAAATAAGAGGAGCATGAAGTGGAGTTTAAGAAAAAGAAGAGCCTGAAAAGTTGTGAAATATATGAAGACCTTCAAAAGGTGTCAAAAATATGAGGAGTATGAAATGGTCTGAAAAATAGGAGGAGCATGAATAGGTGTTGAAAAACATGAAGAGCCTGAAAAGGTGTGAAAAATATGAAGAGATTCATAAGGTGTCAAAAATATGAGTAGCATGAAACGGTATTGAAAAACATGAAGAGCCTGAAAAGGTGTGAAAAATATGAACAGCTTCAAAATGTGTCAAATATATGAGGATCATGAAACGGTCTGAAAAATAGGAGGAGCATGAAGCGGTGTTGAAAAACATGAAGAGCCTGAAAACGTGTGAAAAATATGAAGAGCTTCAAAAGATGTGAAAAATATGAAGAGCTTCAAATGTGTCAAAAATGAGATGAGCATGAAACGGTTTGAAAAATAGGAGGAGCATGAAGTGGTGTTGAAAAAAAAGGAGACTGAAAAGGTGTGAAAAATATGAGGATCGTCAAAAGGTGTGAAAAATATGAGGAGCATGAAAAGGTCTGCAAAAAGGAGGAGCATGAAGTGGTGGTGAAAAACTTGAAGAGCCTGAAAAGGTGTGAAAAATATGAAAAGCTTCAAAATCTGTCAAAAATATGAGGAGCATGAAACGGTCTGAAAAATAGGAGGCGCATGAAGCGGTGTTCAAAAACATGACGAGCCTGAAAAGGTGTGAAAAATATGAAGAGCTTCAAAAGGTGTCAAAAATATGAGGAGCAGGAAATGGTCTGCAAAATAGGAGGAACATGAAACGGTGATCAAAAACATGAAGAGCCTGAAAAGGTGTGAAAAATATGAAGAGCTTCAAAAGTTGTCAAAAATGAGATGAGCATGAAACGGTCTGAAAAATAAGAGGAGCATGAAGTGGAGTTGAAAAAAAAAGAAGAGCCTGAAAAGATGTGAATATATGAAGACCTTCAAAAGGTGTCAAAAATATGAGGAGAATGAAACGGTCTAAATAATAGGAGGAGCATGAAGCGGTGTTGAAAAACATGAAGAGCCTGAAAAGGTGTGAAAAATATGGAGAGATTCTAAAGGTTTCAAAAATGAGAAGAGAATGAAACGGTCTGAAAAATAAGAGGAGCATGAAGTGGTGGTGAAAATCATGAAGAGCCTGAAAAGGTGTGAAAAATATGAAGAGCTTCTAAAGGTGTCAAAAATATGAGGAGCATGAAACGGTCTGAAAAATAGGAGGATCATGAAGCAGTGTTCAAAAACATGAAAAGCCTGAAAAGGTGTGAAAATATGAAGAGCTTCAAAAAGTGTAAAAAATATGAGGAGCATGAAACGGTCTGAAAAAAAGGAGGAGCATGAAGTGGTGTGGAAAAACATGAAGAGACTGAAAATGTGTGAAAAATATCAAGAGCTTCAAAAGGTGTGAAATACATGAGGAGCATGAAACTCTCTGAAAAATAGGAGGAGCATGAAGCTGTGTTAAAAACATGAAGAGCTTGAAAAGATGTGAAAAATATGAAGAGCTTTAAAAGCTGTGAAAAATATGAGGAGCATGAAACCGTCTGAAAAATAGGAGGAGCATGAAGCGGTGTTGAAAAACATGAAGAGCCTGAAAAGGTGTGAAAAATATGAACAGATTCAAAGGGTGTCAAATATATGAGGAGCATGAAACGGTGTTGAAAAACATGAAGAGCCTGAAAAGGTGTGAAAAATATGAACAGCTTCAAAAAGTGTCAAAAATATGAGGAGCATGAAACGGTCTGAAAAATAGGAGGTGCATGAAACGGTGTTGAAAAACATGAAGAGCCTGAAAACGTGTGAAAAATATGAAGAGCTTCAAAAAGGTGTGAAAAATATGAAGAGCTTCAAAAGGTGTGAAATATATGAAGAGCTTCAAAATGTGTCAAAAATATGAGGATCATGAAACGGTCTGAAAAATAGGAGGAGGATGAAGCGGTGTTGAAAAACATGAAGAGCCTGAAAAGGTGTGAAAAATATGATGAGCTTCAGAAATGTGAAAAATATGAAGAGCTTCAAAAGGTGTGAAATATATGAAGAGCATGAAACGGTCTGAAAAATATGAGGAGCATGAAAAGGTGTTCAAATACATGAAGAGCCTGAAAATGTGCGAATAAAATGAAGAGCTTCAAAAGGTGTGAAAAACATGAGGAGCATGAAACTGTCTAAAAAATAGGAGGAGCATGAAATGGTGTTCAAAAACATGAAGAGCGTGAAAAGATGTGAAAAATATGAGGAGCTTCAAAAGGTGTCAAAAATACGAGGAGCATGAAACGGTCTGAAAAATAGGAGGAGCATGAAGCGTTGTTCAAAAAAGTGAAGAGCCTGAAAAGGTGTGAAAAATATGAAGAGCTTCAAAACGTGTCAAAAATATGAGGAGCATGAAACGGTCTGAAAAATAGAAGCCGCATGAAGCGGTGTTCAAAAACGTGAACAGCCTGAAAAGTTGTGAAAAATATGAAGAGCTTCAAAAGGTTTGAAATACATGAGGAGCATTAAACGGTCTGAAAAATAGGAGGAGCATGAAGAGGTGTTCAAAATCATGAAGAGCCTGAAAAGTTGTGAAAAATATGAAGAGCTTCAAAAGGTGTGAAAAACATGAGGAGCATGAAACCGTTTGAAAAATAGGAGGAACATAAAGCGGTGTTGAAAATCATGAAGAGCCTGAAAAGGTGTGAAAAATATGAAGAGCTTCAAAAGGTGTCAAAAATATGAGGAGCATGAAACGGTCTGAAAAATAGGTGGAGCAAGAAACGTTGTTGAAAAACCCGAAGAGCCTGAAAAGGAGTGAAATATATGAAGAGCTTCAAAAGGTGTGAAAAACATGAGGAGCATGAAACCGTTTGAAAAATAGGAGGAACATGAAGCGGTGTTGAAAAACATGAAGAGCCTGAAAAGGTGTGAAAAATATGAAGAGCTTCAAAAGGTGAAACGGTCTGAAAAATAGGAGGAGAATGAAGCGGTGTTCAAAAACACGAAGAGCCTGAAAAGGTGTTAAAAATATGAAGAGCTTCAAAAGGTGTCAAAAATATGAGGAGCATGAAACGGTCTGAAAAATAGGAGGAGCATGAAGAGTTGTTGAAAAACCCGAAGAGCCTGAAAAGGTGTGAAAAATATGAAGAGCTTGAAAAGGTTTGAAAAATATGAGGAGCATTAAACGTTCTGAAATATAGGAAGAGCAAGAAACGGTGTTGAAAAACATGAAGAGCCTGAAAAGGTGTGAGAAATATGAAGACCTCCAAAAGGTGTATAAAATATGAAGAGCTTCAAACTGTGTGAAAAGAATGAGGAGCATGAAAGGGCCTGAAAAATAGGAGGAGCATTAAGCGGTGTTGAAAAACATGAAGAGCCAGAAAAGGTGTGAAAAATATGAAGAGCTTCAAAAGGTGTGAAAAATATGAAGAGCTTCAAAAGGTGTCAAATTATGAGGAGCATGAAACTGTCTGAACAATAGGAGCAGCATGAAACGGTGTTGAAAAATATGAAGAACCTGAAAAGATGTGAAAAATATGAAGAGCTTCAAAAGGTGTGAAAAATATGAGGAGCACGAAACAGTCTGAAAAATAGGAGGAGCATGAAGCGGTGTTGAAAAAGATGATGAGCCTGAAAAGATGTGAAAAATATGAAGAGCTTCAAAAGGTGTGAAAAATATGAGGAGCACGACACGGTCTGAAAAATAGGAGTAGCATGAAGTGGTGTTGAAAACATGAAGAGCCTAAAAAGGTGTGAAAAACATAAAGAGCTTCAAAAAGCGTCAAAAATATGAGGAGCATGAAATTGTCTGAAAAATAGGAGGAGAATGAAGCGGTGTTCAAAAACACGAAGAGCCTGAAAAGGTGTTAAAAATATGAAGAGCTTCAAAAGGTGTCAAAAATATGAGAAGCTGAAACGGTCTGAAAAATAGGAGGAGCATTAAGCGGTGTTGAAAAACATGAAGAGCCTGAAAAGGTGTGAAAAACATGACGAGCCTGAAAAGAGGTGAAATATATGGAGAGCTTCAAAAGGTGTCAAAAATATGAGGAGCATGAAAAGGTCTGAAAAATAGGTGGAGCATGAAGCGGTGTTGAAAATCATGAAGAGCCTGAAAAGGTGTGAAAAATATGAAGAGCTTCAAAAGGTGTCAAAAATATGAGGAGCATGAAACTGTCTGAACAATAGGAGCAGCATGAAACGGTGTTGAAAAATATGAAGAACCTGAAAAGATGTGAAAAATATGAAGAGCTTCAAAAGGTGTGAAAAATATGAGGAGCACGAAACAGTCTGAAAAATAGGAGGAGCATGAAGCGGTGTTGAAAAAGATGATGAGCCTGAAAAGGTGTGAAATATATGAAGAGCTTCAAAAGGTGTCAAAAATATGACGAGCATGAAACGGTCTGAAAAATAGGAGGAGAATGAAGCGGTGTTCAAAAACACGAAGAGCCTAAAAAGGTGTTAAAAATATGAAGAGCTTCAAAAGGTGTCAAAAACATGAGGAGCATGAAACGGTCTGAAATACAGGAGGAGCATGAAGAGGTGTTGAAAAACATGAAGAGCCTGAAAAGGTGTGAAAATATGAAGAGCTTCAAAAGGTTTGAAAAATATGAGGAGCATGAAAAATTCTGAAATATAGGAAGAGCATGAAACGGTGTTGAAAAACATGAAGAGCCTGAAAAGGTGTGAGAAATATGAAGACCTCCAAAAGGTGTATAAAATATGAAGAGCTTCAAACTGTGTGAAAAGTATGAGGAACATGAAAGGGCCTGAAAAATAGGAGGAGCCTTAAGCGGTTTTGAAAAACATTAAGAGCCAGAAAAGGTGTGAAAAACATGAAGAAATTCGAAAGGTGTCAAATATATGAGGAGCATGAAACGGTCTGAAAAATAGGAGGAGCATGAAGCGGTGTTGAAAAACATGAACAGCCTGAAAAGGTGTGAAAAATATGAAGAAATTCGAAAGGTGTCAAAAATATGAGGAGCGTGAAGCGGTGTTGAACAACAGGAAGAGCCTGAAAAGGTGTGAAGTATATGAAGAGCTTCCAAAGGTGTCAAAGATATGAGGAGCATGAAACGGTCTGAAAAATTGGAGGAGCATGAAAAAGTGTTCAAAAATATGAAGAGCATGAAAAGTTGTGAAAAATTTGAAGAGCGTCAAAAGGTGTCAAAAATATGAGGAGCATGAAACGGTCTGAAAAATTGGAGGAGCATGAAACAGTGTTGAAACATGAAGAGACCAAAAAGGTGTGAAAAATTTGAAGAGCTTCAAAAAGTGTGAAAAATATGAAGAGCTTCAAAAGTTGTGAAAAATATGAGGAGCATGAAACGGTCTAAAAAATAGGAGGAGTATGAAGCGGTGTTCAAAAACATGAAGAGCCTGAAAATGTGTGAAAAATATGAAGAGCTTCAAAACCTTTCAAAAATATGAGGAGCATGAAACGGTTTGAAAAATAGGAGGAGCATGAAGCGGTGTTGAAAACATGAAGAGCCTGAAAATGTGTGAAAAATATGAAGAGCTTCAAAAGGTGTCAAATATATGAGGAGCATGAAACGGTCAGAAAAATAGGAGGAGCATGAAACAGTTTTCAAAAACATGAATAGCCTGAAAAAGTGTGAAATATATGAAGACCTTCAAAAGGTGTCAAAAATATGTGGAGCATGAAACGGTCTGAAAAATAGGAGTAGCATGAAGCGGTGTTGAAAAACATGAAGAGCCTGAAAAAGTGTGAAAAATAAGAAGAGCTTTCAAAGGTGTCAAAAATATGAGGAGCATGATACGTTCTGAAAAATAGGAGGAGCATGAAACGGTGTTGAAAAACATGAAGAGCCTGAAAAGGTGTGAAAAATATGAAGAGCTTCAAAAGGTGTCAAAAATATGAGGAGCATGATACGGTCTGAAAAATAGGAGTAGCATGAAGCGGTGTTGAAAAACATGAAGAGCCTGAAAAAGTGTGAAAAATATGAAGAGCTTTCAAAGGTGTCAAATATATGAGGAGCATGAAACGGTTTTGAAAACATGAAGAGCCTGAAAAGGTGTCAAAAAAATGAAGCGTTTCAAAAGGTGTCATAAATTTGAGGAACATGAAACTGTCTGAAAAATAGGAGTAGCATGAAACCGTGTTGAAAAACAAGAATAGCATGTAAAGGTGTGAAAAATATGAAGAGCTTCAAAATGTGTCGAAAATATGAGGAACATGAAACGGTATAAATAATAGGAGGATCACGAAACTGTCTGAAAAATTGGAGGAGCATGAAACGCTGTTGATAAATATGAAGAGCATGAAAATGTGTGAAAAATATGAAGAACTTCAAAAGGGGTCAAAAATATGAGGAGCATGAAACGGTGTGAAAAATAAGAGGAGCATGAAACAGTCCAAAAAATATGTGGAGCATGAAACAGTTTGAAAAATAGCAGGAGCATGAAGCGATGTTGAAAAACATGAAGAGCATGAAAAGGTGTGAAAAATATGAAGAGCTTCAAAAGTTGTCAAAATTTGAGGAGCATGAAACGGTCTGAAAATAGGAGGAGCATGAAACGGTATGAAAAATGGGAGGAGCATGGAAAGGTGTTCAAAAATATGAAGAGCCTGAAAAGGTGTGAAAAATACGAAGAGCTTCAAAAGGTGTCAAAAATATGAGGAGCATGAAGTGGTGATGAAAAACATGAAGAGCCTGAAAAGGTGTGAAATATATGAAGAGTTTCATAAGGTGTCAAAAATAGGAGGAGCATGAAACGGTCTGAAAAATAAGAGGAGCATGAAGCGGTGTTCAAAATCATGAAGCCTGAAATGGTGGGAAAACTATGAAGAGCTTCAAAAGGTGTGAAAAACATGAGGAGCATGAAACGGTCTGAAAAAGAGGTGGAGCCTGAAACGGTGTTGAAAAACAAGAAGAGCTTGACAAGGTGTGAAAAATATGAAGAGCTTCAAAAGAAGTCAAAAATATGACGAACATGAATCTTTCTGAAAAATAGGAGGAGCATGAAACGGAGTTCAAAAACATGAAGAGCCTGAAAAGGTGTGAAAAATATGAAGAGCTTCAAAAG
Source organism: Dama dama (assembly GCF_033118175.1). NCBI lineage: Eukaryota > Metazoa > Chordata > Mammalia > Artiodactyla > Cervidae > Dama > Dama dama. Next base: position 7,876,684 of record NW_026870899.1, read on the forward strand.
GTGTCAAATATAGGAGGAGCATGAAACGGTCTGAAAAATAGGAAAGGCACGAAACGGTGTTCAAAAACATGAAGAGCCTGAGAAGGTGTGAAAAATATGACGAGTTTCAAAGGTGTCAAAAATATGAGGAGCATGATACGGTCTGAAAAATTGGAGGAGCATGAAACGGTCTGAAAAATATGAGGAGCATGAAAAGGTCTGAAAAATAAGAGGAGCAATAAACGGTGTTGAAAAACATGAAGAGCATGGAAAGGTGTGAGAAATAAGAAGAGCTTCAAAAGGTGTCAAAATTATGAGGAGCTCGAATTACTCTGAAAAATAAGAGGAGCTTGAACCGGTGTTGAAAAGCATGAAGAGCATGAAAAGTTTTGAAAAATATGAAGAGCTTCAAAATATGTCAAATATATGAGGAGCATGAAATGGTCTGAAAAATAAGAGGAGCATGAAACGGTGTTGAAAAACATGAAGAGACAGAAAAGGTGTGAAATATATGAAGAGCTTCAAAAGGTTTCAAAAATATGAGGAGCATGAAACGGTCTGAAAAATTGGAGGAGCATGAAACGGTGTTGAAAAATATGAAGAGCCTGAAAAGGTTTGAAAAATATGAAGAGCGTCAAAAGGTGTCAAAAATATGAGGAGAATGAAGTGGTGTTGAAAAACATGAAGAACCTGAAAAAGTGTGAAATATATGAAGAGATTCAAAAGGAGTGAAAAATATGAGGAACATGAAACGAACTGAAAAATAGGAGTAGCATGAAACGGTGTTCAAAAGTATGAAGAGCCTGAAAAGGTGTGAAAAATATGAAGAGCTTCAAAAGGTGTCAAAAATATGAGGAGCGTGAAGCGGTGTTGAACAACAGGAAGAGCCTGAAAAGGTGTGAAGTATATGAAGAGCTTCCAAAGGTGTCAAAGATATGAGGAGCATGAAACGGTCTGAAAAATTGGAGGAGTATGAAAAGGTGTTCAAAAATATGAAGAGCCTGAAAAGTTGTGAAAAATTTGAAGAGCGTCAAAAGGTGTCAAAAATATGAGGAGCATGAAACGGTCTGAAAAATTGGAGGAGCATGAAACAGTGTTGAAACATGAAGAGACCAAAAAGGTGTGAAAAATTTGAAGAGCTTCAAAAAGTGTGAAAAATATGAAGAGCTTCAAAAGGTGTGAAAAATATGAGGAGCATGAAACGGTCTAAAAAATAGGAGGAGTATGAAGCGATGTTCAAAAACATGAAGAGCCTGAAAATGTGTGAAAAATATGAAGAGCTTCAAAACCTTTCAAAAATATGAGGAGCATGAAACGGTTTGAAAAATAGGAGGAGCATGAAGCGGTGTTGAAAACATGAAGAGCCTGAAAATGTGTGAAGAATATAAAGAGCTTCAAAAGGTGTCAAATATATGAGGAGCATGAAACGGTCTGAAAAATAGGAGGAGCATGAAACGGTTTTCAAAAACATGAATAGCCTGAAAAAGTGTGAAATATATGAAGACCTTCAAAAGGTGTCAAAAATATGTGGAGCATGAAACGGTCTGAAAAATAGGAGTAGCATGAAGCCGTGTTGAAAAACATGAAGAGCCTGAAAAAGTGTGAAAAATAAGAAGAGCTTTCAAAGGTGTCAAAAATATGAGGAGCATGATACGTTCTGAAACATAGGAGGAGCATGAAACGGTGTTGAAAAACATGAAGAGCCTGAAAAAGTGTGAAAAATATGAAGAGCTTCAAAAGGTGTCAAAAATATGAGGAGCATGATACGGTCTGAAAAATAGGAGTAGCATGAAGCGGTGTTGAAAAACATGAAGAGCCTGAAAAAGTGTGAAAAATATGAAGAGCTTTCAAAGGTGTCAAATATATGAGGAGCATGAAACGGTTTTGAAAACATGAAGAGCCTGAAAAGGTGTCAAAAAAATGAAGCGTTTCAAAAGGTGTCATAAATTTGAGGAACATGAAACTGTCTGAAAAATAGGAGTAGCATGAAACGGTGTTGAAAAACAAGAATAGCATGTAAAGGTGTGAAAAATATGAAGAGCTTCAAAATGTGTCGAAAATATGAGGAACATGAAACAATATAAATAATAGGAGGATCACGAAACTGTCTGAAAAATTGGAGGAGCATGAAACGCTGTTGATAAATATGAAGAGCATGAAAATGTGTGAAAAATATGAAGAAATTCAAAAGGGGTCAAAAATTTGAGGAGCATGAAACGGTGTGAAAAATAAGAGGAGCATGAAACAGTCCGAAAAATATGTGGAGCATGAAACGGTTTGAAAAATAGGAGGAGCATGAAGCGATGTTGAAAAACATGAAGAGCATGAAAAGGTGTGAAAAATATGAAGAGCTTCAAATGTTGTCAAAATTTGAGGAGCATGAAACGGTCTGAAAAAGAGGAGGAGCATGAAGCCATGTTGAAAAACATGAACATCCTGAAAAGGTGTGAAATAAATGAAGAGTTTCAAAACGTGTCAAAAATATCAGGAGCATGAAACGGTCTGAAAAATAGGAGGAGCATGAAGCCGTCTTGAAAACCATGAAGAGCCTGAAAATGTGTGAAACATATGAAGAGCTTCAAAATGTGTCAAAAATATTAGGAGCATGAAACGGTCTGCAATACAGGAGGAGCATGAAGCGGTCTTGAAAGACATGAAGAGCCTGAAAAGGTGTGAAAAATATGAAGAGCTTCAAAAGGTGTCAAAAATATGAGGAACATGAAACGGTCTAAAAAAAAAAAGCGGAGCATGAAGTGATGTTTACAAACATGAAGAGCCTGAAAAGGTGTGAAAAATATGAAGAGCTTCAAAAGGTGTCAAAAATATGAGAACCATGAAACGGTCTGAAAAATAGGAGGAGCATGAAGCGATGTTGAAAAACATGAAGAGCCTGAAAAGGTGTGAAAAATATGAGGAGCTTCAAAAGGTGTCAAAAATATGAGAACCATGAAACGGTCTGAAAAATAGGAGGAGCATGAAACGTTCTGAAAAATATGAGGAGCATGAAACAGTCTGAAAAATAAGAGGAGCAATAAACGGTGTTGAAAAACATGAAGAGCATGAAAAGGTGTGAGAAATAAGAAGAGCTTCAAAAGGTGTCAAAAATATGAGGAGCATGAAACGGGTTTGAAAACATGAAGAGCCTGAAAAGGTTTGAATTATATGCAGAGCTTGAAACGGTGTCAAAGATATGAGGAGCATGAAACGGTCTGAAAAATAGGAGGAGCATGAAGCGGTATTGAAAAAATGAAGAGCCTGAAAAGTTTGAAATATATGCAGAGCTTGAAAAGGTGTCAAAGATATGAGGAGCATGAAACGGTCTGAAAAATAGGAGGAGCATGAAGCGGTGTTGAAAAAAATGAAGTGCCTGAAAAGGTGTGAAATATATGAAGTGCTTCAAAAGGTGTCAAAAATATGAGGAACAGGAAACGGTCTGAAAAATAAGAGGAGCATGAAGCGATGTTAAAAACATGAGGAGCATGAAACGGTCAGAAAAATAGGAGGAGCATGAAGCGGTGTTGAAAAACATGAAGAGCCTGAAAAGGTGTGAAAAATATGAAGAGTTTTAAAAGGTGTCAAAAATATGAGGAGCTTGAAACCGTCTGAAAAGTAGGAGGAGCATGAAGCGGTGTTGAAAAACATGAAGAGCCTGAAAAGGTTTGAAATATATGAAGAGCTTCAAAAGGTGTCAAAAATATGAGGAGCATGATACGTCCTGAAAAATAGGAGGAGCATGAAGCGGTGTTGAAAAACATGAAGAGCCTGAAAAGGTGGGAAAATTATGAAGAGTTTCAAAAGGTGTCAAAAATATGAGCAGCATAAAACGGTCTGAAAAATAGGGGGAGCATGAAGCGGTGTTGAAAAACATGAAGAGCCTGAAAAGGTGGGAAAATTATGAAGAGTTTCAAAAGGAGTCAAAATTATGAGGAGCATGATACGGTCTGAAAAATAGAGGAGCATGAAACGGTGTTGAAAACATGAAGAGCCTGAAAAGGTGTGAAAAATATGAAGAGCTTCAAAACGTGTCAAAAATATGAGGAGCATGAAGTGGTGATGAAAAACATGAAGAGCCTGAAAAGGTGTGAAATATCTGAAGAGCTTTAAAAGGTGTCAAAAATATGAGAACCATGAAACGGTCTGAAAAATAAGAGGAGCATGAAACGGTCTGAAAAATATGAGGAGCATGAAACGGTCTGAAAAATAGTAGGAGCATGAAGCGGTGTTGAAAAACATGAAGAGCCTGATAAGGTGTGAAATAATGAAGAGCGTAAAAAGGTGTGAAAAATATGAAGAGCTTCAAAAGGTGTGAAGTTATGAAGAGTTTCAAAAGGTGTCAAAAATATGAGGAACATGAAACTTTCTGAAAAATAGGAGGATCATGAAGTGCTGTTGAAAAACATGAAGAGCCTGAAAAGGTGTGAAAACTATGAAGAGCTTCAAAAAGTGAGAAAAATATGAAGAGCTTCAAAAGGTGTGAAAAATATGAGGAGCATGAAACGGTCTAAAATATAGGAGGAGCATGAAGCGGTGTTCAAAAACATGAAGAGCCTGAAAATGGGTGAAATATATGAAGAGCTTCAAAAGGTGTCAAAAACATGAGGAGCATGAAACGGTGTTGAAAACATGAAGAGCCTGAAAAGGTTTGAAATATATGAAGAGCTTCAAAACGTGTCAAAGATATGAGGAGCATGAAACGGTCTGAAAAATAGGAGGAGCATGAAGCGGTGTTGAAAAACATGAAGAGCCTGAAAGGGTGTGAAATATATGAAGAGCTTCAAAAGGTGTCAAAAATATGAGGAACATGAAACGGTCTGAAAAATAGGAGGAGCATGAAGCGGTGTTGAAAACATGAAGAGCCTGAAAAGGTGTGAAAAATATGAAGAGCTTCAAAAGTTGTCAAAAATATGAGGAGCATGAAAAGGTCTGAAAAATAGGAGGAGCATGAAACGGTGTTCAAAAACATGAGTAGCCTGAAAAAGTGTGAAATATATGAAGACCTTCAAAAGGTGTCAAAAATATGAGGATATGAAACGGTCTGAAAAATAGTAGGAGCATGAAGTGGTGTTGAAAAGCATGAAGAGCCTGAAAAGGTGTGAAAAATATGAAGAGCTTCAAAATGTGTGAAAAATTTGAGGAGCATGAAACGGTCTGAAAAATAGGACGAGCATAAAACGATGTGGAAAAGCATTAAGAGCCTGAAAAGGTGTGAAAAATATGAAGAGCTTCAAAGGTGTGAAAATTTTGAGGAGCATGAAACGGTCTGAAAAATAGGAGAGCATGGAGCGGTGTTCAAAAACATGTAGAGCCTGAAAAGGTGTGAAAAATATGAGGAGCATGAATCTTTCTGAAAAATAGGAGGAGCATGAAGCAGTGTTGAGAAACATGAAGAGCCTGAAAATATGTGAAAAATATGAAGAGTTTCAAAATGTTTCAAAATATGAGGAGCTTGAAACGGTCTGAAAAATAGGAGGAGCATGAAGCAGTGTTGAAAAACATGAAGCGCCTGAAAAGGTGTGAAAAATATGAAGAGCTTCAAAAGATGTCGAAAATATGTGGAACATGAAACTGTATGAATAATAGGAGGAGCACGAAACTGTCTGAAAAATAGGAGGAGCATGAAACGGTGTTGAAAAACATGAAGAGCATGAAAAGGTTTAAAAAATATGAAGAGCTTCAAAAGGGGTAAAAAATATGAGGAGCATAAAACAGTCTGAAATATATGAGGAGCATGAAACGGTCTGAAATATAGGAGGAGCATGAAACTGTGTTGAAAAGCATGAAGAGCATGAAAATGTGTTGAATAACATGAAGACCACGAAAAGGTGTGAAAAATATGAAGATCTTCAAAAGGTGTCAAAAACATGAGGAGCATGAAACGGTCTGAAAATTAAGAGGAGCATGAAACGGACTGAAAAATAGGAGGAGCATGAATCGCTTTGAAAAGTAGGAGGAGCATGAAGCGATGTTGAAAAACATGAGGGGCATGAAAAGGTGTGAAAAATATGAGGAGCATGAAGCGTTCTGAAAAATAGGAGGAGCATGAAGCGGTGTTGAAAAACATGAAGCGCCTGAAAAGGTGTGAAAAATATGAAGAGCGTCAAAAGGTGTCGAAAATATTAGGAACATGAAACGGTATGAATAACAGGAAGAGCACGAAACTGTCTGAAAAATAGGAGGAACATGAAACGGTGTTGAAAAACATGAAGAGCATGAAAAGGTTTGAAAAATATGAAGAGCTTCAAAAGGCGTCGAAAATATGAGGAATATGAAACGGTATGAAAAATAGGAGGAGCTCGAAAGTGTCTGAAAAATAGAAGGAGCATGAAACGGTGTTGAAAAACATGAAGAGCATGAAATGTGTGAAAAATATGAAGACCTTCAAAAGGGGTCAAATATATGAGGAGAATGAAATGGTCTGAAATATATGAGGAGCATGAAACGGTCTGAAAAATAGGAGGAGCATGAAGCGCTGTTGAACAACAAGAAGAGCCTGAAAAGGTGTGAAAAATATGAAGACCTTCAAAAGGTGTCAAATATATTAGGAGCATGAAACGGTCTGAAAAATAGGAGGAGCATGAAGCGGTGTTGAAAAACATGAAGAGCCTGAAAAGGTGTGAAAAATATGAAGAGCTTCAAAAGGTGTCAAAAATATGACGAGGATGAAACTGTCTGAAAAATAGGAGGATCATGAAGCGGTGTTGAAAAACATGAAGAGCCTGATAAGGTGTGAAAAATATGAAGAGCTTCAAAATGTGTCAAAAATATGAGGAGCATGAAAAAGTCTGAAAAATAGGAGGAGCATGAAGCGGTGTTCAAAAACATGAAGAGCCTGAAAAGATGTTAAATAATGAAGAGCGTAAAAAGGTGTGAAAAATATGAAGAGCTTCAAAAGTTGTGAAGTTATGAAGAGTTTCAAAAGGTGTCAAAAATATGAGGAACATGAAACTTTCTGAAAAATAGGAGGATCATGAAGTGCTGTTGAAAAACATGAAGAGCCTGAAAAGGTGTGAAATATACGAAGAGCTTCAAAATGTGTCAAAAATATGAGGATATGAAACGGTCTGAAAAACAGGAGGAGCATGAAGCGGTGTTGAAAAACATGAAGAGCCTGAAATGGTGTGAAAAACATGAAGAGCCTGAAAAGGTGTGATGAATATGAAGAGGTTCAAAAGGTGTTCAAAAATATGAGGAGCAGGAAACGGTCTGAAAAATAGGAGGAGTGTGAAACTATGTTGAAAAACATGAAGTGCATGAAAATTGGTGAAAAATATGAAGAGCTTCAAAAGGTGTCAAAAATATGAGTAGCATGAAACAGTCTGAAAAATTGGAGGAGCATGAAGTGGTGTTGAAAATCATGAAGAGCCTGAAAAGGTGTGAAAAATATGAAGAGCTTCAAAAGGTGTGAAAAATATGAAGAGCTTCAAAAGGTGTGAAAAATATGAGGAGCATGAAACAGTCTGAAAAATAGGAGGAGCATGAAGCCGTGTTCAAAAACATGAACACCCTGAAAAGGTGTGAAAAATATGAGGAGCTTCAAAAGGTGTGAAATACATGAGGAGCGTTAAACGGTCTGAAAAATATGAGGAGCATGAAGTGTTGTTGAAAAACATGAAGAGCCTGAAAATGTGTGAAAAATATGAACAGCTTCAAAAAGTGTGAAATACGTGAGGAGGATTAAACGGTCTGGAAAATAGGAGGAACATGAAGCGGTGTTGAAAAACATGAAGGCCTGAAAACGTGTGAAAAATATGAAGAGCTTCAAAAAGTGTGAAAAATATGAAGAGCTTCAAAAGGTGTCAAAAATTAGATGAGCATGAAACGATCTGAAAAATAGGAGGAGCATGAAGTGATGTTGAAAAAAATGAAGAGCCTGAAAAGGTTTGAAAAATATGAAAAGCTTCAAAAGGTGTCAAAAATATGAGGAGTATGAAACTGTCTCAAAAATAGGAGGAGCATGAAGCGGTGTTCAAAAACATGAAGAGCCTGAAAAGGTGTGAAAAATATGAGGAGCTTCAAAAGGTGTGAAATACATGAGAATTATTAAACGGTCTGAAAAATAGGAGGAGCATGAAGTGATGTTGAAAAAAATGAAGAGCCTGAAAATGTTTGAAAAATATGAAGAGCTTCAAAAGATGTCAAAAATATGAGGAGTATGAAACGGTCTGAAAAACAGGAGGAGCATGAAGCGGTGTTCAAAAACATGAAGAGCCTGAAAACGTGTGAAAAATATGAAGAGCTTCAAAAGATGTGAAAAATATGAAGAGCTTAACAAGGTGTGAAATACATGAGGAGCATGAAACTCTCTGAAAAATAGAAGAAGCATGAAGTGGTGTTCAGAAACATGAAGAGCCTGAAAAGGTGTGAAAAATATGAAGAGCTTCAAAAGGTGTGAAAAATATGAAGAGCTTCAAAAAGTGTGAAATACATGAGGAGGATTAAATGGTCTGAAAAATAGGAGGAGCATGAAGCGGTGTTGAAAAACATGAAGAGCCTGAAAACGTGTGAAAAATATGAAGAGCTTCAAAAGGTGTGTAAAATATGAAGAGCTTCAAAAAGTGTGGAATACATGAGGAGGATTAAATGGTCTGAAAAAAAGGAGGAGCATGAAGCGGTGTTGAAAAACATGAAGAGCCTGAAAAATTGTGAAAAATATGAAGAGTCTCAAAAGGTGTGAAATACATGAGGAGCATGAAACTCTCTGAAAAATAGAAGGAGCATGAAACGGTGTTCAAAAACATGAAGAGCCTGAAAAGGTGTGAAAAATATGAACAGCTTCAAAAAGTGTGAAATACGTGAGGAGGATTAAACGGTCTGAAAAATAGGAGGAGCATGAAGTGGTGTTGAAAAACATGAAGAGCCTGAAAAGTTGTGAAAAATATGAAGAGTTTCAACAGGTGTGAAATACATGAGGAGCATGAAACTCCCTGAAAAATAGAAGGAGCATGAAACGGTGTTAAAAAACATGAAGAGCCTGAAAAGGTGTGAAAAATATGAACAGATCAAAAGTGTGAAATACGTGAGGAGGATTAAACGGTCTGAAAAATAGGAGGAGCATGAAGCGGTGTTGAAAAACATGAAGGCATGAAACGTGTGAAAAATATGAAGAGCTTCAAAAGGTGTGAAAAATACGAAGAGCTTCAACAGGTGTCAAAAATTAGATGAGCATGAAACGATCTGAAAAATAGGAGGAGCATGAAGTGGTGTTCAAAAAAATGAAAAGCGTGAAAAGTTTTGAAAAATATGAAAAGCTTCAAAAGGTGTCAAAAATATGCGGAGCATGAAACTGTCTCAAAAATAGGAGGAGCATGAAGCGGTGTTCAAAAACAAGAAGAGCCTGAAAAGGTGTGAAAAATATGAAGAGCTTCAAAAGGTGTCAAAAATATGAGGAGCATGAAACGGTCTGAAAAAAAGGAGGAGCATGAAGCCGTGTTGAAAAACATAAAGAGCCTGAAAAAGTGTGAAAAATATGAGGAGCTTCCAAAGGTGTGAAATACATGTGGAGCATTAAACGGTCTGAAAAACAGGATGAGCATGAAGAGGTGTTGAAAAATATGAAGAGCCTGAAAAGGTGTGAAAAATATGAAGAGCTTCAAAAGGTGTAAAAAATATGAAGAGCTTCAAAAGGTGTCAAAAATATGAGGAGCATGAAACGATCTGAAAAATAGGAGGAGCATGAAGAGGTGTTCAAAAACATGAAGAGCCTGAAAACGTGTGAAAAATATGAAGACCTTCAAAAGGTGTGAAAAATATGAAGAGCTACAAAAGGTGTCAAAAATGAGATGTGCATGAAACGGACTGAAAAATAGTAGGAGCATGAAGAGTTGTTGAAAAACATGAAGAGCCTGAAAAGGTGTGAAATATATGAAGAGCTTCAAAAGGTGTAAAAAATATGAAGAGCTTCAAAAGGTGTCAAAAATATGAGGAGCATGAAGCGGTCTGAAAAAGAGGAGGAGCATGAAACGGTGTTCAAAAACATGAAGAGCCTGAAAAGTTGTGAAAAATATGAAGAGATTCAAAAGTTGTGAAATACATGAGGAGCATGAACCGGTCTGAAAAATAGGAGGAGCATGAAGCGGTGTTGAAAACCATGAAGAGCCTGAAAAAGTGTGAAAAATATGAAGAGCTTCAAAAGGTGTCAAAATATAAGGAGCATGAAGCGGCCTGAAAAATAGGAGAAGCAAGAAGCGGGGTTGAAAAACATGAAGAGTCTGAAAAGCTGTGAAAAATATGAAGAGCTTCAAAAGGTGTGAAAAATATGAAGAGCTTCAAAAGGTGTCAAAAATGAGATGTGCATAAAACGGACTGAAAAATAGTAGGAGCATGAAGAGTTGTTGAAAAACATGAAGAGCCTGAAAAGGTGTGAAATATATGAAGAGCTTCAAAATGTGTCAAAAATATGAGGAGCATGAAACGGTCTGAAAAAAAGGAGGAGCATGAACCGGTGTTGAAAAACATGAAGAGCCTGAAAACGTGTGAAAAATATGAAGAGCTTCTAAAGGTGTGAAAAATATGAAGAGCTTCAAAAGGTGACAAAAATGAGATGTGCATGAAACGGACTGAAAAATAGGAGGAGCATGAAGTGGTGTTGAAAAACATGAAGGGCCTGAAAAGGTGTGAAAAATATGAAGAGCTTCAAAAATGTGAAAAATATGAAGAGCTTCAAAAGGTGTCAAAAATGAGATGAGCATTAAACGGTGTGAAAAATAGGAGGAGCATGAAGTGGGGTTGAAAAACATGAAAAGCCTGAAAAGGTGTGAGTATTATGAAGAGCTTCAAAAGGTGTAAAAATATAAGGTACATGAAACGGTCTGCAAAAAAGTAGGAGCATGAAGTGGTGTTGATAAACATGAAGAGCCTGAAAAGTTGTGAAAAATATGAAGAGCTTCCAAAGGTGTCAAAAAATGAGGAGCATTAAACGGTCTGAAAAATAGGAGGAGCATGAAACGGTGTTCAAAAACATGAAGAGCCTGAAAAGGTGTGAAAAATATGAAGACCTTCAAAATGTGTAAAAAATATGAAGAGCTTCAAAAGGTGTAAAAAATATGAAGAGCTTCAAAAGGGGTCAAAAATTAGATGAGCATGAAATGGTTTGAAAAATAGGAGGAGGATGAAGTGGTATTGAAAAACATGAAGAGCCTGAAAAGGTGTGAAATATATGAAGAGCTTCAAAAGGTGTGAAATATATGAAGAGCTTCAAAGGGTGTCAAAAATATGAGGAACATGAAGCGGTCTGAAAAATAGGAGGAGCATGAAATGGTGTTCAAAAACTTGAATAGACTGAAAAGTTGTGAAAATTATGAAGATATTCAAAAGGTGTGAAATACATGAGGAGCATGAAACTGTCTGAAAAATAGGAGGAGCATGAAGCGGTATTGAAAAACATGAAGAGCCTTAAAAGGTGTGAAAAATATGAAGAGCTTCAAAAGGTGTCAAAAATATAAGGAGCATGAAACGGTCTGAAAAATAGGAGAAGCAAGAAGCGGGGTTGAAAAACGTGAAGAGTCTGAAAAGCTGTGAAAAATATGAAGAACTTCAAAAGGTGTGAAAAATATGAGGAGCATGAAACAGCCTGAAATTTAGGGGGAACATGAATCGGTGTTGAAAAACATGAAAAGCCTGAAATGGTGTGAAAAATATGAAGAGCTTCAGAAGTTGTCAAAAATATGCAGAGCATGAAATGATCTGAAATATAGGAGGAGCATGAAACGGTGCTCAAAAACATGAAGAGCCTGAAAAGGTGTGAATTATATGAAGAGCTTCAAAAGGTGTCAAAAATATGAGGAGCATGAAGCGGTGCTGAAAAACATGAAGAGCCTGAAAAGGTGTGAAATATATGAAGAGCTTCAAAAGGTGTGAAAAATATGAAGAGCTTCAAAAGGTGTCAAAAATGAGATGTGCATAAAACGGACTGAAAAATAGTAGGAGCATGAAGAGTTGTTGAAAAACATGAAGAGCCTGAAAAAGTGTGAAATATATGAAGAGCTTCAAAATGTGTCAAAAATATGAGGAGCATGAAACGGTCTGAAAAATAGGAGGAGCATGAACCGGTGTTGAAAAACATGAAGAGCCTGAAAACGTGTGAAAAATATGAAGAGCTTCTAAAGGTGTGAAAAATATGAAGAGCTTCAAAAGGTGACAAAAATGCGATGTGCATGAAACGGACTGAAAAATAGGAGGAGCATGAAGTGGTGTTGAAAAACATGAAGGGCCTGAAAAGGTGTGAAAAATATGAAGAGCTTCAAAAGGTGTGAAAAATATGAAGAGCTTCAAAAGGTGTCAAAAATGAGATGAGCATTAAACGGTGTGAAAAATAGGAGGAGCATGAAGTGGGATTGAAAAACATGGAAAGCCTGAAAAGGTGTGAGTGTTATGAAGAGCTTCAAAAGGTGTAAAAATATAAGGTACATGAAACGGTCTGCAAAAAAGTAGGAGCATGAAGTGGTGTTGATAAACATGAAGAGCCTGAAAAGTTGTGAAAAATATGAAGAGCTTCCAAAGGTGTCAAAAAATGAGGAGCATTAAACGGTCTGAAAAATAGGAGGAGCATGAAACGGTGTTCAAAAACATGAAGAGCCTGAAAAGGTGTGAAAAATATGAAGACCTTCAAAATGTGTAAAAAATATGAAGAGCTTCAAAAGGTGTAAAAAATATGAAGAGCTTCAAAAGGGGTCAAAAATTAGATGAGCATGAAATGGTTTGAAAAATAGGAGGAGCATGAAGTGGTATTGAAAAACATGAAGAGCCTGAAAAGGTGTGAAATATATGAAGAGCTTCAAAAGGTGTGAAATATATGAAGAGCTTCAAAGGGTGTCAAAAATATGAGGAACATGAAGCGGTCTGAAAAATAGGAGGAGCATGAAATGGTGTTCAAAAACTTGAATAGCCTGAAAAGTTGTGAAAATTATGAAGATATTCAAAAGGTGTGAAATACATGAGGAGCATGAAACGGTCTGAAAAATAGGAGGAGCATGAAGCGGTGTTGAAAAACATGAAGAGCCTGAAAAGGTGTGAAAAAAATGAAGAGCTTCAAAGTTTGTCAAATATATGAAGAGCATGAAACGGTCTGAAATTTAGGAGGAGCATGAAGTGGTGTAGAAAAGCATGAACAGACTGAAAAGGTGTTAAAAATATGAACAGCTTCAAAAGGTGTGAAAAATATGAGGATGATGAAACGTTCTCAAAAATAAGAGGAGCATGAAGCGGTGTTGAAGAACATGAAGAGCCTAAAAAGGTATGAATAATATGAAGAGCTTCAAAAGGTGTCAAAAATATGAGGAGCATGAAGCGGTGTTGAAAAACATGAAGAGCCTGAAAAGGTGTGAAATATATGAAGAGGTTCAAAAGGTGTCAAAAATATGAGGAGCATAAAACGGTCTCAAAAATAGGAGGAGCCTGAAGTGGTGTTCAAAATATGAAGTGCCTGAAAAGGTGTGAAAAATATGAAGAGATTCAAAATGTGTCAAATATTTGAGGAGGATGATACGGTCTGAAAAATAGGAGGAGCGTGAAACGGTGTTCAAAAACATGAAGAGCCTGAAAATGTGTGACAAATATGAAGAGCTTAAAAAGGTGTAAAAAATATTAACCGCACGAAACGGTCTGAAAAATAGAAGGAGCATGAAACGGTGTTCATAAACTTGAAGAGACTAAAAGGTGTGAAAAATATGAAGAGCTTCAAAAGGTGTCAAAAATATGAGGAGCATGAAACGTTCTGAAAAATAGGATTAGCAAGAAACGGTGTTCAAAGACATGAAGAGCCTGAAAAGGTGTGAAAAATATGAAGAGCTTCAAAAAGTGTGAAAAATATGAGGAGAATGAAACGTTCTGAAAAATAGGAGTAGCATGAAACGGTGTTCAAAAGCATGAAGAGCCTGAAAAGGTGTGAAAAATATGAAGAGCTTCAAAAGGTGTCAAAAATATGAAGAGCTTCAAAAGGTGTCAAAAATACGAGGAGCATGAAACTGTCTGAAAAATAGGAGGAGCTTGAAAATGTGTTGAAAAACATGAAGAGTCTGAAAAGGTGTGAAAAAATATGAAGAGCTTCAAAACGTGTGAAAAATATGAAGAGCTTCAAAAGGTGTCATAAATATGAGGAACTTGAAACTGTCAGAAAAATAGGAGGAGCATTAAACGGTGTTAAATACATGAAGAGCCTGAAAAGGTGAGAAATATGAAGAGCTTCAAAATGTTTCAAAAATATGAGGAGCATGAAACGGTCTGAAAAACAGGAGGAGCATGAAACGGTGTTCAAAAACATGAAGAGCCTGAAAAGGTGTGAATAACATGAAGAGCTTCAAAAGGTGTCAAAAATATGAGGAGCATGAAACTGTCTGAAAAATAGAAGGAGCATGAAACGGTGTTCAAAACATGAAGAGCTGGAAAAGCAGTGAAAAATATGAAGAGCTTCAAAAGGTGTCAAAAATATGAAGAGCATGAAAAGGTCTGAAAATTAGGAGGAGCATGAAACGGTGTTGAAAGCATGAAGAGCCTGAAAAGGTGTGAAATATATGAAGAGCTTCAAAAAGTGTGAAAAATATGAGGAGAATGAAACGTTCTGAAAAATAGGAGTAGCATGAAACGGTGTTCAAAAACATGAAGAGCCTGAAAAGATGTCAAAAATATGAAGAGCTTCAAAAGGTGTCAAAAATATGAAGAGCTTCAAAAGGTGTCAAAAATAGGAGGAGCATGAAACGGTCTGAAAAATAGGAGGAACATCGAACGGTGTTCAAAAACATGAAGAGCCTGAAAAGGTGTGAAATATATGAAGAGCTTCAAAAGGTGTCAAAAATATGAGGAGCATGAAACAGTGTGAAAAATACTAGAAGCATGAAAAGCTGTTGAAAAACTTGAAGAGCCTGAAAAGGTGTGAAATATATGAAGAGCTTCAAACGGTGTGAAATGCATGAGGAGCATGAAACGGTCTGAAAAATACGAGGAGCATGAAACGGTGTTCAAAAACAAGAAGAGCCTGAAAACGTGTGAAAAACATGAAGAGCCTGAAAAGGTGTGAAAATTATGAAGAGCTTCAAAAGTGTCAAAAATATGAGGAAAATGAAACGGTCTGAAAAATAGGAGGCTCATGAAACGGTGTTGAAAAACATGAAAAGCCTGAAAACGTGTCAAAAATATGAAGAGCTTCAGGCTGGCGGGTAAAGCTGGGAGGTACCGGCCGGGGGCGCCGGTTGGAGACATGATTGCAATGTGGGCCTTAGGATTTGAGCCAAAGAAAGAAGAAATTAAAAAGATGATAGCTGAAACTGACAAAGAAGGAATTGGCACCATTAATTTTGAAGAATTTTTTGCCATAATGAGTGTAAAAATGAGTGAAAAGGATGAAAAAGAAGAAATATTGAAGGCTTTCAAACTATTTGATGATGATGATACAGGAAGCGTACCACTGAACAATATCAAGAGGGTTGCTAAGGAGCTAGGGGAAAATTTAACAGATGATGAACTTCAGGAAATGCTTGATGAGGCTGATCATGATGGGGATGGAGAAAGAAACAAGGAAGAATTTTTGAAAATGATGCAAAAGACCACTCTTTATTAACACTGTCTTTTGTGCCTTTTGGAAAGTTGTTAACAAGTTTGTATTTGCTATAAGTTCCATAATAGCTGAATATATTCATTTTCAGTGTTTAAGTTTAGATACATAAACTGGTCTCTTGATGTCTAATCCATGTGAGAAGTTACATGTTGCTACCAATATGTTGTTAAATCTATAACATCAAGAAATAAAATGTAGTGACTTCCTTAAACTATGAATCTGAAGAACAGTATTAATTACAAGTGCTATTTTTTGAGACCCACGTTCTAAAACTTAGATTTTTTATTTAACTTATGGAAATTGGCCCCACATCATAAGCCAGCCATCACTTTCCCTATTATTTTCCTTTTGTGCAATTCTAAAAATGAACATTTGATTTTAAATGATTATTGAGATAAGTAAAGTCTTAAATATAACTGGCAGCATCAAAAGGTGTGAAAAATATAAAGAGCTTCAAACGGTGTCAAAAATGAGATGAGCATGACACTGTCTGAAAAATAGGAGGAGCATGAAATGGTGTTCAAAAACATGAAGAGCCTGAAAAGGTGTGAAATCCATGAAGAGCTTCAAAAGGTGTGAAAAATATGAGGAGCATGAAACGGTCTAAAAATAGGAGGAGCATGAAGTGGTGTTGAAAAACATAAAGAGCTTGAAAAGTTGTGAAAAATATGAGAAGCATAAAACGGTCTGAAAAATAGGAGGAGCATGAAGCGGTGTTGAAAAACATGAAGAGACTGAAAACGTGTGAAAAATATTAAGAGCTTCAAAAGGTGTCAAAAATATGAGGAGCATGAAACGGTCTGAAAAGTAGGAGGAGCATGAAGTAGTGTTGAAAAACATGAAGAGACTGAAAACGTGTGAAAAATATTAAGAGCTTCAAAAGGTGTCAAAAATATGAGGAGCATGAAACGGTCTGAAAAATAGGAGGAGCATGAAGTAGTGTTGAAAAATATGAAGAGCCTGAAAAGGGGTGAAAAATATGAAGAGCTTCAAGAGGTGTGAAAAATATGAGGAGCATGAAACGGTCTGAAAAATCGGAGGAGCATGAAGCGGTGTTGAAAAACATGAAGAGCCTGAAAAAGTGTGAAAAATATGAGGAGCTTGAAAAGAAGTGAAATACATGAGGAGCATTAAACGGTCTGAAAAATAGGAGGAGCATGAAGCGGTGTTGAAAAACATGAAGAGCCTGAGAAGGGGTGAAAAATATGAAGAGCTTCAAGAGGTGTGAAAAATATGAGGAGCATTAAACGGTCTGAAAAATAGGAGGAGCATGAAGCGGTTTTCCAAAACATGAAGAGCCTGAAAAAGTGTGAAAAATATGAGGAGCTTGAAAAGAAGTGAAATACATGAGGAGCATTAAACGGTCTGAAAAATAGGAGGAGCATGAAGCGGTGTTGAAAAACATGAAGAGCCTGAAATGGTGTGAAAAATATGAAGAGCTTCAAAAGGTGTCAAAAATGAGATGAGCATGACACTGTCTGAAAAATAGGAGGAGCATGAAATGGTGTTCAAAAACATGAAGAGGCTGAACAGGTGTGAAATCCATGAAGAGCTTCAAAAGGTGTGAAAAATATGAGGAGCATGAAACGGTCTGAAAAATAGGAGGAGCATGAAGTGGTGTTGAAAAACATAAAGAGCTTGAAAATGTGTGAAAAATATGAGAAGCATTAAACGGTCTGAAAAATAGGAGGAGCATGAAGTGGTGTTGAAAAACATAAAGAGTTTGAAAAGGTGTGAAAAATATGAGAAGCATTAAACGGTCTGAAAAATAGGAGGAGCATGAAGCGGTGTTGAAAAACATGAAGTGACTGAAAACGTGTGAAAAATATGAGGAGCTTGAAAAGAAATGAAATACATGAGGAGCATTAAACGGTCTGAAAAATAGGAGGAGCATGAAGCGGTGTTCAAAAACATGAAGAGCCTGAAATGGTGTGAAAAATATGAAGAGATTCAAAAGGTGTGAAAAATATGAGGAGCATGAAACGGTCTGAAAAATAGGAGGAGCATGAACCTGTGTTGAAAAACATGAAGAGCCTAAAAAGGTGTGAAAAATATGAAGAGCCTCAAAACGTGTCAAAAATATGAGGAGCATGAAACGGTCTGAAAAATAGGAGGAGCATGAAGCGGTGTTGAAAAACATAAAGAGCCTGAAAACGTGTGAAAAATATAAATAGCTTCAAAAGCTGTGAGAAATATGAAGAGCTTTAAAAGGTGTCAAAAATGAGGAGAGCATGAAACGGTCTACAAAATAGGAGGAGCATGAAGTGGTGTTGAAAAACATGAAGAGCCTGAAAAGTTGTGAAATATATGAAGAGCTTCAAAAGGTGTCAAAAATATGAGGAGCATGAAACGGTCTGAAAAATAGGAGGAGCATGAAACGGTGTTCAAAAACATAAAGAGCCTGAAAAGATGTCAAAAATATGAAGAGCTTCAAAAGGTGTCAAAAATATGAGGAGCATGAAACGGTCGGAAAAATATGAGGAGCATGAAGCGATGTTCAAAAACATGGAGAGCCTGAAAAGGTGTGAAAAATATTAAGAGCTTCAAAAGGTGTCAAAAATATGAGGAGCATTAAACCGTCTGAAGAATAGGAGGAGCATGAATCGGTGTTTAAAACATGAAGAGTCTGAAAAGGTGTGAAAAATATGAAGAGCTTCAAAAGGTGTCAAAAACATGAGGAGCATGAAACAGTCTGAAAAATAGGAGGAGTATGAAGTGGTGTTGAGAAACATGAAGAGCCTGAAAAGGTGTGAAAAATATGAAGAGCTTCAAAGGGTGTGAAATTCATGAGGAGCATGAAACGGTCTGAAATATAGGAGGAGCATGAAGCTGGGCTCAAAAACATGAAGAACCTGAAAAGGTGTGAAAAAATGAAGACCTTCAAAAGGTGTCAAAAATATGAGGAGCATTAAACGGTCTGAAAAATAGGAGGAGCATGAAACGGTGTTCAAAAACAAGAAGAGCCTAAAAACGTGTGAAAAACATGAAGAGACTGAAAAGGTGTGAAAATTATGAAGAGCTTCAAAAGGTGTCAAAAATATGAGGAAAATGAAACGGTCTGAAAAATAGGAGGCTCATGAAACGGTGTTGAAAAACATGAAAAGCCTGAAAACGTGTCAAAAATATGAAGAGCTTCAGGCTGACGGGTAAAGCTGGGAGGTTCCGGCCGGGGGCGCAGGTTGGAGACATGATTGCAATGTGGGCCTTAGGATTTGAGCCAAAGAAAGAAGAAATTAAAAAGATGATAGCTGAAACTGACAAAAAAGGAATTGGCACCATTAATTTTGAAGAATTTTTGCCATAATGAGTGTAAAAATGAGTGAAAAGGGTGAAAAAGAAGAAATATTGAAGGCTTTCAAACTATTTGATGATGATGATACAGGAAGTATATCATTGAACAATATCAAGAGGGTTGGTAAGGAGCTAGGGGAAAATTTAACAGATGATGAACTTCAGGAAATGCTTGATGAGGCTGATCATGATGGGGATGGAGAAATAAACAAGGAAGAATTTTTGAAAATGATGCAAAAGACCACTCTTTATTAACACTGTCTTTTGTGCCTTTTGGAAAGTTGTTAACAAGTTTGTATTTGCTATAAGTTCCATAATAGCTGAATATATTCATTTTCAGTGTTTAAGTTTAGATACATAAACTGGTCTCTTGATGTCTAATCCATGTGAGAAGTTACATGTTGCTACCAATATGTTGTTAAATCTATAACATCAAGAAATAAAATGTAGTGACTTCCTTAAACTATGAATCTGAAGAACAGTATTAATTACAAGTGCTATTTTTAGAGCCCCAGTTTCTAAAACTTGGATTTTTTATTTAACTTAAGGAACTTGGCCCCACATCATAAGCCAGCCATCACTTTCCCTATAATTTTCATTTTGTGCAACTCTAAAAATGAACATTTGCTTTTTAACTGATTATTCAGATATGTAAAGTCTTAAATAAAACTGGCAGCATCAAATGTGTGAAAAATATGAAGAGCTTCAAAAGGTGTCAAAAATGAGATGAGCATGACACTGTCTGAAAAATAGGAGGAGCATGAAACGGTGTTCAAAAACATGAAGAGCCTGAAAATGTGTGAAAAATATGAAGAGCTCCAAAAGGTGTCAAAAATATGAGGAGCATGAAAACGTCTGAAAAATAGGAGGAGCATGAAGCGATGTTGAAAAATATGAATAGCCTGAAAAAGTGTGAAAAATATGATGAGCTTCAAAAGGTGTGAAAAATATTAAGAGCTTCAAAAGGTGTCAAAAATGAGATGAGCATGAAACGGTCTGAAAAATAGTAGAAGCATGAAGCGGTGTTGAAAAAAATGAAGAGCCTGAAAAGGTGTGAAATACATGAAGAGCTTCAAAAGGTGTCAAAAATACGAGGAGGATGAAACGGTCTGAAAAACAGGAGGAGCATGAAGCCGTGTTGAAAAACATGAAGAGCCTGAAAAGGTGTTAAAAATATGAAGAGCTTCAAAAGTGTCAAAAACATGAGGAGCATGAAACGTTCAGAAATATAGGAGGTGCATGAAGTGGTGTTCAAAATCATGAAGAGCCTGAAAAGGTGTGAAGTATAGGAAGAGTTTCAAAAGTTGTGAAAAGTAAGAAGAGCTTCAAAAGGTGTCAAAAATGAGACAAGCATGAAACGGTCTGAAATATAGGAGTTGCATGAAGTGGTGTTCAAAAACATGAAGAGCGTGAAAAGGTGTGAAATATATGAAGAGCTTCAAAAGGTGTGAAATGTAAGAAGAGCTTCAAAAGTTGTCAAAAATGAGATGGGCATGAATCGGTCTGAAAAATAGGAGAAGCATGAAGCGGTGTTGAAAAACATGAAGAGTTTGAAAAGGTTTGAACAATATGAAGTGCTTCAAAAGGTGTCAAAAATAAGAAGAGCATGAAACGGTCTGAAAAATAGGAGGAGCATGAAGAGGTGTTCAAAAACATGAAGAGCCTAAAAGGTGTGAAAAATATGAAGAGCTGCAAAAGGTGTGAAAAATATGAAGAGTTACAAAAGGTGTCAAAAATGAGATGTGCATGAAACGGACTGAAAAATAGTAGGAGCATGAAGAGTTGTTGAAAAACATGAAGAGCCTGAAAAGGTGTGAAATATATGAAGAGCTTCAAAAGGTGTCAAAAGTATGAGGAGCATGAAACGGTCTGAAAAATAGGAGGAGCATGAAACGGTGTTGAAAAACATGAAGAGCCTGAAAACGTGTGAAAAATATGAAGACCTTCAAAAGGTGTGAAAAAATATGAAGAGCTTCAAAAGGTGTCAAAAATGAGATGTGCATAAAACGGACTGAAAAATAGGAGGAGCATGAAGTGGTGTTGAAAAACATGAAGGGCCTGAAAAGGTGTGAAAAATATGAAAAGCTTCAAAAGGTGTCAAAAATATGAAGAGCTTCAAAAGGTGTCAAAAAATGAGGAGCATTAAACGGTCTGAAAAATAGGAGAAGCATGAAACGGTGTTAAAAAAACATGAAGAGCCTGAAAAGTTGTGAAATATATGAAGAGCTTCAAAAGGTGTCAAAAATATGAGGAGCATGAAACTGTCTGAAAAATAGGAGGAGCATTAAGCGGTGTTCAAAAACATGAAAAGCCTGAAAAGGTGTGAAAACTATGAAGAACATCAAAAGTTGTCAAATATATGAGGAGCATGAAACGGTCTGAAAAATAGGAGGAGCATGAAACGGTGTTCAAAAGCATGAAGAGCCTGAAAAGGTGTGAAAAATATGAAGACCTTCAAAATGTGTAAAAAATATGAAGAGCTTCAAAAGGGGTCAAAAATACGAAGAGCTTCAAAAGGGGACAAAAATTAGATGAGCATGAAATGGTTTGAAAAATAGGAGGAGCATGAGGTGCTATTGAAAAACATGAAGAGCCTGAAAAGGTGTGAAATATATGAAGAGCTTCAAAAGGTGTAAAAAATATGAAGAGCTTCAAAAGGTGTCAAAAATATGAGGAGCATGAAGCGGTCTGAAAAATAGGAGGAGCATGAAACGGTGTTCAAAAACATGAAGAGCCTGAAAAGTTGTGAAAAATATGAAGAGATTCAAAAGTTGTGAAATACATGAGGAGCATGAACCGGTCTGAAAAATAGGAGGAGCATGAAGCGGTGTTGAAAAACATGAAGAGCCTGAAAAAGTGTGAAAAATATGAAGAGCTTCAAAAAGTGTCAAAAATATAAGGAGCATGAAACGGCCTGAAAAATAGGAGAAGCAAGAAGCGGGGTTGAAAAACATGAAGAGTCTGAAAAGCTGTGAAAAATATGAAGAGCTTCAAAAGGTGTGAAAAATATGAGAAGCATGAAACAGCCTGAAATTTAGGGAGAACATGAAGCGGTTTTGAAAAAAATAAAGAGCCTGAAAAGGTGTGAAAAATATGAAGAGCTTCAATAGGTGTCAAAAATATGAGGAGCATGAAGCGGTGTTGAAAAACATGAAGAGCCTGAAAAGGTGTGAAATATATGAAGAGGTTCAAAAGGTGTCAAAAATATGAGGAGCATGAAACGGTCTCAAAAATAGGAGGAGCATGAAGTGGTGTTCAAAAACATGAAGAGCCTGAAAAGGTGTGAAATATATGAAGAGGTTCAAAATGTGTCAAAAATATGAGGAGCATGAAACGGTCTCAAAAATAGGAGGAGCATGAAGTGGTGTTCAAAAACATGAAGAGCCTGAAAATGTGTGATAAATATGAAGATCTTAAAAAGGTGTCAAAAATATTAAGAGCATGAAACGGTCTGAAAAATAGAAGGAGCATGAAACGGTGTTCATAAACTTGAAGAGACTAAAAGGTGTGAAAAATATGAAGAGCTTCAAAAGGTGTCAAAAATATGAGGAGTATGAAACGTTCTGAAAAATAGGAGTAGCAAGAAACGGTGTTCAAAGACATGAAGAGCCTGAAAATGTGTGAAAAATATGAAAAGCTTCAAAAAGTGTGAAAAATATGAGGAGAATGAAAGGTTCTGAAAAATAGGAGTAGCATGAAACGGTGTTCAAAAGCATGAAGAGCCTGAAAAGGTGTGAAATATATGAAGAGCTTCAAAAGGTGTCAAAAATATGAAGAGCTTCAAACAGTGTGAAATACATGAGGAGCATGAAACGGTCTGAAAAATACGAGGAGCATGAAACGGTGTTCAAAAACAAGAAGAGCCTGAAAACGTGTGAAAAACATGAAGAGCCTGAAAAGGTGTGAAAATTATGAAGAGCTTCAAAAGTGTCAAAAATATGAGGAAAATGAAACGGTCTGAAAAATAGGAGGCTCATGAAACTTTGTTGAAAAACATGAAAAGCCTGAAAACGTGTCAAAAATATGAAGAGCTTCAGGCTGGCGGGTAAAGCTGGGAGGTACCGGCCGGGGGCGCCGGTTGGAGACATGATTGCAATGTGGGCCTTAGGATTTGAGCCAAAGAAAGAAGAAATTACAAAGATGATAGCTGAAACTGACAAAGAAGGAATTGGCACCATTAAGTTTGAAGAATTTTTTGCCATAATGAGTGTAAAAATGAGTGAAAAGGATGAAAAAGAAGAAATATTGAAGGCTTTCAAACTATTTGATGATGATGATACAGGAAGCATACCACTGAACAATATCAAGAGGGTTGCTAAGGAGCTAGGGGAAAATTTAACAGATGATGAACTTCAGGAAATGCTTGATGAGGCTGATCATGATGGGGATGAAGAAATAAACAAGGAAGAATTTTTGAAAATGATGCAAAAGACCACTCTTTATTAACACTGTCTTTTGTGCCTTTTGGAAAGTTGTTAACAAGTTTGTATTTGCTATAAGTTCCATAATAGCTGAATATATTCATTTTCAGTGTTTAAGTTTATATACATAAACTGGTCTCTTGATGTCTAATCCATGTGACAAGTTACATGTTGCTACCAATATGTTGTTAAAACTATAACATCAAGAAATAAAATGTAGTGACTTCCTTAAACTATGAATCTGAAGAACAGTATTAATTACAAGTGCTATTTTTTGAGACCCACGTTCTAAAACTTAGATTTTTTATTTAACTTATGGAAATTGGCCCCACATCATAAGCCAGCCATCACTTTCCCTATTATTTTCCTTTTGTGCAATTCTAAAAATGAACATTTGATTTTAAATGAATATTCAGATATGTAAAGTCTTAAATATAACTGGCAGCATCAAAAGTTGTGAAAAATATGAAGAGCTTCAAAAGGTGTCAAAAATGAGATGAGCATGACACTGTCTGAAAAATAGGAGGAGCATGAAACGGTGTCAAAAACATGAAGAGCCTGAAAAGGTGTGAAATCCATGAAGAGCTTCAAAAGGTGTGAAAAATATGAGGAGCATGAAACGGTCTAAAAAATAGGAGGAGCATGAAGTGGTGTTGAAAAACATAAAGAGCTTGAAAAGGTGTGAAAAATATGAGAAGCATTAAACGGTCTGAAAAATAGGAGGAGCATGAAGCGGTGTTGAAAAACATGAAGTGACTGAAAACGTGTGAAAAATATGAGGAGCTTGAAAAGAAGTGAAATACATGAGGAGCATTAAACGGTCTGAAAAATAGGAGGAGCATGAAGCGGTGTTGTAAAACATGAAGAGCCTAAAAAGGGGTGAAAAATATGAAGAGCTTCAAGAGGTGTGAAAAATATGAGGAGCCTTAAACGGTCTGAAAAATAGGAGGAGCATGAAGCGGTGTTCAAAAACATGAAGAGCCTGAAAAAGTGTGAAAAATATGAGGAGCTTGAACAGAAGTGAAATACATGAGGAGCATTAAACGGTCTGAAAAATAGGAGGAGCATGAAGCGGTGTTGAAAAACATGAAGAGCCTGAATATGTGTGAAAAATATGAAGAGCTTCAAAAGGTGTCAAAAATGAGATGAGCATGAAACGGTCTGAAAAATAGAAGGAGCATGAAGCGGTGTTGAAAAACATGAAGAGCCTGAAAAGGTGTGTAATGTATGAAGAGTCTCAAAACGTGTCAAAAATATGAGGAGCATGAAACGGTCTGAAAAATAGGAGGAGCATGAACCTGTGTTGAAAAACATGAAGAGCCTAAAAAGGTGTGAAAAATATGAAGAGCCTCCAAACTTGTCAAAAATATGAGGAGCATGAAACGGTCTGAAAAATAGGAGGAGCATGAAGCGGTGTTGAAAAACATAAAGAGCCTGAAAACGTGTGAAAAATATAAAGAGCTTCAAAAGCTGTGAGAAATATGAAGAGCTTTAAAAGGTGTCAAAAATGAGGAGAGCATGAAACGGTCTACAAAATAGGAGGAGCATGAAGTGGTGTTGAAAAACATGAAGAGCCTGAAAAGTTGTGAAATATATGAAGAGCTTCAAAAGGTGTCAAAAATATGAGGAGCATGAAACGGTCTGAAAAATAGGAGGAGCATGAAACGGTGTTCAAAAACATAAAGAGCCTGAAAAGGTGTCAAAAATATTAAGAGCTTCAAAAGGTGTCAAAAATATGAGGAGCATGAAACGGTCGGAAAAATATGAGGAGCATGAAGTGATGTTCAAAAACATGGAGAGCCTGAAAAGGTGTGAAAAATATGAAGAGCTTCAAAAGGTGTCAAAAATATGAGGAGCATGAAACCGTCTGAAGAATAGGAGGAGCATGAATCGGTGTTTAAAACATGAAGAGTCTGAAAAGGTGTGAAAAATATGAAGAGCTTCAAAAGGTGTCAAAAACATGAGGAGCATGAAACAGTCTGAAAAATAGGAGGAGTATGAAGTGGTGTTGAGAAACATGCAGAGCCTGAAAAGGTGTGAAAAATATGAAGATCTTCAAAGGGTGTGAAATTCATGAGGAGCATGAAACGGTCTGAAATATAGGAGGAGCATGAAACGGTGTTCAAAAACAAGAAGAGCCTAAAAACGTGTGAAAAACATGAAGAGACTGAAAAGGTGTGAAAATTATGAAGAGCTTCAAAAGGTGTCAAAAATATGAGGAAAATGAAACGGTCTGAAAAATAGGAGGCTCATGAAACGGTGTTGAAAAACATGAAAAGCCTGAAAACGTGTCAAAAATATGAAGAGCTTCAGGCTGGCGGGTAAAGCTGGGAGGTTCCGGCCGGGGGCGCAGGTTGGAGACATGATTGCAATGTGGGCCTTAGGATTTGAGCCAAAGAAAGAAGAAATTAAAAAGATGATAGCTGAAACTGACAAAGAAGGAATTGGCACCATTAATTTTGAAGAATTTTTTGCCATAATGAGTGTAAAAATGAGTGAAAAGGATGAAAAAGAAGAAATATTGAAGGCTTTCAAACTATTTGATGATGATGATACAGGAAGTATATCATTGAACAATATCAAGAGGGTTGCTAAGGAGCTTGGGGAAAATTTAACAGATGATGAACTTCAGGAAATGCTTGATGAGGCTGATCATGATGGGGATAGAGAAATAAACAAGGAAGAATTTTTGAAAATGATGCAAAAGACCACTCTTTATTAACACTGTCTTTTGTGCCTTTTGGAAAGTTGTTAACAAGTTTGTATTTGCTATAAGTTCCATAATAGCTGAATATATTCATTTTCAGTGTTTAAGTTTAGATACATAAACTGGTCTCTTGATGTCTAATCCATGTGAGAAGTTACATGTTGCTACCAATATGTTGTTAAATCTATAACATCAAGAAATAAAATGTAGTGACTTCCTTAAACTATGAATCTGAAGAACAGTATTAATTACAAGTGCTATTTTTAGAGCCCCAGTTTCTAAAACATGGATTTTTTATTTAACTTATGGAACTTGGCCCCACATCATAAGCCAGCCATCACTTTCCCTATTATTTTCATTTTGTGCAACTCTAAAAATGAACATTTGCTTTTTAACTGATTATTCAGATATGTAAAGTCTTAAATAAAACTGGCAGCATCAAATGTGTGAAAAATATGAAGAGCTTCAAAAGGTGTCAAAAATGAGATGTGCATGAAACGGACTGAAAAATAGTAGGAGCATGAAGAGTTGTTGAAAAACATGAAGAGCCTGAAAAGGTGTGAAATATATGAAGAGCTTCAAAAGGTGTCAAAAATATGAGGAGCATGAAACTGTCTGAAAAATAGGAGGAGCATTAAGCGGTGTTCAAAAACATGAAAAGCCTGAAAAGGTGTGAAAACTATGAAGAACATCAAAAGTTGTCAAATATATGAGGAGCATGAAACGGTCTGAAAAATAGGAGGAGCATGAAACGGTGTTCAAAAGCATGAAGAGCCTGAAAAGGTGTGAAAAATATGAAGACCTTCAAAATGTGTAAAAAATATGAAGAGCTTCAAAAGGGGTCAAAAATACGAAGAGCTTCAAAAGGGGACAAAAATTAGATGAGCATGAAATGGTTTGAAAAATAGGAGGAGCATGAGGTGCTATTGAAAAACATGAAGAGCCTGAAAAGGTGTGAAATATATGAAGAGCTTCAAAAGGTGTAAAAAATATGAAGAGCTTCAAAAGGTGTCAAAAATATGAGGAGCATGAAGCGGTCTGAAAAATAGGAGGAGCATGAAACGGTGTTCAAAAACATGAAGAGCCTGAAAAGTTGTGAAAAATATGAAGAGATTCAAAAGTTGTGAAATACATGAGGAGCATGAACCGGTCTGAAAAATAGGAGGAGCATGAAGCGGTGTTGAAAAACATGAAGAGCCTGAAAAAGTGTGAAAAATATGAAGAGCTTCAAAAAGTGTCAAAAATATAAGGAGCATGAAACGGCCTGAAAAATAGGAGAAGCAAGAAGCGGGGTTGAAAAACATGAAGAGTCTGAAAAGCTGTGAAAAATATGAAGAGCTTCAAAAGGTGTGAAAAATATGAGAAGCATGAAACAGCCTGAAATTTAGGGAGAACATGAAGCGGTTTTGAAAAAAATAAAGAGCCTGAAAAGGTGTGAAAAATATGAAGAGCTTCAATAGGTGTCAAAAATATGAGGAGCATGAAGCGGTGTTGAAAAACATGAAGAGCCTGAAAAGGTGTGAAATATATGAAGAGGTTCAAAAGGTGTCAAAAATATGAGGAGCATGAAACGGTCTCAAAAATAGGAGGAGCATGAAGTGGTGTTCAAAAACATGAAGAGCCTGAAAAGGTGTGAAATATATGAAGAGGTTCAAAATGTGTCAAAAATATGAGGAGCATGAAACGGTCTCAAAAATAGGAGGAGCATGAAGTGGTGTTCAAAAACATGAAGAGCCTGAAAATGTGTGATAAATATGAAGATCTTAAAAAGGTGTCAAAAATATTAAGAGCATGAAACGGTCTGAAAAATAGAAGGAGCATGAAACGGTGTTCATAAACTTGAAGAGACTAAAAGGTGTGAAAAATATGAAGAGCTTCAAAAGGTGTCAAAAATATGAGGAGTATGAAACGTTCTGAAAAATAGGAGTAGCAAGAAACGGTGTTCAAAGACATGAAGAGCCTGAAAATGTGTGAAAAATATGAAAAGCTTCAAAAAGTGTGAAAAATATGAGGAGAATGAAAGGTTCTGAAAAATAGGAGTAGCATGAAACGGTGTTCAAAAGCATGAAGAGCCTGAAAAGGTGTGAAATATATGAAGAGCTTCAAAAGGTGTCAAAAATATGAAGAGCTTCAAACAGTGTGAAATACATGAGGAGCATGAAACGGTCTGAAAAATACGAGGAGCATGAAACGGTGTTCAAAAACAAGAAGAGCCTGAAAACGTGTGAAAAACATGAAGAGCCTGAAAAGGTGTGAAAATTATGAAGAGCTTCAAAAGTGTCAAAAATATGAGGAAAATGAAACGGTCTGAAAAATAGGAGGCTCATGAAACTTTGTTGAAAAACATGAAAAGCCTGAAAACGTGTCAAAAATATGAAGAGCTTCAGGCTGGCGGGTAAAGCTGGGAGGTACCGGCCGGGGGCGCCGGTTGGAGACATGATTGCAATGTGGGCCTTAGGATTTGAGCCAAAGAAAGAAGAAATTACAAAGATGATAGCTGAAACTGACAAAGAAGGAATTGGCACCATTAAGTTTGAAGAATTTTTTGCCATAATGAGTGTAAAAATGAGTGAAAAGGATGAAAAAGAAGAAATATTGAAGGCTTTCAAACTATTTGATGATGATGATACAGGAAGCATACCACTGAACAATATCAAGAGGGTTGCTAAGGAGCTAGGGGAAAATTTAACAGATGATGAACTTCAGGAAATGCTTGATGAGGCTGATCATGATGGGGATGAAGAAATAAACAAGGAAGAATTTTTGAAAATGATGCAAAAGACCACTCTTTATTAACACTGTCTTTTGTGCCTTTTGGAAAGTTGTTAACAAGTTTGTATTTGCTATAAGTTCCATAATAGCTGAATATATTCATTTTCAGTGTTTAAGTTTATATACATAAACTGGTCTCTTGATGTCTAATCCATGTGACAAGTTACATGTTGCTACCAATATGTTGTTAAAACTATAACATCAAGAAATAAAATGTAGTGACTTCCTTAAACTATGAATCTGAAGAACAGTATTAATTACAAGTGCTATTTTTTGAGACCCACGTTCTAAAACTTAGATTTTTTATTTAACTTATGGAAATTGGCCCCACATCATAAGCCAGCCATCACTTTCCCTATTATTTTCCTTTTGTGCAATTCTAAAAATGAACATTTGATTTTAAATGAATATTCAGATATGTAAAGTCTTAAATATAACTGGCAGCATCAAAAGTTGTGAAAAATATGAAGAGCTTCAAAAGGTGTCAAAAATGAGATGAGCATGACACTGTCTGAAAAATAGGAGGAGCATGAAACGGTGTCAAAAACATGAAGAGCCTGAAAAGGTGTGAAATCCATGAAGAGCTTCAAAAGGTGTGAAAAATATGAGGAGCATGAAACGGTCTAAAAAATAGGAGGAGCATGAAGTGGTGTTGAAAAACATAAAGAGCTTGAAAAGGTGTGAAAAATATGAGAAGCATTAAACGGTCTGAAAAATAGGAGGAGCATGAAGCGGTGTTGAAAAACATGAAGTGACTGAAAACGTGTGAAAAATATGAGGAGCTTGAAAAGAAGTGAAATACATGAGGAGCATTAAACGGTCTGAAAAATAGGAGGAGCATGAAGCGGTGTTGTAAAACATGAAGAGCCTAAAAAGGGGTGAAAAATATGAAGAGCTTCAAGAGGTGTGAAAAATATGAGGAGCCTTAAACGGTCTGAAAAATAGGAGGAGCATGAAGCGGTGTTCAAAAACATGAAGAGCCTGAAAAAGTGTGAAAAATATGAGGAGCTTGAACAGAAGTGAAATACATGAGGAGCATTAAACGGTCTGAAAAATAGGAGGAGCATGAAGCGGTGTTGAAAAACATGAAGAGCCTGAATATGTGTGAAAAATATGAAGAGCTTCAAAAGGTGTCAAAAATGAGATGAGCATGAAACGGTCTGAAAAATAGAAGGAGCATGAAGCGGTGTTGAAAAACATGAAGAGCCTGAAAAGGTGTGTAATGTATGAAGAGTCTCAAAACGTGTCAAAAATATGAGGAGCATGAAACGGTCTGAAAAATAGGAGGAGCATGAACCTGTGTTGAAAAACATGAAGAGCCTAAAAAGGTGTGAAAAATATGAAGAGCCTCCAAACTTGTCAAAAATATGAGGAGCATGAAACGGTCTGAAAAATAGGAGGAGCATGAAGCGGTGTTGAAAAACATAAAGAGCCTGAAAACGTGTGAAAAATATAAAGAGCTTCAAAAGCTGTGAGAAATATGAAGAGCTTTAAAAGGTGTCAAAAATGAGGAGAGCATGAAACGGTCTACAAAATAGGAGGAGCATGAAGTGGTGTTGAAAAACATGAAGAGCCTGAAAAGTTGTGAAATATATGAAGAGCTTCAAAAGGTGTCAAAAATATGAGGAGCATGAAACGGTCTGAAAAATAGGAGGAGCATGAAACGGTGTTCAAAAACATAAAGAGCCTGAAAAGGTGTCAAAAATATTAAGAGCTTCAAAAGGTGTCAAAAATATGAGGAGCATGAAACGGTCGGAAAAATATGAGGAGCATGAAGTGATGTTCAAAAACATGGAGAGCCTGAAAAGGTGTGAAAAATATGAAGAGCTTCAAAAGGTGTCAAAAATATGAGGAGCATGAAACCGTCTGAAGAATAGGAGGAGCATGAATCGGTGTTTAAAACATGAAGAGTCTGAAAAGGTGTGAAAAATATGAAGAGCTTCAAAAGGTGTCAAAAACATGAGGAGCATGAAACAGTCTGAAAAATAGGAGGAGTATGAAGTGGTGTTGAGAAACATGCAGAGCCTGAAAAGGTGTGAAAAATATGAAGATCTTCAAAGGGTGTGAAATTCATGAGGAGCATGAAACGGTCTGAAATATAGGAGGAGCATGAAACGGTGTTCAAAAACAAGAAGAGCCTAAAAACGTGTGAAAAACATGAAGAGACTGAAAAGGTGTGAAAATTATGAAGAGCTTCAAAAGGTGTCAAAAATATGAGGAAAATGAAACGGTCTGAAAAATAGGAGGCTCATGAAACGGTGTTGAAAAACATGAAAAGCCTGAAAACGTGTCAAAAATATGAAGAGCTTCAGGCTGGCGGGTAAAGCTGGGAGGTTCCGGCCGGGGGCGCAGGTTGGAGACATGATTGCAATGTGGGCCTTAGGATTTGAGCCAAAGAAAGAAGAAATTAAAAAGATGATAGCTGAAACTGACAAAGAAGGAATTGGCACCATTAATTTTGAAGAATTTTTTGCCATAATGAGTGTAAAAATGAGTGAAAAGGATGAAAAAGAAGAAATATTGAAGGCTTTCAAACTATTTGATGATGATGATACAGGAAGTATATCATTGAACAATATCAAGAGGGTTGCTAAGGAGCTTGGGGAAAATTTAACAGATGATGAACTTCAGGAAATGCTTGATGAGGCTGATCATGATGGGGATAGAGAAATAAACAAGGAAGAATTTTTGAAAATGATGCAAAAGACCACTCTTTATTAACACTGTCTTTTGTGCCTTTTGGAAAGTTGTTAACAAGTTTGTATTTGCTATAAGTTCCATAATAGCTGAATATATTCATTTTCAGTGTTTAAGTTTAGATACATAAACTGGTCTCTTGATGTCTAATCCATGTGAGAAGTTACATGTTGCTACCAATATGTTGTTAAATCTATAACATCAAGAAATAAAATGTAGTGACTTCCTTAAACTATGAATCTGAAGAACAGTATTAATTACAAGTGCTATTTTTAGAGCCCCAGTTTCTAAAACATGGATTTTTTATTTAACTTATGGAACTTGGCCCCACATCATAAGCCAGCCATCACTTTCCCTATTATTTTCATTTTGTGCAACTCTAAAAATGAACATTTGCTTTTTAACTGATTATTCAGATATGTAAAGTCTTAAATAAAACTGGCAGCATCAAATGTGTGAAAAATATGAAGAGCTTCAAAAGGTGTCAAAAATGAGATGTGCATGAAACGGACTGAAAAATAGTAGGAGCATGAAGAGTTGTTGAAAAACATGAAGAGCCTGAAAAGGTGTGAAATATATGAAGAGCTTCAAAAGGTGTCAAAAATATGAGGAGCATGAAACGGTCTGAAAAATAGGAGGAGCATGAAGCAGTGTTGAAAAACATGAAGAGCCTGAAAAGGTGTGCAGTACATGAAGAGCTTCAAAATTTGTCAAAAATATGAGGAGCATAAAAATGTATGAAAAATAGGAGGAGCATGAAGCTTTTTTGAAAAATATGAAGAGCCTGAAAAGGTGTGAAAAATATGAAGAGCTTCAAAATGGTGTCAAAAATATGAGGAGCATGAACTGGACTGAAAAATAGGAGGAGAATGAAACGGTGTTCAAAAACATGAAGAGCCTGAAAAGGTGTGAAAAATATGAAGAGCTCAAAAGGTGTGAAATACATGAGGAGAATGAAATGGTCTGAAAAATAGGAGGAGCATGAAGCGGTGTTGAAAAACATGAACTGCCTGAAAAGCTGTGAAAAATATGAAGAGCTTCAAAAGGTGTGAAAAATATGAAGAGCTTCAACAGGTGTCAAAAATATGAGGAGCATGAAACGTTCTGAAAAAAAGGAGGAGCATGAAACGGTATTCAAAACATGAAGAGCTTGAAAAGGTGTGAAAAATATGAAGAGCTTCAAAACCTGTCAAAAGTATGAGGAGCATGAAATGGTCTGAAAAGTAGGAGGAGCATGAAGCAGTGTTGAAAAACATGAAGAGCCTGAAAAGTTGTGAAATATATGAAGAGCTTCAAAAGGTGTCAAAAATATCAGATGAGAGAGACACGGTGTTCAAAAACGTGAAGAGCCTGAAAAGATGTGAAAAAAACGAAGAGATTCAAAAGATGTCAAAAATAGGAGGAGCCTGAAACGGTGTTGAAAAACATGAAGAGCATGAAAAACTGTGAAAAATATGAAGAGCTTCAAAAGGTGTCAAAAATATGAGGAGTATGAAAAGGTCAGAAAAATAGGAGGAGCATGAAGCAGTGTTGAAAAACATGAAAAGCCTGAAAAGGTGTGAAAAATATGAAGAGCTTCAAAAGGTGTGAAAATTATGAAGAGCTTCAAGGGGTGAAAAATATGAGGAGCATGAAACGGTCTGAAAAATAGGAGAAGCATGAAGCGGTGTTGAAAAACATGAACAGCCTGAAAAGGTGTGAAAAATATGAAGAGCTTCAAAAGGTGTGAAAAATATGAGGTGCATAAAACGGTCTGAAAAATAGGAGGAGCATGATGCTTTGTTGAAAAACATGAAGAGCCTGAAAAGGTGGGAAATATATGAAGAGCTTCAAAGGTGTCAAAAATATGAGGAGCATGAAACGGTCTGAAAAATAGGAGGAGCCTGAAGTGGTGTTGAAAAACATGAAGAGCCAGAAAAGGTGTGAAATATATGAAGAGCTTCAAAAGTTGTCAAAAATATGAGGAGCATGAAACGGTCTGAAAAATAGGAGGAGCATGAAACAGTGTTCAAAAACATGAAGAGCCTGAAAAGGTGTGAAAAACATGAAGAGCTTCAAAAGGTTTAAAAAATATGAAGAGCTTCAAAAGCTGTGAAATAGATGAGGAGCATGAAACGGTCTGAAAAATAGGAGGAGCATGAAGCTGTGTTCAAAAACATGAAGAGCCTGAAAAGGTGTGAAGTACATGAAGAGCTTCAAAAGTTGTGAAAAATATGAGGAGCATGAAAATGTATGAAAAATGGGAGGAGCATGAACCGGTGTTGAAAAACATGAAGAGCCTGAAAAGGTGTGAAAAATATGAAGAGCTTCAAAGGTGTCAAAAATATGAGGAGCATGAAACGGTGTTCAAAAACATGGAAAGCAAGAAAATGTGTGAAAAATATGAAGAGCTTCAAAAGGTGTCAAAAATATGAGGAGCATGAAACGGTCTGAAAAATAGGAGGAAAATGAAGCGGTGTTGAAAAACATGAAGAGCTTGAAAAGGTGTGAAAAATATGAAGAGTTGGAAAATGTGTCAAAAATATGAAGAGCAGGAAACGGTCTGAAAAATAGGAGGAGCATGAAGTGGTGTTGAAAAACATGAAGAGCCTGAAAAGCTGTGAAAAATATGAAGAGCATCAAAACCTGTCAAAATATGAGGAGCATAAAACGGTGTTCAAAAACATGAAACGCCTGAAAAGGTGTGCAATATATGAACAGCTTCAAAAGGTGTCAAAAATAGGAGGAGCATGAAGCGGTGTAGAAAAACATGAAGACCCTAAAAAGCTTTGAAAAATATGAAGACCTTCAAATCGTGTCAAAAATATGAGGAGCATGAAACCGTCTGAAAATTGGAGGAGCATGAAGCAGTGTTGAAAAACATGAAGACCCTGAAAAGGTGTGAAAAATATGAAGAGCTTCAAATCGTGTCAAAAATATGAGGAGCATGAAACGGTCTGAAAATTGGAGGAGCATGAAGCGGTGTTGAAAAACATGAAGAGCCTGAAAAGGTGTGAAAAATATGAAGAGCTTCAAAAGGTGTCAAAAATATGAGGAGCATGAAACGGTTTGAAAAATAGGAGGAGAATGAAACGGTGTTCAAAAACATGAAGAGCCTGAAAAGGTGTGAAAAATATGAAGAGCTTCAAAAGGTGTCAAAAATAGGAGGAGCATGAAACGGTCTGAAAAATAGGAGCAGCATGAAGCGGTGTAAAAAACATGAAGAGCCTGAAAACGTGTGAAAGATATGAAGACCTTCAAAAGGTGTCAAAAATATGAGGAGCATGAAACGGTCTGAAAAATAGGAGCAGCATGAAGCGGTGTAATAAACATGAAGAGCCTGAAAAGGTGTGAAAAATATGAAGAGCTTCAAAAGGTGTGAAAAAAATGAAGAGCTTCAAAACGTGTCAAAAATATGAGGAGCATGAAACGGTCTGATAAATAGGAGGAGCAAGAAGCGGTGTTGAAAAACATTAAGAGCCTGAAAACGTTTGAAAAATATGAAGAGCTTCAAAAGGTGTAGAAAATATGAAGAGCTTCAAAATGTGTCAAAAGCGAGATGAGTATGAAACGGTCTGAAAAATAGGAAGAACATGAAATGGTGTTGAAAAACATGAAGAGCCTGAAAATGTGTGAAATATATGAAGAGCTTCAAAATGTGTCAGAAATGAGAGAAGCATGAAACGGTCTGAAAAATAGGATGAGCAAGAAGGGGTGTTGAAAAACATGAAGAGCCTGAAAACGTTTGAGAAATATGAAGAGCTTCAAAAGGTGTGAAAAATATGAAGAGCTTCAAAAGTTGTTAAAAAGGAGATGAGCATGACACAGTTTGAAAAATAGGAGGAGCATGAAACCGTGTTCAAAAACATGAAGAGCCTAAAAAGGTTGAAAAATATGAAGAGCCTCAAAAGGTGTGAAATACATGAGGAGCATGAAACGGTCTGAAAAATAGGAGGAGCATGAAGCTGTGTTCAAAAACATGAGAGCTTGAAAAGGTGTGAAAAAAATGAAGAGCTTTAAAAGGTGTGAAAAATACGAGGAGCATAAAACGGTCTGAAAAATAGTAGGAGCATGAAGCGGCGTTGAAAAACATGAAGAGCCTGAAAACGTGTGAAAAATATGAAGAGCTTTCAAAGGTGTCAAAAATGAGATGCGCAGGAAACGGTCTGAAAAATAGGAGGAGCATGAAGCGGTGTTCAAAAACATGAAGAGCCTGAAAAGGTGTGAAAAATATGAAGAGCTTCAAAATGTTTCAAAAATATGAGGAGCATGAAACGGTCTGAAAAGTAGGAGGAGCAAGAAGTGGTCGTCAAAAACATGAAGAGCCTGAAAAGGTGTGAAAAATATGAAGAGCTTCAAAAGGTGTCAAAAATATGAGGAGCATGAAACAGTCTGAAAAATAGGAGGAGCATGTAGTGGTGTTCAAAAACATGAAGAGCCTTAAAAGGTGTGAAAAATATGAAGAGCTTTAAAGGTGTGAAAATTATGAGGAGCATGAAACCGTCAGAAAAATATGAGGAGCATGACACGGTGTTGAAAAACATGAAGAGCCTTAAAATGTGAGAAAAATATGAAGAGATTTAAAGGTGTGAAAAATATGAGGAGCATGAAACCGTCAGAAAAATAGGAGGAGCATGACACGGTGTTGAAAAATATGAAGAGCATGAAAAGGTGTGAAAAATAGGAAGAGATTCAAAACCTGTCAAAAATATGAGGAGCCTGAAACATTCTGAAAAATAGCAGAAGCATGAAGTGGTGTTGAAAAAGACGAAGAGCCTGAAAAGGTGTGAAAATATGAAGAGCTTCAAAAGGAGTCAAAAATATGAGGAGCATGAAAAGGTCTGAAAAATAGGAGGAGCATGAAGCGGTGTTCAAAAACATGAAGAGCCTGAAAAGTTGTGAAAAATTTGAAGAGCTTCAAAAGGTGTGAAATACATGAGGAGCATGAAACGGTCTGAAAAAAAGTAGGAGCATGAAGCGGTGTTCAAAAACTTGAAGAGTCTGAAAAGATGTGAAATATATGAAGAGCTTCAAAAGGTGTCTAAAATATGAGGAGCATGAAACGGTCTGAAATATAGGAGGAGCAAGAAGCGGTGTTCAAAAACATGAAGAGCCTGAAAAGGTGCGAAAAATATGAAGAGCTTCAAAAGGTGTGTAATATATGAGGAGCATGAAACGGTCTAAAAAATAGGAGGAGGTGAAGCGGTGTTGAAAAACGTGAAGAGCCTGTAAAGGAGTGTAATAAATGAAGAGCTTCAAAAGGTGTGAGAAATATGAAGAGCTTCAACAGGTGTCAAAAATGAGATGAACATGAAATGGTCTGAAAAACAGGAGGAGCATGAAGTGGTGTTGATAAACATGAAGAGACTGAAAAGTTGTGAAATACATGAAGAGCTTCAAAAGGTGTCAAAAATATGAGTAGTATGAAACGGTCTGAAAAAGAAGAGGAGCATGAAGCGGCGTTCAAAAACATGAAGAGCCTGAAAAGGTGTGAAAAATTTGAAGAGCTTCAAAATGTGTGAAATACATGAGGAGCATGAAACGGTCTGAAAAAAATGAGGAGCATGAAGCGGTGTTCAAAACCTTTAAGACTCTGAAAAGGTGTGAAATATATGAAGAGCTTCAAAAGCTGTCAAAAATATGAGGAGCATGAAACGGTCTGAAAAATTGGAGGAGCATGAAGTGGTGTAAAAATACATGAAGAGCCTGAAGAGGTATGAAAAATTCGAAGAGCTTCAAAAGGTGTGAAATACATGAGGAGCAGGAAACTGTCTGAAAAATTGGAGGAGCATGAAACGGTGTTCAAAAACATGAAGAGCCTGAAAAGGTGTGAAATAAATGAAGAGCCTCAAAACGTGTCAAAAATATGAAGAGCATGAAACGGTCTGAAAAATAGGAGAAACATGATGCGGTGTTCAAAAACATTAAGAGCCTGAAAAGGTGTGAAAAATATGAAGAGCTTCAAAAGGTGTGAAAGACATGAGGAGCATAAAACGATCTGAAAAATGGGAGGCGCATGAAACCGTGTTCAAAAACATTAAGAGCCTGAAAAGGTGTGAAAAATATGAAGAGATGCAAGAGGTGTGAAATACAGGAGGAGCATGAAACGGTCTGAAAAATAGGAGGAGCATGAAGTGGTGTTCAAAAACATGAAGAGCCTGAAAAAGTGTGAAAAATATTAAGAGCTTCAAATGGTGTGAAAAATAAGACGAGCATGAAGCGGTGTGGAAAAACATGAAGAGCCCCAAAACGTGTGAAAAATATGAAGAGCTTCAAAAGGTGTGAAAAATATGAAGAGCTTCAAAAGGTGTCAAAAATGAAATAAGCATGAAACGGTCTGAAAAATAGGAGGACCATGAATAGTTGTTCAAAAACATGAAGAGCCTGAACATGTGTGAAACATATGAAGAGCTTCCAAAGGTGTCAAAAATGAAATGAGCATGAAACGGCCTGA
The DNA here is from genome assembly GCF_033118175.1 of Dama dama. Lineage (NCBI taxonomy): Eukaryota > Metazoa > Chordata > Mammalia > Artiodactyla > Cervidae > Dama > Dama dama. The sequence continues at coordinate 7,914,531 of NW_026870899.1, forward strand.
AAAATAGGAGGAGCATGAAGCGGTGTTTAACAACATGAAGAGCCTGAAATGATGTGAAAAATATGAAGAGCTTCAAAAGATGTCAAAAGTATGAGGAGCATGAAACGGTCTGAAAAATAGGAGAATGAAACGGTGTTCAAAAATATGAAGAGCCTGAAAAGGTGTGAAAAATTTAAAGAGCTTCACAAGGTGTCAAATACATGAGGTGCATGAAACGGTCTGAAAAATAGGAGGAGCATGAAGCGATGTTCAAAAACATGAAGAGCCTGAAAAGGTGTGGAAAATTTGAAGAGCTTCAAAAGGTGTGAAATATATGAGGAGCATGAAACGGTCTGAAAAATAGGAGGAGCATGAAGCGGTGTTCAAAAACATGAAGAGTCTAAAAAGGTGTGATATATATGAAGAGCTTCAAAAAGTGTCAAAAATATGAGGAGCATGAAAAGGTCTGAAAAATAGGAGGAGCATGAAGCGGTGTTGAAAAATATGAAGAGCCTCAAAAGGTGTGAAAAATATGAAGAGATTCAAAAGGTGTTAAAAATATGAAGAGCTTCAGAAAGTGCCAAAAATGTGATGAGCATGAAATGGTCTGAAAAGAAGTAGGAGCATGAAATGGTGTTGAAAAACATGAAGAGCCTAAAAAGGTGTAAAATATATGAAGAGATTCAAAAGGTGTCAAAAATATAAGGAGCATGAAACGGTTTGGGAAATAGGACGAGCATGAAGTGGTGTTGAAATACATGAAGAGCCTGAAAAGATGTGAAATATATGAAGAGCTTCAAAATGTGTCAACAATATGAGGAGCATGAACCGGTCTGAGAAATAGGAGGAGCATGAAGTGGTGCTGAAAAACATGAAGAACCTAAAAAAGTGTGAAATATATGAAGAGCTTCAAAAGGTGTGAAAAATATTAGGACCTTCAAAAGCTGTCAAAAATGAGATGAGCATGAAGCGATCTGAAAAATAGGAGGAGAATGAGGTACCTTTGAAAAACATGAAGAGCCTGAAAAACTGTGAAATATATGAAGAGCTTCAAAAGGTGTGAAAAATATGAATAGCTTCAAAAGGTGACAAAATATGAGGAGAATGAAACGGTCTGAAAAATAGGAGGAGCAGGAAGCGGGGTTTAAAAACATAAAGAGCCTGAAAAGGTGTGAAAAATATGAAGAGCTTGAAAATGTGTCAAAAATATGAGTAACCTGAAACGGTCTGAAAAATAAGAGGAGCTTGAAATGGTGTTCAAAAACATGAAGAGCCTGAAAAGGTGTGAAAAATATGAAGAGCTTCAAAATGTGTGAAATACATTAGGAGCAAGAAACGGTCTGTAAAATAGGAGAATCATGAAACGGTGTTGAAATACATGAAGAGCCTGAAAAGGTGTGAAATATATGAAGAGCTTCAAAAGGTGTGAAAAATATGAGGAGCATGAAACGGTCTGAAAAATAGGAGAGGCTGAAACTTTGTGGAAATACATGAAGACCCAAAAAAATGTGTGAAAAATATGAAGAGCTTCAAAAGGAGTGAAATTCATGAGGAGCATGAAACGGTCTGAAAATTAGGAAGAGCATGAAGTGGTGTTGAAACACATGAAGAGTCTGAAAAGGTGTGAAAAATATGAAGGGCTTCAAAAGGTGTGAAAAATATGAGGAGCATGAAACGGTCTGAAAAATAAGAGGAGCATGAAGCCGTATTGAAAAACGTGTAGAGCCAGAAAAGGTGTGAAAAATATGAAGAGCTTCAAAATGTGTCAAAAATATGAGGAGTATGAAACCGTCTGAAAAATAGGAGCAGCATGAAGCGCTGTTCAAAAACATGAAGAGACTGAAAAGGTGTGAAAAATATGAAGAGCTTCAAATGGTGTGAAATACATGAGGAGTTTGAAACGGTCTGAAAATTGTAGGAGCATGAAGCGTTGTACAAAAACATGAAGAGCCTGATGTGTGAAAAATATGAAGAGCTTCAAAAGGTGTGAAAAATAGGAGGAGCATGAAGCTTTGTTGAAAAACATGAAGAGCCTGAAAACGTGTGAAATATATGAAGAGCTTCAAAAGGTGTGAAAAATAGGAGGAGCATGAAACGGTGCTCAAAAACATGAAGAGCCTGAAAAGGTGTGAAAAATATGAAGAACTGCAAAAATTATGAAAAATATGAGGAACATGAAACGGTCTTAAAAATAGGAGGAGCATGAAGTGGTGTTGAAAAACATGAAGAGCCTGAAATGGTGTGAAATATATGAGGAACTTCAAAAGGTGTCAAAAATAAGAAGAGCATGAAACAGTCTGCAAAATAGAAGAGCATGAAGTGGTGTTGAAAAACATGAAGAGCCTGAAAAGGTGTGATAAATATGAATAGCTACAAAAGGTGTCAAAAATATGAGGAGCATGAAACGGTCTGAAAAATAGGAGGAGCATGACGCGCTGTTTAAAAACATGAAGAACCTGAAAAGGTGTGAAAAATATGAAGAGCTTCAAAAGGTGTGAAAGACATGAGGAGCATAAAACGATCTGAAAAATGGGAGGCGCATGAAACCGTGTTCAAAAACATTAAGAGCCTGAAAAGGTGTGAAAAATATGAAGAGATGCAAGAGGTGTGAAATACATGAGGAGCATGAAACGGTCTGAAAAATAGGAGGAGCATGAAGTGGTGTTCAAAAACATGAAGAGCCTGAAAAAGTGTGAAAAATATTAAGAGCTTCAAATGGTGTGAAAAATAAGATGAGCATGAAGCGGTGTGGAAAAACATGAAGAGCCCCAAAACGTGTGAAAAATATGAAGAGCTTCAAAAGGTGTGAAAAATATGAAGAGCTTCAAAAGGTGTCAAAAATGAAATAAGCATGAAACGGTCTGAAAAATAGGAGGACCATGAATAGGTGTTCAAAAACATGAAGAACCTGAACATGTGTGAAACATATGAAGAGCTTCCAAAGGTGTCAAAAATGAAATGAGCATGAAACGGCCTGAAAAATAGGAGGAGCATGAAGCGGTGTTTAAAAACATGAAGAGCCTGAAATGATGTGAAAAATATGAAGAGCTTCAAAAGATGTCAAAAGTATGAGGAGCATGAAACGGTCTGAAAAATAGGAGGAGAATGAAACGGTGTTCAAAAATATGAAGAGCCTGAAAAGGTGTGAAAAATTTAAAGAGCTTCACAAGGTGTCAAATACATGAGGTGCATGAAACGGTATGAAAAATAGGAGGAGCAAGAAGCGGTGTTCAAAAACATCAAGAGTCTGAAAAGGTGTGAAATATATGAAGAGCTTCAAAAGGTGTCAAAATTATGAGCAGCATGAAACGGTCTGAAAAATAGGAGGAGCATGAAGCGATGTTCAAAAACATGAAGAGCCTGAAAAGGTGTGGAAAATTTGAAGAGCTTCAAAAGGTGTGAAATATATGAGGAGCATGAAACGGTCTGAAAAATAGGAGGAGCATGAAGCGATGTTGAAAAATATGAAGAGCCTCAAAAGGTGTGAAAAATATGAAGAGATTCAAAAGGTATTAAAAATATGAAGAGCTTCAGAAAGTGCCAAAAATATGATGAGCATGAAATGGTCTGAAAAGAAGGAGGAGCATGAAATGGTGTTGAAAAACATGAAGAGCGTAAAAAAGTGTAAAATATATGAAGAGATTCAAAAGGTGTCAAAAATATAAGGAGCATGAAACGGTTTGGGAAATAGGACGAGCATGAAGTGGTGTTGAAATACATGAAGAGCCTGAAAAGATGTGAAATATATGAAGAGCTTCAAAATGTGTCAACAATATGAGGAGCATGAACCGGTCTGACAAATAGGAGGAGCATGAAGTGGTGCTGAAAAACATGAAGAACCTAAAAAAGTGTGAAATATATGAAGAGCTTCAAAAGGTGTGAAAAATATTAGGACCTTCAAAAGCTGTCAAAAATGAGATGAGCATGAAGCGATCTGAAATATAGGAGGAGCATGAGGTACCTTTGAAAAACATGAAGAGCCTGAAAAACTGTGAAATATATGAAGAGCTTCAAAAGGTGTGAAAAATATGAATAGCTTCAAAAGGTGACAAAATATGAGGAGAATGAAACGGTCTGAAAAATAGGAGGAGCAGGAAGCGGGGTTTAAAAACATAAAGAGCCTGAAAAGGTGTGAAAAATATGAAGAGCTTGAAAATGTGTCAAAAATATGAGTAACCTGAAACGGTCTGAAAAATAAGAGGAGCTTGAAATGGTGTTCAAAAACATGAAGAGCCTGAAAAGGTGTGAAAAATATGAAGAGCTTCAAAAGGTGTGAAATACAATAGGAGCATGAAACGGTCTGAAAAGTAGGAGGAGCATGAAGCAGTGTTGAAAAACATGAAGAGCCTGAAAAGGTGTGACAAATATGAAGAGCTTCAAAATGTGTGAAATACATTAGGAGCAAGAAAAGGTCTGTAAAATAGGAGAATCATGAAACGGTGTTGAAATACATGAAGAGCCTGAAAAGGTGTGAAATATATGAAGAGCTTCAAAAGGTGTGAGAAATATGAGGAGCATGAAACGGTCTGAAAAATAGGAGAGGCTGAAACTTTGTGGAAATACATGAAGACCCAAAAAATGTGTGAAAAATATGAAGAGCTTCAAAAGGAGTGAAATTCATGAGGAGCATGAAACGGTCTGAAAATTAGGAAGAGCATGAAGTGGTGTTGAAACACATGAAGAGCCTGAAAAGGTGTGAAAAATATGAAGGGCTTCAAAAGGTGTGAAAAATATGAGGAGCATGAAACGGTCTGAAAAATAAGAGGAGCATGAAGCCGTGTTGAAAAACATGTAGAGCCAGAAAAGGTGTGAAAAATATGAAGAGCTTCAAAATGTGTCAAAAATATGAGGAGTATGAAACCGTCTGAAAAATAGGAGCAGCATGAAGCGCTGTTCAAAAACATGAAGAGACTGAAAAGGTGTGAAAAATATGAAGAGCTTCAAATGGTGTGAAATACATGAGGAGTTTGAAACGGTCTGAAAATTGTAGGAGCATGAAGCGTTGTTCAAAAACATGAAGAGCCTGATGTGTGAAAAATATGAAGAGCTTCAAAAGGTGTGAAAAATAGGAGGAGCATGAAGCGTTGTTGAAAAACATGAAGAGCCTGAAAACGTGTGAAAAATATGAAGAACTGCAAAAGTTATGAAAATATGAGGAACATGAAACGGTCTTAAAAATAGGAGGAGCATGAAGTGGTGTTGAAAAACATGAAGAGCCTGAAATGGTGTGAAATATATGAGGAGCTTCAAAAGGTGTCAAAAAAAAGAAGAGCATGAAACCGTCTGAAAAATAGAAGAGCATGAAGTGGTGTTGAAGAACATGAAGAGCCTGAAAAGGTGTGATAAATATGAATAGCTACAAAAGGTGTCAAAAATATGAGGAGCATGAAACGGTCTGAAAAATAGGAGGAGCATGACGCGGTGTTCAAAAACATGAAGAACCTGAAAAGGTGTGAAAAATATGAAGAGCTTCAAAAGTGTCAAAAATATAAGGAGCATGAAACGATCTGAAAAATAGGAGGAGCATGAAGCGGTGTTCAAAAAGATGAAGAGCCTGAAAAGGTGTGAAAAATGTGAAGAGCTTCAAAAGGTGTCAAAAATATGAGGAGCATGAAACGGTCTGAAAAAAAGGAGGAGCATGAAGCCGTGTTCAAAAACATGAAGATCCTGAAATGGTGTGAAAAATATGAAGAGCTTCAAAATGTGTGAAATGCATTAGGAGCATGAAACGGTCTGTAAAATAGGAGAAGCATGAAACGGTGTTAAAATACATGAAGAGCATGAAAAGGTGTGAAAAATATGAAGAGCTTCAAAATGTGTGAAAAATATGAGGAGCAAGAAACGGACTGAAAAATAGGAGAGGCTGAAAAGTTGTGGAAATACATGAAGAGCCGAAAAAGGTGTGAGAATTATGAAGAGCTTCAAAACTTGAGAAATACATGAGGAGCATGAAACGGGCTGAAAAATAGGAGAAGCATGAAGTGGTGTGGAAAAACATGAAGAGCCTGAAAAGGTGTGAAAAATATGAAGAGCTTCAAAACTTGAGAAATACATGAGGAGCATGAAACTCTCTGAAAAATAGAAGGAGCATGAAGCGGTGTCCAAAAACATGAAGAGCCTGAAAATGTGTGAAAATATGAAGAGCTTCAAAAGGTGTGAAAAATATGAAGAGCTTCAAAAGGTGTCAAAAATTAGATGAGTATGAAACGGTCTGAAAATTTGGAGGAGCAAGAAGTAGTGTTGAAAAAAGTGAAGAGCCTGAAAAGGTGTGAAAAATATGAAAAGCTTCAAAAGGTGTCAAAAATATGAGAAGCATGAAACGGTCTAAAAAATAGGAGGAGCATGAAGCGGTGTTGAAAAACATGAGGAGGCAGAGAACTTGTGAAAAATATGAAGAGCTTCAAAAGATGTGAAAAATTTGAAGAGCTTCAAAAGGTGTCAAAATGAGATGAGCATGAAACGGTGTGAAAAATAGGAGGAGCATGATGTGGTGTTGAAAAAAATGAAAAGCCTGGAAAGGTGTGAAAAATATTCAGAGCTTCAAAATGTGTCAAATATATGAGGAGCATGAAACGGTCTGAAAAATAGGAGGAGCATGAAACATTGATCAAAAACATGAAGAGCCTGAAAAGGTGTGAAAAATATGAAGAGCAACAAAAGGTGTGAAATACATGATGAGCATGAAACGGGTTGAAAAATAGGAGAAGCATGAAGTGGTGTGGAAAAACATGAAGAGCCTGAAAAGGTGTGAAAAATATGAAGAGTTTCAAAAGGTGTGAAATACATGAGGAGCATGAAACTCTCTGAAAAATAGGAGGAGCATGAAGCGGTGCTCAAAAACATGAAGAGCCTGAAAAGTTGTGAAAAATATGAAGAGCTTCAAAAGGTGTCAAAAATATGAAGAGCATAAAACTGTCTGAAAAATAGGAGGAGCCTGAAGCGGAGTTCAAATACATGAAGAGCCTGAAATGCTGTGAAAAATATGAAGAGCTTCAAAAGGTGTCAAAAATATGAGGAGCATAAAAAGGTCTGAAAAATAGGACGAGCATGAAGTGGTGTTGAAAAACATGAAGAGCCTGAAAAGGTGTGAAAAATATGAAGAGCTTCAAAACGTGTCAAATATATGAGGAGCATGAAACGGTCTGAAAAATAGGAGGAGCATTAAGCGTTGTTGAAAAACGTGAAGAGCCTGAAAACGTGTGAAAAATATGAAGAGCTTCAAAAGGTGTGAAAAATATGAAGAGCTTCAAAAGGTGTCAAAAATCGATGAGCAGGAAATGGTCTGAAAAATAGGAGGAGCATGAAGTGGTGTTAAAAACATGAAGAGCCTGAAAAGTTGTGAAATATATGAAGAGCTTCAAAAGGTGTCAAAAATATGAGGAGAATGAAACGGTCTGAAAAATAGGAGGAGCATGAAGTGGTGTTGAAAAACATGAAGAGCCTGAAATGGTGTGAAATATATGAAGAGCTTCCAAATGTGTGAAAAATATGAGGAGCAAGAAACTGACTGAAAAATACGAGGAGCATGAAGAGGTGTTGAAGAAAATGAAGAGCCTGAAAAGGTGTGAAAAATATGAAGAGCTTCTAAAGGTGTCAAAAATATGAGGAGCATGGAGGTCTGAAAAATAGGAGGAACATGAAGTGGTGTTGAAAAACATGAAGAGCCTGAAAAGTGTGAAAAATATGAAGAGCTTCAAAAGGTGTCAAAAATATGAGGAGCATGAAACGGTCTGAAAAACAGGAGGAGCATGAAGCGGTGTTGAAAAACATGAAGAGCCTGAAAACGTGTGAAAAAATATGAAGAGCTTCAAAAGGTGTGAAGAATATGAAGAGCTTCAAAAGGTGTCAAATATGAGATGAGCATGAAACGGTCTGAAAAAAAGGAGGAGCATGAAATGGTGATCAAAACGTGAAGAGCCTGAAAAGGTGTGAAAAATATGAAGAGCTTCAAAAGGTATGAAATACATGAGGAGCATGAAACGGTCTGAAAAAGAGGAGGAGCATGAAGCGGTGTTGAAAAACATGAGGAGCCTGAGAACTTGTGAAAAATATGTAGAGCTTCAAAAGGTGTCAAAAATGAGATGAGCATGAAACGGTCTGAAATATAGGAGGAGCATGAAGTGGTGTTGAAAAAAATAAAGAGCCTGAAAAGGTGTGAAATATATGAAGAGCTTCAAAAGTTGTCAAAAATATGAGGAGAATGAAACGGTCTGAAAAATAGGAGGATCATGAAGCTGTGTTGAAAAACATGAAGAGTCTGAAAAGGTGTGAAAGATATGAAGAGTTTCTAAAGATGTCAAAAACATGAGGAGCATGAAACGGTCTGAAAAATAGGAGGAGCATGAAGAGGTGTTGTAAAACATGAAGAGGCTGAAAGGGTGTGAAAATTATGAAGAGCTTCAAAAGGTGTCAAAAATATGAGGAGCATGCAACGGTCTGAAAAATAGGAGGAGCAAGAAACGGTGATCAAAAACATGAAGAGCCTGAAAAGGTGTGAAAAATATGACGAGCTTCAAAAGGTGTGAAAAACATGAGGAGCATGAAACGGGCTGAAAAATAGGAGTGCATGAAGTGGTGTTGAAAAACATGAAGAGCCTGAAAAAGTGTGAAAAATATGAAGAGCTTCAGAAGGTGTGAAAAATATGAAGAGCTTCAAAAGGTGTCAAAAATTAGATGAGCATGAAACGGTCTGAAAAATAGGAGGAGCATGAAGCGGTGTTTAAAAACATGAAGAGCCTGAAAAGCTGTGAGAAATATGAAGAGCTTCAAAAGGTGTCAAAAATATGAGGAGCATGCAACGGTCTGAAAAATAGGAGGAGCATGAAATGGTGTTCAAAAACATGAAGAGCCTGAAAAGGTGTAAAAAATATGAAGTGATTCAAAAGGTGTGAAATACATGAGGAGGATTAAACGGTCTGAAACATAGGAGGAGCATGAAGCGGTTTTGAAAAACATGAAGAGCCTGAAAACGTGTGAAAAATATGAAGAGCTTCAAAATGTGTGAAAAATATGAAGAGCTTCAAAAAGTGTCAAAAATTAGATGAGCATGAAACGGTCTGAAAAATAGGAGTAGCATGAAGTGGTGTTGAAAAATATGAAGAGCCTGAAAACGTGTGAAAAATATGAAGAGCTTCAAAATGTGTGAAAAATATGAAGAGCTTCAAAAGGTGTCAAAATGAGATGAGCATGAAACGGTCTGAAAAATAGGAGGAGCATGAAGCGGTGTTTAAAAACATGAAGAGCCTGAAAAGCTGTGAGAAATATGAAGAGCTTCAAAAGGTGTCAAATATATGAGGAGCATGAAACGGTCTGAAAAATAGGAGGAGCATGACGCCATGTTGAAAAATATGAAGAGCCTGAAAACGTGTGAAAAATATGAAGAGCTTCAAAAGGTGTGAAATACATGAGGAGCATGAAACGGTCTGAAAAATAGAAGCAGCATGAAGCGGTGTTGAAAAACATGAAGAGCCTGAAAACGTGTGAAAACTATGAAGAGCTTCAAAGTTGTGAATAATATGAAGAGCTTCAAAAGGTGTCAAAAATGAGATGAGTATGAAACGGTCTGAAAAATAGCAGGAGCATGAAGCGGTGTTGAAAAACATGAAGCGCCGGAAAAGGTGTGAAAAATATGAAGAGCTTCAAAATGTGTCAAAAATATGAGGAGCAAGAAACAGTCTGAAAAATAATATGAGCATGAAGTGTTGTTGAAAACATGAAGAGATTGAAATGTTGTGAAAAAAAAGAAGAGCTTCAAAAGGTGTCAAATATATGAGGAGCATGAAAAGGTCTGAAAAACAGGAGGAGCATGAAGTATTTTTGAAAACATGAAGAGATTGAAAAGTTGTGAATAATATGAAGAGCTTCAAAAGTTGTCAAATATATGAGGAGGATGAAATGGTCTGAAAAAGAGGAGGATCATGAAGCGGTGTTGACAAACATGAAGAGCCTGAAAAGATGTGAAAAATATGAAGAGATTCAAAAGGTGTCAAACATATGAGGAGCATGAAACAGTCTGAAAAATAGGAGGAGCATGGAACGGTTTTGAAAAAGATGAAAAGCAAGAAAAGGTGTGAAAACTATTAAGAGCTTCAAAAGGTGTCAAAAATATGAGGAGCATGAAACGTTCTGAAAAATAATATGAGCATGAAACAGTCTTGACAAACATGAAGAGCCTGAAAAGGTGTGAAAAATATGAAGAGCTTCTTAAGGTGTCAAACATATGAGGAGCATGAAACACTCTGAAAACAGGATGAGCATGAAACGGTTTTGAAAAAGATGAAGAGCAGGAAAAGGTGTGAAAAATATGAAGAGCTTAAAAAGGTGTCAAATATATGAGGAGCATGAAACGGTGTGAAAAATAGGAGGAGCCTGAAGTGGTGTTCAAAAACATGAAGAGCCTGAAAAGGTGTGAAAAGTATGAAGAGCTTCAAACGTGTCAAAAATATGAGGAGCATGAAACGGTCTGAAAAATAGAAGCAGCCTGAAGCGGTATTGAAAAACATGAAGAGCCTGAAAACGTGTGAAGAATATAAAGAGCTTCAAAAGGTGTGAAAAATATTAAGAGCTTCAAAAGGTGTCAAAAATTAGATGAACATGAATCGGTCTGAAAAAAAGGAGGATCATGAAAAGGTGTTGAAAAAAATAAAGACCCTGAAAAGGTGTGAAAAATATGAAAAGCTTCAAAAGGTGTCAAAAATATGAGGAGCATGAAACGGTATGAAAAATAGGAGGAGCATGAAGCGGTGTTCAAAAACATGAAGAGACTGAAAACGTGTGAAAAATATGAAGAGCTTCAAAAGTTGTCAAAAAAATGAGGAGCATGAAACGGTCTGAAAAATAGGAGGAGCATGAAGCGGTGTTCAAAAACATGAAGAGCCTGAAATGTTGTGAAAAATATGAAAAGCTTCAAAAGTTGTCAAAAATGAGATGAGCTTGAAACGTCTGAAAAATAGGAAGAGCATGAAGCGGTGTTGAAACACATGAAGAGATGAAAACGTGTGAAAAATATGAAGAGCTTCAAAAGGTGTCAAAAATATGAGGAGCAAAAAACGGTCTGCAAACAAGGAGAAGCATGAAGCGTGTACAAATACATGAAAAGGCTGAAAAGGTGTGAAAAATATGAAGAGCTTCAAAAGGTGTTAAAAATATGAGGAGCATGAAACGTTCTGAAAAATCGGAGGAGCATGAAACGGTGTTCAAAAACATGAAGAGCCTGAAAAGTTGTGAAAAATATGAAGAGCTTCAAAAGGTTTGAAATACTTGAGGAGCATTAAACGGTCTGAAAAATACGAGGAGCATGAAGTGTTTTTGAAAACATGAAGAGATTGAAAAGTTGTGAATAATATGAAGCGCTTCAAAAGGTGTCAAATATATGAGGAGGATGAAATGGTCTGAAAAATAGGAGGATCATGAAGCGTTGTTGAAAAAGTAGAAGAGCCTGAAAAGGTGTGAAAAACAGGAAGAGTTTCAAAAGGTGTCAAAGATATGAGGAGCATGAAACGGTCTGAAAAATAATAGGAGCATGAAACCGTGTTGACAAATATGAAGAGCCTGAAAAGGTGTGAAAAATATGAAGAGATTCAAAAGGTGTCAAAGATATGAGGAGCATGAAACAGTCTGAAAAATAGGAGGAGCATGAAACGGTTTTGAAAAAGATGAAAAGGTGTGAAAAATATTAAGAGCTTCAAAAGGTGTCAAAAATATGAGGAGCATGAAACGGTCGGAAAAATAGGAGGAGCATGAAGCTGTCGTCAAAAACATGAAGAGCCTGAAAAGGTGTGAAAAATATGAAGAGCTTCAAAAGATGTGAAAAATATGAGGAGCATGAAACGGTCTGAAAAATAGAAGCAGCATGAAACGGTGATGAAAAACATGAAGAGCCTGAAAAGTTGTGAATAATATGAAGAGCTTCAAAAGGTGTCAAATATATGAGGAGCATGAAACGATCTGAAAAATAGGAGGAGCATGAAACGGTGTTCAAAAAATTGAAGAGCCTGAAAAGGTGTGAAAAATATGAGGAGCTTTAAAATGTGTCAAAAATATGAGGAGCATGAAACGGTCTGAAAAATAGGAGAAGCATGAAATGCTGATCAAAAACATGAAGAGCCTGAAAAGGTGTGAAAAATATGAAGAGCTTCAAAAGGCGTGAAATACATGAGGAGCATGTAACGGGCTGAAAAATAGGAGAACCATGAAGTGGTGTGCAAAAACATGAAGAGCCTGAAAAGGTGTGAAAAATATGAAAGGCTTCAAAAGGTGTGAAATACATGAGGAGCATGAAACTCTCTGAAAAAGAGGAGGAGCAAGAAGCACTGTTCAAAAACATGAGGAGCCTGAAAACTTGTGAAAAATATGAAGAGCTTCAAAAGGTGTGAAATACATGAGGCGCATGAAACTCTCTGAAAATTAGGAGGAGCAAGAAGCAGTGTTCAAAAACATGAAGAGCCTGAAAACGTGTGAAAAATATGAAGAGCTTCAAAAGGTGTGAAATACATGAAGCGCATGAAACTCTCTGAAAAATAGGAGGAGCATGTAGTGGTGTTCAAAAACATGAAGAGTCTGAAAAGGTGTGAAAAATATGAAGAGCTTCAAAAAGTGTCAAAAATATGAGGAGCATGAAACGGTCTGAAAAATAGGAGGAGCATGAAGCGGTCTTGAAAAACATGAAGAGCCTGAAAACGTGTGAAAAATATGAAGAGCTTCAAAAGGTGTAAAAAATATGGGGAGCATGAAACGGTCTGCAAAAAAGGAGGAGCATGAAGTGGTGTTGAAAAACTTGAACAGCCAGAAAATGTGTGAAAAATATGAAAAGCTTCAAAAGGTGGTAAAAATATGCGGAGCATGGAACGGTCTGAAAAATAGGAGGAGCATGAAGCGGTGTTCAAAAACATGAAGAGCCTGAAAAGTTGTGAAAAATATGAAGAGCTTCAAAAGGTGTGAAAAATATGAAGAGCTTCAAATGTGTCAAAAATGAGATGAGCATGAAACGGTCTGAAAAATAAGAGGAGCATGAAGTGTTGTTGAAAAAAAAGAAGAGGCTGAAAAGGTGTGAAATATATGAAGACCTTCAAAAGGTGTAAAAAATATGAGGAGAATGAAACGATCTGAATAATAGGAGGAGCATGAAGCGGTGTTGAAAAATATGAAGAGCCTGAAAAGGTGTGAAAAATATGAAGAGCTTCAAAAGTGTGAAAAATATGAAGAGCTTCAAATGTGTGAAAAATGAGATGAGCATGAAACGGTCTGAAAAATAAGAGGAGCATGAAGTGGAGTTGAAAAAAAAGAAGAGCCTGAAAAGTTGTGAAATATATGAAGAGCTTTAAAAGGTGTGAAAAATATGAAGAGCTTCAAAAGGTGTGAAAAATATGAAGAGCATCAAAAGGTGTCAAAAATATGAGGAGAATGAAAAGGTCTCAAATATAGGAGGAGCATGAAGCGGTGTTCAAAAACATGAAGAGCCTGAAAAGTTTTGAAAAATATGAAAAGCTTCAAAAGGTTTCAAAAATGAGATGAGCATGAAACAGTTTGAAAAATAGGAGGAGCATGAATTGGTGTTGAAAAAAAAGAAGAGACTGAAAAGGTGTGAAAAATATGAAGAGCTTTAAAAGGTGTGAAAAATATGAGGAGCATGAAAAGGTCTGCAAAAAGGAGGAGCATGAAGTGGTGTTGAAAAACTTGAAGAGCCTGAAAAGGTGTGAAAAATATGAGGAGCTTTAAAAGGTGTCAAAAATATGAGGAGCATGAAACGGTCTGAAAAATAGGAGAAGCATGAAATGCTGATCAAAAACATGAAGAGCCTGAAAAGGTGTGAAAAATATGAAGAGCTTCAAAAGGCGTGAAATACATGAGGAGCATGTAACGGGCTGAAAAATAGGAGAACCATGAAGTGGTGTGCAAAAACATGAAGAGCCTGAAAAGGTGTGAAAAATATGAAAGGCTTCAAAAGGTGTGAAATACATGAGGAGCATGAAACTCTCTGAAAAATAGGAGGAGCAAGAAGCACTGTTCAAAAACATGAAGAGCCTGAAAACGTGTGAAAAATATGAAGAGCTTCAAAAGGTGTGAAATAGATGAGGCGCATGAAACTCTCTGAAAATTAGGATGAGCAAGAAGCAGTGTTGAAAAACATCAAGAGCCTGAAAAGGTGTGAAAAATATGAAGACCTTCAAAAGGTGTGAAATACATGAGGTGCATGAAACTCTCTGAAAATTAGGAGGAGCAAGAAGCAGTGTTCAAAAACATGAAGAGCCTGAAAACTTGTGAAAAATATGAAGAGCTTCAAAAGGGGTCAAAAATATGAAGAACATGAAACCGTCTGAAAAATAGGAGGAGCATGAGGTGGTGTTGAAAAACATGAAGAGCTTGAAAACGTGTGAAAAATATGAAGAGCTTTAAAAGGTGTGAAAAATATGAAGAGCTTCAAAAGGTGTGAAATATATGAAGAGCTTCAAAATGTGTCAAAAATATGAGGAGCATGAAACGGTCTCAAAAATAGGAGGAGCATGAAGCGGTGTTCAAAAACATGAAGAGCCTGAAAAGGTTTGAAAACTATGAGAGCTTCAAAAGGTGTCAAAAATATGAGGAGCATGAAACGGTCTGAAAAATAGGAGGAGCATGAAGCGGTGTTCAAAAACATGAAGAGCCTGAAAAGGTGTGAAAAATATGAGAGCTTCAAAAGGTGTCAAAAATATGAGGAGCATGAAACGGTCTGAAAAATAGGAGGAGCATGAAGCGGTGTTCAAAAACATGAAGAGCTTGAAAGGTGTGAAAAATAAGAAGAGCTTTAAAAGGTGTCAAAAATATGAGGAGCATGAAACGTTCTAAAATATAGGAAGATCATGAAACGTTGTTCAAAAAAATGAAGAGCTTGAAAAGGTGTGAAAAATATGAAGAGCCTCAAAAGGTGTGAAAAATATGAAGAGCTACAAAAGGTGTAAAAATTTAGATGAGCATGAAACGGTCTGAAAAAAAGGAGGAGCATGAAACGGTGTTGAAAAACATGAAGAGCCTGAAAGGGTGTGAAAAATATGAAGAGCTTCAAAAGGTGTGAAAAATATGAAGAGCTTCAAAACGTGTCAAAATTATGAGGAGCATGAAACGGTCTGAAAAATAAGCGGAGTATGAAACGGTGTTCAAAAACATAAAGAGCTTGAAAAGGTGTGAAATATACGAAGAGTTTCAAAACGTGTGAAATACATGAGGAGCATGAAACGATCTGAAAAAAAGGAGGACCATGAAGCGGTGTTCAAATACATGAAGATCCTGAAAAAGTGTGAAAAATATGAAGAGCTTCAAAAGGTGTCAAATATGAGATATGCATGAAACGGTCTGAAAAATAGGAGGAGCATGATGTGGTTGTTAAAAACATGAAGAGCCTGAAAAGTTGTGAAAGATATGAAGAGCTTCAAAAGGTGACAAAAATGTGATGAGCATGAAACGGTCTGAAAAATATGAGGAGCATGAAGCGGTGTTGGAAATCATGAAGAGCCTGAAGAGGTGTGAAATATATGAAGAGCTTCAAAAGGTGTGAAATACATGAGGAGCATTGAACGGTCTGAAAAATAGGAGAAGCATGAAGTTGTGTTGAAAAACGTGAAGAGCCTGAAAAGGTGTGAAAAATATGAAGAGGTTCAAAAGGTGTGAAAAATATGACGAGCATGATACGGTCTTAAAAATAGGAGGAGCATGAAGCGGTGTTCAAAAACATGAAGAGCCTGAAAAGTTGTGAAAAATATGAAAAGCATGAAAAAGTTTCAAAAATATGAGGAGCATAAAACGATCTGAAAAATAGGAGGAGCATGAAGCGGTGTTCAAAAACATGAAGAGGCTAAAAAGTTGTGAAAAATATGAAGAGCTTCAAAACGTGTGAAATACATGAGGAGCATGAAACGGTCTGAAAAATAGGAGGAACATGAAGCGGTGTTCAAAAACATGAAGAGCCTGAAAAGGTGTGAAAAATATGAGAGCTTCAAAAGGTGTCAAAAATATGAGGAGCATGAAACGGTCTGAAAAATTAGAGGAGCATGAAGAGGTGTTCAAAAATATGAAGAGCCTGAAAAGGTGTGAAAAATATGGAGAGCTTCAAAAAGTGTCAAAAATATGAGGAGCATGAAACGGTCTGAAAAATAGGAGGAGCATGAAACGGTGTTGAAAAACATGAAGAGCATGAAATGGTGTGAAAAAAATGAAGAGCTTCAAAATGTGTTTAAAATATGAGGAGCATGAAAAGGTCTGATAAACAGGAGCGTGAAGCGGTCTTCAAAAACATGAAGGGCCTGAAAAGGTGTGAAAAATATAAAGAACTTCAAAAGGTATCAAAAATATGAAGAGCATGAAACGGTCTGAAAAATAGGAGAATCATGAAGCGGTGTTCAAAAAAAAGAAGATCCTGAAAAGGTGTGAAATATTTGAACAATTTCAAAAGGTGTGAAATACATGAGGAGCATGAAACTCTCTGAAAAAGAGGAGGAGCATGAAGCGGTGTTCAAAAACATGAAGAGCCTAAAAGTTTTGAAAAATATGAAAAGCTTCAAAAGGTGTAAAAAATGAGATGAGCATGAAACGGTCTCAAAAATAAGAGGATCATGAAACGGTTTTGAAAAACATGAAGAGCCTGAAAAGGTGTGAAAAATATGAAGAGCTTCAAAAGATGTCAAAAATATGAGGAGCATGAAACGGTCTGGAAAATAGGAGGAGCATGAAGCTGTGTTCAAAAACATGAAGAACCTGAAAAGGTGTGGAAAATATGAAGAGCTTAAAAAGGTGTGAAAAATATGAGGAGCATGAAACGGTCTGAAAAAAAAGGAGGAGCATGAAACGGTGATCAAAAACATGAAGAGCATGAAAAGCTGTGAAAAATATGAAGAGCTTCAAAAGGTGTGAAATACATGAGGAACATGAAACGGTGTGAAATTTAGGAGAAGCATTAAGTGGTGTGGAAAAACATGAAGAGCCTGAAAAGGTGTGAAAAATATGAAGAGCTTCAAAAGGTGTGAAAAATATGAGGAGCATGAAACCGTCTGAAAAATAGAAGCGGCATGAAATGGTGTTGAAAAATATGAAGAGCCTGAAAAGGTGTAAAAAATATGAAGAGCTTCAAAAGGTGTGAAAAATATGAGGAGCATGTTATGGTTTGAAAAATAGGATTAGCATGAAGAGGTGTTCAAAAACATGAAGAGCCTGAAAAGTTGTGAAAAATATGAAAAGCTTCAAAAGGTGTCAAAAATGAGATGAGCATGAAACTGTCTGAAAAATAGGAGGAGTATGAAGCGGTGTTCAAAACATGAAGAGCCCGAAAAGGTGTGAAAAATATGAAGAGCTTCAAAAGGTGTCAAAAATATGAGGAGCATGAAACGGACTGAAAAATCGGAGGAGCATGAAGCGGTGTTGAAAAACATGAAGAGCCTGAAAAGGTGTGAAAAATATGAAGAGGTTCAAAAGGTGTGAAAAATATGACGAGCATGATACGGTCTTAAAAATAGGAGGAGCATGAAGCGGTGTTCAAAAACATGAAGAGCCTGAAAAGTTGTGAAAAATATGAAAAGCATGAAAAAGTTTCAAAAATATGAGGAGCATAAAACGATCTGAAAAATAGGAGGAGCATGAAGCGGTGTTCAAAAACATGAAGAGGCTAAAAAGTTGTGAAAAATATGAAGAGCTTCAAAACGTGTGAAATACATGAGGAGCATGAAACGGTCTGAAAAATAGGAGGAACATGAAGCGGTGTTCAAAAACATGAAGAGCCTGAAAACGTGTGAAAAATATGAGAGCTTCAAAAGGTGTCAAAAATATGAGGAGCATGAAACGGTCTGAAAAATTAGAGGAGCATGAAGAGGTGTTCAAAAATATGAAGAGCCTGAAAAGGTGTGAAAAATATGGAGAGCTTCAAAAAGTGTCAAAAATATGAGGAGCATGAAACGGTCTGAAAAATAGGAGAAGCATGAAACTGTGTTCAAAAACATGAAGAGCCTGAGAAGGTGTGAAAAATATGAAGAGCTTCAAAACGTGTCAAAAATATGAGGAGCATGAAACGGTCTGAAATATAGGAGAGGCAAGAAGCGGTGTTGAAAACATGAACAGCCTGAAAAGGTGTGAATAATATGAAGAGCTTCAAAAGCTGTGAAAAATATGAAGAGCTTCAAAAGGTGACAAAAATGAGATCAGCATGAAATGGTCTGAAAAATATGAGGATCATGAAGCGGTGTTGGATATCATGAAGAGATTGAAAACGTGTAAAATATATGAAGAGCTTCAAAACGTTTGAAAAATGAGATGAGCATGAAACGGTCTGAAAAATAGGAGGAGCATGAAACGGTGTTGAAAAACATGAAGAGCATGAAATGGTGTGAAAAAAATGAAGAGCTTCAAAATGTGTTTAAAATATGAGGAGCATGAAAAGGTCTGATAAACAGGAGCGTGAAGCGGTCTTCAAAAACATGAAGGGCCTGAAAATGTGTGAAAAATATAAAGAACTTCAAAATGTATCAAAAATATGAAGAGCATGAAACGGTCTGAAAAATAGGAGAATCATGAAGCGGTGTTCAAAAAAAAGAAGATCCTGAAAAGGTGTGAAATATTTGAACAATTTCAAAAGGTGTGAAATACATGAGGAGCATGAAACTCTCTGAAAAAGAGGAGGAGCATGAAGCGGTGTTCAAAAACATGAAGAGCCTAAAAGTTTTGAAAAATATGAAAAGCTTCAAAAGGTGTAAAAAATGAGATGAGCATGAAACGGTCTGAAAAATAAGAGGATCATGAAACGGTTTTGAAAAACATGAAGAGCCTGAAAAGGTGTGAAAAATATGAAGAGCTTCAAAAGATGTCAAAAATATGAGGAGCATGAAACGGTCTGGAAAATAGGAGGAGCATGAAGCTGTGTTCAAAAACATGAAGAACCTGAAAAGGTGTGGAAAATATGAAGAGCTTAAAAAGGTGTGAAAAATATGAGGAGCATGAAACGGTCTGAAAAAAAAGGAGGAGCATGAAACGGTGATCAAAAACATGAAGAGCATGAAAAGCTGTGAAAAATATGAAGAGCTTCAAAAGGTGTGAAATACATGAGGAACATGAAACGGTGTGAAATTTAGGAGAAGCATTAAGTGGTGTGGAAAAACATGAAGAGCCTGAAAAGGTGTGAAAAATATGAAGAGCTTCAAAAGTTGTGAAAAATATGAGGAGCATGAAACCGTCTGAAAAATAGAAGCGGCATGAAATGGTGTTGAAAAATATGAAGAGCCTGAAAAGGTGTAAAAAATATGAAGAGCTTCAAAAGGTGTGAAAAATATGAGGAGCATGTTATGGTTTGAAAAATAGGATTAGCATGAAGAGGTGTTCAAAAACATGAAGAGCCTGAAAAGTTGTGAAAAATATGAAAAGCTTCAAAAGGTGTCAAAAATGAGATGAGCATGAAACTGTCTGAAAAATAGGAGGAGTATGAAGCGGTGTTCAAAACATGAAGAGCCCGAAAAGGTGTGAAAAATATGAAGAGCTTCAAAAGGTGTCAAAAATATGAGGAGCATGAAACGGACTGAAAAATCGGAGGAGCATGAAGCGGTGTTGAAAAACATGAAGAGCCTGAAAAGGTGTGAAAAATATGAAGAGATTCAAAAGGTGTCAAAAATATGGGGAGCATGAAACGGTCTGAAAAATAGGAAGAGCATGAAGCGGTGTTCAAAAACATGAAGAGCCTGAAAAGGTTTGAAAAATATGAAGAGCATCAAAACGTGTCAAAAATATGAGGAGCATGAAACGGTCTGAAAAATAGGAGGAGCATGAAGCGGTGTTCAAAAACATGAAGAGCCTGAAAAGGTGTGAAAAATATGAAGAGCTTCAAAACGTGTCAAAAATATGAGGAGCATGAAACGGTCTGAAAAATAGGAGGAGCATGAAGCGGTGTTCAAAAACATGAAGAGCCTGAAAAGGTGTGAAAAATATGAAAAGCCTCAAAACCTGTCAAAAATGTGAGGAGCATGAAACGGTCTGAAAAATAGCAGGATCATGAATCGGTGTTGAAAAACATGAAGAGTATGAAAACGTGTGAAAATATGAAGAGCTTCAAAAATATGAAAAATATGAAGAGCTTCAAAAGGTGTGAAAAATATGAAGAGCTTCAAAAGGTGTCAAAAATGAGATGAGCATGAAAGGGTCTGAAAAATACAAGGAGCATGAAGCGGTGTTGAAAATCAGGAAGAGCTTGAAAAGGTGTGAAAAATATGAAGAGCTTCAAAAGGTGTCAAAAATATGAGGAGCATGAAACGTTGTGAAAAATAGGAGCAGCATGAAACGGTGTTCAAAACATGAAGACATTGAAAAGGTGTGAAAAATATGAAGAGGTGCAAAAGGTTTGAAATATATGAGGAGCATGAAACGGTCTGAAAAATATGAGGAGCATGAAGCGGTGTTCAAAAACATGAAGAGCCTGAAAAGTTGAGAAAAATATGAAGAGCTTCAAAAGGTGTGAAATACATGAGGAGCATTAAACGGTCTGAAAAATAGGAGGAGCATGCAGCGGTGTTCAAAAACATGAAGAGCCTGAAAAGGTGTCAAAAATATGAAGAGATTCAAAAGGTGTGAAAAATTTGAAGAGCTTCAAAATGTTTCAAAAATGAGATGAGCATGAAACGGTCTGAAAAAGATGAGAAGCATGAAGTGGTGTTGAAACACATGAAGAGCCTGAAAAGGTGTGAAAAATATGAAGAGGTTCAAAGGTGTGAAATACATGAGGATCATGAAATGGTTTGAAAAATAGGAGGAGCATGAAGCGGTGTTCAAAAACATGAAGAGCCTGAATAGGTTTGAAAAATATGAAGAGTTTAAAAAGGTGTCAAAATCATGAAGAGCATGAAACCGTCTGAAAAATACGAGGAGCATGAAGCAGTGTTCAAAAACATAAAGAGCCTGAAAAGGTTTGAAAAATATGAAGACCTTTAAAAGGTGTGAAAAATAGGAGGAGCATGAAGCGGTGTTCAAAAACATGAAAAGCCTGAAAAGATGTGAAAAATATGAAGAGCATCAAAAGGTGTCAAAAATATGAGGAGCATGAAACGGTCTGAAAAATAGGAGAAGCATGAAGCGGTGTTGAAAAACATGAAGATCCTGAAAAGGTGTTAAAAATATGAAGAGTTTCAAAAGGTGTCAAATATATGAGCAGCAAGTATCGGTCTGAAATATAGGAGTAGCATGAAACGGTGTTCAAAAATATGCAGAGCCTGAAAAGTTGTGAAAAATATGAAGAGCTTCAAATGGTGTCAAATATATGAAGAGCTTCAAAAGGTGTCAAAAATATGAGGAGCATGAAACAGTCTGAAAAATAGGAGGAGCATGAAACGGTGTTGAAAAACATGCAGAGCCTGAAAAGGTGTGAAAAATATGAAGAACTTCAAAAGGTGTGAAATATATGAGGAGCATGAAACGGTCTTAAAAATAGGAGGAGCATGTAGCGGTGTTCAAAAATATGAAGAGCCTGAAAAGGTGTGAAAAATATTAAGAGCTTCAAAAGGTATGAAATACATGAGGAGTATGAAACTGTCTTGAAAATAGGAGGAGCATGAAGCGGTGTTAAAAAACATGAAGAGGCTTAAAAGGTGTGAAAAATATGAAGAGCTTCAAAAGGTGTGAAAAATATGAGGAGCATGAAACGGTCTGAAAAATAGGAGGAGCATGAAGCCGTGTTGAAAAACATGAAGAGCCTGAAAAATTGTGAAATACATGAAGAGCTTCAAAAGGTGTAAAAAATATGAGGAGATTCAAAAGGTGTCAAAAATATGAGGAGCATGAAACGGTCTGAAAAAAGGGGGAGCATGAATCTGTGTTGAAAATCATGAAGAGCCTGAAAACGTGTGAGAAATATGAAGAGCTTCAAAAGGTGTCAAAAATATGAAGAGCTTCAAAAGGTGTCAAAATTATGAGGAGAATGATGCGGTCTGAAAAATAGGAGGAGCATGAAGCGGTGTTCAAAAACATGAAGAGCCTGAAAAGGTTTGAAAACTATGAGAGCTTCAAAAGGTGTCAAAAATATGAGGAGCATGAAACGGTCTGAAAAATAGGAGGAGCATGAAGCGGTGTTCAAAAACATGAAGAGCCTGAAAAGGTGTGAAAAATATGAGAGCTTCAAAAGGTGTCAAAAATATGAGGAGCATGAAACGGTCTGAAAAATAGGAGGAGCATGAAGCGGTGTTCAAAAACATGAAGAGCTTGAAAGGTGTGAAAAATAAGAAGAGCTTTAAAAGGTGTCAAAAATATGAGGAGCATGAAACGTTCTAAAATATAGGAAGATCATGAAACGTTGTTCAAAAAAATGAAGAGCTTGAAAAGGTGTGAAAAATATGAAGAGCCTCAAAAGGTGTGAAAAATATGAAGAGCTACAAAAGGTGTAAAAATTTAGATGAGCATGAAACGGTCTGAAAAATAGGAGGAGCATGAAGCGGTGTTCAAAAACATGAAGAGCCTGAAAAGGTTTGAAAACTATGAGAGCTTCAAAAGGTGTCAAAAATATGAGGAGCATGAAACGGTCTGAAAAATAGGAGGAGCATGAAGCGGTGTTCAAAAACATGAAGAGCCTGAAAAGGTGTGAAAAATATGAGAGCTTCAAAAGGTGTCAAAAATATGAGGAGCATGAAACGGTCTGAAAAATAGGAGGAGCATGAAGCGGTGTTCAAAAACATGAAGAGCTTGAAAGGTGTGAAAAATAAGAAGAGCTTTAAAAGGTGTCAAAAATATGAGGAGCATGAAACGTTCTAAAATATAGGAAGATCATGAAACGTTGTTCAAAAAAATGAAGAGCTTGAAAAGGTGTGAAAAATATGAAGAGCCTCAAAAGGTGTGAAAAATATGAAGAGCTACAAAAGGTGTAAAAATTTAGATGAGCATGAAACGGTCTGAAAAAAAGTAGGAGCATGAAACGGTGTTGAAAAACATGAAGAGCCTGAAAGGGTGTGAAAAATATGAAGAGCTTCAAAAGGTGTGAAAAATATGAAGAGCTTCAAAACGTGTCAAAATTATGAGGAGCATGAAACGGTCTGAAAAATAAGCGGAGTATGAAACGGTGTTCAAAAACATAAAGAGCTTGAAAAGGTGTGAAATATACGAAGAGTTTCAAAACGTGTGAAATACATGAGGAGCATGAAACGATCTGAAAAAAAGGAGGACCATGAAGCGGTGTTCAAATACATGAAGATCCTGAAAAAGTGTGAAAAATATGAAGAGCTTCAAAAGGTGTCAAATATGAGATATGCATGAAACGGTCTGAAAAATAGGAGGAGCATGATGTGGTTGTTAAAAACATGAAGAGCCTGAAAAGTTGTGAAAGATATGAAGAGCTTCAAAAGGTGACAAAAATGTGATGAGCATGAAACGGTCTGAAAAATATGAGGAGCATGAAGCGGTGTTGGAAATCATGAAGAGCCTGAAGAGGTGTGAAATATATGAAGAGCTTCAAAAGGTGTGAAATACATGAGGAGCATTGAACGGTCTGAAAAATAGGAGAAGCATGAAGTTGTGTTGAAAAACGTGAAGAGCCTGAAAAGGTGTGAAAAATATGAAGAGGTTCAAAAGGTGTGAAAAATATGACGAGCATGATACGGTCTTAAAAATAGGAGGAGCATGAAGCGGTGTTCAAAAACATGAAGAGCCTGAAAAGTTGTGAAAAATATGAAAAGCATGAAAAAGTTTCAAAAATATGAGGAGCATAAAACGATCTGAAAAATAGGAGGAGCATGAAGCGGTGTTCAAAAACATGAAGAGGCTAAAAAGTTGTGAAAAATATGAAGAGCTTCAAAACGTGTGAAATACATGAGGAGCATGAAACGGTCTGAAAAATAGGAGGAACATGAAGCGGTGTTCAAAAACATGAAGAGCCTGAAAAGGTGTGAAAAATATGAGAGCTTCAAAAGGTGTCAAAAATATGAGGAGCATGAAACGGTCTGAAAAATTAGAGGAGCATGAAGAGGTGTTCAAAAATATGAAGAGCCTGAAAAGGTGTGAAAAATATGGAGAGCTTCAAAAAGTGTCAAAAATATGAGGAGCATGAAACGGTCTGAAAAATAGGAGAAGCATGAAACTGTGTTCAAAAACATGAAGAGCCTGAGAAGGTGTGAAAAATATGAAGAGCTTCAAAACGTGTCAAAAATATGAGGAGCATGAAACGGTCTGAAATATAGGAGAGGCAAGAAGCGGTGTTGAAAACATGAACAGCCTGAAAAGGTGTGAATAATATGAAGAGCTTCAAAAGCTGTGAAAAATATGAAGAGCTTCAAAAGGTGACAAAAATGAGATCAGCATGAAATGGTCTGAAAAATATGAGGATCATGAAGCGGTGTTGGATATCATGAAGAGATTGAAAACGTGTGAAATATATGAAGAGCTTCAAAACGTTTGAAAAATGAGATGAGCATGAAACGGTCTGAAAAATAGGAGGAGCATGAAACGGTGTTGAAAAACATGAAGAGCATGAAATGGTGTGAAAAAAATGAAGAGCTTCAAAATGTGTTTAAAATATGAGGAGCATGAAAAGGTCTGATAAACAGGAGCGTGAAGCGGTCTTCAAAAACATGAAGGGCCTGAAAAGGTGTGAAAAATATAAAGAACTTCAAAAGGTATCAAAAATATGAAGAGCATGAAACGGTCTGAAAAATAGGAGAATCATGAAGCGGTGTTCAAAAAAAAGAAGATCCTGAAAAGGTGTGAAATATTTGAACAATTTCAAAAGGTGTGAAATACATGAGGAGCATGAAACTCTCTGAAAAAGAGGAGGAGCATGAAGCGGTGTTCAAAAACATGAAGAGCCTAAAAGTTTTGAAAAATATGAAAAGCTTCAAAAGGTGTAAAAAATGAGATGAGCATGAAACGGTCTGAAAAATAAGAGGATCATGAAACGGTTTTGAAAAACATGAAGAGCCTGAAAAGGTGTGAAAAATATGAAGAGCATCAAAAGATGTCAAAAATATGAGGAGCATGAAACGGTCTGGAAAATAGGAGGAGCATGAAGCTGTGTTCAAAAACATGAAGAACCTGAAAAGGTGTGGAAAATATGAAGAGCTTAAAAAGGTGTGAAAAATATGAGGAGCATGAAACGGTCTGAAAAAAAAGGAGGAGCATGAAACGGTGATCAAAAACATGAAGAGCATGAAAAGCTGTGAAAAATATGAAGAGCTTCAAAAGGTGTGAAATACATGAGGAACATGAAACGGTGTGAAATTTAGGAGAAGCATTAAGTGGTGTGGAAAAACATGAAGAGCCTGAAAAGGTGTGAAAAATATGAAGAGCTTCAAAAGTTGTGAAAAATATGAGGAGCATGAAACCGTCTGAAAAATAGAAGCGGCATGAAATGGTGTTGAAAAATATGAAGAGCCTGAAAAGGTGTAAAAAATATGAAGAGCTTCAAAAGGTGTGAAAAATATGAGGAGCATGTTATGGTTTGAAAAATAGGATTAGCATGAAGAGGTGTTCAAAAACATGAAGAGCCTGAAAAGTTGTGAAAAATATGAAAA
The DNA here is from genome assembly GCF_033118175.1 of Dama dama. Classification (NCBI taxonomy): domain Eukaryota; kingdom Metazoa; phylum Chordata; class Mammalia; order Artiodactyla; family Cervidae; genus Dama; species Dama dama. The sequence continues at coordinate 7,939,994 of NW_026870899.1, forward strand.
GCTTCAAAAGGTGTCAAAAATGAGATGAGCATGAAACTGTCTGAAAAATAGGAGGAGTATGAAGCGGTGTTCAAAACATGAAGAGCCCGAAAAGGTGTGAAAAATATGAAGAGCCTCAAAAGGTGTCAAAAATATGAGGAGCATGAAACGGACTGAAAAATCGGAGGAGCATGAAGCGGTGTTGAAAAACATGAAGAGCCTGAAAAGGTGTGAAAAATATGAAGAGCTTCAAAAGGTGTCAAAAATATGGGGAGCATGAAACGGTCTGAAAAATAGGAGGAGCATGAAGCGGTGTTCAAAAACATGAAGAGCCTGAAAAGGTTTGAAAAATATGAAGAGCTTCAAAACGTGTCAAAAATATGAGGAGCATGAAACGGTCTGAAAAATAGGAGGAGCATGAAGCGGTGTTCAAAAACATGAAGAGCCTGAAAAGGTGTGAAAAATATGAAAAGCCTCAAAACCTGTCAAAAATGTGAGGAGCATGAAACGGTCTGAAAAATAGCAGGATCATGAATCGGTGTTGAAAAACATGAAGAGTATGAAAACGTGTGAAAATATGAAGAGCTTCAAAAATATGAAAAATATGAAGAGCTTCAAAAGGTGTGAAAAATATGAAGAGCTTCAAAAGGTGTCAAAAATGAGATGAGCATGAAAGGGTCTGAAAAATACAAGGAGCATGAAGCGGTGTTGAAAATCAGGAAGAGCTTGAAAAGGTGTGAAAAATATGAAGAGCTTCAAAAGGTGTCAAAAATATGAGGAGCATGAAACGTTGTGAAAAATAGGAGCAGCATGAAACGGTGTTCAAAACATGAAGACATTGAAAAGGTGTGAAAAATATGAAGAGGTGCAAAAGGTTTGAAATATATGAGGAGCATGAAACGGTCTGAAAAATATGAGGAGCATGAAGCGGTGTTCAAAAACATGAAGAGCCTGAAAAGTTGAGAAAAATATGAAGAGCTTCAAAAGGTGTGAAATACATGAGGAGCATTAAACGGTCTGAAAAATAGGAGGAGCATGCAGCGGTGTTCAAAAACATGAAGAGCCTGAAAAGGTGTCAAAAATATGAAGAGATTCAAAAGGTGTGAAAAATTTGAAGAGCTTCAAAATGTTTCAAAAATGAGATGAGCATGAAACGGTCTGAAAAAGATGAGAAGCATGAAGTGGTGTTGAAACACATGAAGAGCCTGAAAAGGTGTGAAAAATATGAAGAGGTTCAAAGGTGTGAAATACATGAGGATCATGAAATGGTTTGAAAAATAGGAGGAGCATGAAGCGGTGTTCAAAAACATGAAGAGCCTGAATAGGTTTGAAACATATGAAGAGTTTCAAAAGGTGTCAAAATCATGAGGAGCATGAAACCGTCTGAAAAATACGAGGAGCATGAAGCAGTGTTCAAAAACATAAAGAGCCTGAAAAGGTTTGAAAAATATGAAGAGCTTTAAAAGGTGTGAAAAATAGGAGGAGCATGAAGCAGTGTTCAAAAACATGAAAAGCCTGAAAAGATGTGAAAAATATGAAGAGCATCAAAAGGTGTCAAAAATATGAGGAGCATGAAACGGTCTGAAAAATAGGAGAAGCATGAAGCGGTGTTGAAAAACATGAAGATCCTGAAAAGGTGTTAAAAATATGAAGAGTTTCAAAAGGTGTCAAATATATGAGCAGCAAGTATCGGTCTGAAATATAGGAGTAGCATGAAACGGTGTTCAAAAATATGCAGAGCCTGAAAAGTTGTGAAAAATATGAAGAGCTTCAAATGGTGTCAAATATATGAAGAGCTTCAAAAGGTGTCAAAAATATGAGGAGCATGAAACAGTCTGAAAAATAGGAGGAGCATGAAACGGTGTTGAAAAACATGCAGAGCCTGAAAAGGTGTGAAAAATATGAAGAACTTCAAAAGGTGTGAAATATATGAGGAGCATGAAACGGTCTTAAAAATAGGAGAGCATGTAGCGGTGTTCAAAAATATGAAGAGCCTGAAAAGGTGTGAAAAATATTAAGAGCTTCAAAAGGTATGAAATACATGAGGAGTATGAAGCTGTCTTGAAAATAGGAGGAGCATGAAGCGGTGTTAAAAAACATGAAGAGGCTTAAAAGGTGTGAAAAATATGAAGAGCTTCAAAAGGTGTGAAAAATATGAGGAGCATGAAACGGTCTGAAAAATAGGAGGAGCATGAAGCCGTGTTGAAAAACATGAAGAGCCTGAAAAATTGTGAAATACATGAAGAGCTTCAAAAGGTGTAAAAAATATGAGGAGATTCAAAAGGTGTCAAAAATATGAGGAGCATGAAACGGTCTGAAAAAAGGGGGAGCATGAATCTGTGTTGAAAATCATGAAGAGCCTGAAAACGTGTGAGAAATATGAAGAGCTTCAAAAGGTGTCAAAAATATGAAGAGCTTCAAAAGGTGTCAAAAATATGAGGAGCATGAAACGGTCTGAAAAATAGGAGGAGCATGAAGTGGTGTTGAAAAAAAAGAAGAGACGGAAAAGGTGTGAAATATATGAAGGGCTTCAAAAGGTGTCAAAATTATGAGGAGAATGATGCGGTCTGAAAAATAGGAGGAGCATGAAGCGGTGTTCAAAAACATGAAGAGCCTGAAAAGGTATGAAAAATATGAAGAGCTTCAAAAGGTGTCAAAAATATGAGGAGCATGAAACGGTCTGAAAAATAGGAGTAGCATGAAGCGGTGTTCAAAAACATGAAGAGCCTGAAAACGTGTGAAAAATTTGAGGAGATTCAAAAGGTGTGAAATACATGAGGTGCATTAAACGGTTTGAAAAATAGGAGGAGCATGAAGCGGTGTTAAAAAACAGGAAAAGACTGAAAAGTTGTGAAAATTATGAAGAGCTTCAAAAGTTGTCAAAAATATGAGGAGCATGAAAAGGTCTGAAAAATAGAAGGAGCATGAAAAGGTCTGAAAAATAGGAGGAGCATGAAGCGGTGTTCAAAAACTTGAAGAGCCTGAAAAGGTGTGAAAAATATGAAGAGCTTCAAAAGGTGTCAAAAATATGAGGAGCATGAAACGGTCTGCAAAAAAGGAGGAGCATGAAGTGGTGTTGAAAAACTTGAAGATCCTGAGAAGGTGTGAAAAATATGAAAAGCTTCAAAAGTTGTCAAAAATATGAGGAGCATGAAAAGGTCTGAAAAATAGAAGGAGCATGAAAAGGTCTGAAAAATAGGAGGAGCATGAAGCGGTGTTCAAAAACTTGAAGAGCCTGAAAAGGTGTGAAAAATATGAAGAGCTTCAAAAGGTGTCAAAAATAGGAGGAGCATGAAACGGTCTGAAAAATAGGAGGATCATGAAGCGGTGTTGAAAACATGAAGAGCCTGAAAAGGTGTGAAAAATATGAAGAGCTTCAAAAGGTGTCAAAAATATGAGGAGCATGAAACGGTCTGAAAAATAAGAGGAGCATGAAGCGGTGTTGAAAAACATGAAGTGCCTGAAAACGTGTGAAAAATATGAAGAGCTTCAATAGGTGTGAAATACATGAGGAGCATTAAATGGTCTGAAAAATAGGAGGAGCATGAAGTGGTGTTCAAAAACATGAAGAGCAAAAAAAAAGGTGTGAAAAATATGAAGATTTCAAAAGGTTTCAAAAATGAAATGAACATGAAACGGTCTGAAAAATAGAAGGAGTATGATCTGGTGTTGAAAAAAAGGAAGAGACTGAAAAGGTTTGAAATATATGAAGAGCTTCAAAAAGTGTGAAATACATGAGGAGCATTAAACGGTCTGAAAAATAGGAGAAGCATGAAGCGGTGTTCAAAAACATGAAGAGCCTGAAAACGTGTGAAAAATATGAAGAGCTTCAAAAGGTGTGAAATACATGAGGAGCATTAAACGGTCTGAAAAATAGGAGAAGCATGAAGAGGGGTTCAAAAACAGGAAGAGCCTGAAAAGTTGTGAAAAATATGAAGAGCTTCAAAAGTTGTCAAAAATATGAGGAGCATGAAACGGTCTGAAAAATAGGAGGAGCATGAAGAAGTGTTCAAAAACATGAAGAGCCTGAAAAGGTGTGAAAAATATGAAGAGCTTCAAAAGGTGTGAAATACATGAGGAGCATGAAACTCTCTGAAAAATAGAAGGAGCATGATGTGGTGTTCAAAAACATGAAGAGCCTGAAAACGTGTGAAAAATACGAAGAGCTTCAAAACGTGTGAAAAATATGAGGAGCATGATACGGTTTGAAAAATAGGAGGAGCATGAAGCGGTGTTGAAAAACATGAAGAGTCTGAAATCGTGTGAAATTATGAAGAACTTCAAAAATATGAAAAATATGAAGAGCTTCAAAAGGTGTGAAAACTATGAGGAGCTTCAAAAGGTGTCAAAATGAGATGAACATGAAACGGTCTGAAAAATAGGAGGAGCATGAAACGGTGTTGAAAATCATAAAGAGCCTGAAAATTTCGGAAAAATATTAAGAGCTTCAGAAGATGTGAAAAACATGAAGAGCTTCAAAAGGTGTCAAAATGAGATGAGCATGAAACGGTCTGAAAAATAAGAGGAGCATGATGTGGTGTTGAAAATAATGAAAAGCCTGAAAAGGTGTGAAATATATGAACAGCTTCAAAAGGTGTCAAAGATATGAGGAGAATGAAATGGTCTGTAAAATAGGAGGAGCATGAAATGGTGTTCAAAAACATGAAGAGCCTGAAGAGGTGTGAAAAATATGAAGAGCTTCAAAAGGTGTCAAAAATATGAGGAGCATGAAAAGTTCTGAAAAATAGGAGGAGCATGAAGCGGTGTTCAAAAACAGGAAGACCCTGAAAAGTAGTGAAAAATATGAAGAGCTTCAAAAGGTGTCAAAAATATGAGGAGCATGAAACGGTCGGAAAAATAGGAGGAGCAAGAAAGGGTGTTGAACAACATGAAGAGCCTGAAAAGCTGTGAGAAATATGAAGAGCTTCAAAATGGTTCAAAAATATGAGGAGCATGAAACGGTCTGAAAAAGAGGAGGAGCAGGAAGCGGTGTTGAGAAACATGAAGAGCCTCAAAATGTGTGAAAAATATGAAGAGCTTCTAAAGGTGTCAAAAATATGAGGAGCATGAAACGGTCTGAAAAATAGGAGGAGCATGAAGCGGTGTTGAAAAACATGAAGAGCCTGAAAAGGTGTTAAAAATATGAAGAGCTTCAAAAGGTGTCAAATATATGAGCAGCAAGAATCGGTCTGAAATATAGGAGTAGCATGAAACGGTGTTCAAAAATATGCAGAGCCTGAAAAGTTGTGAAAAATATGAAGAGCTTCAAATGGTGTCAAATATATGAAGAGCTTCAAAAGGTGTCAAAAATGAGATGAGCATGAAACGGTCTGAAAAATAGGAGGAGCAAGAAGTGGTGTTCAAAAAAATGAAGAGCCTGAGAAGGTGTGAAATATATCAAGAACTTCAAAAGGTGTCAAAAATATGAGGAGCATGAAACGGTCTGAAAAATAGGAGGAGCATGAAACGGTGTTGAAAAACATGCAGAGCCTGAAAAGGTGTGAAAAATATGAAGAACTTCAAAAGGTGTGAAATATATGAGGAGCATGAAACGGTCTTAAAAATAGGAGGAGCATGAAGTGGTGTTCAAAAATATGAAGAGCCTGAAAAGGTGTGAAAAATATGAAGAGCTTCAAAAGGTATGAAATACATGAGGAGTATTAAACTGTCTTGAAAATAGGGGGAGCATGAAGCGGTGTTAAAAAACATGAAGAGGCTTAAAAGGTGTGAAAAATATGAAGAGCTTCAAAAGGTGTGAAAAATATGAGGAGCATGAAACGGTCTGAAAAATAGGAGGAGCATGAAGCCGTGTTGAAAAACATGAAGAGCCTGAAAAAGTGTGAAATACATGAAGAGCTTCAAAAGGTGTAAAAAATATGAGGAGGGGAGGAGCCAAGATGGCCGAGGAGTAGGACGGGGAGACCACTTTCTCTCCTACAAATTCATCAAAAGAATAACTGAACGCAGAGCAAACTTCGCAAAACAACTTCTGATCGCTAGCTGAGGTCATCAGGCGCCCAGAAAAGCAGCCCATTGTCTTCGAAAGGAGGGCTGCATAGTTGGAGAAGTCCTGAAACTACAGGAAGAATAAAACTGAAATCCAGAGGCAGGAGACTTAAGCCCAAAACCTGAGAACACCAGAAAACTCCTGACTACAAGGAACTTTAAGTAATAAGTGACTGTCCAAAAGCCTCCATACCTACACTGAAACCAACCACCACACAAGAGCCAATAAGTTTTAGAGCAAGACATACCACGCAAATTCTCCAGCAACGCAGGAACATAGCCCTGAACATCAACATACAGGCTGCCCAAGGTCACACCTAACACATAGACCCATCTCAAAACTCATTACTGGGCACTCCATTGCTCTCCAAAGAGTAGAAATCAAGTTCCACGCACCAGAACACTGACGCAAGCTTCCCTAACCAGGAAATCTCGACAAGCCAATCGTCTAACCCTACCCACTGGGTTAATCCTCCACAACAAAAAGGAACCACAGACCTCCAGAATACAGAAAGCCCACTCCAGATACAGCAATCTAAACAAGATGAAAAGGCAAAGAAATACCCAACAGGTAAAGGAACATGAAAAATGCCCACCAAGTCAAACAAAAGAGGAGGAGATAGGGAATCTACCTGAAAAAGAATTTAGAATAATGATAATAAAAATGATCCAAAATCTTGAGAACAAAATGGAGTTACAGATAAATAGCCTGGAAACAAAGATTGAAAAGATTCAAGAACTGTTTAATAAAGACCTAGAAGAAATAAAAAAAGAGTCAATTACAAATGAATAATGCAATGAATGAGATCAAAAACACTTTGGAGGGAACCAAGAGTAGAATAACGGAGGCAGAAGATAGGGTAAGTGAGGTAGAAGATAAAATGGTGGAAATAAATGAAGCAGAGAGGAAAAAAGAAAAAAGGATCAAAAGAAATGAGGACAACCTCAGGGACCTCTGGGACACTGTGAAACGCCCCAACATTCGAATCATAGGAGTTCCAGAAGAAGAAGACAAAAAGAAAGGCCATGAGAAAATACTCGAGGAGATAATAGCTGAAAACTTCCCTAAAATGGGGAAGGAAATAGCCACCCAAGTCCAAGAAACCCAGAGAGTCCCAAACAGGATAAACCCAAGGCGAAACACCCCAAGACACATATTAATCAAATTAACAAAGATCAAACACAAAGAACAAATATTAAAAGCAGCAAGGGAAAAACAACAAATAACACACAAAGGGATTCCCATAAGGATAACAGCTGATCTATCAATAGAAACCCTCCAGGCCAGAAGGGAATGGCAGGACGTACTGAAAGTAATGAAAGAGAATAACCTACAACCTAGATTACTGTATCCAGCAAGGATCTCATTCAGATATGAAGGAGAATTTAAAAGCTTTACAGATAAGCAAAAGATGAGAGAATTCAGCACCACCAAACCAGCTCTTCAACAAATGCTAAAGGATCTTCTCTAGACAGGAAATGCAGAAAGGTTGTATAAACGTGAACCCAAAACAACAAAGTAAATGGCAACGGGACCACACCTATCAATAATTACCCTAAATGTAAATGGGTTGAATGCCCCAACCAAAAGACAAAGATTGGCTGAATGGATACAAAAACAAGACCCCTATATATGCTGTCTACAAGAGACCCACCTCAAAACAAGAGACACATACAGACTAAAAGTGAAGGGCTGGAAAAAAGTATTTCATGCAAACGGAGACCAAAAGAAAGCAGGAGTCGCAATACTCATATCAGATAAAATAGACTTTCAAATAAAGGAAGTGAAAAGAGACAAAGAAGGACACTACATAATGATCAAAGGATCAATCAAAAAAGAAGATATAACAATTATAAATATATATGCACCCAACATAGGAGCACCGCAATATGTACGGCAAACGCTAACAAGTATGAAAGAGGAAATTAATAGTAACACAATAATAGTGGGAGACTTTAATACCCCACTCACAACTATGGATAGATCAACTAAACAGAAAATTAACAAGGAAACACAAACCTTAAATGACACAATGGACCAGCTAGACCTTATTGATATCTATAGGACATTTCACCCCAAAACAATCAACTTCACCTTTTTCTCAAGTGCACACGGAACATTCTCCAGAATAGATCACATCCTGGGCCATAAATCTGGTCTTGGAAAATTCAAAAAAATTGAAATCATTCCAGTCATCTTTTCTGACCACAGTGCAGTAAGATTAGATCTCAATTACAGGGAAAAAATTGTTAAAACTTCAAACATATGGAGGCTAAATAACACGCTTCTGAATAACCAACAAATCATAGAAGAAATCAAAAAAGAAATCAAAATATGTATAGAAATGAATGAAAATGAAAACACAACAACCCAAAACCTATGGGACACTGTAAAAGCAGTGCTAAGGGGAAGGTTCATAGCATTACAGGCTTACATCAAGAAACAGGAAAAAAACCAATTAAATAACCTAACTCTACACCTAAAGCAATTAGAGAAGGAAGAAATGAAGAACCCCAGAGTTAGCAGAAGGAAAGAAATCTTAAAAATCAGGGCAGAAATAAATGCAAAAGAAACTAAAGAGACCATAGCAAAAATCAACAAAGCTAAAAGCTGGTTTTTTGAAAAAATAAACAAAATTGACAAACCATTAGCAAGACTCATTAAGAAACAAAGAGAGAAGAACCAAATTAACAAAATTAGAAATGAAAATGGAGAGATCACAACAGACAACACTGAAATACAAAGGATCATAAGAGACTACTACCAGCAGCTCTATGCCAATAAAATGGACAACTTGGATGAAATGGACAAATTCTTAGAAAAGTATAACTTTCCAAAACTGAACCAGGAAGAAATAGAAGATCTTAACAGACCCATCACAAGCAAGGAAATCGAAACTGTCATCAAAAATCTTCCAGCAAACAAAAGCCCAGGACCAGATGGCTTCACAGCTGAATTCTACCAAAAATTTAGAGAAGAGCTAACACCTATCTTACTCAAACTCTTCCAGAAAATTGCAGAAGAAGGTAAGCTTCCAAACTCATTCTATGAGGCCACCATCACCCTAATTCCAAAACCAGACAAAGATGCCACAAAAAAAGAAAACTACAGGCCAATATCACTGATGAACATAGATGCAAAAATCCTTAACAAAATTCTAGCAAACAGAATCCAACAACATATTAAAAACATCATACACCATGACCAAGTGGGCTTTATCCCAGGAATGCAAGGATTCTTTAATATCCGCAAATCAATCAATGTAATACACCACATTAACAAATTGAAAGATAAAAACCATATGATTATCTCAATAGATGCAGAGAAAGCCTTTGACAAAATTCAACACTCATTTATGATTAAAACTCTCCAAAAAGCAGGAATAGAAGGAACATACCTCAACATAATAAAAGCTATATATGACAAACCCACAGCAAGCATCACCCTCAATGGTGAAAAATTGAAGGCATTTCCCCTGAAATCAGGAACAAGACAAGGGTGCCCACTCTCACCACTACTATTCAACATAGTGTTGGAAGTGCTGGCCACAGCAATCAGAGCAGAAAAAGAAGTAAAAGGAATCCAGATAGGAAAAGAAGAAGTAAAACTCTCACTGTTTGCAGATGACATGATCCTCTACATAGAAAACCCGAAAGATTCTACCAGAAAATTACTAGAGCTAATCAATGAATATAGTAAAGTTGCAGGATATAAAATTAACACACAGAAATCCCTTGCATTCCTATATACTAACAATGAAAAAACTGACAGAGAAATTAAGGAAACAATACCATTCACCATTGCAACAAAAAGAATAAAATACTTAGGAGTATATCTACCTAAAGAAACAAAGGACCTATACATAGAAAACTATAAAACACTGATGAAAGAAATCAAAGAGGACACAAACAGATGGAGAAACATACCGTGTTCATGGATTGGAAGAATTAATATTGTCAAAATGGCTATTCTACCCAAAGCAGTCTATAGATTCAATGCAATCCCTATCAAGCTACCAACGGTATTTTTCACAGAACTAGACCAAAGAATTTCACAATTTGTATGGAAATACAAAAAACCTCGAATAGCCAAAGTAATCTTGAGAAAGAAGAATGGAACTGGAGGAATCAACCTGCCTGACTTCAGACTCTACTACAAAGCCACAGTCATCAAGACAGTATGGTACTGGCACAAAGACAGAAATATAGATCAATGGAACAGAATAGAAAGCCCAGAGATAAATCCACGAACCTATGGACACCTTATTTTTGACAAAGGAGGCAAGGATATACAATGGAAAAAAGACAACCTCTTTAACAAGTGGTGCTGGGAAAACTGGTCAACCACTTGTAAAAGAATGAAACAAGAACACTTTCTAACACCATACACAAAAATAAACTCAAAATGGATTAAAGATCTAAATGTAAGACCAGAAACTATAAAACTCCTAGAGGAGAACATAGGCAAAACACTCTCCGACATAAATCAAAGCAAGATCCTCTATGACCCACCTCCCAGAATATTGGAAACAAAAGCAAAACTAAACAAATGGGACCTAATGAAACTTAAAAGCTTTTGCACTACAAAGGAAACTATAAGTAAGGTGAAAAGACAGCCCTCAGATTGGGAGAAAATAATAGCAAATGAAGAAACAGACAAAGGATTAATCTCAAAAATATACAAGCAAATCCTGCAGCTCAATTCCAGAAAAATAAATGACCCAATCAAAAAATGGGCCAAAGAACTAAACAGACATTTCTCCAAAGAAGACATACAGATGGCTAACAAACACATGAAAAGATGCTCAACATCACTCATTATTAGAGAAATGCAAATCAAAACCACAATGAGGTACCATTATACGCCAGTCAGGATGGCTGCTATCCAAAAGTCTACAAGCAATAAATGCTGGAGAGGGTGTGGAGAAAAGGGAACCCTCTTACACTGTTGGTGGGAATGCAAACTAGTACAGCCGCTATGGAAAACAGTGTGGAGATTTCTTAAAAAACTGGAAATAGAACTGCCATATGACCCAGCAATCCCACTTCTGGGCATACACACTGAGGAAACCAGATCTGAAAGAGACACGTGCACCCCAATGTTCATCGCAGCACTGTTTATAATAGCCAGGACATGGAAGCAACCTAGATGCCCATCAGCAGATGAATGGATAAGGAAGCTGTGGTACATATACACCATGGAATATTACTCAGCCATTAAAAAGAATTCATTTGAACCAGTCCTAATGAGATGGATGAAGCTGGAGCCCATTATACAGAGTGAAGTAAGCCAGAAAGATAAAGAACATTACAGCATACTGACACATGTATATGGAATTTAGAAAGGTGATAACGATAACCCTAAATGCAGAACAGAAAAAGAGACACAGAAACACAGAACAGACTTTTGAACTTTGTGGGAGAATGTGAGGGTGGGATATTAGAAAAGAACAGCATGTATACTATCTATGGTGAAACAGATCACCAGCCCAAGTGGGATGCACGAGACAAGTGCTCGGGCCTGGTGCACTGGGAAGACCCAGAGGAATCGGGTGGAGAGGGAGGTGGGAGGGGGGATCGGGATTGGGAATACATGTAAATCCATGGCTGATTCATATCAATGTATGACAATACTCACTGGGAAAAAAAAATAATAATAATAAAAATTAAAAAAAAAATAAAAAAAAAAAAAAAGGAGATTCAAAAGGTGTCAAAAATATGAGGAGCATGAAACGGTCTGAAAAAGAGGAGGAGCATGAATCGGTGTTGAAAATCATGAAGAGCCTGAAAACGTGTGAGAAATATGAAGAGCTTCAAAAGGTGTCAAAAATATGAAGAGCTTCAAAAGGTGTCAAAAATGAGAGGAGTATGAAGCGGTCTGAAAAATAGGAGGAGCATGAAGCGGTGTTCAAAAACATGAAGAGCCTGAAAAGGTGTGAAAAATATGAAGAGCTTCAAAAGGTGTCAAAAATGAGATGAGCATGAAACGGTCTGAAAAATAGGAGGAGCATGAAGTGGTGTTGAAAAAAAAGAAGAGACGGAAAAGGTGTGAAATATATGAAGGGCTTCAAAAGGTGTCAAAAATATGAGGAGAATGACGCGGTCTGAAAAATAGGAGGAACATGAAGCGGTGTTCAAAAACATGAAGAGCCTGAAAAGGTGTGAAAAATATGAAGAGCTTCAAAAGGTGTCAAAAATATGAGGAGCATGAAACGGTCTGAAAAATAGGAGGAGCATGAGTCGGTGATGAAAACATTAAGAGCATGAAAAGGTGTGAAATATATGAAGAGCTTCAAAAGGTGTGATAAATATCATGAGCTTCAAAAGCTGTCAAAAAAGAGATGAGCATGAAACGGTCTGAAAAATAGGAGGAGCATGAAGCGGTGTTGAAAAACTTGAAGAGCCTGAAAAAGTGTGAAATATATGAAGAGCTTCAAAAGGTGTGAAAAATACGAGGAGCTTCAAAAGGTGTCAAAAATCTGAGGAGCATGAAATGGTTTGAAAAACAGGAGGAGCATGAAACGGTTTTCAAAAACATGAAGCCTGAAAAGGTGTGAAAAATATGAGGAGCATGAAACGGTCTGAAAAATAGGAGGAGCATGAAACCGTGTTCTAAAACATGAAGAGCCTGAAAAGGTGTGAAAAATATGAGGAGTTCCAAAAGTTGTCAAAAATATGAGGAGCATGAAACGGTCTGAAAAATAGGAGGAGCATGAAGCGGTGTTGAAAAACATGAAGAGTCTGAAAACGTGTGAAAGTATGAAGAGCTTCACAAATATGAAAAATATGAAGAGCTTCAAAAGGTGTGAAAAATATGAAGAGCTTCAAAAGTTGTCAAAAATGAGATGAGCATGAAACGGTCTGAAAAATAGGAGGAGCAAGAAGCAGTGTTGAAAAGCATGTAGAGCCTGAAAACGTGTGAAAAATACGAAGAGCTTCAAAAGATGTGAAAAGTATGAAGAGCTTTAAAAGGTGTCAAAAATGAGATGAGCATGAAACGCTCTGAAAAATAGTAGGAGAATGAAGCGGTGTTGAAAAACATGAAGAACCTGAAAAGTTGTGAGAAATATGAAGAGCTTCAAAAGGTGTCAAATATATGAGGAGCATGAAACGGTCTGAAAAAGAGGAGGAGTATGAAGCGGTGTTGAAAAACATGAAGAGCCTGAAAAGGTGTGTAAAATATTAAGAGGTTCTAAAGGTGTCAAAAATATGAGGAGCATGAAACGGTCTGAAAAATACGAGGAGCATGAAATGGTGTTGAAAAAAATGAAAAGCCTGAAAAGGAGTGAAATATATGAAGAGCTTCAAAAGGTTTCAAAAATATGAGGAGAATGAAACGGTCTGCAAAATAGGAGGAGCATGAAATCGTGTTCAAAAACATGAAGAGCATGAAAAGGTGTGAAAAATATGAAGAGCTTCAAAAGTTGTGAAATACATGAGGAGGATTAAATGGTCTGAAAAATAGGAGGAGCATGAAGCGGTGTTCAAAAACATGAAGAGCATGAAAAGGTGTGAAAAATATGAAGAGCTTTAAAAGGTGTGAAAAATATGAGGAGCATGAAACGGTCTGAAATATAGGAGGAGCAAGAAGCGGTGTTCAACAACATGAAGAGCCTGAAAAGGTGTGAGAAATATGAAGAGCTTCAAAAGGAGTCAAAAATGAGATGAGCAAGAAACGCTCTGAAAAATAGGAGGAGAATGAAGTGGTGTTGAAAAACATGAAGAACCTGAAAAGGTGTGAAATATATGAAGAGCTTCAAAAGGTGTCAAATATATGAGGAGCATGAAACGGTCTGAAAAATAGGAGGAGCATGAAATGGTGTTCAAACAAATGAAGAGCATGAAAAGGTGTGATAAATATGAAGAGCTTCAAAAGGTTTGAAAAACATGAGGAGAATGAAAGGGTCCGAAAAATAGGAGATGCATGAAGTTGTGTAGAAAAACATGAAGAGCCTGAAAAGGTGTGAAAAATATTAAGAGCTTCAAAAGGTATAAAATACATGAGGAGCATGAAACTGTCTGAAAAATAGGAGGAGCATGAAGTGGTGTTCAACAACATGAAGAGGCTCAAGAGGTGTGAAAAATATGAAGAGCTTCAAAAGGTGTGAAATACATGAGAGGAATGAAACTGTCTGAAAAACAGAAGGAGCATGAAGCGGTGTTGAAAACCATGAAGAGCCTGAAAAGGTGTGAAAAATATGAAGAGCTTCTAAATGTGTCAAAATTATGAGGAGCATGAAACGGTCTGAAAAATAGGAGGAGCATGAAGTGTTGTTGAAAAACATGAAGAGCCTGAAATGGTGTGAAATATATGAAGAGGTTCAAAAGATGTGAAAAATATGAGAAGCTTCAAAAAGTGTCAAAAATATGAAGAGCATGAAACGGTCTGAAATATAGGAGGGCATGAAGCGGTGTTGAAAAACATGAAGAGCCTGAAAAGGTGTGAAAAATATGAAGAGCTTCAAAAGTTGTCAAAAATATGAGGAGCATGAAACGGTCTGAAAAAGAGGAGGAGTATGAAGCGGTGTTGAAAAACATGAAGAGCCTGAAAAGGTGTGTAAAATATTAAGAGGTTCTAAAGGTGTCAAGTATATGAGGAGCATGAAATGGTCTTAAAAATACGAGGAGAATGAAGTGGAGTTGAAAAACATGAAGAGCGTAAAAATGTGTGAAAAATATGAAAAGCCTCAAATCCTGTCAAAAATATGAGGAGCATGAAACGGTCTGAAAAAGAGGAGGAGTATGAAGCGGTGTTGAAAAACATGAAGAGAGTGAAAAGGTGTGTAAAATATTAAGAGTTTCTAAAGGTGTCAAAAATATGAGGAGCATGAAACGGTCTGAAAAGTACGAGGAGCATGAAGCGGTGTTGAAAATCATGAAGAGCCTGAAAACGCGTGAAAAATATGAAGAGCTTCAAAAGGTGTCAAAATGAGATGAGCATGAAACGGTCTAAAAAATAGGAGGAGCATGAAATGGTGTTGAAAAAAATGAAAAGCCTGAAAAGTTGTGAAATATATGAAGAGCTTCAAAAGGTTTCAAAAATATGAGGAGAATGAAACGGTCTGCAAAATAGGAGGAGCATGAAATGGTGTTCAAAAACATGAAGAGCATGAAAAGGTGTGAACAATATGAAGAGCTTCAAAAGTTGTGAAATACATGAGGAGGATTAAGTGGTCTGAAAAATAGGAGGAGCATGAAGCGGTGTTCAAAAACATGAAGAGCCAGAAGAGGTGTGAAAAATATGAAGAGCTTCAAAAGGTGTGAAAAATATGAGGAGCATGAAACGGTCTGAAAAATAGGAGGAGCAAGAAGCGGTGTTCAAAAACATGAAGAGCCTGAGAAGGTGTGAAAAATATGAACAGCTTCAAAACGTGTCAAAAATATTAGGAGCATGAAATGGTCTGAAAAATAGGAGGAGCATTAAACGATGTTGAAAAACATGAAGAGCCTGAAAATGTGTGAAATATATAAAGAGCTTCAAAAGATGTGAAAAATATGAAGAACTTCAAAAGGAGTCAAAAATGAGATGAGCAAGAAACGCTCTGAAAAATAGGAGGAGCATGAAGCGGTGTTGAAAAACATGAAGAACCTGAAAAGTTGTGAGAAATATGAAGAGCTTCAACAGGTGTCAAAAATATGAGGAGAATGAAACGGTCTGAAAAAGAGGAGGAACAAGAAGCGGTGTTGAAAAACATGAAGAGCCTCAAAAGGTGTGAAAAATATGCAGAGCTTCTAAAGGTGTCAAAAATATGAGGAGCACGAAACGGTCTGAAAAAGAGGAGGAGCATGAAGCGGTGTTGACAAACATGAAGAGCCTGAAAAGGTGTGAAAAATATGAAGAGCTTCAAAAGTTGTCAAAATATGAGGAGCATGAAACGGCCTGAAAAATAGGAGGACTATGAGAAGGTCTGAAAAATAGGAGGAGCATGAGTCGGTGATGAAAACATTAAGAGCATGAAAAGGTGTGAAATATATGAAGAGCTTCAAAAGGTGTGATAAATATCATGAGCTTCAAAAGCTGTCAAAAAAGAGATGAGCATGAAACGGTCTGAAAAATAGGAGGAGCATGAAGCGGTGTTGAAAAACATGAAGAGCCTGAAAAAGTGTGAAATATATGAAGAGCTTCAAAAGGTGTGAAAAATACGAGGAGCTTCAAAAGGTGTCAAAAATATGAGGAGCATGAAATGGTTTGAAAAACAGGAGGAGCATGAAACGGTGTTCAAAAACATGAAGCCTGAAAAGGTGTGAAAAATATGAAGAGCTTCAAAAGTTGTGAAAAATATGAGGAGCATGAAACGGTCTGAAAAAGAGGAGGTGCATGAAGCAGTGTTCAAAAATATGAAGAGCTTCAAAAGGTGTGAAAAGTATGAGGAGCATGAAACGGTCTGAAAAATAGGAGGAGCATGAAACCGTGTTCTAAAACATGAAGAGCCTGAAAAGGTGTGAAAAATATGAGGAGTTCCAAAAGTTGTCAAAAATATGAGGAGCATGAAACGGTCTGAAAAATAGGAGGAGCATGAAGCGGTGTTGAAAAACATGAAGAGTCTGAAAACGTGTGAAAGTATGAAGAGCTTCACAAATATGAAAAATATGAAGAGCTTCAAAAGGTGTGAAAAATATGAAGAGCTTCAAAAGGTGTCAAAAATTAGATGAGCATGAAATGGTCTGAAAAATAGGAGGAGCAAGAAGCAGTGTTGAAAAGCATGTAGAGCCTGAAAACGTGTGAAAAATACGAAGAGCTTCAAAAGATGTGAAAAATATGAAGAGAATTAAAAGGTGTCAGAATTCAGATGAGCATGAAACGCTCTGAAAAATAGTAGGAGAATGAAGCGGTGTTGAAAAAGATGAAGAACCTGAAAAGGTGTGAGAAATATGAAGAGCTTCAAAAGGTGTCAAATATATGAGGAGCATGAAACGGTCTGAAAAAGAGGAGTATGAAGCGGTGTTGAAAAACATGAAGAGCCTGAAAAGGTGTGTAAAATATTAAGAGGTTCTAAAGGTGTCAAAAATATGAGGAGCATGAAACGGTCTGAAAAATACTAGGAGCATGAAGCGGTGTTGAAAATCATGAAGAGCCTGAAAACGCGTGAAAAATATGAAGAGCTTCAAAAGGTGTCAAAATGAGATGAGCTTGAAACGGTCTAAAAAATAGGAGGTGCATGAAATGGTGTTGAAAAAAATGAAAAGCCTGAAATGGAGTGAAATATATGAAGAGCTTCAAAAGGTTTCAAAAATATGAGGAGAATGAAACGGTCTGCAAAATAGGAGGAGCATGAATTGGTGTTCAAAAACATGAAGAGCATTAAAAGGTGTGAAAAATATGAAGAGCTTCAAAAGTTGTGAAATACATGAGGAGGATTAAATGGTCTGAAAAATAGGAGGAGCATGAAGCGGTGTTCAAAAACATGAAGAGCCAGAAGAGGTGTGAAAAATATGAAGAGCTTCAAAAGGTGTGAAAAATATGAGGAGCATGAAACGGTCTGAAATATAGGAGGAGCAAGAAGCGGTGTTCAAAAACATGAAGAGCCTGAAAAGGTGTGAGAAATATGAAGAGCTTCAAAAGTTGTCAAAAATATGAGGAGCATGAAACGGTGTGAAAAATAGGAGGAGCAAGAAGGGGTGTTGAAAAACATGAAGAGCCTGAAAATGTGTGAAAAATATAAAGAGCTTCAAAAGATGCGAAAAATATGAAGAGCTTCAAAGGTGTGAAAAATATGAGGAGCATGAAACGGTCTGAAAAATAGGAGAAGCATATAGTGGTGTTGAAAAACATGAGGAGCCTGAAAAGGTGTGAAAAATATGAAAAGCTTAAAAATGTGTGAAATACATGAGGAGCATGAAACGATCTGAAAAATAGGAAGAGCATGAAGCAGTGTTCAAAAACTTGAAGAGCCTGAAATGGTGTGAAAAATATGAAGAGCTTCAAAAGGTGTCAAATATATGAGGGGCATGAAATGGTCTGAATAAGAGGAGGAGCATGAGGCGATGTTGAAAAAAATGAAGAGCGTCAAAAGGTGTGAAAAATATGAAGAGCTTCAAAAGTGGGAAATACATGAGGACCTTGAAACGGACTGAAAAATAGGAGGAGCATGAAGCGGTGTTCAAAAACATGAGGAGGCTGAAAAGGTGTGAAAAATATGAAGAGCTTCAAAATGTGTCAAAAATGTGAGGAGCATGAAACGGTGTTCAAAAACATGAAGAGACTGAAAAGGGCTGAAAAATATGAAGAGCCTCAAAACGTGTCAAAAATATGAAGAGCTTGAGAAGGTGTGAAAAATATGAGGAGCATGAAACCGTGTGAAAAATTAGAGAGGCATGAAACGGTGTTCAAAAACATGAAGAGCCTGAAAAGGTGTGAAAAATATGAAGAGCTTCAAAAGGTGTCAAATATGAGCAGCATGAAACGGTCTGAAAAGAGGAGGATATTGATGCGGTGCTGAAAAACATGAGGAGCCTGAAAAGCTGTGACAAATATGAAGAGCTTCCAAAGGTCTCAAAAATATGAAGAGCATGAAACGATCTGAAAAATAGGAGGAGAATGAAGCGGTTTTCAAAAACATGAGGAGCCAGAAAAGGTGTGGAAAATATGAAGAGCTTCAAAAGGTGTCAAAATATGAGGAGCATGAAACGGTCTGAAAAATAGGAGGAGCATGAAACGATGTTCAAAAACAGGAAGAGCTTGAAAAGGTGTGAAAAATATGAAGAGCTTCAAAAGGTTGGAAAAATATGAAGAGCTTCAATAGGTGTCAATAATGAGATTAGCATGAAACGGTCTGAAAAATAGGAGGAGCATGAAGCGGTGTTGAAAAAGATGAAGAGCCTGAAAAGGTGTGAAAAATATGAAGAGCTTCAAAATGTGTGAAATACATGAGGAGCATGAAACGGTCTGAAAAACACGAGGAGCATTAAGTGGTGTTGAAAAAGATGAAGAGCCTGAAAACGTGTGAAAAATATGAAGAGCTTCAAAAGGTGTGAAATACATGAAGAGCATGAATCGGTCTACAAAAAAGAGGAGCATGAAACGGTGTTCAAAAACATGAAGAGCCTGAAAATATGTGAAAAATATGAAGCGCTTCAAATGGTGTCAAAAATATGAGGAGCATGAATCGGTCTGAAAAATATGAGGAGCATGAAGGGGTGTTCAATAATAAGAAGAGCCTGAAAAGCTGTGAAATATATGAAGAGCTTCAAAAGGTGTCAAAATATGAGGAGCATGAAACGGTCTGAAAATAGGAGAAGCATGAAGTGGTGTTGAAAAACATGAAGAGCCTGAAAATGTGTGAAAAATATGAAGAGCTTCAAAAGGTGTGAAAAATATGAAGAGCTTCAAAAGGTATCAAAAATGAGATGAGCATGAAACGGTCTGAAAAATAGGAGGAGCATGAAGTGGTGTTCAAAAAAATGAAGAGCCTGAAAAGGTGTGAAATATATGAAGAACTTCAAAAGGTGTGAAAAATATGAAGAGCTTCAAAAGGTGTCAAAAATATGAGGAGCATGAAACGGTCTGAAAAATCGGAGGAGCATGAAGCGGTGTTGAAAAACATGAAGAGCCTGAAAACGTGTGAGAAATATGAAGAACTTCAAAAGGTGTGAAAAATATGAAGAGCTTCAAAAGGTTTCAAAAATATGAAGAGCTTCAAAAGGTGTCAAAAATATGAGGAGCATGAACCAGTCTGAAAAATATGAGGAGCATGAAGCGGTCTGAAAAATAGGAGGAGCATGAAGCGGTCTGAAAAATAGGAGGAGCATGAAGCGGTGTTCAAACATGAAGAGCCTGAAAACGTGTGAGAAATATGAAGAACTTCAAAAGGTGTGAAAAATATGAAGAGCTTCAAAAGGTGTGAAAAATATGAGGAGCTTCAAAAGGTGTCAAAAATATGAGGAGCATGAAACGGTCTGAAAAAAGGGGAAGCATGAAACGGTGTAGAAAAACATGAAGAGCCTGAAATGGTGTGAAAATTATGAAGAGCTTCCAAAGGTGTGAAATAAATGAGGGGCATGAAACGGTCTGATAAATAGGAGGAGCATGAAGCGGTGTTGAAAAACATGAAGAGCCTGAAAATGTGTGAAAAATATGAAGAGCTTCAAATCGTGTCAAAAATATGAGGAGCATGAAACGGTCTGAAAAATAGGAGGAGCATGAAGCGGTTTTCAAAACCATGAAGAGCCTGAAAAGGTGTGAAAAATATGAAGAGCTTCAAATGGTGTGAAATACAGGAGGAGACTGAAACGGTCAGTAAAATAGGAGGAGAATGAAGCGGTGTTCAAAAACATGAAGAGCCTGAAAAGGTGTGAAAAATATGAAGAGCTTCAAATCGTGTCAAAAATATGAGGAGCATGAAACGGTCTGAAAAATAGGAGGAGCATGAAGCGGTTTTCAAAACCATGAAGAGCCTGAAAAGGTGTGAAAAATATGAAGAGCTTCAAATGGTGTGAAATACAGGAGGAGACTGAAACGGTCAGTAAAATAGGAGGAGAATGAAGCGGTGTTGAAAAACATGAAGAGCCTGAAAAGGTGTGAAAAATATGAAGAGCTTCAAATCGTGTCAAAAATATGAGGAGCATGAAACGGTCTGAAAAAAAGGAGGAGCATGAAGCGGTGTTCAAAACCATGAAGAGCCTGAAAAGGTGTGAAAAATATGAAGAGCTTCAAATGGTGTGAAATACAGGAGGAGACTGAAACAGTCAGTAAAATAGGAGGAGCATGAAGCGGTGTTCAAAAACATGAAGAGTCTGAAAAGTTGTGGAAAATATGAAGAGCTACAAAACGTATCAAAAACTATGAGGAGCATGAAATGGTCTGAAAAATAGGATGAGCATTGAAGCGGGGTTCAAAAACATGAAGAGCCTGAAAATTTGTGAAAAATATGAAGAGCTTCAAGGGTTACAAAAATGTGAAGAGCATAATACGGGCTGAAAAATAGGAGGAGCATGAAGCGGTGTTGAAAAACATGAAGAGCCTGAAAAGGTGTGAAAAACATGAAGAGCTTCTAAAGGTGTCAAAAATATGTGGAGCATGAAACGTTCTGGAAAATAGGAGGAGCATGAAGCGGTGTTGAAAAACATTAGGAGCGTGAAAGGGTGTGAAAAATATGAAGAGCTTCAAAAGGTGTCAAATATATGAGGAGCAAGAAACGGTCGGAAAATAGGAGGAGCATGAAACGATCTGAAAAATAGGAGGAGCATGAAGCTGTGTTCAAAAACATGAAGAGCCTGAAAAGGTGTGAAAAATATGAAGAGCTTCAAAAGGTGTGAAATACATGAGGAGCATGAAACTCTCTGAAAAATAGGAGGATCATGAAGCGGTGTTGAAAAACATTAGGAGCGTGAAAAGGTGTGAAAAATATGAAGAGCTTCAAAAGGTGTCAAATATATGAGGTTCAGGAAACAGCTTGAAAAATAGGATGAGCATGAAACGGTTTTGAAAAGGTGAAGCGCATGAAAAGGTGTGAAACATATGAAGCGCTTCAAAAGGTGTCAAAAATATGAGAAGCATGAAACGACTGAAAAATAGGAGGAACATGAAGCGCTGTTTAAAATCATGAAGAGCCTGAAAAGGTGTGGAATAACTGAAGAGCTTCAAAACGTGTTAAATATGAGGAGCATGAAACGGTCTGAAAAATAGGAGGAGCATTAAGCTGTGTTCAAAAACATGAAGAGCCTGAAAAGGTGTGAAAAATATGAAGAGCTTCAAAAGGTGTCAAAAATATGAGGAGCATGAAACAGTCTGAAAAATAGGAGGAGCATGAAACGTTGTTCAAAAACATGAAGAGCCTGAAAATGTGTGAAAAATATGAAGAGCTTCAAAAGACGTGAAATACATGAGGTGCATTAAATGGTCTGAAAAATAGGAGGAGCATGAAGCGTTGTTGAAAAACATGAAGAGCTTGAAAAGGTGTTAAAAATATGAAGAGCATCAAAAGGTGTCAAAAATATGAGGAGCATGAAACAGTCAGAAAATTAGGAGGAGCATGATGCATTGTTGTAAAACATGAAGAGCCTGAAAAGGTGTGAAAAATGTGAAGAATTTCAAAATGTGTGAAAAATATGAGGAGCAGGAAAAAGTCTGAAAAATAGGAGGATCATGAAACGGTGTTGAAAAAAATGAAGAGCCTGAAAATTTGTGAAAAATAGGAAGAGCTTCAAAAGGTTGAAATACATGAGGAGAATGAAAAGGTCTGTAAAATAGGAGGAGCAAGAAGCGGTGTTCAAAACATGAAGAGCCTGAAAAGTTGTGAAAAATATGAAGAGCTTCAAAAGGTGTCAAATATATGAGGAGCATGAAACGGTCTGAAAAATAGGAGGAGCATGAAGTGGTGTTGAAAAACATGAAGAGCTTCAAAAGGTGTGAAACATATGAAGAGCTTAAAAGGTGTAAAAAAAGAGATGAGTATGAAACAGTCTGAAATATACGAGAAGCATGTAGTGGTGTTGAAAAACATGAAGAGCCTGAAATGGTGTGAAATATACGAAGAGCTTTAAAAGGTGTCAAAAATATGAGGAGCATGAAACAGTGTGAAAAATAGTAGGAGCATGAAGCGGTGTTGAAAAACATGAAGAGCATGAAAAGGTGTGAAAAATATGAAGAGCTTCAAAAGGTGTGAAATACATGAGGAGGATGAAACGGTCTGAAAAATAGGAGGAGCATGAAGCAGTGTTGAAAAACATGAAGAGCCTGAAAAGGTGTGAAAAATATGAAGAGCTTCAAAAGGTGTGAAAATTATGAGGAGCAGGAAACGGTCTGAAAAATAGGAGGAGCATGAAGCGGTGTTTAAAAACATGAAGAGCCTGAAAAGGTGTGAAAAACAGGAAGAGCTTCAAAAGGTGTCAAAAATATGAGAAGCATGAAACAACCTGAAAAACTGGATAAGCATGAAAAGGTTTTGAAAAAGATGAATAGAATGAAAAGGTGTGAAAATTATGAAGAGCTTCAAAAGGTGTCAAAAATATGAGAAGCATGAAACGATCGAGAAATAGGAGGAGCATGAAGAGGTTTGAAAAACATGAAGAGCCTGAAACACTGTGAAAAATATGAAGAGCTTCAAAAGGTTTCAAAAATATGAGGAGGATGAAAAGCTCTGAAAAATAGGAGGAGAATGAAGCGGTGTTCAAAAACATGAAGAACCTGAACAGGTGTGAAAAATATGAAGAGCTTCAAAAGGTGTCAAAAATATGAGGAGCATGAAACGGTCTCAAAAATAGGAGGAGCATGAAGCGGTGGTCAAAATCACGAAGAGCATGAAAAGGTGTGAAAAATATGAAAAGCTTCAAAATGTGTAAAAAATTTGAGGAGCATGAAACGGTCTGAAAAATAGGAGGAGCATGAAGCGTTGTTCAAAAACATGAAGAGCCTGAAAAGGTGTGAAAAATATTGAGAGCTTCAAAAGGTGTCAAAAATATGAGGAGCATGAAACGGTCTGAAAAATAGAAGCAGCATGAAACGGTGTTGAAAAACATGAAGAGCCTGAAAAAGTGTGAAAAATATGAAGAGATTCAAAAGGTGTGAAAAATATGAAGAGCTTCAAAAGGTGTCAAAAATTAGATGAGCATGAAACGGTCTGACATATAGTAGGGCATGAAGCGGTGTTGAAAAACATGAAGAGCCTGAAAAGGTGTGAAAAATATGAAGAGCTTCAAAACGTGTCAAAAATATGAGGAGAACGAAATGGTCTGAAAAATAGGAGGAGCATGAAACGGTGTTCAAAAACATGAAGAGCCTGAACAGGTGTGAAAAATATGAAGAGCTTCAAAAGGTGACAAAAATATGAGGAGCATGAAACGGTCTCAAAAATAGGAGGAGCTTGAAGCGGTGGTCAAAAACACGAAGAGCATGAAAAGGTGTGAAAAATATGAAAAGCTTCAAAATGTGTAAAAAATTTGAGGAGCATGAAACGGTCTGAAAAATAGGAGGCGCATGAAGCGTTGTTCAAAAACATGAAGAGCCTGAAAAGGTGTGAAAAATATTGAGAGCTTCAAAAGGTGTTAAAAATATGAGGAGCATGAAACGGTCTGAAAAATAGAAGCAGCATGAAACGGTGTTGAAAAACATGAAGAGCCTGAAAAAGTGTGAAAAATATGAAAAGCTTCAAAAGGTGTCAAAAATTAGATGAGCATGAAACGGTCTGAAATATAGGAGGGCATGAAGCGGTGTTGAAAAACATGAAGAGCCTGAAAAGGTGTGAAAAATATGAAGAGCTTCAAAAGTTGTCAAAAATATGAGGAGCACGAAACGGTCTGAAAAATAGGAGGAGCATGAAACGGTGTTCAAAAACATGAAGAGCCTGAAAAGGTGTGAAAAATATGAAGAGCTTCAAAAGTTGTCAAAAATATGAGGAGCATGAAACGGTCTGAACAATAGGAGGAACATGAAACTATCTGAAAAATAGAGGAGCAAAAAGCGGTGTTAAACAACATGAAGAGCCTGAAAAGGTGTGAAATATCTGAAGAGCTTCAAAAGGTGTCAAATATATGAAGAGCATAAAACAGTCTGAAAAATAGGAGGAGCATGAAGCGGTGTTCAAAACATGAAACCCTGAAAAGGTGTGAAAAATATGAAAAGCTTCAAAAGGTTTCAAAAATATGAGGAGCATGAATCGGTCTGACAAATAGGAGGAGCATGAAGCGGTGTTCAAAAACATGAAGAGCCTGAAAAGGTGTGAAAAATATGAAGAGCTTCAAGGGTGTTAAAATTAGGAGGAGCATAAAACGGTCTGAAAAATAGGAGGAGCATGAAGCAGTGTTGAAAAACATGAAGAGCCTGAAAAGGTGTGAAAAATATGAAGAGCTTCAAAAAGTTTCAAAAATATGAGGTGCATGAAACATTCTGAAAAATAGCAGGGGCATGAAGCAGACGTCAAAAATATGAAGATCCTGAAAAGGTGTGAAAAATATGAAGAGCTTCAAAAGGTGTCAAAAATATGAGAAGCATGAAACGACTGAAAAATAGGAGGAGCATGAAGCGGTGTTGAAAAACATGAGGAGCCTTAAAAGTTGTGAAATATGTGAAGCGCTTCAAAGGTGTCAAAAATATGAGGGGAATGAAACGGTCTGAAAAATAGGAGGAGCATGAAGCCGTGTAAAAAAACATGAAGATCCTGAAAAGGTTTGAAATATATGAAGAGCTTCAAAAGGTCTCAAAAATTTGAGGAGCATGAAACGGTCAGAAAAATAGGAGCAGCATGAAGCGGTGGTCAAAAATATGAAGAGCCTGAAAAGGTTTGAAAAATATGAAGAGCTTCAAAAGGTGTCAAAAATATGAGGAGCAAGAAAGATTCTGAAAAATACGATGAGAATTAAGCGGTGTTGAAACACAAGAAGAGCCTGAAAAAGTGTGAAAAATATGAAGAGCTTAAAAAGGTGTCAAAAAGATGAGGAGCATGAAACGGTCTGAAAAACAGGAGGAGCATGAAGCGGTCCTCAAATACATGAAGAGACTGAAAAGATGTGAAAAATATGAAGAGCTTAAAAAGGAGACAAAATTATGAGGAGCATAAAACTGTCTGAAAAATACGAGGAGCATGAACCGGTGGTCAAAAACATGAAGAACCTGAACAGGTGTGAAAAATATGAAGAGCTTCAAAAGGTGTCAAAAATATGAGGAGCATGAAACGGTCTCAAAAATAGGAGGAGCATGAAGCGGTGGTCAAAAACACGAAGAGCATGAAAAGGTGTGAAAAATATGAAAAGCTTCAAAATGTGTAAAAAATTTGAGGAGCATGAAACGGTCTGAAAAATAGGAGGAGCATGAAGCGTTGTTCAAAAACATGAAGAGCCTGAAAAGGTGTGAAAAATATTGAGAGCTTCAAAAGGTGTCAAAAATATGAGGAGCATGAAACGGTCTGAAAAATAGAAGCAGCATGAAACGGTGTTGAAAAACATGAAGAGCCTGAAAAAGTGTGAAAAATATGAAGAGCTTCAAAAGGTGTGAAAAATATGAAGAGCTTCAAAAGGTGTCAAAAATCAGATGAGCATGAAACGGTCTGAAATATAGTAGGGCATGAAGCGGTGTTGAAAAACATGAAGAGCCTGAAAAGGTGTGAAAAATATGAAGAGCTTCAAAACGTGTCAAAAATATGAGGAGCACGAAATGGTCTGAAAAATAGGAGGAGCATGAAACGGTGTTCAAAAACATGAAGAGCCTGAAAAGGTGTGAAAAATATGAAGAGCTTAAAAAGGAGACAAAATTATGAGGAGCATAAAACTGTCTGAAAAATACGAGGAGCATGAACCGGTGGTCAAAAAAATGAAGAGGCTGAACAGGTGTGAAAAATCTGAAGAGCTTCAAAAGGTGTCAAAAATATGAGGAGCATGAAACGGTCTCAAAAATAGGAGGAGCATGAAGCGGTGGTCAAAAACATGAAGAGCATGAAAAGGTGTGAAAAATATGAAAAGCTTCAAAATGTGTAAAAAATTTGAGGAGCATGAAACGGTCTGAAAAATAGGAGGAGCATGAAGCGTTGTTCAAAAACATGAAGAGCCTGAAAAGGTGTGAAAAATATTGAGAGCTTCAAAAGGTGTCAAAAATATGAGGAGCATGAAACGGTCTGAAAAATAGAAGCAGCATGAAACGGTGTTGAAAAACATGAAGAGCCTGAAAAAGTGTGAAAAATATGAAGAGCTTCAAAAGGTGTGAAAAATATGAAGAGCTTCAAAAGGTGTCAAATATTAGATGAGCATGAAACGGTCTGAAATATAGGAGGGCATGAAGCGGTGTTGAAAAACATGAAGAGCCTGAAAAGGTGTGAAAAATATGAAAAGGTTCAAAATGTGTCAAAAATATGAGGAGCACGAAACGGTCAGAAAAATAGGAGGAGCATGAAACGGTGTTCAAAAACATGAAGAGCCTGAAAAGGTGTGAAAAATATGAAGAGCTTCAAAAGTTGTCAAAAATATGAGGAGCATGAAACGGTCTGAAAAATAGGAGAAGCAAGAAGCAGGGTTGAAAAACATGTAGAGCCTGAAAACGTGTGAAAAATACGAAGAGCTTCAAAAGATGTGAAAAATATGAAGAGCTTTAAAAGGTGTCAAAAATGAGATGAGCATGAAACGGTCTGAAATATAGGAGGGCATGAAGCGGTGTTGAAAAACAGAAAGAGCCTGAAAAGGTGTGAAAAATATGAAGAGCTTCAAAAGGTGTCAAAAATATGAGGAGCATGAAACGGTCTGAAAAATAGTAGGAGAATGAAGCGGTGTTGAAAAACATGAAGAACCTGAAAAGGTGTGAGAAATATGAAGAGCTTCAAAATGTGTCAAATATATGAGGAGCATGAAACGGTCTGAAAAAGAGGAGGAGTATGAAGCGGTGTTGAAAAACATGAAGAACCTGAAAAGGTGTGTAAAATATTAATAGGTTCTAAAGGTGTAAAAAATATGAGGAGCATGAAACGGTCTTAAAAATACGAGGAGAATGAAGTGGAGTTGAAAAACATGAAGAGCGTGAAAATGTGTGAAATATATGAAAAGCCTCAAATCCTGTCAAAAATATGAGGAGCATGAAACGGTCTGAAAAAGAGGAGGAGTATGAAGCGGTGTTGAAAAACTTGAAGAGCCTGAAAAGGTGTGTAAAATATTAAGAGGTTCTAAAGGTGTCAAAAATATGAGGAGCATGAAACGGTCTGAAAAATACGAGGAGCATGAAGCAGTGTTGAAAATCATGAAGAGCGTGAAAAAGCGTGAAAAATATGAAGAGCTTCAAAAGGTGTAAAATGAGATGAGAATGAAACGGTCTGCAAAATAGGAGGAACATGAAATGGTGTTCAAAAACATGAAGAGCATGAAAAGGTGTGAACAATATGGAGAGCTTCAAAAGTTGTGAAATACATGAGGAGGATTAAATGGTCTGAAAAATAGGAGGAGCATGAAGCGGTGTTCAAAAACATGAAGAGCCAGAAGAGGTGTGAAAAATATGAAGAGCTTCAAAAGGTGTGAAAAATGTGAGGAGCATAAAACGGTCTGAAAAATAGGAGGAGCAAGAGGCGGTGTTCAAAAACATGAAGAGCCTGAAAAGGTGTGAAATATATGAACAGCTTCAAAACGTGTCAAAAATATGAGGAGCATGAAACGGTGTGAAAAATAGGAGGGGCAAGAAGGGGTGTTGAAAAACATGAAGAGCCTGAAAATTGTGAAAAATATAAAGAGCTTCAAAAGATGTGAAAAATATGAAGAGCTTCAAAAGGTGTCAAAAATGAGATGAGCATGAAACGCTCTGAAAAATAGGAGGAGCATGAAGCGGTGTTGAAAAACATGAAGAACCTGAAAAGTTGTGAGAAATATGAAGAGCTTCAACAGGTGTCAAAAATATGAGGATCATGAAACGGTCTGAAAAAGAGGAGGAGCAAGAAGCGGTGTTGAAAAACATGAAGAGCCTGAAAAGGTGTGAAAAATATGAAGAGCTTCAAAAGGTGTGAAATACATGAGGAGTATGAAACGGTCTGAAAAATAGGAGGAGCATGAAGCTGTGTTCAAAAACTTGAGGAGCCTGAAAACGTGTGAAAAATATGAAGAGCTTCAAAAGGTGTGAAATACATGAGGAGCATGAAACGGTCTGAAAAATAGGAGGAGCATGAAGCGGTGTTCAAAAATATGAAGAGTCTGAAAAGGTGTAAAAACATGAAGATCTTCAAAAGGTGGGAAAAATATGAGGAGCATGACACGGTCTGAAAAATAGGAGGAGCATGAACCGGTGTTGAAAAACATGAAGAGCCTGAAAAGTTGTGAAAAATATGAAGAGCTTCAAAAGGTTTCAAAAATATGAGGAGCATGTAACGGTCTGAAAAATAGGAGGAGCAAGAAACGGTGTTCAAAAACTTGAAGAGCCTGAAAAGGTGTCAAAAATATGAAGAGCTTCAAATGGTGTCAAAAATATGAGGGGTATGAAACTGTCTGAAAAATAGGAGTAACATGAAGCAGTTTTCAAAAACATGTAGAGCCTGAAAAGGTGTGAAAAAAATGAAGAGCTTCAAAAGGTGTCAAAAATATGAGGAGCATGAAACGGTCTGAACAATAGGAGGAGCATGAAATGGTGTTGAAATACATGAAGTGCCTGAAATGGTGTGAAAAATATGAAGAGCTTTAAAACGTGTCAAAAATATGAGGAGCATGAAACGGTCTGAAAAATAGGAGGAGCATCAGGCGGTGTTGAAAAACATTTAGAGCCTGAAAACGTGTGAAAAATATGAAGATCTTCAAAAGGTGTGAAAAATATGAACAGCTTCAAAAGGTGTAAAAAATGAGATGAGCATGAAGCGATCTGAAAAATAGGAGGAGTATGAAGTGGTGTTAAAAAATATGAAGAGCCTGAAAAGGTGTGAAAAATATGAAGAGCTTCAAAAGGTGTCAAAAATATGAGGAGCATGAAACGGTCTGAAAATTAGGAGGATCATGAAACGGTGTTCAAAAACATGAAGAGCCTGAAAAGGTGTGAAAAATATGCAGAGCTTCAAAAGGTGTGAAATATATGAGGAGCATGAAACGGACTGAAAAATAGGAGGAGCATGAAGCCGTGTTCAAAAACATGAGAGCCTGAAAAGGTGTGAAAAATATGAAGAACTTCAAAAGGTGTGAAATACATGAAGAGCATGAAACGGTCTGAAAAATAGGAGAAGCATGAAACGGTGTTCAAAAACTTGAAGAGCCTGAAAAGGTGTGAAAAATATGAAGAGCTTTAAAAGGTGTCAAAAATATGAGGAGCCTGTAACGGTCTGAAATATAGGAGGAGCATGAAACGGTGTTCAAAAACTTGAAGAGCCTGAAAAGGTGTGAAAAATATGAAGAGCTTCAAAACGTGTCAAAAATAAGAGGGGCATGAAAGGTTCTGAAAAATAGGAGGAATATGAAGCAGTGTTCAAAAACATGTAGAGCCTGGAAAGGTGTGAAAAATATGAAGAGCTTCAAAAGGTGTCAAAAATATGATGAGCATGAAAAGGTTTGAAAATTAAGAGGAGCATGAAACGGTGTTGAAATACATGAAGAGCCTGAAATGGTGCGAAAAATATGAAGAACTTCAAAAGGTTGGAAAAATATGAAGAGCTTCAATAGGTGTCAAAATGAGATTAGCATGAAACGGTCTGAAAAATAGGAGGAGCATGAAGTGGTGTTGATAAACATGAAGAGCATGAAAAGGTGTGAAAAATATGAAGAGCTTCAAAATGTGTGAAATACATGAGGAGCATGAAACGGTCTGAAAAATACGACGAGCATGAATCGTTGTTCAAAAACATGAAGAGCCTGAAAAGGTGTGAAAAATATGAAGAGCTTCAAATGGTGTCAAAAATATGAGGAGCATGAATCGGTCTGAAAAATATGAGGAGCATGAAGGGGTGTTCAATAATAAGAAGAGCCTGAAAAGCTGTGAAATATATGAAGAGCTTCAAAAGGTGTCAAAATATGAGGAGCATGAAACGGTCTGAAAATAGGACAAGCATGAAATGGTGTTGAAAAACATGAAGAGCCTGAAAACGTGTGAAAAATATGAAGAGCTTCAAAAGGTGTGAAAAATATGAAGAGCTTCAAAAGGTATCAAAAAAGAGATGAGCATGAAACGGTCTGGAAAATAGGAGGAGCATGAAGTGGTGTTCAAAAAAAAGAAGAGCCTAAAAAGGTGTGAAATATATGAAGATCTTCAAAAGGTGTGAAAAATATGAAGAGCTTCAAAAGGTGTCAAAAATATGAGGAGCATGAAACGGTCTGAAAATTAGGAGGAGCTAGAAGCGGTGTTGAAAAACCTGAAGATCCTGAAAATGTGTGAAAAATATGAAAAGCTTCAAAAGTTGTGAAAAATATGAAGAGCTTCAAAAGGTGTCAAAAATGAGATGAGCATGAAACGGTCTGAAATATAGGAGGAGCATGAAGTGGTGTTGAAAAACATGAAGAGCCTGAAAATGTGTGAAATATTTGAAGAGCTTCAAAATGTGTCAGAAATGAGAGGAGCATGAAACGGTCTGAAAAATAGGAGGAGCATGAAGCGGTGTTGAAAAACATGAAGAGCCTGAAAAGATGTGAAAAATATGAAGAGCTTCAAAATGTGTCAAAAATATGAGGAGCATGAAATGGTCTGAAATATAGGAGGAGCATGAAACGGTCTGAAAAATAGGAGGAGCATGAAGCGGTCTGAAAAATAGGAGGAGCATGAAGCGGTGTTCAAAAACATGAAGAGCCTGAAAAGGTGTGAAATATATGAAGAGCTTCAAAAGGTGTGCAATACATGAGGAGCATGAAACAACCTTAAAAACAGGACGAGCATGAAGCTGTGTCCAAAATCATGAGATTTTGAAAAGGTGTGAAAAATATGAAGAGCTTCAAAAGGTGTCAAAAATAGGAGGAGCATGAAGCGGTGGTCAAAAACATGAAGAGCCTGAAAAGGTGTGAAAAATATGAAGAACTTCAAAAGGTGTCAAAAATATGAGGAGCATGAAACGGTCTGAAAATTAGGAGGAGCTAGAAGCAGTGTTGAAAAACATGAAGAGCCTGAAAAGGTGTGAAAAATATGAAGAGCTTCAAAAGGTGTGAAAATTATGAGGAGCAGGAAACGGTCTGAAAAATAGGAGGATCATGAAACGGTGTGGAAAAACATGAAGAGCCTGAAAAGGTGTGAAAAATATGAAGAGCTTCAAAAGGTGTGAAATGCATGAGGAGCTTGAAACGGTCTGAAAAACAAGAGGAGCATGAAGCAGTGTTGAAAAACATGAAGAGCCTGAAAACGTGTGAAAAATATGAAGAGCTTCAAAAGGTGTGAAAAATATGAAGAGCTTCAAAAGGTGTCAAAAATGCGATGAGAATGAAATGGTCTGAATAATAGGAGGAACATGAAGTGGTGTTGAAAAACATGAAGAACCTGAAAAGGTGTGAAAAATATGAAGAGCTTCAAAAGGTGTCAAAAATATGAGAAGCATGAAACGATCGAAAATTGGAGGAGCATGAAGAGGTTTGAAAAACATGAAGAGCCTGAAAAGGTGTGAAAAATATGAAGAGCTTCAAAAGGTGTCAAAATTATGAGGAGCATGAAACGGACTGAAAAAAAGGAGGAGCATGAAGCGGTGGTCCAAAACATGAAGTGCCTGAAACACTGTGAAAAATATGAAGAGCTTCAAAATGAGTCAAAAATATGAGGAGGATGAAAAGGTCTGAAAAATAGGAGGAGAATGAAGCGGTGTTTAAAAACATGAAGAGCCTGAAAAGGTGTGAAAAATATGAAGAGCTTCAAAAGGTGTGAAAATTATGAGGAGCATGAAACGGTCTGAAAAATAGGAGGAGCATTGTAACATTGTTGAAAAAATTGAAGAGCCTGAAAAGGTGTGAAAAATATGAAG
Source organism: Dama dama (assembly GCF_033118175.1). Classification (NCBI taxonomy): domain Eukaryota; kingdom Metazoa; phylum Chordata; class Mammalia; order Artiodactyla; family Cervidae; genus Dama; species Dama dama. The sequence goes on from NW_026870899.1 coordinate 7,972,285, forward strand.
AGCTTCAAAAAGTGTCAAAAATTAGATGAGCATGAAAAGGTCTGAAAAATAGGAGGAGCTTGAAGCGATGTTGAAAAACATGAAGAGCCTGATAAGGTGTGAAAAATATGAACAGCTTCAAAAGGTGTCAAAAATATGAGGAGCATGAAACGGTCTGAAAAATAGGAGGAGCATTGTAACATTGTTGAAAAAACTGAAGAGCCTGAAAAGGTGTGAAAAATATGAAGAGCTTCAAAAGGTGTCAAAAATATGAGGAGCATGAAAAGGTCTGAAAAATAGGAGGAGCATGAAGCAGTGTTGAAAAACATGAAGAGCCTGAAAAGGTGTGAAAAATATGAAGAGCTTCAAAAAGTGTCAACAGTATGAGCAGCATGAAACGGTCTGAAAAATAGGAGGAGCATGAAACGGTGTTCATAAATATGAAGAGCCTGAAAAGGTGTGAAATATATGAAGAGCTTCAAAAGGTGTGAAAACTATGTGGAGCATGAAACGGTCTGAAAAATAGGAGGAGCATGAAGCGGTTGTGAAAAACATAAAGAGCCTGAAACGTGTGAAAAATATGAAGACCTTCAAAAGGTGAGAAATATATGAGGACCATGAAACTGTCTTAAAAATAGGAAGAGCTTGAAGTTGTGTTCAAAAACATGAAGAGCCTGAAAAGGTGTGAAATATATGAAGAGATTCAAAAGGTGTCAAAAAAATGAGGAGCATGAAACGGTCTGAAAAAATAGGAGGAGCATGAAACGGTATTCAAAACCATGAAGAGCCTGGAAAGGTGTGAAAAATATGAAGAGCTTCAAAAGGTGTCAACAATTTGAGCAGCATGAAACGGTCTGAAAAATAGGAGGAGCATGAAACGGTGTTCATAAACATGAAGAGCCTGAAAACGTGTGAAAAATATGAAGAGCTGCAAAAAGTGTCAAGAATGAGATGAGCATGAAATGGTCTGAAAAATAGGAGGAGCATGAAGCGGTGTAGAAAAACATGAAGAGCCTGAAAAGTTGTAAAAAATATGAAGAGCTTCAAAAGGTGTGAAAAATATGAAGAGCTTCAAAAGGTGTGAAATATATGAGGAGCATGAAACGGTCTGAAAAATAGGAGGAGCATGAAGCGGTGTTCAAAAATTGAAGAGCCTGAAAAGATGTGAAAAATATGAAGAGCTTCAAAAAGTGTCAAAAATTTGAAGAGCTTCAAAGATGTGAAATACATGAAGAGCATGAAATGCTCTGAAAAACAGGAGGAGCATGAAGCGGTGTTCAAAAACATGAAGAGCCTGAAAAGGTGTGAAAAATCTGAAGAGCTTCAAAAGGTGTCAAATATATGAGGAGCATGAAACGGTCTGAAAACAAGGAGGAGCATGAAGCGGTGTTGAAAAACATGAAGAGCCTGAAAAGGTGTTAAAAATATTAAGAGCTTCAAACTGTGTCAAAAATATGAGGAGCATGAAATGATCTGAAAAATAGGAGGAGCATGAAGCGGTGTTCAAAAACATGAAGAGTCTGAAAAGGTGTGAAATATATGAAGAGCTTCAAAAGGTGTCAAAAATATGAGGAGCATGAAACGGTCTGAAAAGAAGGAGGAGCATGAAGCGGTGTTGAAAAACATGAAGAGCCTGGAAAGGTGTGAAAAATATGAAGAGCTTCAAAAGGTGTCAAATATATCAGCAGCATGAAATGATCTGAAAAATATGAGGAGCATGAAACGGTCTGAAAAATAGGAGGAGCATGAAGTGGTGTTCAAAAACATGAAGAGCCTTAAAAGGTGTGAAAAATATGAAGAGCTTAAAGGTGTGAAAATTATGAGGAGCATGAAACCGTCTGAAAAATAGGAGGAGCATGACACGGTGTTGAAAAACATGAAGAGCCTTAAAATGTGAGAAAAATATGAAGAGCTTAAAGGTGTGAAAAATATGAGGAGCATGAAACCGTGTGAAAAATCGGAGGAGCATGACACGGTGTTGAAAAACATGAAGAGCATGAAAAGGTGTGAAATATATGAAGAGCTTCAAATGGTGTCAAAACTATGAGGAGCATGAAACGGTCTGAAAAAACGGAGGAGCATGAAGCGGTGTTGAAAAATATGAAGAGCCTGAAAAGGTGTGAAAAATATGAAGAGCTTCAAAAGGTTTGAAAAATATGAGGAGCATGAAACGGTCTGAAGAATAGGAGGAGGATTGTAGCGATGTTCAAAAACATGAAGAGCATGAAAAGGTGTGAAAAATATGAAGAGCTTCCAAAGGTGTGAAATACAAGAGGAGCATGAAACAGCCTGAAAAATAGGAGGAGCATGAAGTGTTGTTGAAAAACATGAAGAGCATGAAAATGTGTGAAAAATATGAAGAGTTTCAAAAGGTGTCAAATATATGAGGAGCATGAAATGATCTGAAAAATAGGAGGAACATGAAACGGTCTGAAAATTAGGAGGAGCATTAAGTGGTGTTCAAAAACATGAAGAGCCTTAAAAGGTGTGAAAAATATGAAGAGCTTTAAAGGTGTGAACATTATGAGGAGCATGATACCATCTGAAAAATAGGAGGAGCATGACACGGTGTTGAAAAACATGAAGAGCCTTAAAATGTGAGAAAAATATGAAGAGATTTAAAGGTGTGAAAAATATGAGGAGCATGAAACCGTGTGAAAAATAGGAGGAGCATGACACGGTGTTGAAAAATATGAAGAGCATGAAAAGCTGTGAAAAATATGAAGACCTTCAAAAGGAGTGAAAAATATGAGGAGCATGAAAAGGTCTGAAAAATAGGAGGAGCATGAAGCGGTGTTGAAAAACATGAAGAGCCTGAAAAGTTGTGAAAAATATGAAGAGCTTTAAAAGGTGTCAAAAATATGAGGAGCATGAAACTGTCTGATAAATAGGAGGAGCAAGAAACGGTGTTCGAAAACATGAAGAGCCTGAAAAGGTGTGAAAAATGAAGAGCTTCAAAAGGTGTGAAATACATGAGGAGCATGAAACGTTCTGAAAAAAAGGAGGAGCATGACGCGGTGCTGAAAAAAATGAAGAGCCTGAAAAGGGGTGAAAAATATGAAGAGCTTCAAAAGGTGTCAAAAATATGAGGAGCATGAAATGATCTGAAAAATAGGAGGAACATTAAACGGTCTGAAAAATAGGAGAGGCATGAAGTGGTGTTGAAAGACATGAAGAGCCTGAAAAGGTGTGAAAAATATGTAGAGCTTCAAAATGTGTCAAAAATATGAGGAGCATGAAACGGTCTGAAATATAGGAGGAGCATAAAATAGTGTTCATAAATATGAAGAGCCTAAAAACGTGTGAAAAATATGAAGATCTTCAAAAGGTGTCAAAAATATGAGGAGCATAAAAAGGTCTGAAAAATAGGAGGAGCATGAAGCAGTGTTGAAAAACATGAAGAGCCTGAAAAGGTGTGAAAAATATGAAGAGCTTCAAAAAGTGTCAACAATATGAGCATCATGAAACTGTCTGAAAAATAGGAGGAGCATGAAACGGTGTTCAAAATATGAAGAGCCTGAAAAGGTGTGAAAAATATGAAGAGCTTCAAAAGGCGTGAAAAATATGAGGAGCATGAAACGGTCTGAAAAATAGGAGGAGCATGAAGCGGTGTTGAAAAATATGAAGAGCCTGAAAAGGTGTGAAAAATATGAAGAGCTTCAAAAAGTGTCAACAATATGAGCATCATGAAACTGTCTGAAAAATAGGAGGAGCATGAAACGGTGTTCATAAATATGAAGAGCCTGAAAAGGTGTGAAAAATATGAAGAGCTTCAAAAGGCGTGAAAAATATGAGGAGCATGAAACGGTCTGAAAAATAGGAGGAGCATGAAACGGTGTTCATAAATACGAAGAGCCTGAAAAGGTGTGAAAAATATGAAGAGCTTCAAAAGGCGTGAAAAATATGAGGAGCATGAAACGGTCTGAAAAATAGGAGGAGCATGAAGCGGTGTTGAAAAACATGAAGAGCCTGAAAAGGTGTTAAATATATGAAGAGCTTCAAAAGGTGTGAAAAATATGAGGAGCATGAAACGGTCTGAAGAATAGGAGGAGGATTGTAGCGGTGTTCAAAAACATGAAGAGCATGAAAAGGTGTGAAAAATATGAAGGGCTTCAAAAGGTGTGAAACACATGAGGAGCATGAAACTGTCTGAAAAATAGGAGCAGCATGAAACGGTGTTCAAAAACATGAAGAGCCTGAAAAGGAGTGAAAAATATGAAGAGACTCAAAAGGTGTGAAAAATATGAAGAGCTTCAAAAGCTGTCAAAAATGAGATGAGCATGAAACGGTCTGAAAAATAGGAGGGGCATGAAGTTGTGTTGAAAAACATGAAGAGTCTGAAAATGTGTGAAAAATATGAAGAGCTTCAAAAGGAGTCAAAAATATGAGGAGCATGAAACGGTTTGAAATATAGGAGGAGCATGAAGTGGTGTTGAAAAACATGAAGGGCCTGAAAAGGGGTGAAAAATATGAAGAGCTTCAAAAGGTGTCAAAAATATGTGGAGCATGAAACGGTCTGAAATATAGGAGGAGCATGAAACGGTGTTCATGAACATGAAGAGCCTGAAAAGGTGTGAAAAATATGAAGAGCTGCAAAAGGTGTGAAAAATATGAAGATCTTCAAAAGGTGTGAAAAATATGAAGAGCTTCAAAAGATGTGAAATACATGAGGAGCATGAAACGGTCTGAAAAATAGGAGGAGCATGAAGCGGTGTTGAAAAACATGAAAACATGAAAAGGTGTGAAAAATATGAAGGGCTTCAGAAGGTGTCAAATATATGAGGAGCATGAAACGGTCTGAAAAATAGGAGGAGCATGAAGCGGTGTTCAAAAAAATGAAGAGCCTGAAAAGGTGTGAAATATATGAAGAGCCTCAAAACGTGTCAAAAATAAGAGGAGCATGAATCGGTCTGTACAATAGGAGGAGCATGAAGCGGTGTTGAAAAACATGAAGAGACTTAAAACGTGTGAAATATATGAAGAGTTTCAAAAAGTGTGAAAAATATGAAGAGCTTCAAAAGGTGTGAAAAACGTGAGGAGCATGAAACGGTCTGAAAAATAGGAGGAGCATGAAGTGGTGTTGAAAAACATGAAGAGCCTGAAAATTGTGAAAAATATCAAGAGCTTCAAAGGTGTGAAAAATATGAGGAGCATGAAACGGTCTGAAAAATAGGAGGAGCATGAAGCCGTGTTGAAAAACATGAAGAACCTGAAAGGGTGTAACAAATATGAAGAGATTAAGAAGGTGTCAAAAATGAGATGAGCATGAAACGGTCTGAGAAATAGGAGGAGGATGAAGTGGTGTTGAAAAACATGAAGAGCCTGAAAAGGTGTGAAATATATGAAGAGATTCAAAAGGTGTCAAAAATATGAGGAGCATGAAACGGTCTGAAAAAAAGGAGGATCAGGAAACCGTGTTCAAAAACATGAAGAGCCTGAAAAGGTGTGAAAAATTTGAGGTGCTTCAAAATATGAGAAAATTAGGAGGAGCATGAAGTGGTGTTCAAAAACATGAAAAGCCTGAAAATGTTTGTAAAATATGAAGAGCTTCAAAACGTGTCAAAAATATGAGGAGCATGAAACGGTCTGAAAAATAGGAGGATCAAGAAGCGGTGTTGAAAAACATTAAGATCTGAAAACTTGTGAAAAATATGAAGAGCTTCAAAAGCTGTGAAAAATATGCAGAGCTTCAAAAGGTGTCAAAAATGAGATGAGCATGAAACGGTCTGAAAAAGAGGTGGAGCAAGAAGTGGTGTTGAAAAACATGAAGAGCCTCAAAAGGTGTGAAATACTTGAGGAGCATGAATCGGTCTGAAAAATAGGAGGAGCATGAAGCGGTGTTGAAAAACATGAAGAGCCTGAAAAGGTATGAAATATATGAAGAGCTTCAAAAGTTGTCAAAAATGTGAGGAGCATGAAACGGTCTGAAAAATAGGAGGAGCATGAAGCGGTGTTTAAAAATATGAAGAGCCTGAAAACGTGTGAAAAATATAAAGAGCTTCAAAAGGTGTCAAAACTATGAGGAGTATGAAACGGTCTGAAAAATAGGAGCAGCATGAAACGGTGTTGAAAAACATGAAGAGCCTCAAAAGGTGTGAAAAATATGAAGAGCTCAAAAGGTGTCAAAAATATGAAGAGCTTCAAAAAGTGTGAAAAATGAGATGAGCATGAAATGGTCTGAAAAATAGGAGGAGCATGAAGTGTAGTTCAAAAACGTGAAGAGCCTGAAAAGGTGTGAAATATATGAAGAGCTTGAAAAGGTGTGAAATACATCAGGAGCAAGAAACGGTCTGAAAAATAGGAGAAGCATGAATCGGTGTTGAAAACATGAAGAGCATGAAAAGGTGTCAAATATATGAAGAGCTTTAAAGGTGTGAAAAATATGAGGAGCATGAAACCGTCTGAAAAATAGGAGGAGCATGACACGGTGTTGAAAAATATGAAGAGCATGAAAAGGTGTGAAAAATATGAAGAGATTCAAAAGCTGTCAAAAATATGAGGAGCCTGAAACGGTCTGAAAAATAGGAGGAGCATGAAGTGGTGTTGAAAAAGATGAAGAGCCTGAAAAGGTGTGAAAAATATGAAGAGCTTCAAAAGGAATCAAAATTATGAGGAGCATGAAAAGCTCTGAAAAATAGGAGGAGCATGAAGCAGTGTTGAAAAACATGAAGAGCCTGAAAAGGTGTGAAAAATATGAAGAGCTTCAAAAGGTGTCAAAAATATCAGGAGCATGAAATGATCTGAAAAATAGGAGGAACATGAAACGGTCTGAAAAATAGGCGGAGCATGAAGTGGTGTTCAAAAACATGAAGAGCCTGAAAAGGTGTGAAAAATATGAAGGGCTTTAAAGGTGTGAAAATTATGAAGAGCATGAAACCGTCTGAAAAATAGGAGGAGCATGACACAGTGTTGAAAAACATGAAGAGCCTTAAAATGTGAGAAAAATATGAACAGCTTTAAAGGTGTGAAAAATATGAGGAGCATGAAACCGTGTGAAAAATATTAGGAGCATGACACGGTGTTGAAAAATATGAAGAGCATGGAAAGGTGTGAAAAATATGAAGAGCTTCAAAAGGAGTCAAAAATATGAGGAGCATGAAAAGGTCTGAAAATAGGAGGAACATGAAGCGGTGTTGAAAAACATGAAGAGCCTGAAAAGGTGTGAAAAATATGAAGAGCTTCAAAAGGTGTCAAAAATATGAGGAGCATGAAATGATCTGAAAAATAGGAGGAACATGAAACGGTCTGAAAAACAGGAGGAGCATGAAGCGGTGTTGAAAAACATGAAGAGCCTGAAAAGGAGTGAAAAATATGAAGAGCTTCAAAAGGTGTCAAACATATGAAGAACATGAAACGATCTGAAAAATAGGAGGATCATGAAGCAGTGTTCAAAAACATGAAGAGCCTGAAAATGTGTGAAAAATATTCAGAGCTGCAAAATGTGTCAAACATATGAGGACCATGAAACGGTCTGAAAAATAGGAGGAGCATGAAGCGGTGTTCAAAAACATGAAAAGGCTGAAAAGGTGTGAAAAATATGAAGAGCCTCAAAACGTGTCAAAAATGAGAAGAGCATGAAACTGTCTGAAAAATAGGAGTAGCATGAAGTGGTGTTGAAAAAAAAGAAGACACTGAAAAGGTGTGAAATATATGAAGAGCTTCTAACAGTGCCAAAAATATGAGGAGAATGAAAGCTTCTCAAAAATAGGAGGAGCATGAAGCTGTGTTGAAAAACATGAAGAGCCTGAAAAGGTTTGAAAAATATGAAGAGCTTCTAAAGGTATGAAAAATATGAGGAGCATGAAACGGTCTGAAAAATAGGAGGAGCATGAAGTGGTGTTGAAAAAAATGAAGAGCCTGAAAATGTGTGAAACATATGAAGAGCTTCAAAAGGTGTCAAAATTATGAGGAGCATGAAACGGCCTGAAAAATTGGAGGAGCATGAAGCGGTGTTCAAAAATATGAAGAGCCGGAAAAGGTGTGAAAAATATGAAGAGCTTCAAAAGGTGTCAAAAATATGAGGAGCATGAAACGGTCTGAAAAATAGGAGGAGCATGAAGCGGTGTTGAAAAACAAGAAAAACCTGAAAAGGTGTGAAAAATATGAAGAGCTTCAAAAGGTGTGAAATATATGAAGAGCTTCAAAAGCTGTCAATAATGAGATGAGCATGAAACGGTCTGAAAAATAGGAGGAGCATGAAGTGGTGTTGAAAACATGAAGATACTGAAAAAGTGTGAAATATATGAAGAGCTTCAAAAAGTGTGAAAAATATGAGGAGCTTCAAAATGTGTCAAAAATATGAGGAGAATGAAACGGTCTTAAAAAACGTAGGAGCATGAAGCGGTGTTGAAAAATATGAAGAGCCTGAAAAGGTGTGAAAAATATGAAGAGCTTCAAATGGTGTGAAATACATGAAGAGCTTCAAAAGCTGTCAAAAATGAGATGAGCATGAAACGGTCTGAAAAATAGGAGGAGCATGAAGTGGTGTTGAAAAACATGAAGACCCTGAAAAGGTGTGAAAAATATGAAGAGCTTCAAAAGGTGTCAAAAATATCAGGAGCATGAAATGATCTGAAAAATAGGAGGAACATGAAACGGTCTGAAAAATAGGCGGAGCATGAAGTGGTGTTCAAAAACATGAAGAGCCTGAAAAAGTGTGAAAAATATGAAGGGCTTTAAAGGTGTGAAAATTATGAAAAGCATGAAACCGTCTGAAAAATAGGAGGAGCATGACACAGTGTTGAAAAACATGAAGAGCCTTAAAATGTGAGAAAAATATGAAGAGCTTTAAAGGTGTGAAAAATATGAGGAGCATGAAACCGTGTGAAAAATAGGAGGAGCATGACACGGTGTTGAAAAATATGAAGAGCATGGAAAGGTGTGAAAAATATGAAGAGCTTCAAAAGGTGTCAAAAATATCAGGAGCATGAAATGATCTGAAAAATAGGAGGAACATGAAACGGTCTGAAAAACAGGAGGAGCATGAAGCGGTGTTCAAAAACATGAAGAGTCTGAAAAGGTATGAAATATATGAAGAGCTTCAAAAGCTGTCAAAAATATGAGGAGCATGAAACGGTCTGAAAAATAGGAGGAGCATGAAGCGGTGTTCAAAAACATGAAGAGCCTGAAAAGATGTGAAAAATTTGAAGAGCTTCAAAATGTGTGAAATACATGAGGAGCATGAAACGGTCTGAAAAAAAGGAGGAGAATGAAGCAGTGTTCAAAAACTTGAAGAGTCTGAAAAGGTGTGAAACATATGAAGAGCTTTAAAGGTGTGAAAAATATGAGGAGCATGAAACAGTCTGAAAAATAGGAGGAGCATGACACGGTGTTGAAAAACATGAAGAGCCTTAAAATGTGAGAAAAATATGAACAGCTTTAAAGGTGTGAAAAATATGAGGAGCATGAAACCGTGTGAAAAATATTAGGAGCATGACACGGTGTTGAAAAATATGAAGAGCATGGAAAGGTGTGAAAAATATGAAGAGCTTCAAAAGGAGTCAAAAATATGAGGAGCATGAAAAGGTCTGAAAATAGGAGGAACATGAAGCGGTGTTGAAAAACATGAAGAGCCTGAAAAGGTGTGAAAAATATGAAGAGCTTCAAAAGGTGTCAAAAATATGAGGAGCATGAAATGATCTGAAAAATAGGAGGAACATGAAACGGTCTGAAAAACAGGAGGAGCATGAAGCGGTGTTGAAAAACATGAAGAGCCTGAAAAGGAGTGAAAAATATGAAGAGCTTCAAAAGGTGTCAAACATATGAAGAACATGAAACGATCTGAAAAATAGGAAGATCATGAAGCAGTGTTCAAAAACATGAAGAGCCTGAAAATGTGTGAAAAATATTCAGAGCTGCAAAATGTGTCAAACATATGAGGACCATGAAACGGTCTGAAAAATAGGAGGAGCATGAAGCGGTGTTCAAAAACATGAAAAGGCTGAAAAGGTGTGAAAAATATGAAGAGCCTCAAAACGTGTCAAAAATGAGAAGAGCATGAAACTGTCTGAAAAATAGGAGTAGCATGAAGTGGTGTTGAAAAAAAAGAAGACACTGAAAAGGTGTGAAATATATGAAGAGCTTCTAACAGTGCCAAAAATATGAGGAGAATGAAAGCTTCTCAAAAATAGGAGGAGCATGAAGCTGTGTTGAAAAACATGAAGAGCCTGAAAAGGTTTGAAAAATATGAAGAGCTTCTAAAGGTATGAAAAATATGAGGAGCATGAAACGGTCTGAAAAATAGGAGGAGCATGAAGTGGTGTTGAAAAAAATGAAGAGCCTGAAAATGTGTGAAACATATGAAGAGCTTCAAAAGGTGTCAAAATTATGAGGAGCATGAAACGGCCTGAAAAATTGGAGGAGCATGAAGCGGTGTTCAAAAATATGAAGAGCCGGAAAAGGTGTGAAAAATATGAAGAGCTTCAAAAGGTGTCAAAAATATGAGGAGCATGAAACGGTCTGAAAAATAGGAGGAGCATGAAGCGGTGTTGAAAAACAAGAAAAACCTGAAAAGGTGTGAAAAATATGAAGAGCTTCAAAAGGTGTGAAATATATGAAGAGCTTCAAAAGCTGTCAATAATGAGATGAGCATGAAACGGTCTGAAAAATAGGAGGAGCATGAAGTGGTGTTGAAAACATGAAGATACTGAAAAAGTGTGAAATATATGAAGAGCTTCAAAAAGTGTGAAAAATATGAGGAGCTTCAAAATGTGTCAAAAATATGAGGAGAATGAAACGGTCTTAAAAAACGTAGGAGCATGAAGCGGTGTTGAAAAATATGAAGAGCCTGAAAAGGTGTGAAAAATATGAAGAGCTTCAAATGGTGTGAAATACATGAAGAGCTTCAAAAGCTGTCAAAAATGAGATGAGCATGAAACGGTCTGAAAAATAGGAGGAGCATGAAGTGGTGTTGAAAAACATGAAGACCCTGAAAAGGTGTGAAAAATATGAAGAGCTTCAAAAGGTGTCAAAAATATCAGGAGCATGAAATGATCTGAAAAATAGGAGGAACATGAAACGGTCTGAAAAATAGGCGGAGCATGAAGTGGTGTTCAAAAACATGAAGAGCCTGAAAAAGTGTGAAAAATATGAAGGGCTTTAAAGGTGTGAAAATTATGAAAAGCATGAAACCGTCTGAAAAATAGGAGGAGCATGACACAGTGTTGAAAAACATGAAGAGCCTTAAAATGTGAGAAAAATATGAAGAGCTTTAAAGGTGTGAAAAATATGAGGAGCATGAAACCGTGTGAAAAATAGGAGGAGCATGACACGGTGTTGAAAAATATGAAGAGCATGGAAAGGTGTGAAAAATATGAAGAGCTTCAAAAGGTGTCAAAAATATCAGGAGCATGAAATGATCTGAAAAATAGGAGGAACATGAAACGGTCTGAAAAACAGGAGGAGCATGAAGCGGTGTTCAAAAACATGAAGAGTCTGAAAAGGTATGAAATATATGAAGAGCTTCAAAAGCTGTCAAAAATATGAGGAGCATGAAACGGTCTGAAAAATAGGAGGAGCATGAAGCGGTGTTCAAAAACATGAAGAGCCTGAAAAGATGTGAAAAATTTGAAGAGCTTCAAAATGTGTGAAATACATGAGGAGCATGAAACGGTCTGAAAAAAAGGAGGAGAATGAAGCAGTGTTCAAAAACTTGAAGAGTCTGAAAAGGTGTGAAACATATGAAGAGCTTTAAAGGTGTGAAAAATATGAGGAGCATGAAACAGTCTGAAAAATAGGAGGAGCATGACACGGTGTTGAAAAACATGAAGAGCATGAAAAGGTGTGAAAAATATGAAGAGATTCAAAAGCTGTCAAAAATATGAGGAGCCTGAAACTGTCTGCAAAATAGAAGGAGCATGAAATGGGGTTGAAAAGGATGAAGAGCCTGAAAAGGTATGAAAAATATGAAGAGCTTCAAAAGGAGTCAAAAATATGAGGAGCATGAAACCGTCTGAAAAATAGGAGGAGCATGACACGGTGTTGAAAACATGAAGAGCCTTAAAATGTGAGAAAAATATGAAGAGCTTCAAAAGGTGTCAAAAATATCAGGAGCATGAAATGATCTGAAAAATAGGAGGAACATGAAACGGTCTGAAAAATAGGAGAGGCATGAAGTGGTGTTGAAAGACATGAAGAGCCTGAAAAGGTGTGAAAAATATGAAGAGCTACAAAACGTGTCAAAAATAGGAGGAGCATGAAACGATCTGAAATATAGGAGGATCATGAAGCCATGTTGAAAAAAATGAAGAGCCTGAAAAGTTGTGAAAAATATGAAGAGCTTCAAAAGGTGTCAACAATATGAGCAGCATGAAACGGTCTGAAAAATAGGAGGAGCATGAAACGGTGTTCATAAACATGAAGAGCCTGAAAAAGTGTGAAAAATATGAAGAGCTTCAAAAGCTGTCAATAATATGAGGAGCATGAAACGGTCTGAAAAACAGGACGATCATGAAGCGGTGTTGAAAAATATGAAGAGCCTGAAAAGTTGTGAAAAATATGAAGAGCTTCAAAAGGTGTGAAAAATATGAAGAGCTTCCAGAGGTGTCAAAAATGAGATGAGCGTGAAATGGTCTGAAAAATAGGAGGAGCATGAAGTGGTGTTGAAAAACATGAAGTGCCTGAAATGGTGTGAAATATATGAAGAGCTTCAAAAAGTGTGAAATATATGAAGAGCTTCAAATGGTGAGAAATATATGAGGAGCATGAAACGGACTGAAAAATAGGAGGAGCATGAAGTGGTGTTGAAAAACATGAAGTGCCTGAAATGGTGTGAAATATATGAAGAGCTTCAAAAGGTGTGAAATATATGAAGAGCTTCAAATGGTGAGAAATATATGAGGAGCATGAAACGGTCTGAAAAATAGGAGGATCAAGAAGCGGTGTTCAAAAACATGAAGAGCCTGAAAAGCTGTGAAAAATATGAAGAGCCTCAAGGTGTGAAATACTTGAGGAGCATGAAACGTTCTGAAAAATATGACGAGCATGAAACCTGTTCAAAATATGAAGAGTCTGAAAAGGTCTGAAAAATATGAAGAGCTTCAAAAGATGTGAAATACATGAGGTGCATGAAACGGTCTGAAAAATAGGAGGATCATGAAGCGGTGTTGAAAAATATGAAGAGCCTGAAAACGTGTGAAAAATATGAAGAGCTGCAAAAAGTGTCAAGAATGAGATGAGCATGAAATGGTCTGAAAAATAGGAGGAGCATGAAGTGGTGTAGAAAAACATGAAGAGCCTGAAAAGTTGTAAAAAATATGAAGAGCTTCAAAAGGTGTGAAAAATATGAAGAGCTTCAAAAGGTGTGAAATATATGAGGAGCATGAAACGGTCTGAAAAATAGGAGGAGCATGAAGCGGTGTTGAAAAACAAGAAAAACCTGAAAAGGTGTGAAAAATATGAAGAGCTTCAAAAGGTGTGAAATATATGAAGAGCTTCAAAAGCTGTCAATAATGAGATGAGCATGAAACGGTCTGAAAAATAGGAGGAGCATGAAGTGGTGTTGAAAACATGAAGATACTGAAAAAGTGTGAAATATATGAAGAGCTTCAAAAAGTGTGAAAAATATGAGGAGCTTCAAAATGTGTCAAAAATATGAGGAGAATGAAACGGTCTTAAAAAACGTAGGAGCATGAAGCGGTGTTGAAAAATATGAAGAGCCTGAAAAGGTGTGAAAAATATGAAGAGCTTCAAATGGTGTGAAATACATGAAGAGCTTCAAAAGCTGTCAAAAATGAGATGAGCATGAAACGGTCTGAAAAATAGGAGGAGCATGAAGTGGTGTTGAAAAACATGAAGACCCTGAAAAGGTGTGAAAAATATGAAGAGCTTCAAAAGGTGTCAAAAATATCAGGAGCATGAAATGATCTGAAAAATAGGAGGAACATGAAACGGTCTGAAAAATAGGCGGAGCATGAAGTGGTGTTCAAAAACATGAAGAGCCTGAAAAAGTGTGAAAAATATGAAGGGCTTTAAAGGTGTGAAAATTATGAAAAGCATGAAACCGTCTGAAAAATAGGAGGAGCATGACACAGTGTTGAAAAACATGAAGAGCCTTAAAATGTGAGAAAAATATGAAGAGCTTTAAAGGTGTGAAAAATATGAGGAGCATGAAACCGTGTGAAAAATAGGAGGAGCATGACACGGTGTTGAAAAATATGAAGAGCATGGAAAGGTGTGAAAAATATGAAGAGCTTCAAAAGGTGTCAAAAATATCAGGAGCATGAAATGATCTGAAAAATAGGAGGAACATGAAACGGTCTGAAAAACAGGAGGAGCATGAAGCGGTGTTCAAAAACATGAAGAGTCTGAAAAGGTATGAAATATATGAAGAGCTTCAAAAGCTGTCAAAAATATGAGGAGCATGAAACGGTCTGAAAAATAGGAGGAGCATGAAGCGGTGTTCAAAAACATGAAGAGCCTGAAAAGATGTGAAAAATTTGAAGAGCTTCAAAATGTGTGAAATACATGAGGAGCATGAAACGGTCTGAAAAAAAGGAGGAGAATGAAGCAGTGTTCAAAAACTTGAAGAGTCTGAAAAGGTGTGAAACATATGAAGAGCTTTAAAGGTGTGAAAAATATGAGGAGCATGAAACAGTCTGAAAAATAGGAGGAGCATGACACGGTGTTGAAAAACATGAAGAGCATGAAAAGGTGTGAAAAATATGAAGAGATTCAAAAGCTGTCAAAAATATGAGGAGCCTGAAACTGTCTGCAAAATAGAAGGAGCATGAAATGGGGTTGAAAAGGATGAAGAGCCTGAAAAGGTATGAAAAATATGAAGAGCTTCAAAAGGAGTCAAAAATATGAGGAGCATGAAACCGTCTGAAAAATAGGAGGAGCATGACACGGTGTTGAAAACATGAAGAGCCTTAAAATGTGAGAAAAATATGAAGAGCTTCAAAAGGTGTCAAAAATATCAGGAGCATGAAATGATCTGAAAAATAGGAGGAACATGAAACGGTCTGAAAAATAGGAGAGGCATGAAGTGGTGTTGAAAGACATGAAGAGCCTGAAAAGGTGTGAAAAATATGAAGAGCTACAAAACGTGTCAAAAATAGGAGGAGCATGAAACGATCTGAAATATAGGAGGATCATGAAGCCATGTTGAAAAAAATGAAGAGCCTGAAAAGTTGTGAAAAATATGAAGAGCTTCAAAAGGTGTCAACAATATGAGCAGCATGAAACGGTCTGAAAAATAGGAGGAGCATGAAACGGTGTTCATAAACATGAAGAGCCTGAAAAAGTGTGAAAAATATGAAGAGCTTCAAAAGCTGTCAATAATATGAGGAGCATGAAACGGTCTGAAAAACAGGACGATCATGAAGCGGTGTTGAAAAATATGAAGAGCCTGAAAAGTTGTGAAAAATATGAAGAGCTTCAAAAGGTGTGAAAAATATGAAGAGCTTCCAGAGGTGTCAAAAATGAGATGAGCGTGAAATGGTCTGAAAAATAGGAGGAGCATGAAGTGGTGTTGAAAAACATGAAGTGCCTGAAATGGTGTGAAATATATGAAGAGCTTCAAAAAGTGTGAAATATATGAAGAGCTTCAAATGGTGAGAAATATATGAGGAGCATGAAACGGACTGAAAAATAGGAGGAGCATGAAGTGGTGTTGAAAAACATGAAGTGCCTGAAATGGTGTGAAATATATGAAGAGCTTCAAAAGGTGTGAAATATATGAAGAGCTTCAAATGGTGAGAAATATATGAGGAGCATGAAACGGTCTGAAAAATAGGAGGATCAAGAAGCGGTGTTCAAAAACATGAAGAGCCTGAAAAGCTGTGAAAAATATGAAGAGCCTCAAGGTGTGAAATACTTGAGGAGCATGAAACGTTCTGAAAAATATGACGAGCATGAAACCTGTTCAAAATATGAAGAGTCTGAAAAGGTCTGAAAAATATGAAGAGCTTCAAAAGATGTGAAATACATGAGGTGCATGAAACGGTCTGAAAAATAGGAGGATCATGAAGCGGTGTTGAAAAATATGAAGAGCCTGAAAACGTGTGAAAAATATGAAGAGCTGCAAAAAGTGTCAAGAATGAGATGAGCATGAAATGGTCTGAAAAATAGGAGGAGCATGAAGTGGTGTAGAAAAACATGAAGAGCCTGAAAAGTTGTAAAAAATATGAAGAGCTTCAAAAGGTGTGAAAAATATGAAGAGCTTCAAAAGGTGTGAAATATATGAGGAGCATGAAACGGTCTGAAAAATAGGAGGAGCATGAAGCGGTGTTCAAAAAAATCAAGAGCCTGAAATGGTGTGAAAAATATGAAGAGCTTCAAAAAGTGTCAAAAAGATGAAGAGTTTCAAAAGATGTGAAATACATGAGGAGCATGAAATGCTCTGAAAAACAGGAGGAGCATGAAGCGGTGTTCAAAAACATGAAGAGCTTGAAAAGGTGTGGAAAATCTGAAGAGCTTCAAAAGGTGTCAAATATATGAGGAGCATGAAACGGTCTGAAAAATAGGAAGAGCATGAAGCGGTGTTCAAAAACATGAAGAGCCTGAAAAGGTGTGAAATATATGAAGAGCTTCAAAAGGTGTCAAAAATAAGAGGAGCATGAAACAGTCTGAAAAATAGGAGGAGCATGAAGCGGTGTAGAAAAAGATGAAGAGCCTGAAAAGCTGTGAAAAATATGAACAGCTTCAAAAGGTGTGAAAAATATGAGGAGCATGAAACGGTCTGAAAAATAGGAGGAGCATGAAGCCGTGTTGAAAAACATGAAGAGCCTGGAAGGGTGTAAAAAATATGAAGAGCTTCAAAAGGTGTCAAAACTATAAGGAACATGAAACCGTCTGAAAAATAGGAGGAGCATGAAGTGGTGTTGAAAATAATGAAGAACCTGAAAAGGTGTGTAAAATATGAAGAGCCGCAAAATGTGTGAAATACATGAGGAGCATGAAACGGTTTGAAAAATAGGAGGAGCATGAAGAGGTGTTCAAAAATATGAAGAGCCTGAAAATTTGTGAAAACTATGAAGCGCTTCAGAATGTGTCAAAAATGAGATGAGCATGAAACGGTCTGAAAAATAGGAGGAGCATGAAGTGGTGTTGAAAAACATTGAGAGCCTGAAAATGTGTGAAATATATGACAAGCTTCAAAAGATTTCAGAAATGAGAGGAGCATGAAACGGTCTGAAAAATAGGAGAAGCATGAAGGGGTGTTGAAAAACGTGAAGAGCCTGAAAAGGTGTGAAAAATATGAATAGTTTCAAAAGATGTGAAAAATATGAAGAACTTCAAAAGCTGTCAAAAATGAGATGAGCATGAAATGGTCTGAGAAATAGGAGAAGCATGAAGTGGTGTTGAAAAACATGAAGAGCTTCAAAAAGTGTGAAATATATGAAGAGCTTCAAAAGGTGTGAAAAATATGACGAGCTTCAAAAGGTGTCAAAATTATGAGGAGCATGAAACGGTCTGAAAAATAGGAGGAGCATGGTAAAATTGTTGAAAAAATTGAAGAGCCTGAAAAGGTGTGAAAAATATGAAGAGCTTCAAAAAGTGTCAAAAATATGAGGAGCATGAAAAGGTCTGAAAAATAGGAGGAGCATGAAGCGGTGTTGAAAAACATGAAGAGCCTGAAAAGCTGTGAAAAATATGAAGAACTTCAAAAAGTGGCAACAATATGAGCAGCATGAAACGGTCTGAAAAATAGGAGGAGCATGAAACGGTGTTCATAAACATGAAGAGCCTGAAAAGGTGTGAAAAATATGAAGAGCTTCAAAAGCTGTCAATAATATGAGGAGCATGAAATGGTCTGAAAAACAGGACGATCATGAAGCGGTGTTGAAAAATATGAAGAGCCTGAAATGGTGTGAAAAATATGAAGAGCTTCAAAAGGTGTGAAAAATATGAAGAGCTACCTGAGGTGTCAAAAATGAGATGAGCATGAAACGGTCTGAAAAATAGGAGGATCAAGAAGCAGTGTTGAAAAACATGAAGAGCCTGAAAAGGTGTGAAAAATGTGAAGAGCTTCCAAAGGTGTATAAATATGAGGAGCATGAAACGTTCTGAAAAATAGGAGGAGCATGAAACCGTGTTCAAAAATATGAAGAGTCTGAAAAGGTCTGAAAAATATGAAGAGCTTCAAAGGTGTGAAATACATGAGGAGCATAAAACGGTCTGAAAAATAGGAGGATCATGAAGCGGTGTTGAAAAATATGAAGAGCCTGAAAACGTGTGAAAATATGAAGAGCTGCAAAAAGTGTCAAGAATGAGATGAGCATGAAATGGTGTGAAAAATAGGAGGAGCATGAAGCGGTGTAGAAAAACATGAAGAGCCTGAAAAGTTGTGAAAAATATGAATAACTTCAAAAGGTGTCAAAAATAAGAGGAGCATGAAACAGTCTGAAAAATAGGAGGAGCATGATGCGGTGTAGAAAAACATGAAGAGCCTGAAAAGGTGTGAAAAATATGAACAGCTTCAAAAGGTGTGAAAAATATGAAGACATTCAAAGGTGTCAAAATTATGAGGAGCAAGAAACTGTCTGAAAATAGGAGGAGCATGAAACGGTTTTGAAAAATATGAAGAGCCTTAAAAGGTGTGAAAAATATGAAGAGCTACAAAAGGTGTCAAAAATATGAGGAGCATGAAACGGTATGAAAAATAGGAGGATCAAGAAGCGGTGTTCAAAAACATGAAGAGCCTGAAAAGTTGGGAAAAATATGAAGAGCTTCAAAAGGTGTGAAATAAATGAGGAGCATGAAACGGTCTGAAAAATAGGAGGAGCATGAAGCGGTGTTGAAAAACATGAAGAGCTTGAAAAGGTGTGAAATATATGAAGAGCCTCAAAACGTGTCAAAAATAAGAGAAGCATGAAACGGTCTGAAAAATAGGAGGAGCATGAAGCGGTGTTGAAAAACATGAAGAGACTTAAAACGTGTGAAATATATGAAGAGCTTCAAAAAGTGTGAAAAATATGAAGAGCTTCAAAAGGTGTGAAATACATGAGGAGCATGAAACGGTCTGAAAAATAGGAGGAGCCTAAAGCGGTGTTGAAAAACATGAAGAACCTGAAAAGGTGTGAAAAATATGAAGAGCTTCAAAAGGTGTGAAAAATATGAGGAGCATGAAACGGTCTGAAAAATAGGAGGAGCATGAAGCCGTGTTGAAAAACATGAAGAGCCTGAAAGGGTGTAACATATATGAAGAGCTTCAGAAGGTGTCAAAAATGAGATGAGCATGAAACGGTCTGAAAAATAGGAGGAGCATGAAGTGGTGTTGAAAAACATGAAGAGCCTGAAAAAGTGTGAAATATATGAAGAGCTTCAAAAGGTGTGAGGTACATGAGGAGAATGAAACCGTCTGAAAAATAGGAGGAGCATGAAGCGGTGTTCCAATACATGAAGAGCCTGAAAACGTGTGAAATATATGAAGAGATTCAAAAGGTGTCAAAAATATGAGGAGCATGTAACGGTTTGGAAAATAGGACGAGCATGAAGTGGTGTTGAAAAATATGAAGAGACTGAAAAGATGTGAAAAATATGAAGAGCTTCAAAAGGTGTCCACAATATGAGGAGCAAGAAACTGTCTGAGAAATAGGAGGAGCATGAAGTGGTGCTGAAAAACATGAAGAGCCTAAAAGGTGTGAAAAATAAGAAAAGCTTCTAAAGATGTCACAAATATGAGGAGCATGAAACGGTCTGAAAAATTGGAGGACCATGAAGCGGTGTTGAAAAACATGAAGAGTCTGAAAAGTTGTGAAAAATATAAAGAGCTTCAAAAGCTGTGAAATACATGTGGAGCATGAAACGGTCTGAAAAATAGGAGGAGCATGAAAAGGTGTTCAAAAACATGAAAGCCTGAAAAGGTGAGAAAAATATGAAGAGCTTCAAAAGGTGTTAAATACATGAGGAGCATGAAACGGTCTGAAAATTAGGAGGAGCATGAAGCGGTGTTAAAAAACATGAAGAGCCTGAAAACGTGTGAAAAATATGAAAAGGTTCAAAATGTGTCAAAAATATGAGGAGCATGAAACGGTCTGAAAAATAGCAGGACCATGAAACGGTCTTCAAAACATAAAGAACCTGAAAAGGTATGAAAAATATGAAGAGCTTTTAAAGGTGTCAAAAATATGAGGAGCATGAAACGGTCTGAAAAAGAGGAGGAGCATGAAACGGTGTTCAAAAACATGAAGAGCCTGAAAAGGTGTGAAAAATATGAACAGCTTCAAAAGGTGTGAAAAATATGAAGAGCTTCAAAAGGTGTCAAAACTGAGATGAGCATGAAACGGTCTGAAAAATCGGAGGAGCATGAAGTGGGGTTGAAAATCATGAAGAGCCTGAAAAGGTGTGTAAAATATGAAGAGCTTCAAAAGGAGTGAAAGACTTGAGGAGCATGAAACCGTCTGAATTATAGGATGAGCAAGAAACGGTGTTGAAAAACATGAAGAGCCTCAAAAGGTGTGAAAGATATGAAGAGCTACAAAAGGTGTGAAAAATATGAAGAGCTTCAAAAGGTGTGAAATACATGAGGAGCATGAAACGGTCAGAAAAATAGGAGGAGCATGAAGCGGTGTTGAAAAACATGAAGAACCTGAAAAGGTGTTAAAAATATGAAGAGCTTCAAAAGGTGTCAAAAATGTGAGGAGCATGAAACGGATTGAAAAATAGGAGGAGCATGAAACCGTGTCAAAAACATGAAGAGCCTGAAAAGGTGTGAAATATATGAAGAGATTCAAAAGGTGTCAAAAATATGAGGAGCATGTAACGGTTTGGAAAATAGGACGAGCATGAAGTGGTGTTGAAAAACATGAAGAGCCTGAAAAGATGTGAA
Source organism: Dama dama (assembly GCF_033118175.1). Classification (NCBI taxonomy): domain Eukaryota; kingdom Metazoa; phylum Chordata; class Mammalia; order Artiodactyla; family Cervidae; genus Dama; species Dama dama. Next base: position 7,993,034 of record NW_026870899.1, read on the forward strand.
AAATATGAAGAGCTTCAAAAAGTGTCCACTATATGAGGAGCATGAAACTGTCTGAGAAATAGGAGGAGCATGAAGTGGTGCTTAAAAACATGAAGAGCCTAAAAGGTGTGAAAAAAAAGAAAAGCTTCAAAAGATGTCACAAATATGAGGAGCATGAAACGGTCTGAAAAATTGGAGGATCATGAAGCGGTGTTGAAAAACATGAAGAGTCTGAAAAGTTGTGAAAAATATGAAGAGCTTCAAAAGGTGTCAAAAATGTGAGGAGCATGAAACGGTCTGAAAAATAGGAGGAGCATGAAACCGTTTCAAAAACATGAAGAGCCTGGAAAGGTGTGAAAAATGAAGAGCTTCAAAAGGTGTGAAATACATGAGGAGCATTAAACGGTCTGAAAAATAGGAGGAGCATGAAGCGGTGTTTAAAAACATGAAGAGCCTGAAAATGTGTGTAAAATATGAAGAGCTTCAAAAGGTGTCAAAAATTAGATTAGCATGAAACGGTCTGAAAAATAGGAGGAGCATGAAGTGGTGTTGAAAAACATGAAGAGCCTGAAAAAGTGTAAAATATATGAAGAGCTTCAAAAGGTGTTAAAAATAGAGGAGCATGAAGCGGTGTTCAAAAACATGAAGAGCCTGAAAATGTGTGTAAACTATGAAGAGCTTCAAAACGTGTCAAAAATATGGGGAGCATGAAACGGTCTGAAATATAGGTGGATCAAGAAGCGGTGTTGAAAAACATGAAGAGCGTGAAAACGTGTGAAAAATATGAAGAGGCTCAAAAGGTGTGAAAAATATGAAGAGCTTAAAATGGTGTCAAAAATGAGATGAGCATGAAACGGTCTGAAAAATAAGAGCAGCATGAAACGGTGTTCAAAAACATGAAGAGCCTGAAAAGGTGTGAAAAATATAAAGAGCTTCAAAAGCTGTGAAATACATGCAGAGCATGAAACGGTCTGAAAAATAGGAGGAGCATGAAAAGGTGTTCAAAAACATGAAAGCCTAAAAGGTGAGAAAAATATGAAGAGCTTCAAAAGGTGTTAAATACATGAGGAGCAAGAAACGGTCTGAAAATTAGGAGGAGCATGAAGCGGTGTTCAAAAACATGAAGAGCCTGAAAACGTGTGAAAAATATGAAAAGGTTCAAAATGTGTCAAAAATATGAGGAGCATGAACGGTCTGAAAAATAGGAGGACCATGAAACGGTCTTCAAAACATAAAGAACCTGAAAAGGTGTGAAAAATATGAAGAGCTTTTAAAGGTGTCAAAAATATGAGGAGCATGAAACGGTCTGAAAAAGAGGAGGAGCATGAATCCGTGTTCAAAAACATGAAGAGCCTGAAAAGTTGTGAAAAATATGAACAGCTTCAAAAGGTGTGAAAAATATGAAGAGCTTCAAAAGGTGTGAAAAATATGAACACTTTCAAAAAGTGTCAAAAATGAGATGAGCATGAAGCGGTCTGAAAAATGGTGGAGCATGAAGTGTTGTTGAAAAACATGAAGAGCCTGAAATCATGTGAAAAATATGAAGAGCTTCAAAATGTGTCAAAAATGTGAGGAGCATGAAACGGTCTGAAAAATAGGAGGAGCATGAAACCGTGTCAAAAACATGAAGAGCCTGGAAAGGTGTGAAAAATGAAGAGCTAAAAAGGTGTGAAATACATGAGGAGCATGAAACGGTCTGAAAAATAGGAGGAGCATGAAGTGGTGTTTAAAAACATGAAGAGCCTGAAAAGCTGTGAAAAATATAAAGAGCTTCAAAACGTGTCAAAACTATGAGGAGCATGAAACGGTCTGAAAAAGAGAAGGAGCATGAAGCATTGATGAAAAACATGAGGAGGCTGAAAACGTGTGAAAAATATGAGGAGCTTCAAAAGGTGTGAAATACATGAGGAGCATGAAACGGTCTGAAAAATAGGAGGATCATGAAGCGGTGTTGAAAAATATGAAGAGCCTGAAAAGGTGTGAAAAATATGAAGAGCTTCAAAAGCTTTCAAAAATATGAGGAGCATGAAACGGTCTGAAAAATAGGAGCAGCATGAAGTGGTGTTGAAAAACATGAAGAGCCTGAAAAGGTGTGAAAAATATGAAGAGCTTCAAAAGTTGTGAAAAATAGGAGGAGCATGAAGCGGTGTTGAAAAACATGAAGAGCCTGAAAAGGTGTGAAAAATACGAAGAGCTTCAAAAGGTGTGAAAAATATGAAGAGCTTCAAAAGGTGTCAAAAATATGAGGAGCATGAAAAGGTCTGAAAAATACGAGGAGCATGAAGTGGTGTTGAAAAACATATAGAGCCTGAAAAGATGTGAAAAATATGAAGAGCTTCAAAATGTGTCAAAAATATGAGGAGCATGAAACGGTCTGAAAAACAGGAGAAGCATGAAGCGGTGTTGAAAAACATGAGGAGCCTGAAAACGTGTGAAAAATATGAAGAACTTCAAAAATATGAAAAATATGAAGAGATTCAAAAGGTGTGAAAAATATGAAGAGCTTCAAAAGATGTCAAAAATGAGATGAGCATGAAACGGTCTGAAGAAAAGGAGGAGCATGAAGCGGAGTTCACAAAAATGAAGAGCCTGAAAAGGTGGAAAATATATGAAGAGCTTCAAAAGGTGTCAAAAATTTGAAGAGCATGAAACAGTCTGAAAAATAGGAGGAGCATGAATTGGTTTTGAAAAACATGAAGAGCCTGAAAACATGCGAAATATATGAAGCGCTTCAAAAGGTGTGAAATACATGAGGAGCATGAAACAGTTGAAAAATAGGAGGAGCATGAAGCGGTGTTCAAAAACACGAAGAGCTTGAAAGGTGTGAAAAATATGAAGAGCTTTAAAAGGTGTCAAAAATATGAGGAGAATGAAACGTTCAGAAAAATAGGAGGATCATGAAACGTTGTTCAAAAACATGAAGAGCTTGAAAAGGTGTGAAAAATATGAAGAGTCTCAAAACGTGTCAAAAATATGAGGAGTATGAAACGGTCTGGAAAATAGCAGGAGCATGAAGCGGTGTTGAAAAAGATGAAGAGCCTGAAAACGTGTGAAAACTATGAAGAGCTTCAAAATTATGAAAAATATGAAGAGCTTCAATAGGTGTGAAAAATGTGAAGAGATTCAAAATGTGTCAAAAATGACATGAGCATGAAACGGTCTGAAAAATACGAGGAGCATGAAGCGGTGTTGAAAATCATGAGGAGCCTGAAAAGGTGTTAAAAATATGAAGAGCCTCAAAAGGTGTGAAATACATGAGGAGCATGAAACGGTCTGAAAAATAGGAGGAGCATGAAGTGGTGTTCAAAAACATGAAGAGCCTGAAAAGGTGTGAGAAATATGAAGAGCTTCAAAAGGTGTCAAAAATATGAGGAGCATGATACTGTCTGCAAAATAGGAGGAGCATGAAGTTGTGTTGAAAAACATGAAGAGCCTGAAAAAGTGTGAAAAATATGAAGAGCTTCAAAAGGTGTCAAATATATGAGGAGTATGAAACGGTCTGAAAAACCGGAGGAGCATGAAGCGGTGTTCAAAATCATGAAGAGCATGAAAAGGTGTGAAAAATTTGAAGAGCTTCAAAAATGTGAAAAATATGAAGAGCTTCAAAAGGTGTGAAATATATGATGAGGTTCAAAAGGTGTGAAAAATATGAACAGCCTCAAAAGGTGTCAAAAATATGAAGGGCATGAAACGGTCTGAAAAATAGCAGGAGCATGAAGTGGTGTTGAAAAACATGAAGAGCCTGAAAATGTGTGAAATATATGAAGAGCTTCAAAAGGTGTGAAAAATATGAAGAGCTTCAAAAGGTGTCAAAAATATGAAGAGCATGAAACGGTCGCACAAATAGGAGGAACTTGAAGTGGTTTTCGAAAACATGAAGAGTCTGAAAAGGTGTGAAATATAAGAAGAGCTTCAAAAGGTGTCAAAATTATGAGGAGCATGAAACGGTCTGAAAAATAGGAGGATCATGAAACAGTGTTGAAAAACATGAAGAGCCTGAAAAGGTGTGAAAAATATGAAGAGCTTCAAAACGTGTCAAAAATAAGAGGAGCATGAAACTCTCTGAAAAATAGAGGAGTATGATGCGGTGTTGAAAAATATGAAGAGCTTCAAAAGCTGTCAAAAATGAGATGACCATGAAACGGTCTGAGAAATAGAAGGAACATGAAGTTCTTTTCAAAAAAATGAAGAACCTGAAAAGGTGTGAAGTATATGAAGATTTCAAAAGGAGTCAAAAATATGAGGAGCATGAAACGGTCTGAAAAATAGGAGGAGCATGAAGTCATGTTGAAAAACATGAAGAGCCTGAAAATGTGAGAAAAATACGAAGAGCTTCAAAAGGTGTCACAAATATGAGGAGCATGAAACGGTCTGAAATATATGAGGAGCATGAAGCGGTGTTCAAAATCATGAAGAGCCTGAAAACGTGTGAAAAATTTGAAGATCTTCAAAAATGTGAAAAATATGAAGAGCTTCAAAAGGTGTGAAATATATGAAGATCTTCAAAAGGTGTCAAAAATTAGATGAGCATGAGACGGTGTGAAAAATAGGAGGAGCATGAAGTGGTGTTCAAAAATTTGAAGAGCCTGAAATGGTGTGAAATATATGAAGAGTTTCAAAAGGTGTCAAATATATGAGGAGCAAAAACGGTCTGAAAATAGGAGGAGCATGAAGTGGTGTTGAAAATCATGATGAGCCTTAAAAGGTGCGTAAAATATGAAGAGCTTCAAAATGTGTGAAATACATGAGGAGCATGAAACGGTCTGAAAAATAGGAGGAGCATGAAGCGGTGTTCAAAAATATGAAGAGCCTGAAAATTTGCGAAAACTATGAAGAGCTTCAGAAGGTGTCAAAAATTAGATGAGCATGAAACGGTCTGAAAAATAGGAGGAGCATGAAGTGGTGTTGAAAAACATTAAGAGCCTGAAAATGTGTGAAATATATGAAGAGCTTCAAAAGATTTCAGAAATGAGAGGAGCATGAAACGGTCTGAAAAATAGGAGGAGCATGAAGCGGTGTTGAAAAACATGAGGAGCCTGAAAAGGTGTGAAACATATGAAGAGCTTCAAAAGTTGTGAAAAATATGAAGAGCTTCAAATGCTGTCAAAAATGAGATGAGCATGAAACGGTCTGAGAAATAGGAGAAGCATGAAGTGGTGTTGAAAAACATGAAGAGCCTGAAAAAGTGTGAAATATATGAAGAGCTTCAAAAGGTGTGAAAAATATGAAGAGCTTCAAAAGGTGTCAAAAATATGAGGAGCATGAAACGGTCTGAAAAATAGGAGGAGCATTGTAGCATTGTTCAAAAACTTGAAGAGCCTGAAATGTGGTGAAAAATATGAAGAGTTTCAAAAGGTGTCAAAAATATGAGGAGCATGAAACGGTCTGAAAAATAGGAGGAGCATGAAGCCGTGTTGAAAAACATGAAGAGCCTGAAAAGGTGTGAAAAAGAAAGAGCTTCAAAAGGTGTCAAAAATATGTGGAGCATGTAACGGTTTGAAAAACAGGAGGAGCATGAAGCGGTGTTCAAAAACATGAAGATCCTGAAAAGGTGTGAAAAATACGAAGAGCTTCAAAAGATGTGAAATACATGAGGAGCATGAAACTGTCTGAAAAATAGGAGGAGCATGAAGCGCTGTTCAAAAACATGAAGAGCTTGAAATGGTGTAAAAAATATGAAGAGCTACAAAAGGTGTGAAATATATGAGGAGCATGAAACGGTCTGAAAAATAGGAGGAGCATGAAACGGTCTGAAAATAGGAGGAGCATGAAGCCGTGTTGAAAAACATGAAGAGCCTGAAAAGGTCTGAAAAATAAAGAGCTTCAAAAGGTGTCAAAAATATGTGGAGCATGTAACGGTTTGAAAAATAGGAGGAGCATGAAGCGGTGTTCAAAAACATGAAGAGCCTGAAAAGGTGTGAAAAATATGAAGAGGTTCAAAAGATGTGAAATACATTAGGAGCATGAAACTGTCTGAAAAATAGGAGGAGCATGAGACGGTGTTGAAAAACGTGAAGAGCCTTAAAAGGTGTGAAAAATATGAAGAGCTTCAAAAGGTGTGAAAAATATGAGGAGCATGAAACGGTCTGAAAAAGAGAAGGAGCATGAAGCATTGATGAAAAACTTGAGGAGCCTGAAAACGTGTGAAAAAGATGAAGAGCTTCAAAAGGTGTGAAATACATGAGGAGCATGAAACGGTCTGAAAAATAGGAGGATCATGAAGCGTTGTTGAAAAATATGAAGAGCCTGAAAAGGTGTGAAAAATATGAAGAGCTTCAAAAGCTTTCAAAAATATGAGGAGCATGAAAAGGTCTGAAAAATATGAGCAGCATGAAGTGGTGTTGAAAAACATGAAGAGCCTGAAAAGGTGTGAAAAATATGAAGAGCTTCAAAAGTTGTGAAAAATAGGAGGAGCATGAAGCGGTGTTGAAAAACATGAAGAGCCTGAAAAGGTGTGAAAAATACGAAGAGCTTCAAAAGGTGTGAAAAATATGAAGAGCTTCAAAAGGTGTCAAAACTATGAGGAGCATGAAAAGGTCTGAAAAATAGGAGGAGCATGAAGTGGTGTTGAAAAACATGAAGAGCCTGAAAAGATGTGAAAAATATGAAGAGCTTCAAAATGTGTCAAAAATATGAGGAGCATGAAACGGTCTGAAAAACAGGAGAAGCATGAAGCGGTGTTGAAAAACATGAGGAGCCTGAAAACGTGTGAAAAATATGAAGAGCTTCAAAAATATGAAAAATATGAAGAGATTCAAAAGGTGTGAAAAATATGAAGAGCTTCAAAAGATGTCAAAAATGAGATGAGCATGAAACGGTCTGAAGAAAAGGAGGAGCATGAAGCGGAGTTCACAAAAATGAAGAGCCTGAAAAGGTGGAAAATATATGAAGAGCTTTAAAAGGTGTCAAAAATTTGAGGAGCATGAAACAATCTGAAAAATAGGAGGAGCATGAGTTGGTTTTGAAAAACATGAAGAGCCTGAAAACATGCGAAATATATGAAGCGCTTCAAAAGGTGTGAAATACATGAGGAGCATGAAACAGTTGAAAAATAGGAGGAGCATGAAGCGGTGTTCAAAAACACGAAGAGCTTGAAAGGTGTGAAAAATATGAAGAGCTTTAAAAGGTGTCAAAAATATGAGGAGCATGAAACGTTCTGAAAAATAGGAGGATCATGAAACGTTGTTCAAAAACATGAAGAGCTTGAAAAGGTGTGAAAAATATGAAGAGCCTCAAAACGTGTCAAAAATATGAGGAGTATGAAACGGTCTGGAAAATAGCAGGAGCATGAAGCGGTGTTGAAAAAGATGAAGAGCCTGAAAACGTGTGAAAAATATGAAGAGCTTCAAAATTATGAAAAATATGAAGAGCTTCAATAGGTGTGAATAATGTGAAGAGATTCAAAATGTGTCAAAAATGACATGAGCATGAAACGATCTGAAAAATACGAGGAGCATGAAGCGGTGTTGAAAAACATGAAGAGCAAGAAAAGGTGTTAAAAATATGAAGAGCCTCAAAACGCGTCAAAATATGAGGATCATGAAACGGTCTGAAAAATAGGAGGAGCATGAAACGGTGTTCAAAAACACGAAGAGCCTAAAAAGGTGTGAAAAATATGAAGAGCTTCAAAACGCATCAAAATATGAGGAGCATGAAACGGTCTGAAAAACAGGAGGATCATGAAGCCGTGTTGAAAAATATGGGGAGCCTGAAAAGGTGTGAAAAATATGAAGAGCTTCAAAAGGTCTCAAAAATATGAGGAGCATGAAACAGTCTGAAAAATAGGAGAAGCATGAAACGGTGTTCAAAAACGTGAAGAGCCTGAAAAGCTGTGAAAAATATGAAGAGCTTCTCAAGGTGTGAAATACATGAGGAGCATGAAACGGTATGAAAAATATGAGGAGCATGAAGCAGTGTTCAAAAACATGAAGAGCCTGAAAAGGTGTGAAAAATATGAAGAGCTTCAAAAGGTTGGAAATACACGAGGAGCATGAAACGGTCTGGAAAATAGGACAAGCATGAAGCGGTGTGGAAAAACATGAAGAGCCTGAAAACTTGTGAAAAATATGAAGAGCTTAAAAGCTATGAGAAATATTTAGAGCTTCAAAAGTTGTCAAAAATATGAGGAGCATGAAATGGTCTGAAAAATATGAGGAGCATGAAATGATCTGAAAACAGGAGGATGATGAAGCGGTGTGGAAAAACATGAAGAGCCTGAAAACGTGTGAAAAATATGAAGAGCTTAAAAGCTGTGAAAAATATGAAGAGCTTCAAAAGTTGTCAAAAATATGAGGAGCATGAAACAGTCTGAAAATTTGGAAGAGCATGAAGTGGTGTTCAAAAACATGAAGAGCCTGAAAAATTGTGAAAAATATGAAGAGCTTCAAAATGTGTCAAAAATATGACGAGCATGAAACCTGCTTAAAAATAGGAGGAGGATGAAGCGGTGTTCAAATACATGAAGAGCCTGAAAAGGTGTGAAAAATATGAAGAGCTTCTAAAGGTGTAAAAAATATGAAGAGCTTCAAAAGGTGTCAAAAATGAGATGAGCATGAAACGGTCTGAAAAATAGGAGGAGCATGAAGCGTTGTTCAAAAAAATGCAGAGACTGAAAAATTGTGAAAAATATGAAGAGCTTCAAAAGGTGTAAAAAATAGGAGGAGCATGAATCGGGTTGAAAAATAGGAGGAGCATGAACGGGTGTTCAAAAACCTAAAGAGTATGAAAAGGTGTGAAAAACATGAAGAGCTTCATAAGGTGTCAAAATTAGTTTAGCATGAAAGGGTCTGAAAAATAGGAGGAGCATAAAGTGGTGTTGAAAACATGAAGAGCCTGAAAAGGTGTGAAATATATGAAGAGCTTCAAAAGATGTGAAAAATATGAAGTGCATCAAAACGTGTCAAAAATGAGATGAGCATGAAACGGTCTGAAAAATAGGAGGAGCATGAAGTGATGTTGAAAAACATGAAGAGCCTGAAAACGTGTGAAAAATATGAAGAGCTTCAAAAATATGAAAAATATGAAAAGATTCAAAAGGTGTGAAAAATATGAACAGCTTCAAAAGATGTCAAAAATGAGATGAGCATGAAACGGTCTGAAAAATAGGAGGAGCATGAAGCGGTGTTGAAAATCATGAAGAGCCTGAAAAGGTGTGAAAAATAGGCAGAGCTTCAAAAGGTGTCAAAAATATGAGGAGATTGAAACGGTCTGAAAAATACGAGGAGCATGAAGTGGTGTTGAAAAACATGACGAGCCTAAAAGGTGTGAAATATATGAAGAGCTTCAAAAGGTGTGAAAAATATGAGGAGTATGAAATGGTCTGAAAAATAGGAGGATCATGAAGCGGTGTTCAAAAACTTGAAGAGCTTGAAAATATGTGAAATATATGAGGAGCTTGAAACGGTCTGAAAAATAGGAGAAGCGTGAAGCGGTGTTCGAAAACATGAAGAGTTGAAAAGGTGTGAAAAATAGGCAGAGCTTCAAAAGGTGTCAACAATATGAGGAGCATGAAACGGTCTGAAAAATAGGAAGAGCATGAAGCGGTGTTGAAAATCATGAAGAGCCTAAAAAGGTGTGAAATATATGAAGAGCTTCAAAAGGTGTGCAAAATATGAAGAGCTTCAAAAGGTGTCAACAATATGAGGAGCATGAAACGGTCTGAAAAATAGGAGGAGCATGAAGCGGTGTTGAAAATCATGAAGAGCCTGAAAAGGTGTGAAATATATGAAGAGCTTCAAAAGGTGTGAAAAATATGAGGAGTATGAAATGGTCTGAAAAATAGGAGGATCATGAAGCGGTGTTCAAAAACTTGAAGAGCTTGAAAATATGTGAAATATATGAGGAGCTTGAAACGGTCTGAAAAATAGGAGAAGCGTGAAGCGGTGTTCGAAAACATGAAGAGTTGAAAAGGTGTGAAAGATGTGAAGAGCTTCAAAAGTTGTGAAAAATATGAAAAGCATGAAACAGTCTGAAAAATAGGAGGAGTATGAAGCGGTGTTGAAAAACATGAAGAGTCTGAGAAGGTGTGAAAAATATGCAGAGCTTCAAAAGATGTCAAATATATGAGGATCATGAAAATTTCTGAAGAATACGAGGAGCATGAAGCGGTTTTGAAAAACATGAAGAGCCTGAAAAGGTGTGAAAAATATGAAGAGCTTCAAAAGGTTACAAATATATGAGGATCATGAAACGGTCTGAAAAATAGGAGGAGCATGAAGCGGTGTTCAAAAACATAAAGAGCGTGAAAACGTGTGAAAAATATGAAAAGCTTCAAAAGAAGTCAAAAATATGAGGAGCATGAAAAGGTCTGAAAAATAGGAGGAGAATGAAACGATCTGAAAAATGGGAGGAGCATGAAGCGGTGTTGAAAAACTTGAAGAGCCTGAAAAGGTGTGAAAAATATGAAGAGCTTCAAAAGGTGTCAAAAATATGAGGAGCATGAAACGGTCTGAAAATTAGAAGGAGCAAGAAACTGTGATCAAAAACAAGAAGAGCCTGAAAAGGTGTGAAAAAAATGAAGGGATTCAAAAGGTGTGAAAATTATGAGGAGCATGAAATGGTCTGAAAAATAGGAGGAGCATGAAGTGATGGTGAAAAACATGAAGAACCTGAAAAGGTGTGAAAAATATGAAGAGCTTCAAAAGGTGTCAGAAATTTGAGGAGCATGAAACGTTCTGAAAAATAGGAGGAGCATGAAGTGATGTTGAAAAACATGAAGAGCCTGAAAAGGTGTGAAAAATATGAAGAGCTTCAAAAGGTGTCAGAAATTTGAGGAGCATGAAACGGTCTGAAAAATAGGAGGAGCATGTAGTGGTGTTCAAAAAAATGAAGAGCCTGAAGAGGTGTGAAAAATATGAAGAGCTTCAAAAGGTGTCAAAAATATGAGGAGCATGAAACGGTCTGAAAAATAGGAGGAGCATGAAGCGGTGTTCAAAATCATGAAGAGCCTTAAAAGGTGTGAAAAATATGAAGAGCGTCAAAAGGTGTCAAATATATGGGGAGCATGAAACGGTCTGAAAAATAGGAGGAGCATGAAACGGTGTTCTAAAACATGAAGAGCCTGAAAAGTTCTGAAAAATATGAAGAGCTTCAAAAGGTGTGAAAAATTTAAGGAGCATGAAACGGTCTGAAAAATAGGAGGAGCATGAAGCACTGTTGAAAAACATGAAGAGCCTGAAAAGGTGTGACAAATATGAAGAGTTTCAAAAGGTTTGAAAAATATGATTAGCATGATACAGTCTGAAAATTAGGAAGAGCATGAAGTGGTGTTCAAAAACATGAAGAGCCTGAAAAGGAGTGAAAAATATGAAGAGCTCCAAAGGTGTCAAAAATATGACGAGCATGAAACAGTCTGAAAATTTGGAAGAGCATGAAGTGGTGTTCAAAAACAGGAAGAGCCTGAAAAGAGGTGAAAAATATGAAGAGGTTCAAAAGGTGTCAAAAATATGAGGAGCATGAAACGGTCTGCAAATAGGACGAGCATGAAGTGGTGTTCAAAAACATGAAGAGCCTGAAAAGGTGTGAAAAACATGAAGAGCTTCATAAGATGTCAAAATTAGTTTAGCATGAAAGGGTCTGAAAAATAGGAGGAGCATGAAGTGGTGTTGAAAACATGAAGAGCCTGAAAAGGTGTGAAATATATGAAGAGCTTCAAAAGATGTGAAAAATATGAAGTGCATCAAAAGGTGTCAAAAATGAGATGAGCATGAAACGGTCTGAAAAATAGGAGGAGCATGAAGTGATGTTGAAAAACATGAAGAGCCTGAAAACGTGTGAAAAATATGAAGAGCTTCAAAAGGTGTCAAAAATATGAGGAGATTGAAACGGTCTGAAAAATACGAGGAGCATGAAGCGGTGTTCTAAAACATGAAGAGCCTGAAAAGTTCTGAAAAATATGAAGAGCTTCAAAAGGTGTGAAAAATATGAAGAGCTTCAAAAGATGTCAAAAATGAGATGAGCCTGAAACGGTCTGAAAAATAGGAGGAGCATGAAGCGGTGTTGAAAATCATGAAGAACCTGAAAAGGTGTGAAAAATAGGCAGAGCTTCAAAAGGTGTCAAAAATATGAGGAGATTGAAACGGTCTGAAAAATACGAGGAGCATGAAGTGGTGTTGAAAAACATGATGAGCCTAAAAGGTGTGAAAAATAGGAAGAGCTTCAAAAGGTGTCAACAATATGAGGAGCATGAAACGGTCTGAAAAATAGGAGGAGCATGAAGCGGTGTTCTAAAACATGAAGAGCCTGAAAAGTTCTGAAAAATATGAAGAGCTTCAAAAGGTGTGAAAACTATAAGGAGCATGAAACGGTCTGAAAAATAGGAGGAGCATGAAGCGGTGTTGAAAATCATGAAGAGCCTGAAAAGGTGTGAAATATATGAAGAGCTTCAAAAGGTGTGAAAAATATGAGGAGTATGAAACGGTCTGAAAAATAGGAGGATCATGAAGCGTTGTTCAAAAACTTGAAGAGCCTGAAAATATGTGAAATATATGAGGAGCATGAAACGGTCTGAAAAATAGAGGAGCATGAAGTGGTATTGAAAAACATGAAGAGCCTGAAAATGTGTGAAAAATATGAAGAGCTTCAAAAGGTGTCAAAAATATGAGGAGCATGAAACGGTCTGAAAAATAGGAGGAACATGAAGCAGAGTTCAAAAAAATGAAGAACCTGAAAAGGTGGAAAAAATATGAAGAGCTTCAAAAGGTGTCAAAAATTTGAGGAGCATTAAACGGTCTGAAAAATAGGAGGAGCGTGAAGCTTTGTTCGAAAACATGAAGAGTTGAAAAGGTGTGAAAAATATGAAGAGCTTGAAAAGTTGTGAAAAATATGAAAAGCATGAAACAGTCTGAAAAATAGGAGGAGTATGAAGCGGTGTTGAAAAACATGAAGAGTCTGAGAAGGTGTGAAAAATATGCAGAGCTTCAAAAGATGTCAAATATATGAGGATCATGAAAATTTCTGAAGAATACGAGGAGCATGAAGCGGTTTTGAAAAACATGAAGAGCCTGAAAAGATGTGAAAAATATGAAGAGCTTCAAAAGGTTACAAATATATGAGGATCATGAAACGGTCTGAAAAATAGGAGGAGCATGAAGCGGTGTTCAAAAACATAAAGAGCGTGAAAACGTGTGAAAAATATGAAGAGCTTCAAAAGAAATCAAAAATATGAGGAGCATGAAACGGTCTGAAAAATAGGAGGAGCATGAAACGATCTGAAAAATGGGAGGAGCATGAAGCGGTGTTCAAAAACATGAAGAGCCTGAAAACGTGTGAAAAATATGAAGAGCTTCAAAAGAAGTCAAAAATATGAGGAGCATGAAACGGTCTGAAAAATAGGAGGAGCATGAAACGATCTGAAAAATGGGAGGAGTATGAAGCGGTGTTGAAAAACATGAAGAGCCTGAAAAGGTGTGAAAAATATGAAGAGCTTCAAAAGGTGTCAAAAATATGAGGAGCATGAAACGCTCTGAAAATTAGGAGGAGCAAGAAACTGTGATCAAAAACAAGAAGAGCCTGAAAAGGTGTGAAAAATATGAAGGGCTTCAAGAGGTGTGAAAATTATGAGGAGCATGAAACGGTCTGAAAAATAGGAGGAGCATGAAACGATCTGAAATATGGGAGGAGCATGAAGCGGTGTTGAAAAACATGAAGAGCCTGAAAAGGTGTGAAAAATATGAAGAGCTTCAAAAGGTGTCAGTAATAGGAGGAGCATGAAACGGTCTGAAATATAGGAGGAGAATGAAGCGGTGTTGAAAAACATGAAGAGCCTGAAAAGGTGTGAAAAACATGAAGAGCTTAAATGTTGTGAGAAATATGAAGAGCTTCAAAAGGTGTCAAAAATGAGACGAGCATGAAACGGTCTGGAAAGTAGGACGAGCATGAAGCGGTGTTGAAAAACATGAAGAGCCAGAAAATGTGTGAAAAACATGAAGAGCTTCAAAAAGTGTCAAAAATATGAAGAGCATGAAACGGTCTGAAAAATAGGAGGAGCATGAAGTGGTGTTCAAAAATATGAAGAGCCTGAAAAGGTGTGAAAAATATGAAGCTTCAAAAGGTGTCAAAAATATGAGAAGCATGAAACGGTCTGAAAAAAAGGAGAAGCATGAAACGGTGTTAAAAACATGAAGAGCCTGAAAAAGTGTGAAAAATATAAAGAGCTTCAAAAGCTGTGAAAAATATAATGATCTCAAAAGGTGTCAAAAATGAGATGAGCATGAAACGGTCTGAAAAATAGGAGGAGCACGAAGTGGTGTTGAAAAATATGAAGAGCCTGAAAAGGTGTGAAATATATGAAGAGCTTCAAAAAGTGTCAAAAATATTAGGAGCATGAAACGGTCTGAAAAATAGGAGGAACATGAAGCGGTGTTGAAAACCATGAAGAGCCTGAAAAGGTGTGAAAAATATGAAGAGCTTCAAAAGATGTGAAAAATATGAAGTGCATCATAAGGTGTCAAAAATGAGATGAGCATGAAACGGTCTGAAAAATATGAGGAGCATGAAGTGATGTTGAAAAACATGAAGAGCCTGAAAACGTGTGAAAAATATGAAGAGCTTCAAAAATATGAAAAATATGAAAAGATTCGAAAGGTGTGAAAAATATGAAGAGCTTCAAAAGATGTCAAAAATGAGATGAGCATGAAACGGTCTGAAAAATAGGAGGAGAATGAAGCGGTGTTGAAAATCATGAAGAACCTGAAAAGGTGTGAAAAATAGGCAGAGCTTCAAAAGGTGTCAAAAATATGAGGAGATTGAAACGGTCTGAAAAATACGAGGAGCATGAAGTGGTGTTGAAAAACATGACGAGCCTAAAAGGTGTGAAAAATAGGAAGAGCTTCAAAAGGTGTCAACAATATGAGGAGCATGAAACGGTCTGAAAAATAGGAGGAGCATGAAGCGGTGTTGAAAATCATGAAGAGCCTAAAAATGTGTGAAATATATGAAGAGCTTCAAAAGGTGTGCAAAATATGAAGAGCTTCAAAAGGTGTCAACAATATGAGGAGAATGAAACGGTCTAAAAATAGGAGGAGCATGAAACGGTGTTCTAAAACATGAAGAGCCTGAAAAGTTCTGAAAAATATGAAGAGCTTCAAAAGGTGTGAAAAATATAAGGAGCAGTAAACGGTCTGAAAAATAGGAGGAGCATGAAGCGGTGTTGAAAATCATGAAGAGCCTGAAAAGGTGTGAAATATATGAAGAGCTTCAAAAGGTGTGAAAAATATGAGGAGTATGAAACGGTCTGAAAAATAGGAGGATCATGAAGCGGTGTTCAAAAACTTGAAGAGCCTGAAAATATGTGAAATATATGAGGAGCATGAAACGGTCTGAAAAATAGAGGAGCATGAAGTGGTATTGAAAAACATGAAGAGCCTGAAAATATGTGAAAAATATGAAGAGCTTCAAAAGTTGTCAAAAATATGAGGAGCATGAAACGGTCTGAAAAATAGGAGGAACATGAAGCAGAGTTCAAAAAAATGAAGAACCTGAAAAGGTGGAAAAAATATGAAGAGCTTCAAAAGGTGTCAAAAATTTGAGGAGCATGAAACGGTCTGAAAAATAGGAGGAGTTGAAGCTTTGTTCGAAAACATGAAGAGTTGAAAAGGTGTGAAAAATATGAAGAGCTTCAAAAGTTGTGAAAAATATGAAAAGCATGAAACAGTCTGAAAAATAGGAGGAGTATGAAGCGGTGTTGAAAAACATGAAGAGTCTGAGAAGGTGTGAAAAATATGCAGAGCTTCAAAAGATGTCAAATATATGAGGATCATGAAAATTTCTGAAGAATACGAGGAGCATGAAGCGGTTTTGAAAAACATGAAGAGCCTGAAAAGATGTGAAAAATATGAAGAGCTTCAAAAGGTTACAAATATATGAGGATCATGAAACGGTCTGAAAAATAGGAGGAGCATGAAGCGGTGTTCAAAAACATAAAGAGCGTGAAAACGTGTGAAAAATATGAAGAGCTTCAAAAGAAGTCAAAAATATGAGGAGCATGAAACGGTCTGAAAAATAGGAGGAGCATGAAACGATCTGAAAAATGGGAGGAGCATGAAGCGGTGTTGAAAAACATGAAGAGCCTGAAAACGTGTGAAAAATATGAAGAGCTTCAAAAGAAGTCAAAAATATGAGGAGCATGAAACGGTCTGAAAAATAGGAGGAGCATGAAACGATCTGAAAAATGGGAGGAGTATGAAGCGGTGTTGAAAAACATGAAGAGCCTGAAAAGGTGTGAAAAATATGAAGAGCTTCAAAAGGTGTCAAAAATATGAGGAGCATGAAACGCTCTGAAAATTAGGAGGAGCAAGAAACTGTGATCAAAAACAAGAAGAGCCTGAAAAGGTGTGAAAAATATGAAGGGCTTCAAGAGGTGTGAAAATTATGAGGAGCATGAAACGGTCTGAAAAATAGGAGGAGCATGAAACGATCTGAAAAATGGAAGGAGCATGAAGCGGTGTTGAAAAACATGAAGAGCCTGAAAAGGTGTGAAAAATATGAAGAGCTTCAAAAGGTGTCAGTAATAGGAGGAGCATGAAACGGTCTGAAATATAGGAGGAGAATGAAGCGGTGTTGAAAAACATGAAGAGCCTGAAAAGGTGTGAAAAACATGAAGAGCTTAAATGTTGTGAGAAATATGAAGAGCTTCAAAAGGTGTCAAAAATGAGACGAGGATGAAACGGTCTGGAAAGTAGGACGAGCATGAAGCGGTGTTGAAAAACATGAAGAGCCAGAAAATGTGTGAAAAATATGAAGAGCTTCAAAAAGTGTCAAAAATATGAAGAGCATGAAACGGTCTGAAAAATAGGAGGAGCATGAAGTGGTGTGAAAAACATGAAGAGCCTAAAAAGGTGTGAAAAACATGAAGAGCTTAAATGTTGTGAGAAATATGAAGAGCTTCAAAAGGTGTCAAAATTGAGACGAGCATGAAACGGTCTGGAAAGTAGGACGAGCATGAAGCAGTGTTCAAAAACATGAAGAACCGGAAAAGGTGTGAAAAATATGAAGAGCTTCAAAAGGTGTGAAAATAATGAGGAGCATGAAACGGTCTGACAAATAGGAGCAGCATGAAACGGTGTTCAAAAAAATGAAGAGCCTGAAAAGGTGTGATATATGAAGAGATTCAAATGGTGTCAAAAATATGAGGAGCATGAAATGGTCTGAAATATTGGAGGAGCAAGAAACGGAGTTCAAAAACATGAAGAGCCAGAAAAGGTGTCAAAAATATGAAGAGCTTCAAAAGTTGTCAAAAATATGAGGAGCATGAACGGTCTGAAAAATAGGAGCATGAAGCAGTTTTGAAAAAAATGAAGAGCCTGAAAAGGTGTGAAAAATATGAAAACCTTCAAAAGGTGTCAAATATATGAGGACCATGAAACGGTCTGAAAAATAGGAGGAGCATGAAGCGGTGTTCAAAAACATTAAGATGCTGAATAGGTATGAAAAATATGAAGAGACACAAAAGGTGTCAAAATGAGATGATCATGAACCGGTCTGAAAAATAGCAGGAGCATGAAGTGATGTTGAAAAAAAGGAAAAGCCTGAAAAGGTGTGAAATATATGAAGAGCTTCAAAAGGTGTAAAAATATGAGGAGAATGAAACGGTCTTCATAATAGGAAGAGTATGAAATGGTGTTCAAAAACATAAAGAGCATGAAAAAGTGTGAAAAATATGAAGAGTTTCAAAAGGTGTGAAATACATGAGGAGGATTAAACGGTCTGAAAAATAGGAGGAGCATGAAGCGGTGTTCAAAAACATGAAGAGTCTGAAAAGGTGTGAAAAATATGAAGAGTTTCTAAAGGTGTCAAAAATATGAGGAGCATGAACCGGTCTGAAAAATGGGAGTAGCATGAAATGGTGTTCAAACACATGAAGAGCCTGAAAGGTGTGAAAAATATGAAGAGCTTCAAAAGGTGTGAAAAATATGAAGAGCTTCAAAAGGTGATAAAAATGAGATGAGCATGAAACGGTCTGAAAAATAGGAGCAACATGAATCGGTCTGAAAAATAAGAGGAGCATGAAATGGTGTTCAAAAAAATGAAGAGCCTGAAGAGGTGTGAAAAATATGAAGAGCTTCAAAAGGTGTCAAAAATATGAGGAGCATGAAACGGTCTGAAAAATAGGAGGAGCATGAAGCGGTGTTCAAAATCATGAAGAGCCTTAAAAGGTGTGAAAAATATGAAGAGCGTCAAAAGGTGTCAAATATATGGGGAGCATGAAACGGTCTGAAAAATAGGAGGAGCATGAAACGGTGTTCTAAAACATGAAGAGCCTGAGAAGTTCTGAAAAATATGAAGAGATTCAAAAGGTGTGAAAAATTTAAGGAGCATGAAACGGTCTGAAAAATAGGAGGAGCATGAAGCACTGTTGAAAAACATGAAGAGCCTGAAAAGGTGTGACAAATATGAAGAGTTTCAAAAGGTTTGAAAAATATGAGTAGCATGAAACAGTCTGAAAATTAGGAAGAGCATGAAGTGGTGTTCAAAAACATGAAGAGCCTGAAAAGGAGTGAAAAATATGAAGAGCTCCAAAGGTGTCAAAAATATGACGAGCATGAAACAGTCTGAAAATTTGGAAGAGCATGAAGTGGTGTTCAAAAACAGGAAGAGCCTGAAAAGAGGTGAAAAATATGAAGAGGTTCAAAAGGTGTCAAAAATATGAGGAGCATGAAACGGTCTGCAAATAGGACGAGCATGAAGTGGTGTTCAAAAACATGAAGAGCCTGAAAAGGTGTGAAAAACATGAAGAGCTTCATAAGGTGTCAAAATTAGTTTAGCATGAAAGGGTCTGAAAAATAGGAGGAGCATGAAGTGGTGTTGAAAACATGAAGAGCCTGAAAAGGTGTGAAATATATGAAGAGCTTCAAAAGATGTGAAAAATATGAAGTGCATCAAAAGGTGTCAAAAATGAGATGAGCATGAAACGGTCTGAAAAATAGGAGGAGCATGAAGTGATGTTGAAAAACATGAAGAGCCTGAAAACGTGTGAAAAATATGAAGAGCTTCAAAAATATGAAAAATATGAAAAGATTCAAAAGGTGTGAAAAATATGAAGAGCTTCAAAAGATGTCAAAAATGAGATGAGCATGAAACGGTCTGAAAAATAGGAGGAGCATGAAGCGGTGTTGAAAATCATGAAGAACCTGAAAAGGTGTGAAAAATAGGCAGAGCTTCAAAAGGTGTCAAAAATATGAGGAGATTGAAACAGTCTGAAAAATACGAGGAGCATGAAGTGGTGTTGAAAAACATGACGAGCCTAAAAGGTGTGAAAAATAGGAAGAGCTTCAAAAGGTGTCAACAATATGAGGAGCATGAAACGGTCTGAAAAATAGGAGGAGCATGAAGCGGTGTTGAAAATCATGAAGAGCCTAAAAATGTGTGAAATATATGAAGAGCTTCAAAAGGTGTGCAAAATATGAAGAGCTTCAAAAGGTGTCAACAATATGAGGAGCATGAAACGGTCTTAAAAATAGGAGGAGCATGAAACGGTGTTCTAAAACATGAAGAGCCTGAAAAGTTCTGAAAAATATGAAGAGCTTCAAAAGGTGTGAAAAATATAAGGAGCATGAAACGGTCTGAAAAATAGGAGGAGCATGAAGCGGTGTTGAAAATCATGAAGAGACTGAAAAGGTGTGAAATATATGAAGAGCTTCAAAAGGTGTGAAAAATATGAGGAGTATGAAACGGTCTGAAAAATAGGAGGATCATGAAGCGTTGTTCAAAAACTTGAAGAGCCTGAAAATATGTGAAATATATGAGGAGCATGAAACGGTCTGAAAAATAGAGGAGCATGAAGTGGTATTGAAAAACATGAAGAGCCTGAAAATGTGTGAAAAATATGAAGAGCTTCAAAAGGTGTCAAAAATATGAGGAGCATGAAACGGTCTGAAAAATAGGAGGAACATGAAGCAGAGTTCAAAAAAATGAAGAACCTGAAAAGGTGGAAAAAATATGAAGAGCTTCAAAAGGTGTCAAAAATTTGAGGAGCATGAAACGGTCTGAAAAATAGGAGGAGCGTGAAGCTTTGTTCGAAAACATGAAGAGTTGAAAAGGTGTGAAAAATATGAAGAGCTTCAAAAGTTGTGAAAAATATGAAAAGCATGAAACAGTCTGAAAAATAGGAGGAGTATGAAGCGGTGTTGAAAAACATGAAGAGTCTGAGAAGGTGTGAAAAATATGCAGAGCTTCAAAAGATGTCAAATATATGAGGATCATGAAAATTTCTGAAGAATACGAGGAGCATGAAGCGGTTTTGAAAAACATGAAGAGCCTGAAAAGATGTGAAAAATATGAAGAGCTTCAAAAGTTTACAAATATATGAGGATCATGAAACGGTCTGAAAAATAGGAGGAGCATGAAGCGGTGTTCAAAAACATAAAGAGCGTGAAAACGTGTGAAAAATATGAAGAACTTCAAAAGAAGTCAAAAATATGAGGAGCATGAAACGGTCTGAAAAATAGGAGGAGCATGAAACGATCTGAAAAATGGGAGGAGCATGAAGCGGTGTTGAAAAACATGAAGAGCCTGAAAACGTGTGAAAAATATGAAGAGCTTCAAAAGAAGTCAAAAATATGAGGAGCATGAAACGGTCTGAAAAATAGGAGGAGCATGAAACGATCTGAAAAATGGGAGGAGTATGAAGCGGTGTTGAAAAACATGAAGAGCCTGAAAAGGTGTGAAAAATATGAAGAGCTTCAAAAGGTGTCAAAAATATGAGGAGCCTGAAACGCTCTGAAAATTAGGAGGAGCATGAAGTGGTGTTCAAAAATATGAAGAGCCTAAAAAGGTGTGAAAAATATGAAGCTTCAAAAGGTGTCAAAAATATGAGGAGATTGAAACGGTCTGAAAAATACGAGGAGCATGAAGTGGTGTTGAAAAACATGACGAGCCTAAAAGGTGTGAAAAATAGGAAGAGCTTCAAAAGGTGTCAACAATATGAGGAGCATGAAACGGTCTGAAAAATAGGAGGAGCATGAAGCGGTGTTGAAAATCATGAAGAGCCTAAAAATGTGTGAAATATATGAAGAGCTTCAAAAGGTGTGCAAAATATGAAGAGCTTCAAAAGGTGTCAACAATATGAGGAGAATGAAACGGTCTTAAAAATAGGAGGAGCATGAAACGGTGTTCTAAAACATGAAGAGCCTGAAAAGTTCTGAAAAATATGAAGAGCTTCAAAAGGTGTGAAAAATATAAGGAGCATGAAACGGTCTGAAAAATAGGAGGAGCATGAAGCGGTGTTGAAAATCATGAAGAGCCTGAAAAGGTGTGAAATATATGAAGAGCTTCAAAAGGTGTGAAAAATATGAGGAGTATGAAACGGTCTGAAAAATAGGAGGATCATTAAGCGGTGTTCAAAAACTTGAAGAGCCTGAAAATATGTGAAATATATGAGGAGCATGAAATGGTCTGAAAAAAAGAGGAGCATGAAGTGGTATTGAAAAACATGAAGAGCCTGAAAATATGTGAAAAATATGAAGAGCTTCAAAAGGTGTCAAAAATATGAGGAGCATGAAACGGTCTGAAAAATAGGAGGAACATGAAGCAGAGTTCAAAAAAATGAAGAACCTGAAAAGGTGGAAAAAATATGAACAGCTTCAAAAGGTGTCAAAAATTTGAGGAGCATGAAACGGTCTGAAAAATAGGAGGAGCGTGAAGCTTTGTTCGAAAACATGAAGAGTTGAAAAGGTGTGAAAAATATGAAGAGTTTCTAAAGGTGTCAAAAATATGAGGAGCATGAACCGGTCTGAAAAATGGGAGTAGCATGAAATGGTGTTCAAACACATGAAGAGCCTGAAAGGTGTGAAAAATATGAAGAGCTTCAAAAGGTGTGAAAAAGATTAGGTGCAAGAAACGGTCTGAAAAATACGAGGAGTATGAAGCGGTGTTGAAAAACATGAAGAGCCTGAAAACGTGTGAAAAATATGAAGAGCTTCAAAAGGTGTGAAAAATATGAAGAGCTTCAAAAGGTGATAAAAATGAGATGAGCATGAAACGGTCTGAAAAATAGGAGCAACATGAATCGGTCTGAAAAATAAGAGGAGCATGAAATGGTGTTGAAAAACAGGAAGAGCCTGAAAATGTGAGAAAAATATGAAGAGCTTCAAAAGGTTTCAAAAATATGAGGAGCATGAAACTTTCTGAAAAATAGGAGGAGCATGAACCGTCATTGAAAAACATGAAGAGCCTGAAAAGGTGTGAGAAATATGAAGAGCTTCAAAAGCTGTGAAAAATATGAAGAGCTTGAAAGGTATCAAAATTGAGATGAGCATGAAAAGGTCTGAAAAATAGGAGAAGCATGAAGCTTTGTTCAAAAAGATAAAGAGCCTGAAAAGGTGTGAAAAATATGAAGAGCTTCAAAGGGTGTGAAATATATGAGGAGCATTAAATGGCTTGAAAAATAGGAAGAGCTTGAAGCTGGGCTCAAACACATGAAGAGCCTGAAAAGGTGTGAAAAATATGAAGAGCTTCAAAAGGGGTGAAAAATATGAATAGCATGATATTGTCTGAGAAATCGGAGGAGCATGAAACGGTGATCAAAAACATGAAGAGCCTGAAAAGGTGTGAAATATATGAAGAGATTCAAAAGGTGTCAAAAATATGAGGAGCTTGATACGGTCTGAAAAACAGGAGGAGCATTAAGCTGTGTTGAAAATCATAATGAGCCTGAAACGGTGTGAAAAATATGAAGAGCTTCAAAAATGTGAAAAATATAAAGAGCTTCAAAAGGTGTCAAAAATTAGATGAGCATGAAATGGTCTGAAATAGGAGGAGCATGAAGCGGTGTTCAAAGACATGAAGAGCCTGAAAAGGTGTGAAAAATATGAAGAGGTTCAAAAGGTGTCAAAAATTAGATGAGCATGAAACGGTCTGAAAAATAGGAGGAGCATTAAACGGTGTGGAAAAACATGAAGAGCCTGAAAAGGTGTGGAAAAATAGGAAGAGCTTCAAAACGTGTGAAAAATATGAGGAGCATGAAACGGTCTGAGAAATAGGAGGAGCATGAATCGGTGTTCAAAAATATGAAGAGCCTGAAAAGGTGTGAAAAATATGAAGCTTCAAAAGGTGTCAAAAATATGAGAAGCATGAAACGGTCTGAAAAAAAGGAGAAGCATGAAACGGTGTTAAAAACATGAAGAGCCTGAAAAAGTGTGAAAAATATAAAGAGCTTCAAAAGCTGTGAAAAATATAAAGATCTCAAAAGGTGTCAAAAATGAGATGAGCATGAAACGGTCTGAAAAATAGGAGGAGCACGAAGTGGTGTTGAAAAATATGAAGAGCCTGAAAAGGTGTGAAATATATGAAGAGCTTCAAAAAGTGTCAAAAATATTAGGAGCATGAAACGGTCTGAAAAATAGGAGGAACATGAAGCGGTGTTGAAAACCATGAAGAGCCTGAAAAGGTGTGAAAAATATGAACAGCTTAAAAAGGTGTCAAAAATATTAGGAGCAGGAAACGGTGTCAAAAATAGGAGGAGCATGTAACGGTGTTGAAAAACAAGAAGAGTCTGAAAACGTGTCAAAAATATGAAGAGCTTCAAAGGTGTCAAAAATATTAGGAGCATGAAACGGTCTGAAAAATAGGAGGAGCATGAAACGGTGTTGAAAAACATGAAGAGTCTGAAAACGTGTCAAAAATATGAAGAGCTTCAAAAAGTTTCAAAAATATTAGGAGCATGAAACGGTCTGAAAAATAGGAGGAGCATGAAGTGGAGCTGAAAAACATGAAGAGCCTGAAAAGGTGTGCAAAATATGAAGAGCTTCAAAAGGTGTGAATAAAGAGAGGAGCATGAAACGGTCTGTAAAATAGGAGGAGCATGTAACGGTGTTGAAAAACATGAAGAGCCTGAAAAGGTGTGAAATATATGAAGAGCTTCAAAAAGTGTCAAAAATATTAGGAGCATGAAACGGTCTGAAAAATAGGAGGAGCATGAAACGGTCTGAAAAATAGGAGGAGCATGAAACAGTGTTGAAAAACATGAAGAGCCTGAAAAGCTGTGAAAAATATGAAGAGCTTCAAAAGGTGTCAAATATATGAGGAGCTTGAAACGGTCTGAAAAATAAGAGTAACATGAAACGGTCTGATAAATAGGAGGAGCATGAAGCGGTGTTCAAAAACATGAAGAGCCTGAAAAGGTGTGAAAAATATGAAGAGCTTCAAAAGGTGTGAATAATGAGAGGAGCATGAAACGGTCTGTAAAATAGGAGGAGCATGAAGCGGTGTTGAAAAACATGAAGAGCCTGAAAAGGTGTGAAAAATATGAAGAGCTTCAAAACCTGTCAAAAATATGAGGAGCCTGAAACAGTCTCAAAAATAGGAAGAGCATGAAACGGTCTGAAACATAGGAGGATCATGAAGCGGAGTTGAAAATCATGAAGAGCCTGAAAAGGTGTGAAAAATGTGAAGAGCTTCAACAGGTGTCAAAAACATGAGGAGAATGAAACGGTCTGAAAAATAGGAGGAGCTTGAAGCTGTGTTCAAAAATATGAAGAGCCAGAAAAGGTGTGAAAAATATGAAGAGCTTCAAACAGTGTCAAAAATATGAGGAGCAAGTAACGGTCTGAAAAATAGGAGGAGCATGAAGTGGAGCTGAAAAACATGAAGAGCCTGAAAAGGTGTGCAAAATATGAAGAGATTCAAAAGGTGTAAAAAATGAGATGAGCATGTAACGGTCTGAAAAATAGGAGGAGCATGAACTTGTGCTGAAAAACATGAAGAGCCTGAAAAGGTGTGAAAAATATGAAAAGCCTAAAAACCTGTCAAAATTATGAAGAGCATGAAACGGTCTGAAAAATAGCAGGAGCATGAAGCGGTGTTGAAAAACATGAAGAGTCTGAAAACGTGTGAAAATACGAAGAACTTCAAAAATATGAAAAATATGAAGAGCTTGAAAAGGTGTGAAAAATATGAAGAGCTTCAAAAGGTGTAAAAATGAGATGAGCATGAAACGGTCTGAAAAATAGGAGGAGCATGAAGTGGTGTTGAAAAAATGAAAAGCCTGAAAAGGTGTGAAATATATGAAGAGCTTCAAAAGGTGTAAAAATATGAGGAGAATGAAACGGTCTGCAAAATAGGAAGAGCATGAAATGGAGTTCAAAAACATGAAGAGCATGAAAAGGTGTGAAATATATGAAGAGCTTCAAAATGTGTCAAAATATTAGGAGCATGATACTGTCTGAAAAATAGGAGAAGCATGCAGTGGTGTTCAAAAACATGAAGAGCCTGAAAAGTTGTGAAAAATACGCATAGCTTCAAAGGGTGTCAAAAATTAGATGAGCATGAAACGGTCTGAAAAATTGGAGGAGCAAGAAGTAGTGTTGAAAAATATGAAGAGCCTGAAAAGATGTGAAAAATATGAAGAGCTTCAAAAGGTGTGAAATACATGAGGAGCATGAAACTCTCTGAAAAATAGGAGGCGCATGAAGTGGTGTTGAAAAACATGAAGAGCCTGAAATGGTGTGAAATATATGAAGACCTTCATAACGTGTGAAAAATATGAGGAGCTTCAAAAAGTGTCAAAATTATGAGGAGCATGAAACGGTCTGAAAAATAGGAGGAGCATGAAGCGGTGTTGAAAAATACGAGGAGCATGAAGAGTTGTTGAAAAAAATGAAGAGCCTGAAAAGGTGTGAAAAATATGAAGAGCTTCTAAAGGTGTCAAAAATATGAGGAAAATGAAAAGTTCTGAAAAATAGGAGGAGCATGAAGTGGTGTTGAAAAACATGAAGAGCCTGAAAAGTGTGAAAAATATGAAGAGCTTCATAAGGTGTCAAAAATATGAAGAGCATGAAACGGTCTGAAAAAGAGGAGGAGCATGAAGCGGTGTTCAAAACATGAAGAGCCTGAAAATGTGTGAAAAATATGAAGAGCTTCAAAAGGTGTCAAAAATATGAGGAACATGAAACGGTCTGAAAAATAGAAGGAGCATGAAATGCTGATCAAAAACATGAAGAGACTGAAAAGATGTGAAACATATGAAGAGCTTCAAAAGGTGCAAAATACATGAGGAGCATGAAACAGTCTGAAAAATAGGAGAAGCATGAAGTGGTGTGGAAAAAGATGAAGAGCCTGAAAAAGTGTGAAAAATATGAAGAGCTTCAAAAGATGTGAAATACATGAGGAGCATGAAACGGTCTGAAAAATAGGAGGAGCATGAAGCGGTGTTCAAAAACATGAAGAGCCTGAAAAGGTGTGAGAAATATGAAGAACTTCAAAAGTGTGAAAAATATGAAGAGATTCAAAAGGTGTCAAAATTATGAGGAGCATGAAACGGTCTGAAAAAAAGGAGGAGCATGAAGTCGTGTTGAAAAAAATGAAGATGCTGAAATGGTGTGAAATATATGAAGAGCTTCAAAATGTGTGAAACATTTGAGGAGATGCAAAAAGTGTCAAAAATATGAGGAGCATGAAATGGTCTGAAAAATAGGAGGAGCATGAAGCGGTGTTCAAAAACATGAAGAGCCTGAAAAGGTGTGGATAATATGAAGAGCTTCAAAATGTGTCAAAAATATGAGGAGTATGAAACGGTCTTATAAATACGAGGAGCATGAAGAGGTGTTGAAAAAAATGAAGAGCCTGAAAATGTTTGAAAAATATGAAGAGCTTCAAAAGGTGTCAAAAATATGAGGAGCATGAAACGGTCTGAAATATAAAGGAGCATGAAACGCTGATCAAATACATGAAGAGTCTGAAAAGGTGTGAAAAATATAAAGAGCTTCAAAAGCTGTCAAGTATATGAGTAGCATGAAACGGTCTGAAAAATAGGAGGAGCATGAAGCGGTGTTCAAAAACATGAAGAGCCTTAAAAGGTGTGAAAAATATGAAGAATTTTAAAAGGTGTCAAAAATATGAGGAGCATGAAACGTTCTGAAAAAGAGGAGGATCATGAAACGGTGTTCAAAAACATGAAGAGCATGAGAAGTTGTGAAAAATATGAAGAGCTTCAAAAGGTGTCAAAAATATGAAGAGCTTCAAAAGGTGTGAAAAATATGAAGAGCTTCAAAAGGTGTCAAAACTGAAATGAGCATGAAATGGTCTGAAAAATCGGAGGAGCATGAAGCGGTGTTGAAAATCATGAAGAGCCTGAAACGGTGTGAAAAATATGAAGAGCTTCAAAAGGTGTCAAAAATATGAAGAGCTTCAAAAGGTGTCAAAAATATGACGAGGATGAAACGGTCTGAGAAATAGGAGGAGCAAGAAGCGGTGTTCAAAAACATGAAGAGCCTGAAAAGGTGTGAAAAATATGAAGAGCTTCAAAAGGTGTGAAAAATAAGAAGAGCTTCAAAAGTTGTCAAAAATGAGATGTGCATGAAACGGACTGAAAAATAGGAGGAGCATGAAGTGATGTTGAAAAACATGAAGAGCCTGAAAATGTGTGAAATATATGAAGAGCTCCAAAAGGTGTCAAAAATATGAGGAGCATGAAACGGTCTGAAAAGTAGGAGGAGCATGAAGCTCTGTTGAGAAACATGAAGAGCCTGAAAAGGTGTGAAAAATATGAAGAGCTTCAAAAGGTGTCAAAAATATGAGGAGCATGAAATGGTCTGAAAAGTAGGAGGAGCATGAAGTGGTTGTGAAAAAGTTCAAGAGCCTGAAAATGTGTGCAAAATATGAACAGCTTCAAAAGGTGTGAAATTCATGAGGAGATGAAACGGTCTGAAAAAGAGAAGGGGCATGAAGCGGTGTTCAAAAACATGCAGAGACTGAAAAGGGGTGAAAAATATGAAGAGCTTCAAAAGGTGTGAAAAATATGAGGAGCATGCAACGGTCTGAAAAATAGAAGGAGCATGAACCGGTGTTTAAAAATATGAAGAGCCTGAAAAGCTGATAAAAATATGAAGAGCTTCAAAAGGTGTCAAAAATATGAGGAGCATGAAACGGTCTGAAAAATAGGAGGAGCATGAAGCAGTGTTGAAAAACATGAAGAGCCTGAAAAGATGTGAAAAATATTAAGAGCTTCAAAAGGTGTGAAATACATGAGGAGCATGAAACGGTCTGAAAAATAGAAGGAGCATGAAGCGGTGTTGAAAAACATGAAGAGACTGAAAACGTGTGAAAAATATGAAGAGCTTCAAAAATGTGAAAAATATGAAGAGCTTCAAAAGGTGTGAAAAATACGAAGAGCTTCAAAAGGTGTGAAATACATGAGGAGCATGAAACGGTCTGAAAAATAGGAGGAGCATGAAACGGTGTTCAAAAACATGAAGAGCCTGAAAAGGTGTGAAGAATATGAAGAGCTTCAAAACGTGTCAAAAATATGAGGAGCATGAAACGGACTGAAAAATAGGAGGAGCATGAAGTAGTGTTGAAAAACATGAGGAGCCTGAAAATGTGTGAAAAATATGAAGAGGTTCCAAAGGTGTGAAAAATATGAAGAGCTTCAAAAGGTGTGAAATACATGAGAAGCATGAATCGGTCTGAAAAATAGGAGGAGCATGAAGCGGTGTTCAAAAACATGAAGAGCCTGAAAAGGTGTGAAAAATATGTGGAGCTTCAAAAGGTGTCAAAAATATGAAGAGCATGAAATGGTCTGAAAAATAGGAGGAGCATGAAACGGTGTTGAAAAACATGAAGAGCCTGAAAACGTGTGAAAAATATGAAGAGCTCAAAAGGTGTGAAATATATGAAGAGCTTCAAAAGGTGTCAAAAATATGAGGAGCATGAAACAGTCGGAAAAATAGGATGAAAATGAAACTGTTTTGCAAAAGATGAGGTGCATGAAAATGTTTAAAAAATATGAAGAGCTTCAAAAGGTGCCAAAAATATGAGAAGCATGAAACGGAATGAAAAATAGGAGGAATATGAAGCGGTGTTGAAAAACATGAAGAGCCTGAAAAGGTGTGAAAAATATGAAGAGCTTCAAAGGGTGTGAAATACATGAGGAGCATGAAACGGTCTGAAAAATAGGAGGAGCATGAAGCTGGGCTTAAAAACATGAAGAGCCGGAAAAGGTGTGAAAAATATGAAGAGCATCAAAATGTGTCAAAAATATGAGGAGCATGAAACGGTCTGAAAAATAGGAGGAGCATGAAACGGTGTTCAAAATCATGAAGAGCCTGAAAAAGTATGAAAAACATGAAGAGCCTGAAAAGTTGTGAAAATTATGAGGAGCTTCAAAAGGGGTCAAAAATATGAGGAGCATGAAACGGTATGAAAATTAGGAGGAACATGAAACGGTGTTCAAAAACATGAAGAGTCTGAAAAAGTGTGAAAAATATGAAGAGCTTGAAAAGATGTGAAATACATGAGGAGCATTAAACGGTCTGAAAAATCAGAGCAGAATGAAACGGTGTTCAAAAACATGAAGAGCCTGAAAATCTGTGAAAAATATGAAGCGCTTCAAAAGATGTGAAATACATGAGGAGCATTAAACCGTGTGAAAAATAGGAAGAGCATCAAACGGTGTTCAAAAACATGAAGAGCCTGAAAAGGTTTGAAAAATATGAAGAGCTTCTAAAGGTATCAAAAATATGAGGATCATGAAACGGCCTGAAAAATAGGAGGTGCATGAAGCGGTATTCAAAAACATTAAGAGCCTGAAAAGGTGTGAAAAATACGTGGAGCTTCAAAAGGTGTCAAAAATATGAAGAGCATGAAATGGTCTGAAAAATAGGAGGAGCATGAAGCGGTGTTGAAAAACATGAAGAGCCTGAAAACGTGTGAAAAATATGAAGAGCTCAAAAGGTGTGAAATATATGAAGAGCTTCAAAAGGTGTCAAAAATATGAGGAGGATGAAACGGTCTGAGAAATAGGAGGAGCAAGAAGCGGTGTTCAAAAACATGAAGAGCCTGAAAAGGTGTGAAAAATATGAAGAGCTTCAAAAGGTGTGAAAAATAAGAAGAGCTTCAAAAGTTGTCAAAAATGAGATGTGCATGAAACGGACTGAAAAATAGGAGGAGCATGAAGTGATGTTGAAAAACATGAAGAGCCTGAAAATGTGTGAAATATATGAAGAGCTCCAAAAGGTGTCAAAAATATGAGGAGCCTGAAACGGTCTGAAAAGTAGGAGGAGCATGAAGCTCTGTTGAGAAACATGAAGAGCCTGAAAAGGTGTGAAAAATATGAAGAGCTTCAAAAGGTGTCAAAAATATGAGGAGCATGAAATGGTCTGAAAAGTAGGAGGAGCATGAAGTGGTTGTGAAAAAGTTCAAGAGCCTGAAAAGGTGTGCAAAATATGAAGAGCTTCAAAAGGTGTGAAATTCATGAGGAGATGAAACGGTCTGAAAAAGAGGAGGGGCATGAAGCGGTGTTCAAAAACATGCAGAGATTGAAAAGGGTTGAAAAATATGAAGAGCTTCAAAAGGTGTGAAAAATATGAGGAGCATGCAACGGTCTGAAAAATAGAAGGAGCATGAACCGGTGTTTAAAAATATGAAGAGCCTGAAAAGCTGATAAAAATATGAAGAGCTTCAAAAGGTGTCAAAAATATGAGGAGCATGAAACGGTCTGAAAAATAGGAGGAGCATGAAGCAGTGTTGAAAAACATGAAGAGCCTGAAAAGATGTGAAAAATATTAAGAGCTTCAAAAGGTGTGAAATACATGAGGAGCATGAAACGGTCTGAAAAATAGGAGGAGCATGAAGCGGTGTTCAAAAACATGAAGAGCCTGAAAAGGTGTGAAGAATATGAAGAGCTTCAAAAATGTGAAAAATATGAAGAGCTTCAAAAGGTGTGAAAAATACGAAGAGCTTCAAAAGGTGTGAAATACATGAGGAGCATGAAACGGTCTGAAAAATAGGAGGAGCATGAAACGGTGTTCAAAAACATGAAGAGCCTGAAAAGGTGTGAAGAATATGAAGAGCTTCAAAACGTGTCAAAAATATGAGGAGCATGAAACGGACTGAAAAATAGGAGGAGCATGAAGCGGTGTTCAAAAACATGAAGAGCCTGAAAAGGTGTGAAAAATATGTGGAGCTTCAAAAGGTGTCAAAAATATGAAGAGCATGAAATGGTCTGAAAAATAGGAGGAGCATGAAGCGGTGTTGAAAAACATGAAGAGCCTGAAAACGTGTGAAAAATATGAAGAGCTCAAAAGGTGTGAAATATATGAAGAGCTTCAAAAGGTGTCAAAAATATGAGGAGCATGAAACAGTCGGAAAAATAGGATGAAAATGAAACTGTTTTGCAAAAGATGAGGCGCATGAAAATGTTTGAAAAATATGAAGAGCTTCAAAAGGTGCCAAAAATGAGATGTGCATGAAACGGACTGAAATATAGAAGGAGCATGAAGTGATGTTGAAAAACATGAAGAGCCTGAAAATGTGTGAAATATAGGAAGTGCTTCAAAAGGTGTCAAAAATATGAGGAGCATGAAACGGTCTGAAAACTAGGAGGAGCATGAAGCTGTGTTGAGAAACATGAAGAGCCTGAAAAGGTGTGAAAAATATGAAGAGATTCAAAAGGTGTCAGAAATATGGGGAGCATGAAATGGTCTGAAAAGTAGGAGGAGCATGAAGTGGTTGTGAAAAACTTCAAGAGCCTGAAAAGGTGTGCAAAATATGAAGAGCTTCAAAAGGTGTGAAATTCATGAGGAGATGAAACGGTCTGACAAAGAGGAGGGTCATGAAGCGGTGTTCAAAAACCTGCAGAGGCTGAAAAGGTGTGAAAAATACGAAGAGCTTCAAAAGGTGTCAAAAATATGAGGAGCATGAAACGGTCTGAAAAAGAGGAGGAGGATGAAGGGGTGTTGAAAAACATGAAGAGCCTGAAAACGTGTGAAAAATATGAAGAGCTTCAAAAATGTGAAAAATATGAAGAGCTTCAAAAGGTGTGAAAAATACGACGAGCTTCAATAGGTGTCAAAAATGAGATGAACATGAAACGGTCTGAAATATAGGAGGAGCATGAAGCGGTTTTGAAAATCATGAAGAGCCTGAAAGGGTGTGAAAAATATGAAGAGCTTCAAAAGGTGTGAAAAATATGAAGAGTTTGAAAAGTTGTCAAAAATATGAGGAGCATGAAACGGTCTGAAAAATAGGAGGAGCATGAAACTGTGTTCAAAAACATGAAGAGCCTGAAAATGTGTGAAAAATATGAAGAGCTTCAAAAATGTGAAAAATATGAAGAGCTTCAAAAGGTGTGAAAAATAGGAAGAACTTCAAAAGGTGTCAAAAATGAGATTACCATGAAACGGTCTGAAAAATAGGAGGAGCATGAAGCGGTGTTCAAAAACATGAAGAGACTGAAAAGGTGTGAAAAATATGAAGACTCTCAAAAAATATCAAAAATATGAGGAGTATGAAACGGTCTGAAAAATAGGAGGAGCATGAAGCGGTGTTGAAAAACATGAAAGCCTGAAAATAAGTGAAAAATATGAAGAGCTTCAAAAATGTGAAAAATATGAAGAACTTCAAAAGGTGTGAAAAATATGAAGAGCTTCAAAAGGTGTCATAAATGAGATGAGCATGAAACTGTCTGAAAAATGGGAGGAGCATAAAGCGGTGTTGCAAATCATGAAGAGCCTGAAAAGGTGTGAAAAATATGAAGAGCTTCAAAAGATGTGAAAAACATGAAGAGCTTCAAAAGGTGTCAAAATGAGATGAGCATGAAATGGTCTGAACAATAGGAGGAGGATGAAGCGGTGTTGAAAAACATGAAGAGCCTGAAAAGGTGTGAAAAATATGAAGAGCTTCTAAAGGTGTCAAAAATATGAGGAGAATGAAACGGTCTGAAATATAGGAGGAGCATGAAGTGGTATTGAAAAACATGAAGAGCCTGAAAAGTGTAAAAAATACAAAGAAATTCAAAAAGTGTCAAAAATATGAGGTGCATGAAACGGTCTGAAAAATAGGAGGAGCATGAAGCGGTGTTGAAAAACATGAAGAGCCTGAAAACGTGTCAAAAATATGAAGAACTTCAAAAGGTGTGAAAAATGTGAAGAGCTTGAAAAGGTGTCAAAAATATGAGGGGCATGAAACGGTCTGAAAAAGAGAATGAGCATGAAACTGTGTTGAAAACCTGAAGAGCCAGAAAAGGTGTGAAAAATATGACGAGCTTCAAAAGATATAAAAAATATGAGGAGCATGAAACGATTTGAAAAATACAAGGAGCATGATGTGGTGTTGAAAACATGAAGTGCATAAAAATGTGTTAAAAATATGAAGAGCTTCAAAAAATATCAAAATATGAGGAGCATGTAACGGTCTGAAAATTAGGAGAAGCATGAGGTGGTGTTCAAAAACATGAAGAGCCTGAAAAGGTGTGAAAAATATGAAGAGATTCAAAAGGTGTCAATAATATGAGGAGCATGAAACGGTCTGTAAAATATGAGGAGCATGAATCGGTGTTCAAAAACATGAAGAGCCTGAAAAGCTGTGAAAAATATGAAGAGCATCAAGCTTGTCAAAATATGAGGAGCATGAAACGGTCTGAAAAATATGAGGAGCATGAAACGGTGTTCAAAATCAAGAAAACCCTGAAAAGGTGTGAAATATATGAAGAGCTTCAAAAGATATCAAAAATAGGAGGAGCAGGAAGCGGTGTAGAAAAACATGAACAGCCTGAAAAGGTGTGAAATATATGAAGAGCTTCAAAACGTGTCAAAAATATGAGGACCATGAAACGGTCTGAAAAATAGGAGGAGCATGAAGCGGTGTTCAAAAACATGAAGAGCCTGAAAAGGTGTGAAATATATGAAGAGCTTCAAAAGGTGTAAAAAATATGAGGAGTTTGAAACGGTCTGAAAAATAAGAGGATCTGGTTTCCTCAGTGTGTATGCCCAGAAGTGGAATTGCTGGGTCATATGGCAGTTCTCTTTCCAGTTTTTTAAGAAATCTCTACACCGTTTTCCATAGCGGCTGTACTAGTGTGCATTCCCACCAACAGTATAAGAGGGTTCCCTTTTCTCCACTCCCTCTCCAGCATTTATTGCTTGTAGACTTTTGGATAGGAGCCATCCTGACTGTCATGTAATGGTACCTCATTGTGGTTTTGATTTGCATTTCTCTAATAATGAGTGATGTTGAGCATCTTTTCATGTGTTTGTTATCCATCTGTATGTCTTCTTTGGAGAAATGTCTGTTTAGTTCTTTGGCTCATTTTTTATTGGGTCATTTATTTTTCTGGAATTGAGCTGCAGGATTTGCTTGTATATTTTTGAGATTAATCCTTTGTCTGTTTCTTCATTTGCTATTATTTTCTCCCAATCTGAGGGCTGTCTTTTCACCTTACTTATAGTTTCCTTTGTAGTGCAAAAGCTTTTAAGTTTCATTAGGTCCCATTTGTTTAGTTTTGCTTATATTTCCAATATTCTGGGAGGTGGGTCATAGAGGATCTTGCTTTGATTTATGTCAGAGAGTGTTTTGCCTATGTTCTCCTCTAGGAGTTTTATAGTTTCTGGTCTTACATTTAGATCTTTAATCCATTTTGAGTTTATTTTTGTGTATGGTGTTAGAAAGTGTTCTATTTTCATTCTTTTACAAGTGGTTGACCAGTTTTCCCAGCACCACTTGTTAAAGAGGTTGTCTTTTTTCCATTGTATATCCTTGCCTCCTTTGTCAAAGATAAGGTGTCCATAGGTTCGTCTGAAAGAGACACGTGCACCCCAATGTTCATCGCAGCACTGTTTATAATAGCCAGGACATGGAAGCAACCTAGATGCCCTTCAGCAGATGAATGGATAAGAAAGCTGTGGTACATATACACCATGGAATATTACTCAGCCGTTAAAAAGAATTCATTTGAATCAGTCCTAATGAGATGGATGAAGCTGGAGCCCATTTTACAGAGTGAAGTAAGCCAGAAAGATAAAGAACATTACAGCATACTGACACATGTATATGGAATTTAGAAAGGTGACAACGATAACCCTATATGCAGAACAGAAAAAGAGACACAGAAATACAGAACAGACTTTTAAACTTTGTGGGAGAATGTGAGGGTGGGATATTTCAAAAGAACAGCATGTATGCTATCTATGGTGAAACAGATCACCAGCCCAGGTAGGATGCACGAGACAAGTGTTCCGGCTTGGTGCACTGGGAAGACCCAGAGGAATCGGGTGGAGAGGGAGGTGGGAGGGGGAATTGGGACTGGGAATGCATGTTAATCCATGGCTGATTCATATCAAAGTATGACAAAACCAACTGGAAAAAAAATAAAAATAATAAAAAAAATTAAAAAAAAATAACAATAAAAAAAAAATAAGAGGAGCATGAAATGGTGTTCAAAAACATGAAGAGCCTGAAAAGGTGTGGAAATTATGAAGAGCTTCAAAAGGTGTCAAATATATGAGGAGCATAAAACGGTCTGAAAAAAAGGAGGAGCATGAAATGGTGTTGAAAAACATGAAGAGCCTGAAAAGGTGTGGAAATTATGAAGAGCTTCAAAAGGTGTCAAATATATGAGGAGCATAAAACGGTCTGAAAAAAAGGAGGAGCATGAAGTGGTGTTGAAAACCATGAAGAGCCTGTAAGGTGTGAAAAAAATGAAGAACTTCAAAAGGTGTCAAAAATATAAGGAGCATGAAACGGCCTGAAAAATAGGAGGAGCATGAAGGGGTGTTCAAAAACGTGAAAAGCCTGAAAAGGTGTGAAAAACATGAAGAGCTTATAAAATTGTCAAAATATGAGGAGCATGAAACGGTCTGAAAAATACGAGCAGCCTGAAACCGTCTGAAAAATAGGAGGAGCATAAAGCGGTGTTCAAAAACATGAAGGGCCTGAAAACGTGTGAAAAATATGAAGAGCTTCAAAAGGAGTCAAAAATATGCGGAGCCTGAAACGATCTGAAAATTAGGAGGAGCATGAAGCGGTGTTGAAAACCATGAAGAGCCGGAAAAGGTGTGAAAAATGTGAAGAGCTTCAAAAGGTGTCAAAAATATGAGGAGCATGAAACGCGCTGAAATATAGGAGGATCATGAAGCGGTGTTGAAAAACATGAAGAGCCTGAAAAGGTGTGATAAATGTGAAGAGCTTCAAAAGGTGTCAAAAATATGAGGAGCATGAAACGGTCTGAAAAATAGGAGGAGCATGAAACGGTGATCAAAAACATGAAGAGTCTGAAAACGTGTGAAAAATATGAAGAGCTTCAAACGGTGTGAAAAATATCAGGAGGATGAAACGGTCTCAAAAAGATGAGGAGCATGAAGTGGTCTTCAAAAACATGTACAGCCTGAAAAGGTGTGAAAAATATGAAGAGCTTCAAAAGGTGTGAAATACATGAGTATCATGAAACGGTATAAAAAATAGGAGGAGCATGAAGCTGTGTTCAAAAACATGAGAGCCTGAAAAGGTGTGCAAAATATGAAGAGGTTTAAAAGGTGTGAAAAATACGAGGAGCATGAAACGGTCTGAAAAATAGAGGAGCATGAAACGTTGTTCAAAACATGAAGAGCCTGAAATGGTGTGAAAAATATGAAGAGCCTCAAAACGTGTAAAAAATATGAGGAGGATGAAACGGTCTCAAAAATAGGAGGCGCATGAAGCGATGTTGAAAAACTTGAAGAGCCTGAAAACGTGTAAAATATGAAGAGCTTCAAAACGTGTGAAAAATATGAAGAGCTTCAAAAGGTGTCAAAAAAGAGATGAGCATGAAACGGTCTGAAAAATAGGAGGAGAATGAAACGGTGTTGAAAAACTTGAAGACCCTGAAAAGCTGTGAAAAATATGAAGAGCTTCAAAAGGTGTGAAAAATATGAAGAGCTTCCAAAGGTGTGAAAAACATGAGGAGCATGAAACGGTCTGAAAAATAGGAGGAGCATGAGCGGAGTTGAAAAACATGAAGAGACTGAAAAGGTGTGAAAAATATGAAGACCTTCAAAAGGTTTGAAAAATAGGAGGAGCATGAAGCGGTTTTCAAAAACATGAAAAGCCTGAAAAGGTGTGAAAAATACGAAGAGCTTCAAAAGGTGTCAAAAATATGACGAGCATGAAAGAGTCTGAAAAATAGGAGCAGCATGAAACGGTGTTCAAAAACATGAAGAGCCTGAAAAGGTGTGAAAAATATGAAGAGCTTCAAAAGGTGTGAAAATAGGAGGAGCATGAAGGGGTGTTCAAAAACATGATAAGCCTGAAAAGGTGTAAAAAACATGAAGAGTTTCAAAAGGTGTCAAAAATGAGATGAGCATGAAACGGTCTGAAAAATAGGAGGATCATGAAGCGGTGTTCAAAAAGATGAAGAGCCTGAAAAGGTGTGAAAAACATGAAGAGTTTCAAAAGGTGTCAAAAATATGAGGAGCATGAAACGGTCTGACAAAGAGGAGGAGCATAAAGTGGTATTTAAAAACATGAAGGGCCTGAAAAGGTGTGAACAGTATGAAGAGCTTCAAAAGGTGTCAAAAATGATATGAGCATGAAACGGTCTGAAAAATAGGAGGAGCATGAAGCGGTGTTCAAAAACGTAAAGAGCCTGAAAAGGTGTGAAAAATATGAAGAGCTTCAAAAGGTGTCAAAATTATGAGGAGCATGAATCGGTCTGAAAAATAGGAGTAGCATGAAGCGGTGTTCAAAAACATGAAGATCCTGAAAAGGTGTGAAAAATATAGAGCTTCAAAAGGTGTCAAAGATATGAGGAGCATGAAACGGTCTGAAAAATAGGAGGAGCAAGAAGCGGCGTGCAAAAACATGAAGAGCCTGAAAAGGTGTGAAAAATATGAAGAGCTTCAAAAGGTGTCAAAAATGAAATGAGCTTGAAACGGTTTGAAAAATTGGAGGAGCATGAAGCGATGTTGAAAAACATGAAGAGCCTGAAAAAGTGTGAAAATTATGAAGAGCTTCAAAAGGTGTTAAATATATGAGGAGCAAGAAACGGTCTGAAAAATAGGAGGTGCATGAAGTGGTGTTGAAAAACATGAAAAGGTGTGAAAAATATGAAGAGCTTTAAAAGGTGTCAAAAATATGAGGAGCATGAAACGATCTGAAAAATAGGAGAATCATGCAGTGGTGTTGAAAAACATGAACAGCCTGAAAAAGTGTGTAAAATATGAAGAGCTTGATAAGGTGTCATAAATATGAGGAGCATGAAACGGTCGGAAAAATAGGAGGAGCATGAAGCGGTGTTCAAAAACATGAAGAGCCTGAAAAGGTGTGAAAAATATGAAGAGCTTCAAAAGGTGTCAAAAATATGAGGAGCAAGAAACGGTCTGAAAAATAGGAGAATCATGCAGCGATGTTGAAAACTATAAACAGCCTGAAAAAGTGTGAAAAATATGAAGAGCTTCAAAAGGTGTCAAAAATATGAGTATAATGAAACGATCTGAACAATAGGAGGAGCATAAAGCGGTGTTCAAAAATATGAAGAGCCTGAAAAGGTGTGAAAAATATGAACAGCCTCAAAACATGTCAAAAATATGAAAAGCATGAAACGGTCTGAAAAATAGGAGGAGCATGAAGCGGTGTTCAAAAACATGAAGAGCATGAAAAGGTGTGAAAAATATGAAGAGCTTCAAAAGGGGTGAAAAATATGAGGAGCTTCAAAAGGTGTCAAAAATATAAGGAGCAAGAAACGGTAGGAAAAATAGGAGGGACATGAAGCGGTGTTCAAAATCATGAAGAGCGTGAAAAGCTGAGAAATATATGAAGAGCTTCAAAGGGTGTCAAAATTATGAGGAGGATGAAACGGTCTGAAAAATACGAGAAGCATGAAACAGTGTTGAAAAATATGAAGAGCCTGAAAAGGTGTGCAAAATATGAAGAGCTTCAAAACCTGTCAAAAATATGAGAAGCATGACACGGTCTGAAAAATAGGAGGAGCATGAACCGGTGTTCAAAAACATGAAGAGCCTGAAAAGGTGTGAAAAATATGAGGAGATTCAAAAGGTGTGAAAAATATGAAGAACTTCAAAAGGTGTCAAAAATGAGATGAACATGAAACGGTCTGAAAAATAGGAGGAGCATGAAGTGGTGTTGATAAACATGAAGAGCCTGAAAAGGTGTGAAATATATGAGGAGCTAGAAAAGGTGTCAAAAATATGAGGAGCATGAAACGGTCTGAAAAATAGGAGGTGCATGAAGTGGTGTTGAAAAACATGAAGAGCCTGAAAAGGTTTGAAAAATATGAAGAGCTTCAAAAGGTGTAAAAATGAGAGCAGCATGAAACGGTCTGAAAAATAGGAGGAGCATGAAGTGGAGCTGAAAAACATGAAGAGCCTGAAAAGGTGTGCAAAATATGAAGAGCTTCAAAAGGTGTCAAGAATATGAGGAGCATGACACTGTCTGAAAAATAGGAGGAGCATGAAGTGGAGCTGAAAAACATGAAGAGCCTGAAAAGGTGTGAAAAATATGAAAAGCCTAAAAACCTGTCAAAATTATGAAGAGCATGAAACGGTCTGAAAAATAGCAGGAGCATGAAGCGGTGTTGAAAAACATGAAGAGTTTGAAAACGTGTGAAAATACGAAGAACTTCAAAAATATGAAAAATATGACGAGCTTGAAAAGGTGTGAAAAATATGAAGAGCTTCAAAAGGTGTAAAAATGAGATGAGCATGAAACGGTCTGAAAAATAGGAGGAGCATGAAGTGGTGTTGAAAAAATGAAAAGCCTGAAAAGGTGTGAAATATATGAAGAGCTTCAAAAGGTGTAAAAATATGAGGAGAATGAAACGGTCTGCAAAATAGGAAGAGCATGAAATGGAGTTCAAAAACATGAAGAGCATGAAAAGGTGTGAAATATATGAAGAGCTTCAAAATGTGTCAAAATATTAGGAGCATGATACTGTCTGAAAAATAGGAGAAGCATGCAGTGGTGTTCAAAAACATGAAGAGCCTGAAAAGTTGTGAAAAATACGCATAGCTTCAAAGGGTGTCAAAAATTAG
Source organism: Dama dama (assembly GCF_033118175.1). Lineage (NCBI taxonomy): Eukaryota > Metazoa > Chordata > Mammalia > Artiodactyla > Cervidae > Dama > Dama dama. The sequence continues at coordinate 8,032,744 of NW_026870899.1, forward strand.
ATGAGCATGAAACGGTCTGAAAAATTGGAGGAGCAAGAAGTAGTGTTGAAAAATATGAAGAGCCTGAAAAGGTGTGAAAAATATGAAGAGCTTCAAAAGGTGTGAAAAATAAGAAGAGCTTCAAAAGTTGTCAAAAATGAGATGTGCATGAAACGGACTGAAAAATAGGAGGAGCATGAAGTGATGTTGAAAAACATGAAGAGCCTGAAAATGTGTGAAATATATGAAGAGCTCCAAAAGGTGTCAAAAATATGAGGAGCATGAAACGGTCTGAAAAGTAGGAGGAGCATGAAGCTCTGTTGAGAAACATGAAGAGCCTGAAAAGGTGTGAAAAATATGAAGAGCTTCAAAAGGTGTCAAAAATATGAGGAGCATGAAATGGTCTGAAATGTAGGAGGAGCATGAAGTGGTTGTGAAAAAGTTCAAGAGCCTGAAAAGGTGTGCAAAATATGAAGAGCTTCAAAAGGTGTGAAATTCATGAGGAGATGAAACGGTCTGAAAAAGAGGAGGGGCATGAAGCGGTGTTCAAAAACATGCAGAGATTGAAAAGGGGTGAAAAATATGAAGAGCTTCAAAAGGTGTGAAAAATATGAGGAGCATGCAACGGTCTGAAAAATAGAAGGAGCATGAACCGGTGTTTAAAAATATGAAGAGCCTGAAAAGCTGATAAAAATATGAAGAGCTTCAAAAGGTGTCAAAAATATGAGGAGCATGAAACGGTCTGAAAAATAGGAGGAGCATGAAGCAGTGTTGAAAAACATGAAGAGCCTGAAAAGATGTGAAAAATATTAAGAGCTTCAAAAGGTGTGAAATACATGAGGAGCATGAAACGGTCTGAAAAATAGGAGGAGCATGAAGCGGTGTTGAAAAACATGAAGAGACTGAAAACGTGTGAAAAATATGAAGAGCTTCAAAAATGTGAAAAATATGAAGAGCTTCAAAAGGTGTGAAAAATACGAAGAGCTTCAAAAGGTGTGAAATACATGAAGAGCATGAAACGGTCTGAAAAATAGGAGGAGCATGAAACGGTGTTCAAAAACAGGAAGAGCCTGAAAAGGTGTGAAGAACATGAAGAGCTTCAAAACGTGTCAAAAAAATGAGGAGCATGAAACGGACTGAAAAATAGGAGGAGCATGAAGTAGTGTTGAAAAACATGAGGAGCCTGAAAATGTGTGAAAAATATGAAGAGGTTCCAAAGGTGTGAAAAATATGAAGAGCTTCAAAAGGTGTGAAATACATGAGAAGCATGAAACGGTCTGAAAAATAGGAGGAGCATGAAGCGGTGTTCAAAAACATGAAGAGCCTGAAAAGGTGTGAAAAATATGTGGAGCTTCAAAAGGTGTCAAAAATATGAAGAGCATGAAATGGTCTGAAAAATAGGAGGAGAATGAAACGGTGTTGAAAAACATGAAGAGCCTGAAAACGTGTGAAAAATATGAAGAGCTCAAAAGGTTTGAAATATATGAAGAGCTTCAAAAGGTGTCAAAAATATGAGGAGCATGAAACAGTCGGAAAAATAGGATGAAAATGAAACTGTTTTGCAAAAGATGAGGCGCATGAAAATGTTTAAAAAATATGAAGAGCTTCAAAAGGTGCCAAAAATATGAGAAGCATGAAACGGAATGAAAAATAGGAGGAATATGAAGCGGTGTTGAAAAACATGAAGAGCCTGAAAAGGTGTGAAAAATATGAAGAGCTTCAAACGGTGTGAAATACATGAGGAGCATGAAACGGTCTGAAAAATAGGAGGAGCATGAAGCTGGGCTTAAAAACATGAAGAGCCGGAAAAGGTGTGAAAAATATGAAGAGCTTCAAAATGTGTCAAAAATATGAGGAGCATGAAACGGTCTGAAAAATAGGAGGAGCATGAAACGGTGTTCAAAATCATGAAGAGATTGAAAAAGTATGAAAAACATGAAGAGCCTGAAAAGTTGTGAAAATTATGAGGAGCTTCAAAAGGGGTCAAAAATATGAGGAGCATGAAACGGTCTGAAAATTAGGAGGAACATGAAATGGTGTTCAAAAACATGAAGAGTCTGAAAAAGTGTGAAAAATATGAAGAGCTTGAAAAGATGTGAAATACATGAGGAGCATTAAACGGTCTGAAAAATCAGAGCAGAATGAAACGGTGTTCAAAAACATGAAGAGCCTGAAAAGCTGTGAAAAATATGAAGCGCTTCAAAAGATGTGAAATACATGAGGAGCATTAAACCGTGTGAAAAATAGGAAGAGCATCAAACGGTGTTCAAAAACATGAAGAGCCTGAAAAGGTGTGAAAAATATGAAGAGCTTCTAAAGGTATCAAAAATATGAGGATCATGAAACGGCCTGAAAAATAGGAGGTGCATGAAGCGGTATTCAAAAACATTAAGAGCCTGAAAAGGTGTGAAAAATATGAAAAGCTTCAAAAGGTGTCAAAAATATGAGGAGCATGAAACGGTCTGAAAAATAGGAGGAGCATGAAGCGGTTTTGAAAAACATGAAGAGCCTGAAAGTTGTGAAAAATATGAAGAGCTTCAAAAGGTGTCAAAAATATGAGGAGCATTAAACAGTCTGAAAAATAGGAGGATCATGAAGCGGTGTTGAAAAACATGAAGATCCTGAAAAAGTGTGAAAAATATGAAGAGCTTCAAAAGGTGTGAAAAATATGAAGAGCTTTAAAATGTGTCAAAAATGAGATGAGCATGAAACGATCTGAAAAATAGGAGGAGCATGAAGCGGTGTTGAAAAACATGAAGCGCCTGAAAAGGTGTGAGAAATATGAAGAGCTTCTAATGGTGTCAAAAATATGAGGAGCATGAAACGGTCTGGAAAATCCGAGTAGCATGAAACGGTGATCAAAAACATGAAGAGCCTGAAAAGGTGTGAAAAATATGAAGAGCTTTAAAAGGTGTCAAAATATGAGGAGCATGAAACGTTCTGAAAAATAGGAGGAGCATGAAACAGTGTTGAAAAACATGAAGATCCTGAAAAAGTGTGAAAAATATGAAGAGCTTCAAAAGGTGTCAAAAATATGAGGAGCATGAAACGGTGTGAAAAATAGGAGGAGAATAAAACGGTGTTGAAAAACATGAAGAGCCTGAAAAGGTGTGAAAAATATGAAGAGCTTGAAAAGTTGTCAAAAATATGAGGAGCATGAAACAGTCTGAAAAATAGGAGGAGGAGAAGCGGATTTGAAAAACATGAAGAGCCTGAAATGGTGTGAAAATTATGAAGCACTTCAAATGGTGTCAAAATTATGGGGAGCATTAAACGGTATGAAAAATAGGAGGAGCTTGAAACCTTGTTAAAAAATATGAAGAGCATGAAAAGGTGTGGAAAAATTTGAAGAGCTTCAAAAGGTGTCAAAAATATGAGGAGCATGAAACGGTCTGAAAAATATGAGGAGCATGAAACGGTGTTCAAAATCAAGAAAACCCTGAAAAGGTGTGAAATATATGAAGAGCTTCAAAAGATATCAAAAATAGGAGGAGCAGGAAGCGGTGTAGAAAAACATGAACAGCCTGAAAAGGTGTGAAATATATGAAGAGCTTCAAAACGTGTCAAAATATGAGGACCATGAAACGGTCTGAAAAATAGGAGGAGCATGAAGCGGTGTTCAAAAACATGAAGAGCCTGAAAAGGTGTGAAATATATGAAGAGCTTCAAAAGGTGTAAAAAATATGAGGAGTTTGAAACGGTCTGAAAAATAAGAGGATCTGGTTTCCTCAGTGTGTATGCCCAGAAGTGGAATTGCTGGGTCATATGGCAGTTCTCTTTCCAGTTTTTTAAGAAATCTCTACACCGTTTTCCATAGCGGCTGTACTAGTGTGCATTCCCACCAACAGTATAAGAGGGTTCCCTTTTCTCCACTCCCTCTCCAGCATTTATTGCTTGTAGACTTTTGGATAGGAGCCATCCTGACTGTCATGTAATGGTACCTCATTGTGGTTTTGATTTGCATTTCTCTAATAATGAGTGATGTTGAGCATCTTTTCATGTGTTTGTTATCCATCTGTATGTCTTCTTTGGAGAAATGTCTGTTTAGTTCTTTGGCTCATTTTTTATTGGGTCATTTATTTTTCTGGAATTGAGCTGCAGGATTTGCTTGTATATTTTTGAGATTAATCCTTTGTCTGTTTCTTCATTTGCTATTATTTTCTCCCAATCTGAGGGCTGTCTTTTCACCTTACTTATAGTTTCCTTTGTAGTGCAAAAGCTTTTAAGTTTCATTAGGTCCCATTTGTTTAGTTTTGCTTTTATTTCCAATATTCTGGGAGGTGGGTCATAGAGGATCTTGCTTTGATTTATGTCGGAGAGTGTTTTGCCTATGTTCTCCTCTAGGAGTTTTATAGTTTCTGGTCTTACATTTAGATCTTTAATCCATTTTGAGTTTATTTTTGTGTATGGTGTTAGAAAGTGTTCTAGTTTCATTCTTTTACAAGTGGTTGACCAGTTTTCCCAGCACCACTTGTTAAAGAGGTTGTCTTTTTTCCATTGTATATCCTTGCCTCCTTTGTCAAAGATAAGGTGTCCATAGGTTCGTCTGAAAGAGACACGTGCACCCCAATGTTCATCGCAGCACTGTTTATAATAGCCAGGACATGGAAGCAACCTAGATGCCCTTCAGCAGATGAATGGATAAGAAAGCTGTGGTACATATACACCATGGAATATTACTCAGTCATTAAAAAGAATTCATTTGAACCAGTCCTAATGAGATGGATGAAGCTGGAGCCCATTATACAGAGTGAAGTAAGCCAGAAAGATAAAGAACATTACAGCATACTGACACATGTATATGGAATTTAGAAAGGTGATAACGATAACCCTATATGCAGAACAGAAAAAGAGACACAGAAATACAGAACAGACTTTTGAACTTTGTGGGAGAATGTGAGGGTGGGATATTTCAAAAGAACAGCATGTATCCTATCTATGGTGAAACAGATCACCAGCCCAGGTAGGATGAATGAGACAAGTGCTCCGGCCTGGTGCACTGGGAAGACCCAGAGGAATCGGGGGGAGAGGGAGGTGGGAGGGGGGATCGGGATTGGGAATACATGTAAATCCATGGCTGATTCATATCAATGTATGACAAAACCCACTGGAAAAAAAAAATATGAGGAGCATGAAACAGTCTGAAAAAAAGGAGGAGCATGAAATGGTGTTGAAAAACATGAAGAGCCTGAAAAGGTGTGGAAATTATGAAGAGCTTCAAAAGGTGTCAAATATATGAGGAGCATAAAACGGTCTGAAAAAAAGGAGGAGCATGAAGTGGTGTTGAAAACCATGAAGAGCCTGTAAGGTGTGAAAAAAATGAAGAACTTCAAAAGGTGTCAAAAATATAAGGAGCATGAAACGGCCTGAAAAATAGGAGGAGCATGAAGGGGTGTTCAAAAACGTGAAAAGCCTGAAAAGGTGTGAAAAACATGAAGAGCTTATAAAATTGTCAAAATATGAGGAGCATGAAACGGTCTGAAAAATACGAGCAGCCTGAAACCGTCTGAAAAATAGGAGGAGCATAAAGCGGTGTTCAAAAACATGAAGGGCCTGAAAACGTGTGAAAAATATGAAGAGCTTCAAAAGGAGTCAAAAATATGCGGAGCCTGAAACGATCTGAAAATTAGGAGGAGCATGAATCGGTGTTGAAAACCATGAAGAGCCGGAAAAGGTGTGAAAAATGTGAAGAGCTTCAAAAGGTGTCAAAAATATGAGGAGCATGAAACGCGCTGAAATATAGGAGGATCATGAAGCGGTGTTGAAAAACATGAAGAGCCTGAAAAGGTGTGATAAATGTGAAGAGCTTCAAAAGGTGTCAAAAATATGAGGAGCATGAAACGGTCTGAAAAATAGGAGGAGCATGAAACGGTGATCAAAAACATGAAGAGTCTGAAAACGTGTGAAAAATATGAAGAGCTTCAAACGGTGTGAAAAATATCAGGAGGATGAAACGGTCTCAAAAAGATGAGGAGCATGAAGTGGTCTTCAAAAACATGTACAGCCTGAAAAGGTGTGAAAAATATGAAGAGCTTCAAAAGGTGTGAAATACATGAGTATCATGAAACGGTATAAAAAATAGGAGGAGCATGAAGCTGTGTTCAAAAACATGAGAGCCTGAAAAGGTGTGCAAAATATGAAGAGGTTTAAAAGGTGTGAAAAATACGAGGAGCATGAAACGGTCTGAAAAATAGGAGGAGCATGAAACGTTGTTCAAAACATGAAGACCCTGAAATGGTGTGAAAAATATGAAGAGCCTCAAAACGTGTAAAAAATATGAGGAGGATGAAACGGTCTCAAAAATAGGAGGCGCATGAAGCGATGTTGAAAAACTTGAAGAGCCTGAAAACGTGTAAAATATGAAGAGCTTCAAAACGTGTGAAAAATATGAAGAGCTTCAAAAGGTGTCAAAAAAGAGATGAGCATGAAACGGTCTGAAAAATAGGAGGAGAATGAAACGGTGTTGAAAAACTTGAAGACCCTGAAAAGCTGTGAAAAATATGAAGAGCTTCAAAAGGTGTGAAAAATATGAAGAGCTTCCAAAGGTGTGAAAAACATGAGGAGCATGAAACGGTCTGAAAAATAGGAGGACCATGAGCGGAGTTGAAAAACATGAAGAGACTGAAAAGGTGTGAAAAATATGAAGACCTTCAAAAGGTTTGAAAAATAGGAGGAGCATGAAGCGGTTTTCAAAAACATGAAAAGCCTGAAAAGGTGTGAAAAATACGAAGAGCTTCAAAAGGTGTCAAAAATATGACGAGCATGAAAGAGTCTGAAAAATAGGAGCAGCATGAAACGGTGTTCAAAAACATGAAGAGCCTGAAAAGGTGTGAAAAATATGAAGAGCTTCAAAAGGTGTGAAAATAGGAGCATGAAGGGGTGTTCAAAAACATGATAAGCCTGAAAAGGTGTAAAAAACATGAAGAGTTTCAAAAGGTGTCAAAAATGAGATGAGCATGAAACGGTCTGAAAAATAGGAGGATCATGAAGCGGTGTTCAAAAAGATGAAGAGCCTGAAAAGGTGTGAAAAACATGAAGAGTTTCAAAAGGTGTCAAAAATATGAGGAGCATGAAACGGTCTGACAAAGAGGAGGAGCATAAAGTGGTATTTAAAAACATGAAGGGCCTGAAAAGGTGTGAACAGTATGAAGAGCTTCAAAAGGTGTCAAAAATGATATGTGCATGAAACGGTCTGAAAAATAGGAGGAGCATGAAGCGGTGTTCAAAAACGTAAAGAGCCTGAAAAGGTGTGAAAAATATGAAGAGCTTCAAAAGGTGTGAAAAATGAGAGGATCATGAAACGGTCTGAAAAATAGGAGGAGCATGAAGCGGTGTTCAAAAACATGAAGAGCTGAAAAGGTGTGAAAAATAGGAAGAGCTTCAAAAGGTGTGAAAAATGAGAGGATCATGAAACGGTCTGAAAAATAGGAGGAGCATGAAGCGGTGTTCAAAAACATGAAGAGCCTGAAAAGGTGTGAAAAATATGAAGAGCTTCAAAAGGCGACAAAAATATGAGGAGCATGAAACGGTCTGAAAAATAGGAGGAGCATGAAGCGGGGTTGAAAAACATGAAGAGCCTGAGAACGTGTGAAAAATATGAAGAGCTTCAAAGGTGTCAAATATATGAAGAGCTTCATACGGTGTCCAAATAATGAGGAGCATGAAACGGTCTGAAAAATAGGAGGAGCATGAAGCGGGGCTGAAAAACATGAAGAGCCTGAGAACGTGTGAAAAATATGAAGAGCTTCAAAAGGTGTGAAAAATATGAGGAGCTTCAAAAGGTGTCAAAAATATGAGGAGCATGAAACGGTCTGAAAAATAGGAGGAGCATGATGCAGTGTTGAAAAATATGAAGAGCCCGAAAACGTGTGGAAAATATGAAGATCTTCAAAAGTTGTCAAAAAAGAGATGAGCATGAAACGGTCTGAAAAATAGGAGGAGCATGAAATTGTGTTCCAAAAAATGAAAGGCCTGAAAAAGTGTGTAGTATATGAAGATTTCAGAAGGTGTCAAAATATGAGGAGCATGAAAAGGTCTGAAAAATAGGAGGAGCATGAAGTGATGTTGAAAAACTTGAAGAGCCTGAAAACGTGTGAAAAATAGGAGGAGCTTCAAAAGGTGTCAAAAATATGAGGAGCATGAAACGGTCTGAAAAATAGGAGGAGCAAGAAGCAGCGTGCAAAAACATGAAGAGCCTGAAAAGGTGTGAAAAATATGAAGAGCTTCAAAAGGTGTGAAAAATGAAAGGAGCATGAAACGGTATGAAAAATAGAAGGAGCATGAAGTGGTGTTGAAAAAAAAGAAGAGCCTGAAAATGTGTGAAAAATATGAAGAGCTTCAAAAGGTGTGAAATACATGAGGAACATTAAAAGTTCTGAAAAATAGGAGGAGCATGAAGCGGTGTTCAAAACCATGAAGAGCCGGAAAAGTTGTGAAAAATATGAAGAGCTTCAAAAAGTGTGAAAAATAGTAGGAGCATGAAGCGGTGTTCAAAAACATGAAGAGCCTGAAAAGGTTTGAAAAATATGAAGAGCTTCAAACGGTCTGAAATACATGAGGAGCATGAAACGGTCTGAAAAATAGGAGGAGAATCAAATGGTGTTCAAAAATAAGAAGAGCCTGAAAAGCTGTGAAAAATATGAAGACCTTCAAAAGGTGTCAAAATTATGAGGAGCATGAATCGGTCTGAAAAATAGGAGTAGCATGAAGCGGTGTTCAAAAACATGAAGATCCTGAAAAGGTGTGAAAAATATAGAGCTTCAAAAGGCGACAAAACTATGAGGAGCATGAAACGGTCTGAAAAATAGGAGGAGCACGAAGGGTGGTAAAAAAAAATGAAGAGACTGTAAAGGTGTGAAAAATATGAAGAGCTTCAAAAGGCGACAAAAATATGAGGAGCATGAAACGGTCTGAAAAATAGGAGGAGCATGAAGTGGTGTTGAAAAACATGAAGAGCCTGAAAAGTTGTGAAAAGTATGAAGAGCTTCAAAAGGAGTGAAAAATATGAGGAGCATTAAACGGTCTGATAAATAGGAGGAGCATGAAGCGGTGTTGAAAAACATGAAGATTGTGAAAACGGGTGAAAATATGAAGAGCTTCAAAAATATGAAAAATATGAAGAGCTTCAAAAGGTGTGAAAAATATGAAGAGCTTCAAAAGGTGACAAAAATATGAGGAGCATGTAACGGTCTGAAAAATAGGAGGAGCACGAAGGGTGGAAAAAAAATGAAGAGACTGTAAAGGTGTGAAAAATATGAAGAGCTTCAAAAGGCGACAAAAATATGAGGAGCATGAAACGGTCTGAAAAATAGGAGGAGCATGAAGTGGTGTTGAAAAACATGAAGAGCCTGAAAAGTTGTGAAAAGTATGAAGAGCTTCAAAAGGAGTGAAAAATATGAGGAGCATTAAACGGTCTGATAAATAGGAGGAGCATGAAGCGGTGTTGAAAAACATGAAGAGCCTGAAAACGTTTGGAAAATATGAGGAGCTTCAAAAGGTGTGAAAAGTATGAAGAGGTTCAAAATGAGTCAAAAATGAGAGGAGTTTGAAACGGTTTGAAAAATAGGATGAGCATGAAGTGGTGTTCAAAAACATGAAGAGCCTGAAAATGTGTGAAAAATATGAAGAGCTTCAAAACTTGTCAAAAATATGAGGAGCATGAAACGGTCTGAAAAATAGGAGGAGCATGAAGCGGTGTTCAAAAACATGAAGAACCTGAAAAGGTGTGAAAAATATGAAGAGCTTCAAAAAGTGTCAAAATTATGATGAGCATGAAACGGTCTGAAACATAGGAGGAGCAAGAAGGGGTGTTGAAAAACATGAAAAGCCTGAAAATGTGTGAAAAATATGAAGAGCTTCAAAAGATGTGGAAAAATATGAAGAGCTTCAAAAGGTGTCAAAAATATGAGGAGCATGAAACCGTCTGAAAAATAGGAGGAGCATGAAGCGGTGTTGAAAAACATGAAGAGCCTGAAAAGGTGTGAAAAATATGAAGAGCTTCAAAAGGTGTCAAAAATATGAGAAGCATGAAACAGTCTGAACAATAGGAGGATTATTAAACGGTGTCACAAAACATGAAGAGCCTGAAAAGGTGTGAAAAATATGAAGAGCTTCAAAAAGCATGAAATACATGAGGAGGATTAAACGGTTTGAAAAATAGGAGGAGCATGAAGCGGTGCTGAAAAACATGAAGAGCCTGAAAAGGTGTGAAAAATATGAAGAGCTTCAAAAGGTGTGAAAAATATGAAGAGCTTCAAAAGGTGTCAAAAATTAGATGAGCATGAAACGGTCTGAAAAATAGGAGGAGCATGAAGTGGTGTTGAAAAAAATGAAGAGCCTGAAAAGGTTTGAAAAATATGAAAAGCTTCAAAAGGTGTCAAAAATATGAGGAGCATGAAACTGTCTCAAAAATAGGAGGAGCATGAAGCGGTGTTCAAAAACAAGAAGAGCCTGAAAAGGTGTGAAAAATATGAAGAGGTTCAAAAGGTGTCAAAAATTAGATGAGCATTAAACGGTCTGAAAAATAGGAGGATAATGAAGCGGTGTTCAAAAACATGAAGAGACTGAAAAGGTGTGAAAAATATGAAGATCTTCAAAACGTGTCAAAAATATGAGGAGCATGACACGTTCTGAAAAATAGGAGGAGCATGAAGCGGTGTTGAAAAACATGAAGAGCCTGAAAACGTGTGAAAAATATGAAGAGCTTCAAAAGGTGTCAAAATTATGAGGAGTATGAAACGGTCTGAACATAGGAGGAGCATGAAGCCATGTTCAAAACATGAAGAGCCTGAAATGGTGTGAAAAGTATGAAGAGCTTCAAAAAGTGTCAAAAATATGAGGAGCATGAAACTGTCTGAAAAATAGGAGGAGCATGAAGCGGTGTTGAAAAACAGGAAGAGCCTGAAAACGTGTGAAAAATATGAAGAGCTTCAAAAGGTGTGAAAAATATGAAGAGCTTCAAAAGGAGTCACAAATGACATGAGTCTGAAACGGTTTGAAAAATAGGACGAGCATGAAGTGGTGTTCAAAACATGAAGAGCCTGAAAATGTGTGAAAAATATGAAGAGCTTCAAAACCTGTCAAAATATGAGGAGCATGAAACGGTCTGAAAAATAGGAGGAGCATGAAGCGGTGTTCAAAAACATGAAGAGCCTGAAAAGGTTTGAAAAATATGAAGAGCTTCAAAAGATTTCAAATATATGAGGAGCATGAAACGGCCTGTAAAATAGGAGGAGCATGAAACAGTGATCAAAAACATGAAGAGCCTGAAAAGTTGTGAAAAATATGAAGAGCTTCAAAAGGTGTGAAATACAAGAGGAGCATGAAACGGGCTGAAAAATAGGAGAAGCATGAAGTGGTGTGGAAAAACATGAAGAGCCTGAAAAGGTGTGAAAAATATGAAAGGCTTCAAAAGGTGTGAAATACACGAGGAGCATGAAACTCTATGAAAAATAGAAGGAGCATGAAGTGGTGTTCAAAAACATGAAGAGCCTGAAAAGGTTTGAAAAATATGAAGAGCTTCAAAAGGTGTGAAAAATATGAAGAGCTTCAAAAGGTGTCAAAAATTAGATGAGCATGAAACGGTCTGAAAAATAGGAGGAGCATGAAGTGGTGTTGAAAAAAATGAAGAGCCTGAAAAGGTTTGAAAAATATGAAAAGCTTCAAAAGGTGTCAAAAATATGAGGAGCATGAAACTGTCTCAAAAATAGGAGGAGCATGAAGCGGTGTTCAAAAACAAGAAGAGCCTGAAAAGGTGTGAAAAATATGAAGAGCTTCAAAAGGTGTCAAAAATATGAGGAGCATGAAACGGTTTTGAGAAACATGAATAGCCTGAAAATATGTGAAAAATATGAAGAGCATAAAAATATGTGAAAAATATGAGGAGCATGAAACTGTGTTCAAAACATGAAGAGCCTGAAAAGGTGTGAAAAATATGAAGATCTTCAGAAGGTGTCAAAATTGAAGGCATTTCCCCTGAAATCAGGAACAAGACAAGGGTGCCCACTCACCACTACTATTCAACATAGTGTTGGAAGTTCTGGCCACAGCAATCAGAGCAGAAAAAGAAGTAAAAGGAATCCAGATAGGAAAAGAAGAAGTAAAACTCTCACTGTTTGCAGATGACATGATCCTCTACATAGAAAACCCTAAAGACTCTACCAGAAAATTACTAGAGCTAATCAATGAATATAGTAAAGTTGCAGGATATAAAATTAACACACAGAAATCCCTTGCATTCCTATATACTAACAATGAAAAAACAGACAGAGAAATTAAGGAAACAATACCATTCACCATTGCAACAAAAAGAATAAAATACTTAGGAGTATATCTACCTAAAGAAACAAAGGACCTATACATAGAAAACTATAAAACACTGATGAAAGAAATCAAAGAGGACACAAACAGATGGAGAAACATACCGTGTTCATGGATTGGAAGAATTAATATTGTCAAAATGGCTATTCTACCCAAAGCAGTCTATAGATTCAATGCAATCCCTATCAAGCTACCAATGGTATTTTTCACAGAACTAGACCAAAGAATTTCACAATTTGTATGGAAATACAAAAAACCTCGAATAGCCAAAGTAATCTTGAGAAAGAAGAATGGAGCTGGAGGAATCAACCTGCCTGACTTCAGACTCTACTACAAAGCCACAGTCATCAAGACAGTATGGTACTGGCACAAAGACAGAAATATAGACCAATGGAACAGAATAGAAAGCCCAGAGATAAATCCACGAACCTATGGACACCTTATCTTTGACAAAGGAGGCAAGGATATACAATGGAAAAAAGACAACCTCTTTAACAAGTGGTGCTGGGAAAACTGGTCAACCACTTGTAAAAGAATGAAACTAGAACACTTTCTAACACCATACACAAAAATAAACTCAAAATGGATTAAAGATCTAAATGTAAGACCAGAAACTATAAAACTCCTAGAGGAGAACATAGGCAAAACACTCTCCGACATAAATCAAAGCAAGATCCTCTATGACCCACCTCCCAGAATATTGGAAATATAAGCAAAACTAAACAAATGGGACCTAATGAAACTTAAAAGCTTTTGCACTACAAAGGAAACTATAAGTAAGGTGAAAAGACAGCCCTCAGATTGGGAGAAAATAATAGCAAATGAAGAAACAGACAAAGGATTAATCTCAAAAATATACAAGCAACTCCTGCAGCTCAATTTCAGAAAAATAAATGACCCAATCAAAAAATGGGCCAAAGAACTAAACAGACATTTCTCCAAAGAAGACATACAGATTGCTAACAAACACATGAAAAGATGCTCAACATCACTCATTATTAGAGAAATACAAATCAAAACCACAATGAGGTACCATTACACGCCAGTCAGGATGGCTGCTATCCAAAAGTCTACAAGCAATAAATGCTGGAGAGGGTGTGGATAAAAGGGAACCCTCTTACACTGTTGGTGGGAATGCAAACTAGTACAGCCGCTATGGAAAACAGTGTGGAGATTTCTTAAAAAACTGGAAATAGAACTGCCATATGACCCAGCAATCCCACTTCTGGGCATACACACTGAGGAAACCAGAACTGAAAGAGACACGTGCACCCCAGTGTTCATCGCAGCACTGTTTATAATAGCCAGGACATGGAAGCAACCTAGATGCCCATCAGCAGATGAATGGATAAGGAAGCTGTGGTACATATACACCATGGAATATTACTCAGCCATTAAAAAGAATTCATTTGAACCAGTCCTAATGAGATGGATGAAGCTGAAGCCCATTATACAGAGTGAAGTAAGCCAGAAAGATAAAGAACATTACAGCATACTGACACATGTATATGGAATTTAGAAAGGTGATAACGATAACCCTATATGCAGAACAGAAAAAGAGACACAGAAATACAGAACAGACTTTTGAACTTTGTGGGAGAATGTGAGGGTGGGATATTTCAAAAGAACAGCATGTATCCTATCTATGGTGAAACAGATCACCAGCCCAGGTGGGATGAACGAGACAAGTGCTCCGGCCTGGTGCACTGGGAAGACCCAGAGGAATCGGGGGGAGAGGGAGGTGGGAGGGGGGATCGGGATTGGGAATACATGTAAATCCATGGCTGATTCATATCAATGTATGACAAAACCCACTGGAAAAAAAAAAATATGAGAAGCATGAAACAGTCTGAAAAATAGGAAGAGCATGAAACGGTGATCAAAAACATGAAGAGCCTGAAAACGTGTGAAAAATATGAAGAGTTTCAAAAGGTGTGAAAAATATGAAGAGCTTCAAAAGGTGTCAAAAAGTAGATGAGCATGAAACGGTCTGAAAAAGAGGAGGAGCATGAAACCGTGTTCAAAAACATGAAGAGCCTGAAAAGGTGTGAAAAATATGAACAGCTTCAAAAGGTGTGAAAAATATGAAGAGCTTCAAAAGGTGTCAAAAATGAGATGAGCAAAAAACGGTCTGAAAAATCGGAGGAGCATGAAGTGGGGTTGAAAATCATGAAGAGCCTGAAAAGTTGTGTAAAATATGAAGAGCTTCAAAAGGAGTGAAAGACTTGAGGAGCATGAAACCGTCTGAATTATAGGAGGAGCATGAAACGGTGTTGAAAAACATGAAGAGCCTCAAAAGGTGTGAAAAATATGAAGAGCTCAAAAGGTGTCAAAAATATGAAGAGCTTCAAAAAGTGTGACAAATGAGATGAGCATGAAATGTTCTGAAAAAGGAGGAGCATGAAGTGGTGTTGAAAAACATGAAGAGCCTGAAAAGGTGTAAAATATATGAAGAGATTCAAAAGGTGTCAAAAATATGAGGAGCTTGAAATGGTCTGAAAAATTGGAGGATCATGAAGCGGTGTTGAAAAACATGAAGAGCCTGAAAAGTTGTGAAAAATATGAAGAGCTTCAAAGGTGTCAAAAATGGGAGGAGCATGAAACGGTCTGAAAAATAGGAGAAGCATGAAATCGTGTTCAAAAACATGAAGAGCCTGAAAAGGTGTGAAAAATATGAAGAGCTTCAAAATGTGTGAAATACATGAGGAGCATGAAACGGTCTGAAAAGGAGGAGGAGCATGAAGCCGTGTTCAAAATCATGAAGAGCCTAAAAACGTGTGAAAAATATGAAGAGCTTCAAAAGGTGTGAAAAATATGAAGAGGTTCAAAAGGTGTCAAAAATATGACGAGCATGAAACGGTCTGAAAAATAGGAGAGGCATGAATTTGTGTTGAAAAACATGAAGAGCCTGAAAAGTTGTGAAAAATATGAAGAGCTTCAAAGGTGTCAAAAATTGGAGGAGCATGAAACGGTGTGAAAAATAGGAGGAGCATGAAATCGTGTTCAAAAACATGAAGAGCCTGAAAAGGTGTGAATAATATGAAGAGGTTCAAAAGGTGTGAAAAATATGAAGAGCTTAAAATGGTGTCAAAAATGAGATGAGCATGAAAATGTCTGAAAATACGAGCAGCATGAAACGGTGTTCAAAACCATGAAGAGCCTGAAAAGGTGTGAAAAATATAAAGAGCTTCAAAAGCTGTGAAATACATGTGGAACATGAAACGGTCTGAAAAATAGGAGGAGCATGAAAAGGTGTTCAAAAACATGAAAGCCTGAAAAGGTGAGAAAAATATGAAGAGCTTCAAAAGGTGTTAAATACATGAGGAGCATGAAACGGTCTGAAAATTAGGAGGAGCATGAAGCGGTGTTCAAAAACATGAAGAGCCTGAAAAGCTGTGAAAAATATGAAGAGCCTCAAGGTTTGAAATACTTGAGGAGCATGAATCGGTCTGAAAAATAGGAGGAGCATGAAGCGGTGTTGAAAAACATGAAGAGCCAGAAAAGGTGTGAAAAATATGAAGAGCTTCAAAAGGTGTCAAAAATATGAGGAGTATGAAACGGTCTGAAAAATAGGAGCAGCATGAAACGGTGTTCAAAAACATGAAGAGCCTGAAAAGGTGTTAAAAATATGAAGACCTTCAAAATGTGTCAAAAATATGAGGAGCATGAAACGGTCTGAAAAATAGGAGGATCATGAAACGGTGTTCAAAAACATGAAGAGCCTGAAAAGCTGTGAAAAATATGAAGAGCCTCAAGGTGTGAAATACTTGAGGAGCATGAATCGGTCTGAAAAATAGGAGGAGCATGAAGCGGTGTTGAAAAACATGAAGAGCCTGAAAAGGTGTGAAAAATATGAAGAGCTTCAAAAGGTGTCAAAACTATGAGGAGTATGAAACGGTCTGAAAAATAGGAGCAGCATGAAACGGTGTTCAAAAACATGAAGAGCCTGAAAAGGTGTTAAAAATATGAAGAGAATCAAAAGTTGTCAAAAATATGAGAAGCATGAAACGATCTGAAAAATAGAAGGAGCATGAAGTGGTGTTCACAAACATGACGAGCCAGAAAAAGTGTGAAAAATATGAAGAGCTTCAAAAGGTGTCAAAAATATGGGAGCATGAAACGGTCTGAAAAAATAGGAGGAAAATGAATCGGTGTTGAAAACCATGAAGAGCCTGAAAAGGTGAGAAAAATATGAAGAGCTTCAAAACGTGTCAAAAATATGAGAAGCATGAAACGGTCTGAAAAATAGGAGATTCATGAAACGGTGTTCAAAAACCTGAAGAGCCAGAAAAGGTGTGAAAAATATGAAGAGCCTCAAAAGGTTTGAAAAATATGAAGAGCTGCAAAAGCTGTCAAAAATGAGATGAGCATGAAACGGTCTGAAAAATAGGAGGGGCATGAAGTTGTGTGGAAAAACATGAAGAGCCTGAAAAGGCGTGAAAAATAGGAAGAGCTTCAAAAGGTGTCAAAAATATGTGGAGCATGAAACGGTCTGAAATATAGGAGGAGCATGAAACGGTGTTCAAAAAAATGAAGAGCCTGAAAAGGTGTGAAAAATATGAAGAGCTTCAAAAGGTGTCAAAATATGAGGAGCATGAAACGGTCTGAAAAATAGGAGGAGCATGAAGCGGTGTTCAAAAACATGAAGAGCCTGAAAAGGTGTGAAATATATGAAGAGCCTCAAAACGTGTCAAAAATAAGAGAAGCATGAAACGGTCTGAAAAATAGGAAGAGCATGAAGCGGTGTTGAAAAACATGAAGAGACTTAAAACGTGTGAAATATATGAAGAGCTTCAAAAAGTGTGAAAAATATGAAGAGCTTCAAAAGGTGTGAAATACATGAGGAGCATGAAACGGTCTGAAAAATAGCAGGAGCCTAAAGCGGTGTTGAAAAACATGAAGAACCTGAAAAGGTGTGAAAAATATGAAGAGCTTCAAAAGGTGTGAAAAATATGAGGAGCATGAAACGGTCTGAAAAATAGGAGGAGCATGAAGCCGTGTTGAAAAACATAAAGAGCCTGAAAGGGTGTAACAAATATGAAGAGCTTCAGAAGGTGTCAAAAATGAGATGAGCATGAAACGATCTGAAAAATAGGAGGAGCATGAAGTGGTGTTGAAAAACATGAAGAGCCTGAAAAAGTGTGAAATATATGAAGAGCTTCAAAAGGTGTGAGGTACATGAGGAGAATGAAACCGTCTGAAAAATAGGAGGAGCATGAAGCGGTGTTCCAATACATGAAGAGCCTGAAAACGTGTGAAATATATGAAGAGATTCAAAAGGTGTCAAAAATATGAGGAGCTTGAAACGGTCTGAAAAATTGGAGGATCATGAAGCGGTGTTGAAAAACATGAAGAGCCTGAAAAGTTGTGAAAAATATGAAGAGCTTCAATGGTGTCAAAAATGGGAGGAGCATGAAACGGTCTGCAAAATAGGAGGAGCATGAAATCGTGTTCAAAAACATGAAGAGCCTGAAAAGGTGTGAAAAATATGAAGAGCTTCAAAATGTGTGAAATACATGAGGAGCATGAAACGATCTGAAAAGGAGGAGGAGCATGAAGCCGTGTTCAAAATCATGAAGAGCCTAAAAAAGTGTGAAAAATATGAAGAGCTTCAAAAGGTGTGAAAAATATGAAGAGGTTCAAAAGGTGTCAAAAATATGAGGAGCATGAAACGGTCTGAAAAATAGGAGAGGCATGAATTTGTGTTGAAAAACATGAAGAGCCTGAAAAGTTGTGAAAAATATGAAGAGCTTCAAAGGTGTCAAAAATGGGAGGAGCATGAAACGGTGTGAAAAATAGGAGGAGCATGAAATCGTGTTCAAAAACATGAAGAGCCTGAAAATGTGTGAAAAATATGAACAGCTTCAAAAAGTGTGAAAAATATGAAGAGCTTCAAAAGGTGTCAAAAATGAGATGAGCATGAAACGGTCTGAAAAATCGGAGGAGCATGAAGTGGGGTTGAAAATCATGAAGAGCCTGAAAAGGTGTGTAAAATATGAAGAGCTTCAAAAGGAGTGAAATACATGAGGAACATGAAACCGTCTGAATTATAGGAGGAGCATGAAACGGTGTTCAAAAACATGAATAGCCTGAAAAGGTGTGAAAAATATGAAGAGCTACAAAAGGTGTGAAAAATATGAAGAGCTCAAAAGGTGTGAAAGATATGAAGAGCTTCAAAAGGTGTGAGATACATGAGGAGCATGAAACGGTCAGAAAAATAGGAGGAGCATGAAGCGGTGTTGAAAAACATGAAGAACCTGAAAAGGTGTTAAAAATATGAAGAGCTTCCAAAGGTGTCAAAAATGTGAGGAGCATTAAACGGTCTGAAAAATAGGAGGAGCATGAAACCGTGTCAAAAACATGAAGAGCCTGAAAAGGTGTGAAATATATGAAGAGATTCAAAAGGTGTCAAAAATATGAGGAGCATGTAACGGTTTGGAAAATAGGACGAGCAAGAAGTGGTGTTGAAAAACATGAAGAGCCTGAAAAAGTGTAAAATATATGAAGAGCTTCAAAAGGTGTTAAATATAGGAGGAGCATGAAGCAGTGTTCAAAAACATGAAGAGCCTGAAAATGTGTGTAAAATATGAAGAGCTTCAAAACGTGTCAAAAATATGAGGAGCATGAAACGTTCTGAAAAATAGGTGGATCAAGAAGCGGTGTTGACAAACAGATGGAGAAACATACCGTGTTCATGGATTGGAAGAATTAATATTGTCAAAATGGCTATTCTACCCAAAGCAGTCTATAGATTCAATGCAATCCCTATCAAGCTACCAACGGTATTTTTCACAGAACTAGACCAAAGAATTTCACAATTTGTATGGAAATACAAAAAACCTCGAATAGCCAAAGTAATCTTGAGAAAGAAGAATGGAACTGGAGGAATCAACCTGCCTGACTTCAGACTCTACTACAAAGCCGCAGTCATCAAGACAGTATGGTACTGGCACAAAGACAGAAATATAGATCAATGGAACAGAATAGAAAGCCCAGAGATAAATCCACGAACCTATGGACACCTTATTTTTGACAAAGGAGGCAAGGATATACAATGGAAAAAAGACAACCTCTTTAACAAGTGGTGCTGGGAAAACTGGTCAACCACTTGTAAAAGAATGAAAATAGAACACTTTCTAACACCATACACAAAAATAAACTCAAAATGGATTAAAGATCTAAATGTAAGACCAGAAACTATAAAACTCCTAGAGGAGAACATAGGCAAAACACTCTCCGACATAAATCAAAGCAAGATCCTCTATTACCCACCTCCCAGTATATTGGAAATAAAAGCAAAACTAAACAAATGGGACCTAATGAAACTTAAAAGCTTTTGCACTACAAAGGAAACTATAAGTAAGGTGAAAAGACAGCCCTCAGATTGGGAGAAAATAATAGCAAATGAAGAAACAGACAAAGGATTAATCTCAAAAATATACAAGCAACTCCTGCAGCTCAATTCCAGAAAAATAAATGACCCAATCAAAAAATGGGCCAAAGAGCTAAACAGACATTTCTCCAAAGAAGACATACAGATGGCTAACAAACACATGAAAAGAGGCTCAACAGCACTCATTATTAGAGAAATGCAAATCAAAACCACAATGAGGTACCATTACACGCCAGTCAGGATGGCTGCTATCCAAAAGTCTACAAGCAATAAATGCTGGAGAGGGTGTGGAGAAAAGGGAACCCTCTTACACTGTTGGTGGGAATGCAAACTAGTACAGCCGCTATGGAAAACAGTGTGGAGATTTCTTAAAAAACTGGAAATAGAACTGCCATATGACCCAGCAATCCCACTTCTGGGCATACACACTGAGGAAACCAGATCTGAAAGAGATACGTGCACCCCAATGTTCATCGCAGCACTGTTTATAATAGCCAGGACATGGAAGCAACCTAGATGCCCATCAGCAGATGAATGGATAAGGAAGCTGTGGTACATATACACCATGGAATATTACTCAGCCATTAAAAAGAATTCATTTGAACCAGTCCTAATGAGATGGATGAAGCTGGAGCCCATTATACAGAGTGAAGTAAGCCAGAAAGATAAAGAACATTACAGCATACTGACACATGTATATGGAATTTAGAAAGGTGATAACGATAACCCTATATGCAGAACAGAAAAAGAGACACAGAAACACAGAACAGACTTTTGAACTTTGTGGGAGAATGTGAGGGTGGGATATTTCAAAAGAACAGCATGTATACTATCTATGGTGAAACAGATCACCAGCCCAGGTGGGATGCACGAGACAAGTGCTCGGCCTGGTGCACTGTGAAGACCCAGAGGAATCGGGTGGAGAGGGAGGTGGGAGGGGGGATCGAGATTGGGAATACATGTAAATCCATGGCTGATTCATATCAATGTATGACAAAACCCACTAGGAAAAAAAAATAATAATAATAAAAAAAAAAAAGAAGCTGTGTTGAAAAACATGAAGAGCGTGAAAACGTGTGAAAAATATGAAGAGGTTCAAAAGGTGTGAAAAATATGAAGAGCTTAAAATGGTGTCAAAAATGAGATGAGCATGAAACGGTCTGAAAAATAGGAGCAGCATGAAACGGTGATCAAAAACATGAAGAGCCTGAAAAGGTGTGAAAAATATAAAGAGCTTGAAAAGCTGTGAAATACATGTGGAGCATGAAACGGTCTGAAAGATAGGAGGAGCATGAAAAGGTGTTCAAAAACATGAAAGCCTGAAATGGTGAGAAAAATATGAAGAGCTTCAAAAGGTGTTAAATACATGAGGAGCATGAAACGGTCTGAAAATTAGGAGGAGCATGAAGCGGTGTTCAAAAACATGAAGAGCCTGAAAACGTGTGAAAAATATGAAAAGGTTCAAAATGTGTCAAAAATATGAGGAGCATGAAACGGTCTGAAATATAGGAGGACCATGAAACGGTCTTCAAAACATAAAGAACCTGAAAAGGTGTGAAAAATATGAAGAGCTTTTAAAGGTGTCAAAAATATGAGGAGCATGAAACGGTCTGAAAAAGAGGAGGAGCATGAAACCGTGTTCAAAAACATGAAGAGCCTGAAAAGGTGTGAAAAATATGAACAGCTTCAAAAGGTGTGAAAAATATGAAGAGCTTCAAAAGGTGTCAAAAATGAGATGAGCAAAAAACGGTCTGAAAAATCGGAGGAGCATGAAGTGGGGTTGAAAATCATGAAGAGCCTGAAAAGGTGTGTAAAATATGAAGAGCTTCAAAAGGAGTGAAAGACTTGAGGAGCATGAAACCGTCTGAATTATAGGAGGAGCATGAAACGGTGTTGAAAAACATGAAGAGCCTCAAAAGGTGTGAAAAATATGAAGAGCTCAAAAGGTGTCAAAAATATGAAGAGCTTCAAAAAGTGTGACAAATGAGATGAGCATGAAATGTTCTGAAAAAGGAGGAGCATGAAGTGGTGTTGAAAAACATGAAGAGCCTGAAAAGGTGTAAAATATATGAAGAGATTCAAAAGGTGTCAAAAATATGAGGAGCTTGAAATGGTCTGAAAAATTGGAGGATCATGAAGCGGTGTTGAAAAACATGAAGAGCCTGAAAAGTTGTGAAAAATATGAAGAGCTTCAAAGGTGTCAAAAATGGGAGGAGCATGAAACGGTCTGAAAAATAGGAGGAGCATGAAATCGTGTTCAAAAACATGAAGAGCCTGAAAAGGTGTGAAAAATATGAAGAGCTTCAAAATGTGTGAAATACATGAGGAGCATGAAACGGTCTGAAAAGGAGGAGGAGCATGAAGCCGTGTTCAAAATCATGAAGAGCCTAAAAACGTGTGAAAAATATGAAGAGCTTCAAAAGGTGTGAAAAATATGAAGAGGTTCAAAGGTGTCAAAAATGGGAGGAGCATGAAACGGTGTGAAAAATAGGAGGAGCATGAAATCGTGTTCAAAAACATGAAGAGCCTGAAAAGGTGTGAAAAATATGAAGAGCTTCAAAAGGTGTTAAATACATGAGGAGCTTGAAATGGTCTGAAAAATTGGAGGATCATGAAGCGGTGTTGAAAAACATGAAGAGCCTGAAAAGTTGTGAAAAATATGAAGAGCTTCAAAGGTGTCAAAAATGGGAGGAGCATGAAACGGTGTGAAAAATAGGAGGAGCATGAAATCGTGTTCAAAAACATGAAGAGCCTGAAAAGGTGTGAATAATATGAAGAGGTTCAAAAGGTGTGAAAAATATGAAGAGCTTAAAATGGTGTCAAAAATGAGATGAGCATGAAAATGTCTGAAAATACGAGCAGCATGAAACGGTGTTCAAAACCATGAAGAGCCTGAAAAGGTGTGAAAAATATAAAGAGCTTCAAAAGCTGTGAAATACATTTGGAACATGAAACGGTCTGAAAAATAGGAGGAGCATGAAAAGGTGTTCAAAAACATGAAAGCCTGAAAAGGTGAGAAAAATATGAAGAACTTCAAAAGGTGTTAAATACATGAGGAGCATGAAACGGTCTGAAAATTAGGAGGAGCATGAAGCGGTGTTCAAAAACATGAAGAGCCTGAAAACGTGTGAAAAATATGAAAAGGTTCAAAATGTGTCAAAAATATGAGGAGCATGAAACGGTCTGAAAAATAGAAGGACCATGAAACGGTCTTCAAAACATAAAGAACCTGAAAAGGTGTGAAAAATATGAAGAGCTTTTAAAGGTGTCAAAAATATGAGGAGCATGAAACGGTCTGATAAAGAGGAGGAGCATGAAACCGTGTTCAAAAACATGAAGAGCCTGAAAAGGTGTGAAAAATATGAACAGCTTCAAAAGGTGTGAAAAATATGAAGAGCTTCAAAAGGTGTCAAAAATGAGATGAGCAAAAAACGGTCTGAAAAATCGGAGGAGCATGAAGTGGGGTTGAAAATCATGAAGAGCCTGAAAAGTTGTGTAAAATATGAAGAGCTTCAAAAGGAGTGAAAGACTTGAGGAGCATGAAACCGTCTGAATTATAGGAGGAGCATGAAACGGTGTTGAAAAACATGAAGAGCCTCAAAAGGTGTGAAAAATATGAAGAGCTCAAAAGGTGTCAAAAATATGAAGAGCTTCAAAAAGTGTGACAAATGAAATGAACATGAAATGGTCTGAAAAAGGAGGAGCATGAAGTGGTGTTGAAAAACATGAAGAGCCTGAAAAGGTGTAAAATATATGAAGAGATTCAAAAGGTGTCAAAAATATGAGGAGCTTGAAACGGTCTAAAAAATTGGAGGATCATGAAGCGGTGTTGAAAAACATGAAGAGCCTGAAAAGTTGTGAAAAATATGAAGAGCTTCAAAGGTGTCAAAAATGAGAGGAGCATGAAACGGTCTGAAAAATAGGAGGAGCATGAAATCGTGTTGAAAAACATGAAGAGCCTGAAAAGGTGTGAAAAATATGAAGAGCTTCAAAATGTGTGAAATACATGAGGAGCATGAAACGGTCTGAAAAGGAGGAGGAGCATGAAGCCGTGTTCAAAATCATGAAGAGCCTAAAAACGTGTGAAAAATATGAAGAGCTTCAAAAGGTGTGAAAAATATGAAGAGTTTCTAAAGGTGTCAAAAATATGAGGAGCATGAAACGGTCTGAAAAATAGGAGGAGCATGAAAAAGTGTTCAAGAACATGAAGTGCCTGAAAAGGTGTGAAAAATATAAAGAGCTTCAAAAGCTGTGAAATACATGCGGAGCATGAAATGGTCTGAAAAATAGGAGGAGCATGAAAAGGTGTTCCAAAACATGAGAGCCTGAAAAGGTGTTAAAAATATGAACAGCTTCAAAAGGTGTGAAAAATATGAAGAGCTTCAAAAGGTGTCAAAATTGAGATGAGCATGAAACGGTCTGAAAAATCGGAGGAGCATGAAGTGGGGTTGAAAATCATGAAGAGCCTGAAAAGGTGTGTAAAATATGAAGAGCTTCAAAAGGAGTGAAATACATGAGGAGCATGAAACCGTCTGAATTATAGGAGGAGCATGAAACGGTGTTCAAAAACATGAATAGCCTGAAAAGGTGTGAAAAATATGAAGAGCTACAAAAGGTGTGAAAAATATGAAGAGCTTCAAAAGGTGTGAAAAATATGAAGAGCTTCAAAAGTTGTGAAATACATGAGGAGCATGAAACGGTCAGAAAAATAGGAGGAGCATGAAGCGGTGTTGAAAAACATGAAGAACCTGAAAAGGTGTTAAAAATATGAAGAGCTTCAAAAGGTGTCAAAAATGTGAGGAGCATGAAACTGTCTGAAAAATAGGAGGAGCATGAAACCGTGTCAAAAACATGAAGAGCCTGAAAAGGTGTGAAATATATGAAGAGATTCAAAAGGTGTCAAAAATATGAGGAGCATGTAACGGTTTGGAAAATAGGACGAGCATGAAGTGGTGTTGAAAAACATGAAGAGCCTGAAAACATGTTAAAAATGTGAAGAGCTTCAAAAGGTGTCCACAATATGAGGAGCATGAAACTGTCTGAGAAATAGGAGGAGCATGAAGTGGTGCTTAAAAACATGAAGAGCCTAAAAGCTGTGAAAAATAAGAAAAACTTCAAATGATGTCACAAATATGAGGAGCATGAAACGTTCTGAAAAATTGGAGGATCATGAAGCGTTGTTGAAAAACATGAAGAGTCTGAAAAGTTGTGAAAAATATGAAGAGCTTCAAAAGGTGTCAAAAATGTGAGGAGCATGAAACGGTCTGAAAATTAGGAGGAGCATGAAACCGTGTCAAAAACATGAAGAGCCTGGAAAGGTGTGAAAAATGAAGAGCTTCAAAAGGTGTGAAATACATGAGGAGCATGAAACGGTCTGAAAAATAGGAGGAGCATGAAGCGGTGTTTAAAAACATGAAGAGCCTGAAAAAGTGTGTAAAATATGAAGAGCTTCAAAAGGTGTCAAAATTTAGATTAGCATGAAACGGTCTGAAAAATAGGAGGAGCATGAAGTGGTGTTGAAAAACATGAAGAGCCTGAAAAAGTGTAAAATATATGAAGAGCTTCAAAAGGTGTTAAAAATAGGAGGAGCATGAAGCGGTGTTCAAAAACATGAAGAGCCTGAAAATGTGTGTAAACTATGAAGAGCTTCAAAACGTGTCAAAAATATGAGGAGCATGAAACGGTCTGAAATATAGGTGGATCAAGAAGCGGTGTTGAAAAACATGAAGAGCGTGAAAACGTGTGAAAAATATGAAGAGGTTCAAAAGGTGTGAAAAATATGAAGAGCTTAAAATGGTGTCAAAAATGAGATGAGCATGAAACGGTCTGAAAAATAGGAGCAGCATGAAACGGTGTTCAAAAACATGAAAGTCTGAAAAGGTGAGAAAAATATGAAGAGCTTCAAAGGATGTTAAATACATGAGGAGCATGAAACGGTCTGAAAATTAGGAGGAGCATGAAGCGGTGTTCAAAAACATGAAGAGCCTGAAAGCGTGTGAAAAATATGAAAAGGTTTCAAATGTGTCAAAAATATGAGGAGCATGAAACGGTCTGAAAAATAGGAGGACGATGAAACGGTCTTCAAAACATAAAGAACCTGAAAAGGTGTGAAAAATATGAAGAGCTTTTAAAGGTGTCAAAAATATGAGGAGCATGAAGCGGTCTGAAAAAGAGAAGGAGCATGAAATCGTGTTCAAAAACATTAAGAGCCTGAAAAGGTGTGAAAAATATGAACAGCTTCAAAAGGTGTGAAAAATATGAAGAGCTTCAAAAGGTGTCAAAAATGAGATGAGCATGAAACGGTCTGAAAAATCGGAGGAGCATGAAGTGGGGTTGAAAATCATGAAGAGCCTGAAAAGGTGTGTAAAATATGAAGAGCTTCAAAAGGAGTGAAAGACTTGAGGAGCATGAAACCGTCTGAATTATAGGAGGAGCATGAAACGGTGTTGAAAAACATGAAGAGCCTCAAAAGGTGTGAAAAATATGAAGAGCTCAAAAGGTGTCAAAAATATGAAGAGCTTCAAAAAGTGTGACAAATGAGATGCGCATGAAATGGTCTGAAAAAGGAGGAGCATGAAGTGGTGTTGAAAAACATGAAGAGCCTGAAAAGGTGTAAAATATATGAAGAGATTCAAAAGGTGTCAAAAATATGAGGAGCTTGAAATGGTCTGAAAAATTGGAGGATCATGAAGCGGTGTTGAAAAACATGAAGAGCCTGAAAAGTTGTGAAAAATATGAAGAGCTTCAAAGGTGTCAAAAATGTGAGGAGCATGAAACGGTCTGAAAAATAGGAGGAGCATGAAGCGGTGTTCTAAACATGAAAAGCCTGAAAAAGTGTGAAAAATATGAAGAGCTTCACTGGTTTGAAAAATAAGAAGAGCCTGAAAAGGTGTGAAAATTGACATGAGCATGAAACGGTCTGAAAAATAGGAAGAGCATGAAGAGGTGTTCAAAAACATGAAGAGCCTGAAAACGTGTGAAAAATATGAAGAGCTTCAAAAGGTGTGAAAAATAGGAGAAGCATGAAGCCGTTTTGAAAAACATGAAGAGCCTGAAAACGTGTGAAAAACATGAAGAGCTTCAAAACGTGTGAAAAATATGAACAGTTTCAAAACGTGTCAAAAATGAGATGAGCATGAAGCGGTCTCAAAAATGGTGGAGCATGAAGTGTTGTTGAAAAACATGAAGAGCCTGAAATCGTGTGAAAAATATGAAGAGCTTCAAAAGGTGTGAAATACATGAGGAGCATTAATCGGTCTGAAAAATAGGAGTAGCATGAAGCAGTGTTGAAAAACATGAAGAGCTTGAAAAGGAGTGAAAAATATGAAGAGCTTCAAAAGGTGTGAAATATATGAAGAGCTTCAACAGGTTTCAAAAATATGAGGAGCATGAAACGGTCTGAAAAATAGGAGGAGCATGAAGCGGTGTTCAAAACATGAAGAGCATGAAAAAGTGTGAAAAATATGAAGAGCTTCAAAAGGTTTGAAAAATATGAAGAGCCTGAAAAGGTGTCAAAAATGAGATGAGCATGAAAGGGTCTGAAAAATAGGAGGAGCATGAAGCGGTGTTCTAAACATGAAAAGCCTGAAAAAGTGTGAAAAATATGAAGAGCTTCACTGGTTTGAAAAATAAGAAGAGCCTGAAAGGTGTGAAAATTGACATGAGCATGAAACGGTCTAAAAAATAGGAAGAGCATGAAGAGGTGTTCAAAAACATATACAGCCTGACAAGGTGTGAAAAATATGAAGAGCTTCAAAAGGTGTCAAAAATATGAGGAGCATGAAACGGTCTGAAAAATAGGAGGAGCATGAAGTGGTGTTGAAATACATGAAGAGCCTGAAAATGTGTGAAAAATATGAAGAGCTTCAAAACGTGTCAAAAATATGAGAAGGATGAAACGGTCTGAAAAATAGGAGCAGCATGAAGCGCTGTTCAAAAACATGAAGAGTCTGAAAAGGTGTGAAAAATATGAAGAGCTTCAAAAGGTGTGAAAAATATGAACACATTCAAAAAGTGTCAAAAATGAGATGAGCATGAAGCGGTCTGAAAAATGGTGGAGCATGAAGTGTTGTTGAAAAACATGAAGAGCCTGAAATCATGTGAAAAATATGAAGAGCTTCAAAAGGTGTCAAAAATGGGAGGAGCATGAAACGGTCTGAAAAATAGGAGGAGCATGAAACCGTGTCAAAAACATGAAGAGCCTGGAAAGGTGTGAAAAATGAAGAGCTTCAAAAGGTGTGAAATACATGAGGAGCATGAAACGGTCTGAAAAATAGGAGGAGCATGAAGTGGTGTTTAAAAACATGAAGATCCTGAAAAGCTGTGAAAAATATGAAGAGCTTCAAAACGTGTCAAAACTATGAGGAGCATGAAACGGTCTGAAAAAGAGAAGGAGCATGAAGCATTGATGAAAAACATGAGGAGGCTGAAAACGTGTGAAAAATATGAAGAGCTTCAAAAGGTGTGAAATACATGAGGAGCATGAAACGGTCTGAAAAATAGGAGGATCATGAAGCGGTGTTGAAAAATATGAAGAGCCTGAAAAGGTGTGAAAAATATGAAGAGCTTCAAAAGCTTTCAAAAATATGAGGAGCATGAAACGGTCTGAAAAATAGGAGAAGCATGAAGTGGTGTTGAAAAACATGAAGAGCCTGAAAAGGTGTGAAAAATATGAAGAGCTTCAAAAGTTGTGAAAAATAGGAGGAGCATGAAGCGGTGTTGAAAAACATGAAGAGCCTGAAAAAGTGTGAAAAATACGAAGAGCTTCAAAAGGTGTGAAAAATATGAAGAGCTTCAAAAGGTGTCAAAAATATGAGGAGCATGAAAAGATCTGAACAATACGAGGAGCATGAAGTGGTGTTGAAAAACATGAAGAGCCTGAAAAGATGTGAAAAATATGAAGAGCTTCAAAATGTGCAAAAATATGAGGAGCATGAAACGGTCTGAAAAACAGGAGAAGCATGAAGCGTGGTTGAAAAACATGAGGAGCCTGAAAACGTGTGAAAAATATGAAGAACTTCAAAAATATGAAAAATATGAAGAGATTCAAAAGGTGTGAAAAATATGAAGAGCTTCAAAAGATGTCAAAAATGAGATGAGCATGAAACGGTCTGAAGAAAAGGAGGAGCATGAAGCGGAGTTCACAAAAATGAAGAGCCTGAAAAGGTGGAAAATATATGAAGAGCTTCAAAAGGTGTCAAAAATTTGAGGAGCATGAAACAGTCTGAAAAATAGGAGGAGAATGAATTGGTTTTGAAAAACATGAAGAGCCTGAAAACATGCGAAATATATGAAGCGCTTCAAAAGGTGTGAAATACATGAGGAGCATGAAACAGTTGAAAAATAGGAGGAGCATGAAGCGGTGTTCAAAAACACGAAGAGCTTGAAAGGTGTGAAAAATATGAAGAGCTTTAAAAGGTGTCAAAAATATGAGGAGCATGAAACGTTCAGAAAAATAGGAGGATCATGAAACTTTGTTCAAAAATATGAAGAGCTTGAAAAGGTGTGAAAAATATGAAGAGCCTCAAAACGTGTCAAAAATATGAGGAGTATGAAACGGTCTGGAAAATAGCAGGAGCATGAAGCGGTGTTGAAAAAGATGAAGAGCCTGAAAACGTGTGAAAAATATGAAGAGCTTCAAAATTATGAAAAATATGAAGAGCTTCAATAGGTGTGGAAAATGTGAAGAGATTCAAAATGTGTCAAAAATGACATGAGCATGAAACGGTCTGAAAAATACGAGGAGCATGAAGCGGTGTTGAAAATCATGAAGAGCCTGAAAAGGTGTTAAAAATATGAAGAGCCTCAAAAGGTGTGAAATACATGAGGAGCATGAAACGGTCTGAAAAATAGGAGGAGCATGAAGTGGTGTTCAAAAACATGAAGAGCCTGAAAAGGTGTGAGAAATATGAAGAGCTTCAAAAGGTGTCAAAAATATGAGGAGCATGATACTGTCTGCAAAATAGGAGGAGCATGAAGTTGTGTTGAAAAACATGAAGAGCCTGAAAGAGTGTGAAAAATATGAAGAGCTTCAAAAGGTGTCAAATATATGAGGAGTATGAAACGTTCTGAAAAACCGGAGGAGCATGAAGCGGTGTTGAAAAACATGAAGAGTCTGAAAACGTGTGAAATATATGAAGAGCGTCAAAAGGTGTGAAATATATGAAGAGCTTCAAACGGTGTGAAAAATATGAAAAGCTTCAAAAGGTGTCAAAAATATGAAGAGCATGAAACGGTCTGAAAAATAGGAGGAGCATGAAGTGGTGTTGAAAAACATGAAGAGCCTGAAAATGTGTGAAATATATGAAGAGCTTCAAAAGGTGTGAAAAATATGAAGAGCTTCAAAATTATGAAAAATATGAAGAGCTTCAAAAGGTGATAAAAATGAGATGAGCATGAAACGGTCTGAAAAATAGGAGCAACATGAAACGGTCTGAAAAATAAGAGGAGCATGAAATGGTGTTGAAAAACAGGAAGAGCCTGAAAATGTGAGAAAAATATGAAGAGCTTCAAAAGGTTTCAAAAATATGAGGAGCATGAAACTTTCTGAAAAATAGGAGGAGCATGAACCGTCATTGAAAAACATGAAGAGCCTGAAAAGGTGTGAGAAATATGAAGAGCTTCAAAAGCTGTGAAAAATATGAAGAGCTTGAAAGGTATCAAAATTGAGATGAGCATGAAAAGGTCTGAAAAATAGGAGAAGCATGAAGCTTTGTTCAAAAAGATAAAGAGCCTGAAAAGGTGTGAAAAATATGAAGAGCTTCAAAGGGGTGAAAAATATGAATAGCATGATATTGTCTGAGAAATCGGAGGAGCATGAAACGGTGATCAAAAACATGAAGAGCCTGAAAAGGTGTGAAATATATGAAGAGCTTCAAAAGGTGTCAAAAATATGAGGAGCTTGATACGGTCTGAAATAGGAGGAGGAGCATTAAGCTGTGTTGAAAATCATAACGAGCCTGAAAAGGTGTGAAAAATATGAAGAGCTTCAAAAATGTGAAAATATGAAGAGCTTCAAAAGGTGTCAAAAATTAGATGAGCATGAAACGGTCTGAAATAGGAGGAGCATGAAGCGGTGTTCAAAGACATGAAGAGCCTGAAAAGGTGTGAAAAATATGAAGAGGTTCAAAAGGTGTCAAAAATTAGATGAGCATGAAACGGTCTGAAAAATAGGAGGAGCATTAAACGGTGTGGAAAAACATGAAGAGCCTGAAAAGTTGTGGAAAAATAGGAAGAGCTTCAAAACGTGTGAAAAATATGAGGAGCATGAAACGGTCTGAAAAATAGGAGGAGCATGAATCGGTGTTCAAAAATATGAAGAGCCTGAAAAGGTGTGAAAAATATGAAGCTTCAAAAGGTGTCAAAAATATGAGAAGCATGAAACGGTCTGAAAAAAAGGAGAAGCATGAAACGGTGTTAAAAACATGAAGAGCCTGAAAAAGTGTGAAAAATATAAAGAGCTTCAAAAGCTGTGAAAAATATAAAGATCTCAAAAGGTGTCAAAAATGAGATGAGCATGAAACGGTCTGAAAAATAGGAGGAGCACGAAGTGGTGTTGAAAAACATGAAGAGCCTGAAAGGTGTGAAATATATGAAGAGCTTCAAAAAGTGTCAAAAATATTAGGAGCATGAAACGGTCTGAAAAATAGGAGGAACATGAAGCGGTGTTCAAAAATATGAAGAGCCTGAAAAGGTGTGAAAAATATGAACAGCTTAAAAAGGTGTCAAAAATATTAGGTGCAGGAAACGGTGTGAAAAATAGGAGGAGCATGTAACGGTGTTGAAAACATGAAGAGTCTGAAAACGTGTCAAAAATATGAAGAGCTTCAAAAGGTGTCAAAAATATTAGGAGCATGAAACGGTCTGAAAAATAGGAGGAGCATGAAACGGTGTTGAAAAACATGAAGAGTCTGAAAACGTGTCAAAAATATGAAGAGCTTCAAAAAGTGTCAAAAATATTAGGAGCATGAAACGGTCTGAAAAATAGGAGGAGCACGAAGTGGTGTTGAAAAACATGAAGAGCCTGAAAAGGTGTGAAATATATGAAGAGCTTCAAAAAGTGTCAAAAAGATTAGGAGCATTAAACGGTC
This sequence comes from Dama dama, assembly GCF_033118175.1. Classification (NCBI taxonomy): domain Eukaryota; kingdom Metazoa; phylum Chordata; class Mammalia; order Artiodactyla; family Cervidae; genus Dama; species Dama dama. Next base: position 8,064,523 of record NW_026870899.1, read on the forward strand.
TGAAAAATAGGAGGAACATGAAGCGGTTTTGAAAAACATGAAGAGCCTGAAAAGGTGTGAAAAATATGAACAGCTTAAAAAGGTGTCAAAAATATTAGGAGCATGAAACGGTCTGAAAAATAGGAGGAGCATGAAACGGTCTGAAAAATAGGAGGAGCATGAAACAGTGTTGAAAAACATGAAGAGCCTGAAAAGCTGTGAAAAATATGAAGAGCTTCAAAAGGTGTCAAATATATGAGGAGCTTGAAACGGTCTAAAAAATAAGAGTAACATGAAACGGTCTGATAAATAGGAGGAGCATGAAGCGGTGTTCAAAAACATGAAGAGCCTGAAAAGGTGTGAAAAATATGAAGAGCTTCAAAAGGTGTGAATAATGAGAGGAGCATGAAACGGTCTGTAAAATAGGAGGAGCATGAAGCGGTGTAGAAAAACATGAAGAGCCTGAAAAGGTGTGAAAAATATGAAGAGCTTCAAAACCTGTCAAAAATATGAGGAGCCTGAAACAGTCTCAAAAATAGGAAGAGCATGAAACGGTCTGAAACATAGGAGGATCATGAAGCGGTGTTGAAAATCGTGAAGAGCCTGAAAAGGTGTGAAAAATGTGAAGAGCTTCAACAGGTGTCAAAAACATGAGGAGAATGAAACGGTCTGAAAAATAGGAGGAGCTTGAAGCTGTGTTCAAAAATATGAAGAGCCAGAAAAGGTGTGCAAAATATGAAGAGGTTCAAAAGGTGTAAAAAATGAGATGAGCATGTAACGGTCTGAAAAATAGGAGGAGCATGAACTGGTGCTGAAAAACATGAAGAGCCTGAAAAGGTTTGAAAAATATGAAGACCTTCAAAAGGTGTGAAAAATATGAGGAGCATGAAACGGTCTGAAAAATAGGAGGAGCATGAAGTGAAGCTGAAAAACATGAAGAGCCTGAAAAGCTGTGCAAAATATGAAGAGCTTCAAAAGGTGTAAAAAATGAGATGACCATGAAACGGTCTCAAAAATAGGAGGAGCATGAACTGGTGCTGAAAAACATGAAGAGCCTGAAAAGGTGTGCAAAATATGAAGAGCTTCGAAAGGTGTAAAAATGAGAGCAGCATGAAACAGTCTGAAAAATAGGAGGAGCATGAAGTGGAGCTGAAAAACATGAAGAGCCTGAAAAGGTGTGCAAAATATGAAGAGCTTCAAAAGGTGTCAAGAATATGAGGAGCATGAAACGGTCTGAAAAATAGGAGGAGCATGAACTGGTGCTGACAAACATGAAAGCCTGAAAAGGTTTGAAAAATATGAAGAGCTTCAAAAGGTGTGAAAAATATGAGGAGCATGAATCGGTCTGAAAAATAGGAGAAGCATGAAGCGGTGTTCAAAAACATGAAGAGCCTGAAGAGGTGTGAAAAATATGAAGAGCTTCAAAAGGTGGCAAAAATAGATGAGCATGAAACGGTCTGAAAAAAAGGAGGAGCATGAAGCGGTGTTCAAAATCATGAAGTGCCTGAAAAGGTGTGAGAAATATGAAGAGCTTCAAAGGATGTGAAATATATGAGGAGCATGAAACGGTTTGAAAAATAGGAAGAGCATGAAGCTGGGCTCAAACATATGAAGAGCCTGAAAAGGTGTGAAAAATATGAAGAGCTTCAAAAGGTGTCAATATTATGAGGAGCAGGAAACGGTCTGAAAAATAGGAGGAGCATGAAGTCGTGTTGAAAAACAGGAAGAGCCTGAAAAGGTGTGAAATATATGAAGAGCTTCAAAATGTGTCAAAATATTAGGAGCATGAAACGGTTTGAAAAATATGAGGAGCATGAAGCGGTGTTCAAAAACATGAAGAGCCTGAAAAGGTGTGAAAAATATGAAAAGCCTAAAAACCTGTCAAAATTATGAAGAGCATGAAACGGTCTGAAAAATAGCAGGAGCATGAAGCGGTGTTGAAAAACATGAAGAGTCTGAAAACGTGTGAAAATACGAAGAACTTCAAAAATATGAAAAATATGAAGAGCTTGAAAAGGTGTGAAAAATATGAAGAGCTTCAAAAGGTGTAAAAATGAGATGAGCATGAAACGGTCAGAAAAATAGGAGGAGCATGAAGTGGTGTTGAAAAAATGAAAAGCCTGAAAAGGTGTGAAATATATGAAGAGCTTCAAAAGGTGTAAAAATATGAGGAGAATGAAACGGTCTGCAAAATAGGAAGAGCATGAAATGGAGTTCAAAAACATGAAGAGCATGAAAAGGTGTGAAATATATGAAGAGCTTCAAAATGTGTCAAAATATTAGGAGCATGATACTGTCTGAAAAATAGGAGAAGCATGCAGTGGTGTTCAAAAACATGAAGAGCCTGAAAAATTGTGAAAAATACGCATAGCTTCAAAGGGTGTCAAAAATTAGATGAGCATGAAACGGTCTGAAAAATTGGAGGAGCAAGAAGTAGTGTTGAAAAATATGAAGAGCCTGAAAAGGTGTGAAAAATATGAAGAGCTACAAAATGTGTGAAATACATGAGGAGCATGAAACTCTCTGAAAAATAGGAGGAGCATGAAGTGGTGTTGAAAAACATGAAGAGCCTGAAATGGTGTGAAATATATGAAGACCTTCATAACGTGTGAAAAATATGAGGAGCTTCAAAAAGTGTCAAAATTATGAGGAGCATGAAACGGTCTGAACAAAAGGAGGAGCATGAAGTGGTGTTGAAAAACATGAAGATGCTGAAATGGTGTGAAATATATGAAGAGCTTCAAAATGTGTGAAACATTTGAGGAGATTCAAAAAGTGTCAAAAATATGAGGAGCATGAAATGGTCTGAAAAATAGGAGGAGCATGAAGCGGTGTTCAAAAACATGAAGAGCCTGAAAAGGTGTGGAAAATATGAAGAGCTTCAAAATGTGTCAAAAATATGAGGAGTATGAAACGGTCTTATAAATACGAGGAGCATGAAAAGGTGTTGAAAAAAATGAAGAGCCTGAAAAGGTTTGAAAAATATGAAGAGCTTCAAAAGGTGTCAAAAATATGAGGAGCATGAAACGGTCTGAAATATAAAGGAGCATGAAACGCTGATCAAATACATGAAGAGTCTGAAAAGGTGTGAAAAATATAAAGAGCTTCAAAAGCTGTCAAGTATATGAGTAGCATGAAACGGTCTGAAAAATAGGAGGAGCATGAAGCGGTGTTCAAAAACGTGAAGAGTCTTAAAAGGTGTGAAAAATATGAAGAATTTTAAAAGGTATCAAAAATATGAGGAGCATGAAACGTTCTGAAAAAGAGGAGGATCATGAAACGGTGTTCAAAAACATGAAGAGCATGAGAAGTTGTGAAAAATATGAAGAACTTCAAAAGGTGTCAAAAATATGAAGAGCTTCAAAAGGTGTGAAAAATATGAAGAGCTTCAAAAGGTGTCAAAAATGAAATGAGCATGAAACGGTCTGAAAAATCGGAGGAGCATGAAGCGGTGTTGAAAATCATGAAGAGCCTGAAACGGTGTGAAAAATATGAAGAGCTTCAAAAGGTGTCAAAAATATGAAGAGCTTCAAAAGGTGTCAAAAATATGACGAGGATGAAACGGTCTGAGAAATAGGAGGAGCAAGAAGCGGTGTTCAAAAACATGAAGAGCCTGAAAAGGTGTGAAAAATATGAAGAGCTTCAAAAGGTGTGAAAAATATGAAGAGCTTCAAAAGTTGTCAAAAATGAGATGTGCATGAAACGGACTGAAAAATAGGAGGAGCATGAAGTGATGTTGAAAAACATGAAGAGCCTGAAAATGTGTGAAATATATGAAGAGCTTCAAAAGGTGTCAAAAATATGAGGAGCATGAAACGGTCTGAAAAGTAGGAGGAGCATGAAGCTCTGTTGAGAAACATGAAGAGCCTGAAAATGTGTGAAAAATATGAAGAGCTTCAAAAGGTGTCAAAAATATGAGGAGCATGAAATGGTCTGAAAATAGGAGGAGCATGAAGTGGTTGTGAAAAAGTTCAAGAGCCTGAACAGGTGTGCAAAATATGAAGAGCTTCAAAAGGTATGAAATTCATGAGGAGATGAAACGGTGTGAAAAAGAGGAGGGGCATGAAGCGGTGTTCAAAAACATGCAGAGACTGAAAAGTTGTGAAAAATATGAAGAGCTTCAAAAGGTGTTAAAAATATGAGGAGCATGCAACGGTCTGAAAAATAGAAGGAGCATGAACCGGTGTTCAAAAATATGAAGAGCCTGAAAATCTGATAAAAATATGAAGAGCTTCAAAAGGTGTCAAAAATATGAGGAGCATGAAACGGTCTGAAAAATAGGAGGAGCATGAAGCAGTGTTGAAAAACATGAAGAGCCTGAAAAGATGTGAAAAATATTAAGAGCTTCAAAAGGTGTGAAATACATGAGGAGCATGAAACGGTCTGAAAAATAGGATGAGCATGAAGCGGTGTTGAAAAACATGAAGAGACTGAAAACGTGTGAAAAATATGAAGAGCTTCAAAAATGTGAAAAATATGAAGAGCTTCAAAAGGTGTGAAAAATAGGAAGAGCTTCAAAAGGTGTGAAATACATGAGGAGCATGAACGGTCTGAAAAATAGGAGGAGCATGAAACGGTGTTCAAAAACATGAAGAGCCTGAAAAGGTGTGAAGAATATGAAGAGCTTCAAAACGTGTCAAAAATATGAGGAGCATGAAACGGACTGAAAAATAGGAGGAGCATGAAGTAGTGTTGAAAAACATGAGGAGCCTGAAAATGTGTGAAAAATATGAAGAGGTTCCAAAGGTGTGAAAAATATGAAGAGCTTCAAAAGGTGTGAAATACATGAGAAGCATGAAACGGTCTGAAAAATAGGAGGAGCATGAAGCGGTGTTCAAAAACATGAAGAGCCTGAAAAGGTGTGAAAAATATGTGGAGCTTCAAAAGGTGTCAAAAATATGAAGAGCATGAAATGGTCTGAAAAATAGGAGGAGCATGAAGCGGTGTTGAAAAACATGAAGAGCCTGAAAACGTGTGAAAAATATGAAGAGCTCAAAAGGTGTGAAATATATGAAGAGCTTCAAAAGGTGTCAAAAATATGAGGAGCATGAAACAGTCGGAAAAATAGGATGAAAATGAAACTGTTTTGCAAAAGATGAGGCGCATGAAAATGTTTGAAAAATATGAAGAGCTTCAAAAGGTGCCAAAAATATGAGAAGCATGAAACGGAATGAAAAATAGGAGGAATATGAAGCGGTGTTGAAAAACATGAAGAGCCTGAAAAGGTGTGAAATATATGAAGAGCTTCAAAAAGTGTCAAAATATGAGAAGCAAGAAACGACTGAAAAATAGGAGGAGCATGAAGCGGTGTTGAAAAACATGAAGAGCCTGAAAAGCTGTGAAAAATATGAAGAGCTTCAAAAGGTGTCAAAAATATAAGGAGCAGGAAACGGTCTGAAAATTAAGAGCAGCATAAAATTGTGTTAAAAAACATGAAGAGCCTGAAAAGGTGTGAAAAATATGAAGAGCTTCAAAGGGTGTGAAATACATGAGGAGCATGAAACGGTCTGAAAAATAGGAGGAGCATGAAGCTGGGCTTAAAAACATGAAGAGCCGGAAAAGGTGTGAAAAATATGAAGAGCTTCAAAATGTGTCAAAAATATGAGGAGCATGAAACGGTCTGAAAGATAGGAGGAGCATGAAACGGTGTTCAAAATCATGAAGAGCCTGAAAAAGTATGAAAAACATGAAGAGCCTGAAAAGTTGTGAAAATTATGAGGAGCTTCAAAAGGGGTCAAAAATATGAGGAGCATGAAACGGTCTGAAAAATAGGAGGAACATGAAACGGTGTTCAAAAACATGAAGAGTCTGAAAAAGTGTGAAAAATATGAAGAGCTTGAAAAGATGTGAAATACATGAGGAGCATTAAACGGTCTGAAAAATCGGAGCAGAATGAAACGGTGTTCAAAAACATGAAGAGCCTGAAAAGCTGTGAAAAATATGAAGCGCTTCAAAAGATGTGAAATACATGAGGAGCATTAAACGATGTGAAAAATAGGAAGAGCATGAAACGGTGTTCAAAAACATGAAGAGCCTGAAAAGGTGTGAAAAATATGAAGAGCTTCTAAGGTGTCAAAAATATGAGGAGAATGAAACGGTCGGAAATATAGGAGGAGCATGAAGTGGTGTAGAAAAACATGAAGAGCCTGAAAAGTGTGAAAAATATGAAGATCTTCAAAAGGTGTCAAAAATATGATGAGCATGAAACAGTCTGAGACACAGGAAAATCATGAAGCGGTGTTGAAAAACATGAAGATCCTGAAGAGCTGTGAAAAATATGAAGCGCTTCAAAAGATGTGAAATACATGAGGAGCATTAAATGATCTGAAAAATAGGAGGAGCATGAAACGGTGTTCAAAAACATGAAGAGCCGGAAAACGTGTCAAAAATATGAAGAGCTTCAAAATGTGTGAAAAATATGAAGAGCTTCAAAGGTGTAAAAAATATGAAGAGCTTCAAAAGGTGTCAAAAATGAGATGAGCATGAAACGGTCTGAAAAATAGGAGGAGCATGAAGCAGTGTTGAAAAACATGAAGAGCCTAAAAAGGTGTGAAAAATATGAAGAGTTTATAAAGGTGTGAAAAAATGAGGAGCATTAAACGGTCTGAAAAATAGGAGGAGAATGAAACGGTGTTCAAAAACATGAAGAGCCTGAAAAGCTGTGAAAAATATGAAGAGCTTCAAAAGGTGTCAAAAATATGAGGAGAATGAAACGGTCTGAAAAATAGGAGGAGCATGAAGCGGTGATCAAAAACATGAAGAGCCTGAAAAGGTGTGAAAAATATGAAGAGCTTCAAAAGGTGGAAATACATGAGGACTTTGAAACGGGCTGAAAAATAGGAGAAGCATGAAGTGGTGTGGAAAAATTTGAAGAGCCTGAAAAGGTGTGAAATAAATGAAGAGCTTCAAAATGTGTGAAATATATGAGGAGCATGAAACGGGCTGAAAAATAGGAGAAGCATGAAGTGGTGTGAAAAACATGAAGAGCCTGAAAAGGTGTGAAAAATATGAAGAGCTTCAAAAGGTGTGAAATACATGAGGAGCATGAAACTCTCTGAAAAATAGGAGGAGCATGAAGTGGTGTTCAAAAACATGAAGAGCCTGAAAAGATGTGAAAAATATGAAGAGCTTCAAAAGGTGTGAAAAATATGAATAGCATGATACTGTCTGAAAAATCGGAGAAGCATGCAGTGGTGTTAAAAAACATGAAGAGCCTGAAAAGTTGTGAAAAATACGCATAGCTTCAAAAGGTGTCTAAAATTAGATGAGCATGAAACGGTCTGAAAAATTGGAGGAGCAAGAAGTAGTGTTGAAAAATATGAAGAGCCTGAAAAGGTGTGAAAAATATGAAGAGCTTCAAAAGGTGTGAAATACATGAGGAGCATGAAACTCTCTGAAAAATAGGAGGAGCATGAAGTGGTGTTGAAAAACATGAAGAGCCTGAAATGGTGTGAAATATATGAAGACCTTCATAACGTGGGAAAAATATGAGGAGCTTCAAAAAGTGTCAAAATTATGAGGAGCATGAAACGTTCTGAAAAATAGGAGGAGCATGAAGCGGAGTTGAAAAATACGAGGAGCATGAGGAGGTGTTGAAAAAAATGAAGAGCCTGAAAAGGTGTGAGAAATATGAAGAACTTCAAAAATGTGAAAAATATGAAGAGCTTCAAAAGGTGTCAAAAAGTAGATGAGCATGAAACGGTCTGAAAAATAGGAGGAGCATGAAGTGGTGTTGAAAAACATGAAGAGCCTGAAAAGGTGTGCAAAATATGAAGAGCTTCGAAAGGTGTAAAAATGAGAGCAGCATGAAACAGTCTGAAAAATAGGAAGAGCATGAAGTGGAGCTGAAAAACATGAAGAGCCTGAAAAGGTGTGCAAAATATGAAGAGCTTCAAAAGGTGTCAAGAATATGAGGAGCATGAAACGGTCTGAAAAATAGGAGGAGCATGAACTGGTGCTGACAAACATGAAAGCCTGAAAAGGTTTGAAAAATATGAAGAGCTTCAAAAGGTGTGAAAAATATGAGGAGCATGAATCGGTCTGAAAAATAGGAGAAGCATGAAGCGGTGTTCAAAAACATGAAGAGCCTGAAGAGGTGTGAAAAATATGAAGAGCTTCAAAAGGTGGCAAAAATAGATGAGCATGAAACGGTCTGAAAAAAAGGAGGAGCATGAAGCGGTGTTCAAAATCATGAAGTGCCTGAAAAGGTGTGAGAAATATGAAGAGCTTCAAAGGATGTGAAATATATGAGGAGCATGAAACGGTTTGAAAAATAGGAAGAGCATGAAGCTGGGCTCAAACATATGAAGAGCCTGAAAAGGTGTGAAAAATATGAAGAGCTTCAAAAGGTGTCAATATTATGAGGAGCAGGAAACGGTCTGAAAAATAGGAGGAGCATGAAGTGGTGTTGAAAAACAGGAAGAGCCTGAAAAGGTGTGAAATATATGAAGAGCTTCAAAATGTGTCAAAATATTAGGAGCATGAAACGGTTTGAAAAATATGAGGAGCATGAAGCGGTGTTCAAAAACATGAAGAGCCTGAAAAGGTGTGAAAAATATGAAAAGCCTAAAAACCTGTCAAAATTATGAAGAGCATGAAACGGTCTGAAAAATAGCAGGAGCATGAAGCGGTGTTGAAAAACATGAAGAGTCTGAAAACCTGTGAAAATACGAAGAACTTCAAAAATATGAAAAATATGAAGAGCTTGAAAAGGTGTGAAAAATATGAAGAGCTTCAAAAGGTGTAAAAATGAGATGAGCATGAAACGGTCTGAAAAATAGGAGGAGCATGAAGTGGTGTTGAAAAAATGAAAAGCCTGAAAAGGTGTGAAATATTTGAAGAGCTTCAAAAGGTGTAAAAATATGAGGAGAATGAAACGGTCTGCAAAATAGGAAGAGCATGAAATGGAGTTCAAAAACATGAAGAGCATGAAAAGGTGTGAAATATATGAAGAGCTTCAAAATGTGTCAAAATATTAGGAGCATGATACTGTCTGAAAAATAGGAGAAGCATGAAGTGGTGTGAAAAACATGAAGAGCCTGAAAAGGTGTGAAAAATATGAAGAGCTTCAAAAGGTGTGAAATACATGAGGAGCATGAAACTCTCTGAAAAATAGGAGGAGCATGAAGTGGTGTTCAAAAAAATGAAGAGCCTGAAAAGATGTGAAAAATATGAAGAGCTTCAAAAGGTGTGAAAAATATGAATAGCATGATACTGTCTGAAAAATCGGAGAAGCATGCAGTGGTGTTAAAAAACATGAAGAGCCTGAAAAGTTGTGAAAAATACGCATAGCTTCAAAAGGTGTCTAAAATTAGATGAGCATGAAACGGTCTGAAAAATTGGAGGAGCAAGAAGTAGTGTTGAAAAATATGAAGAGCCTGAAAAGGTGTGAAAAATATGAAGAGCTTCAAAAGGTGTGAAATACATGAGGAGCATGAAACTCTCTGAAAAATAGGAGGAGCATGAAGTGGTGTTGAAAAACATGAAGAGCCTGAAATGGTGTGAAATATATGAAGACCTTCATAACGTGGGAAAAATATGAGGAGCTTCAAAAAGTGTCAAAATTATGAGGAGCATGAAACGTTCTGAAAAATAGGAGGAGCATGAAGCGGAGTTGAAAAATACGAGGAGCATGAGGAGGTGTTGAAAAAAATGAAGAGCCTGAAAAGGTGTGAGAAATATGAAGAACTTCAAAAATGTGAAAAATATGAAGAGCTTCAAAAGGTGTCAAAAAGTAGATGAGCATGAAACGGTCTGAAAAATAGGAGGAGCATGAAGTGGTGTTGAAAAACATGAAGAGCCTGAAAAGGTGTGAAAAATATGAAGAGCTTCAAAAGTGTGAAAATATGAAGAGCTTCAAAAGGTGTCAAAATTATGAGGAGCATGAAACGGTCTGAAAAAAAAGGAGGAGCATGAAGTGGTGTTGAAAAACATGAAGATGCTGAAATGGTGTGAAATATATGAAGAGCTTCAAAATGTGTGAAACATTTGAGGAGCTTCAAAAAGTGTCCAAAATATGAGGAGCATGAAATGGTCTGAAAAATAGGAGGAGCATGAAGCGGTGTTCAAAAACATGAAGAGCCTGAAAAGGTATGGAAAATATGAAGAGCTTCAAAATGTGTCAAAAATATGAGGAGCATGAAACGGTCTTAAAAATACGAGGAGCATGAAGAGGTGTTGAAAAAAATGAAGAGCCTGAAAAGGTTTGAAAAATATGAAGAGCTTCAAAAGGTGTCAAAAATATGAGGAGCATGAAACGGTCTGAAATATAAAGGAGCATGAAACGCTGATCAAATACATGAAGAGTCTGAAAAGGTGTGAAAAATATAAAGAGCTTCAAAAGCTGTCAAGTATATGAGTAGCATGAAACGGTCTGAAAAATAGGAGGAGCATGAAGCGGTGTTCAAAAACATGAAGAGCCTTAAAAGGTGTGAAAAATATGAAGAATTTTAAAAGGTGTCAAAAATATGAAGAGCATGAAACGTTCTGAAAAAGAGGAGGATCATGAAACGGTGTTCAAAAACATGAAGAGCATGAGAAGTTGTGAAAAATATGAAGAGCTTCAAAAGGTGTCAAAAATATGAAGAGCCTGAAAAGGTGTGAAATATATGAAGAGCTTCAAAAGGTGTCAAAATATGAGAACCAAGAAACGACTGAAAAATAGGAGGAGCATGAAGCGGTGTTGAAAAACATGAAGAGCCTGAAAAGGTGTGACAAATATGAAGAGCTTCAAAAGGTGTCAAAAATATGAGGAGCAGGAAACGGTCTGAAAATTAAGAGCAGCATAAAATTGTGTTAAAAAACATGAAGAGCCTGAAAAGGTGTGAAAAATATGAAGAGCTTCAAAGGGTGTGAAATATATGAGGAGCATGAAACGGTCTGAAAAATAGGAGGAGAATGAAACGGTGTTCAAAAAGAAGAAGAGCCTGAAAAGGTGTGAAAAATATGAAGAGTTTCAAAAGGTGTCAAAATATGAGGAGCATGAAACCGTCTGAAAAGTAGGAGGAGCATTAACCGGTGCTGAAAAACATGAAGAGCCTGAAAAGGTGTGAAAAATAGGAAGATCTTGAAAAGGTGTCAAAAATATGAGTAGCATGAAACGGTCTGAAAAATAGGAGGAGCATGAAGTCGTGATGAAACACATGAAGAGCCTGAAAAGGTGTGAAAAATATGAAGAGCTTCCAAAATTGTGAAAATATGAGGAGAATGAAACGGTTTGAAAAATAGGAGGAGCATGAAACGGTCTGAAAAATAGGAGGAGCATGATGCGGTGTGGAAAAACAAGAAGAGCCTGAAAAGGTGTGAAAAATATGAAGAGCTTCAAAAGCTGTGAAAAATATGAAGAGCTTCAAAAGGTTTTAAAATTAAGAGGAGCAATAAACCGTCTGAAAAATATGAAGGAGCATGAAACGGTTTGAAAAATAGGAGGAGCATGAAACGTGATGAAAAACATGAAGAGCTTCAAAAGGTGTGAAAAATATTAGATCATGAAACGATCTGAAAAATAGGAGGAGCATGAACTGGTCTTGAACAACATGAAGAGCATGAAAAGGTGTGAAAAATATGAAGAGCTTAAAAAGGTGTCAAAAATATGAGGAGCACGGAACGGTCTGAAAAATAGGAGAACCACGAAGCTGTGTTGAAAAACATGACAGCATGTAAAGGTGTGAAAAATATGAAGGGCTGCAAAAGTTGTGAAAAATATGAAGAGCATGAAAAGGTCTGAAAAATAGGAGGAGCATGAAGCGCTGTTGAAAAACATGAAGTGCCTGAAAAGTTGTGAGGATATGAAGAGCTTCAAAAGGTGTCAAAAATATGAGGAGCATGAAATGGACTGAAAAATATGAGGTGCATGAATCGGTCTGATTAATAGGAGGAGCATGAAACGGTGTTGAAAAACATGAAGAGCATTGAAAGGTGTGAAAAATATGAAGAGCTTCAAAAGGTGTCAAAACTGTGAGGATCATGAAATGATCTGAAAGATAGGAGGAGCATGAACCGGTGGTGAGAAACACGAAGAGCCTGAAAAGGTGTGAAATATATGAAGGACTTCAAAAGGTGTGAAAAATATGAATAGCTTCAGAAGGTGTTAAAAATATGAGGAGCATGAAACGGTCTGAAAAATAGGTGGAGCATCAAAATGTGTTGAAAAACATGAAGATCATGAAAGGTTTGAAAAATATGAAGAGCTTCAAAAGGAGTCAAAATTAGAAGTAGCATGAAACGGTGTTCAAAAACTTGAAGTGCCTGAAAATGTGTGAAAAATATGAAGAGATTTAAAGGTGTCAAAAATATGAGGAACATGAAACGGTCTGAAAAATAGGAGGAGCATGAAGCGGTGTTGAAAAACATGAAGAGCCTGAAAAGGTGTGAAAAATATGAAGAGCTTCAAACGGTGTGAAAAATATGAGGAGCATTAAACGGTCTGAAAAATAGGAGGAGCATGAAGCGGTGTTCAAAAACATGAAGAGCCACAAAAGGTGTGAAAAATATGAAGAGCTTTAAAAGGTGTCAAAATATGAGGAGCATGAAACGTTCTGAAAAATAGGAGGATCATGAAACGGTGTTCAAAAACATGAAGAGCCTGAAAAGGTGTGAAAAATATGAAGAGCCTCAAAAAATGTCAAAAATATAAGGAGTATGAAATGGTCTCAAAAATAGGAGGAGCAAGAAGCGGTGTTGAAAAACATGAAGAGCCTGAAATCGAGTGAAAAATATGAAGAGCTTCAAAAATGTGAAAAATATGAAGAGCTTCAAAAGGTGTGAAAAATATGAAGAGCTTCAAAAGTTGTCAAAAATGAGATGTGCATGAAACGGACTGAAATGTAGGAGGAGCTTGAAGTGATGTTGAAAAACATGAAGAGCCTGAAAATGTGTTAAATATAGGAAGAGCTTCAAAAGGTGTCAAAAATATGAGGAGCATGAAACCGTCGGAAAACTAGGAGGAGCATGAAGCGGTGTTGAGAAACATGAAGAGCCTGAAAAGGTGTAAAAAATATGAAGAGCTTCAAAAGGTGTCAAAAATATGAGGAGCATGAAATGGTCTGAAATGTAGGAGGAGCATGAAGTGGTTGTGAAAAACTTCAAGAGCCTGAAAAGGTGTGCAAAATATGAAGAGCTTCAAAAGGTGTGAAATTCATGAGGAGATGAACCGGTCTGAAAAAGAGGAGGGGCATTAAGCGGTGTTCAAAAACATGCAGAGACTGAAAAGGTGTGAAAAATATGAAGAGCTTCAAAAGATATCAAAAATAGGAGGAGCAGGAAGCGGTGTAGAAAAACATGAACAGCCTGAAAAGGTGTGAAATATATGAAGAGCTTCAAAACGTGTCAAAAATATGAGGACCATGAAACGGTCTGAAAAATATGAGGAGCATGAAGCGGTGTTCAAAAACATGAAGAGCCTGAAAAGGTGTGGAAATTCTGAAGAGCTTCAAAAGGTGTCAAATATATGAGGAGCATAAAACGGTCTGAAAAAAAGGAGGAGCATGAAGTGGTGTTGAAAACCATGAAGAGCCTGTAAGGTGTGAAAAAAATGAAGAACTTCAAAAGGTGTCAAAAATATAAGGAGCATGAAACGGCCTGAAAAATAGGAGGAGCATGAAGGGGTGTTCAAAAACGTGAAAAGCCTGAAAAGGTGTGAAAAACATGAAGAGTTTCAAAAGGTGTCAAAAATGAGATGAGCATGAAACGGTCTGAAAAATAGGAGGAGCATGAAGCGGTGTTCAAAAACATGAAGAGCCTGAAAAAGTGTGAAAAATATGAAGAGCTTATAAAATTGTCAAAAATATGAGGAGCATGAAGAGATGTTCAAAAACATGAAGAGGGTATTAAGGTGTGAAAAACATGAAGAGCTATAAAAGGTTTGAAAAATAGGAGGAGCATGAAGCGGTGTTCAAAAACATGAAGAACCTGAAAAAGTGTGAAAAATATGAAGAGCTTATAAAATTGTCAAAATATGAGGAGCATGAAACGGTCTGAAAAATACGAGCAGCCTGAAACCGTCTGAAAAATAGGAGGAGCATAAAGCGGTGTTCAAAAACATGAAGGGCCTGAAAACGTGTGAAAAATATGAAGAGCTTCAAAAGGAGTCAAAAATATGCGGAGCCTGAAACGATCTGAAAATTAGGAGGAGCATGAAGCGGTGTTGAAAACCATGAAGAGCCGGAAAAGGTGTGAAAAATGTGAAGAGCTTCAAAAGGTGTCAAAAATATGAGGAGCATGAAACGCTCTGAAATATAGGAGGATCATGAAGCGGTGTTGAAAAACATGAAGAGCCTGAAAAGGTGTGATAAATGTGAAGAGCTTCAAAAGGTGTCAAAAATATGAGGAGCATGAAACGGTCTGAAAAATAGGAGGAGCATGAAACGGTGATCAAAAACATGAAGAGTCTGAAAACGTGTGAAAAATATGAAGAGCTTCAAACGGTGTGAAAAATATCAGGAGGATGAAACGGTCTGAAAAAGATGAGGAGCATGAAGTGGTCTTCAAAAACATGTACAGCCTGAAAAGGTGTGAAAACTATGAAGAGCTTCAAAAGGTGTGAAATACATGAGTATCATGAAACGGTATAAAAAATATGAGGAGCATGAAGCTGTGTTCAAAAACATGAGAGCCTGAAAAGGTGTGCAAAATATGAAGAGGTTTAAAAGGTGTGAAAAATACGAGGAGCATGAAACGGTCTGAAAAATAGGAGGAGGATGAAACGGTGTTCAAAACATGAAGAGCCTGAAATGGTGTGAAAAATATGAAGAGCCTCAAAACGTGTCAAAAATATGAGGAGGATGAAACGGTCTGAAAAATAGGAGGCGCATGAAGCGATGTTCAAAAACTTGAAGAGCCTGAAAACGTGTAAAATATGAAGAGCTTCAAAACGTGTGAAAAATATGAAGAGCTTCAAAAGGTGTCAAAAAAGAGATGAGCATGAAACGGTCTGAAAAATAGGAGGAGCATGAAACGGTGTTGAAAAACTTTAAGACCCTGAAAAGCTGTGAAAAATATGAAGAGCTTCAAAAGGGGTGAAAAATATGAAGAGCTTCCAAAGGTGTCAAAAATATAAGGAGCATGAAAAGGTCAGAAAAAGAGGAGGAGCATGAGCGGAGTTGAAAAACATGAAGAGACTGAAAAGGTGTGAAAAATATGAAGAGCTTCAAAAGGTTTGAAAAATAGAAGGTGCATGAAGCGGTTTTCAAAAACATGAAAAGCCTGAAAAGGTGTGAAAAATACGAAGAGCTTCAAAAGGTGTCAAAAATATGACGAGCATGAAAGAGTCTGAAAAATAGGAGCAGCATGAAACGGTGTTCAAAAACATGAAGAGCCTGAAAAGGTGTGAAAAATATGAAGAGCTTCAAAAGGTGTGAAAATAGGAGGAGCATGAAGGGGTGTTCAAAAACATGATAAGCCTGAAAAGGTGTAAAAAACATGAAGAGTTTCAAAAGGTGTCAAAAATGAGATGAGCATGAAACGGTCTGAAAAATAGGAGGATCATGAAGCGGTGTTCAAAAAGATGAAGAGCCTGAAAAGGTGTGAAAAACATGAAGAGTTTCAAAAGGTGTCAAAAATATGAGGAGCATGAAACGGTCTGACAAAGAGGAGGAGCATAAAGTGGTATTTAAAAACATGAAGGGCCTGAAAAGGTGTGAACAGTATGAAGAGCTTCAAAAGCTGTCAAAAATGATATGAGCATGAAACGGTCTGAAAAATAGGAGGAGCATGAAGCGGTGTTCAAAAACTTGAAGTGCCTGAAAATGTGTGAAAAATATGAAGAGATTGAAAGGTGTCAAAAATATGAGGAACATGAAACGGTCTGAAAAATAGGAGGAGCATGAAGCGGTGTTGAAAAACATGAAGAGCCTGAAAAGGTGTGAAAAATATGAAGAGCTTCAAACGGTGTGAAAAATATGAGGAGCATGAAACGGTCTGAAAAATAGGAGGAGCATGAAGCGGTGTTCAAAAACATGAAGAGCCACAAAAGGTGTGAAAAATATGAAGAGCTTTAAAAGGTGTCAAAATATGAGGAGCATGAAACGTTCTGAAAAATAGGAGGATCATGAAACGGTGTTCAAAAACATGAAGAGCCTGAAAAGGTGTGAAAAATATGAAGAGCCTCAAAAAATGTCAAAAATATAAGGAGTATGAAATGGTCTCAAAAATAGGAGGAGCAAGAAGCGGTGTTGAAAAACATGAAGAGCCTGAAATCGAGTGAAAAATATGAAGAGCTTCAAAAATGTGAAAAATATGAAGAGCTTCAAAAGGTGTGAAAAATATGAAGAGCTTCATAAGTTGTCAAAAATGAGATGTGCATGAAACGGACTGAAATATAGGAGGAGCTTGAAGTGATGTTGAAAAACATGAAGAGCCTGAAAATGTGTGAAATATAGGAAGAGCTTCAAAAGGTGTCAAAAATATGAGGAGCATGAAACCGTCTGAAAACTAGGAGGAGCATGAAGCGGTGTTGAGAAACATGAAGAGCCTGAAAAGGTGTAAAAAATATGAAGAGCTTCAAAAGATGTCAAAAATATGAGGAGCATGAAATGGTCTGCAATATAGGAGGAGCATGAAGTGGTTGTGAAAAACTTCAAGAGCCTGAAAAGGTGTGCAAAATATGAAGAGCTTCAAAAGGTGTGAAATTCATGAGGAGATGAAACGGTCTGAAAAAGAGGAGGGGCATTAAGCGGTGTTCAAAAACATGCAGAGACTGAAAAGGTGTGAAAAATATGAAGAGCTTCAAAAGGTATGAAAAATATGAGGAGCATGCAACCGTCTGAAAAATAGGAGGAGCATGAACCGGTGTTCAAAAATATGAAGAGCCTGAAAAGGTGTGAAAAATATGAAGAGCTTCAAAAGGTGTCAAAAATATGAGGAGCATGAAACGGTCTGTAAAATAGGAGGAGCATAAAGAACTGTTGAAAAACATGAAGAGCCTGAAAAGGTGTGAAAAATATGAAGAGCTTCAAAAGGTGTGAAATACATGAGGAGCATGAAACAGTCTGAAAAATAGGAGGAGCATGAAGCGGTGTTGAAAAACATGAAGAGCCTGAAAACGTGTGAAAAATATGAAGAGCTTCAAAAATGTGAAAAATATGAAGAGCTTCAAAAGGTGTGAAAAATACGAAGAGCTTCAAATGTGTCAAAAATGAGATGAACATGAAACGGTCTGAAACATAGGAGGAGCATGAAGCTTTGTTCAAAAAGATGAAGAGCCTGAAAAGGTGTGAAAAATATGAAAAGCTTCAAAAGTTGTGAAAAATATGAAGAGTTTGAAAAGGTGTCAAAAATATGAGGAGCATGAAACGGTCTGAAAAATAGGAGGAGCATGAAGCGGTGTTCAAAAACATGAAGAGCCTGAAAAGGTGTGAAAAATATGTGGAGCTTCAAAAGCTGTCAAAAATATGAGGAGCATGAAACGGTCTGAAAAATAGGAGGAGCATGAAGCGGTGTTCAAAAACATGAAGAGCTTGAATAGGTGTGAGAAATATGAAGAGCTTCCAAAGGTGTCAATAATATGAGGAGCATGAAACGGTCTGAAAAATAGGAGGAGGATGAAGCGGTGTTCAAAAACATGAAGAGCCTGAAAAGATGTGGAAAATAGGAAGAGATTTAAAATGTGTGAAAAATATGAGGAGCATGAAACGTTCTGAAAAATAGGAGGAGCATGAAGCGGTGTTCAAAAACATGAAGAGACTGAAAAGGTGTGAAAAATATGAAGACTCTCAAAAAATATCAAAAATATGAGGAGTATGAAATGGTCTGAAAAATAGGAGGAGCATGAAGCGGTGTTGAAAAACATGAAAGGCTGAAAATAAGTGAAAAATATGAAGAGCTTCAAAAATGTGAAAAATATGAAGAACTTCAAAAGGTGTGAAAAATATGAAGAGCTTCAAAAGGTGTCATAAATGAGATGAGCATGAAACTCTCTGAAAAATGGGAGGAGCATAAAGCGGTGTTGCAAATCATGAAGAGCCTGAAAAGGTGTGAAAAATATGAAGAGCTTCAAAAGATGTGAAAAACATGAAGAGCTTCAAAAGGTGTCAAAATGAGATGAGCATGAAATGGTCTGAACAATAGGAGGAGCATGAAGCGGTGTTGAAAAACATGAAGAGCCTGAAGAGGTGTGAAATATATGAAGAGCTTCAAAAGGTGTCAAAATTATGAGGAGCATGAAACGGTCTGAAAATAGGAGGAGCATGAAGCGGTGTTCAAAAACTTGAAGAGCCTTAAAAGGTGTGAAAAATATGAAGAGCTTCCATAGGTTTCAAAAATATGAGGAGCATGAAACGGTCTGAAATATAGGAGGAGCATGAAACGGTGTTCAAAAACATGAAGAGACTGAAAAGGTGTGAAAAATATGATGAGCTTCAAAAGGTGTGAAAAATATGAGGAGCATGAAACGGTCTGAAAAATAGGAGGAGCAAGAAGCGGTGTTCAAAAACATGAAGAGCCTGAAAAGGTGTGAAAAATATGAAGAGCTTCAAAAGATGTAAAAAATATGAGGAGCATGAAGCGGTGTTGAAAAAAATGAAGAGCATGAAAAGGTGTGAAAAATATGAAGAGCTTCAAAATGTGTGAAAAAAATGAAGAGCTTTCAAAGTTGTTCAAATATGAGATGAGCATGAAACGGTCTGAAAAATAGGAGGAGCATGAAGTGGCTTTGAAAAACATGAAGAGCCTGAAAAGGTGTGAAATATATGAAGAGCTTCAAAAGGTGTCAAAAATATGAGGAGCCCTAAATGGTCTGAAAAATAGGAGGAGCATGAAGCGGTGTAGAAAAACATGAAGAGCCTGAAAAGGTGTGGAAAATATGAAGAGCTTCAAAAGGTGTCAAAAATATGAGGAGCATGAAACGGTCTGAAAAATAGGAGGAGCATGAAGCGGTGTAGAAAAACATGAAGAGCCTGAAAATGTGTGAAAAATATGAAGAGCTTCAAAAGGTGTCAAAAATATGAGGAGCATGAAATGGACTGAAAAATATGAGGTGCATGAATCGGTCTGATTAATAGGAGGAGCATGAAACGGTGTTGAAAAACATGAAGAGCATTGAAAGGTGTGAAAAATATGAAGAGCTTCAAAAGGTGTCAAAACTGTGAGGATCATGAAATGATCTGAAAGATAGGAGGAGCATGAACCGGTGGTGAGAAACACGAAGAGCCTGAAAAGGTGTGAAATATATGAAGGACTTCAAAAGGTGTGAAAAATATGAATAGCTTCAGAAGGTGTTAAAAATATGAGGAGCATGAAACGGTCTGAAAAATAGGTGGAGCATCAAAATGTGTTGAAAAACATGAAGATCATGAAAGGTTTGAAAAATATGAAGAGCTTCAAAAGGAGTCAAAATTAGAAGTAGCATGAAACGGTGTTCAAAAACTTGAAGTGCCTGAAAATGTGTGAAAAATATGAAGAGATTTAAAGGTGTCAAAAATATGAGGAACATGAAACGGTCTGAAAAATAGGAGGAGCATGAAGCGGTGTTGAAAAACATGAAGAGCCTGAAAAGGTGTGAAAAATATGAAGAGCTTCAAACGGTGTGAAAAATATGAGGAGCATTAAACGGTCTGAAAAATAGGAGGAGCATGAAGCGGTGTTCAAAAACATGAAGAGCCACAAAAGGTGTGAAAAATATGAAGAGCTTTAAAAGGTGTCAAAATATGAGGAGCATGAAACGTTCTGAAAAATAGGAGGATCATGAAACGGTGTTCAAAAACATGAAGAGCCTGAAAAGGTGTGAAAAAAATGAAGATCCTCAAAAAATGTCAAAAATATAAGGAGTATGAAATGGTCTCAAAAATAGGAGGAGCAAGAAGCGGTGTTGAAAAACATGAAGAGCCTGAAATCGAGTGAAAAATATGAAGAGCTTCAAAAATGTGAAAAATATGAAGAGCTTCAAAAGGTGTGAAAAATATGAAGAGCTTCAAAAGTTGTCAAAAATGAGATGTGCATGAAACGGACTGAAATGTAGGAGGAGCTTGAAGTGATGTTGAAAAACATGAAGAGCCTGAAAATGTGTTAAATATAGGAAGAGCTTCAAAAGGTGTCAAAAATATGAGGAGCATGAAACCGTCGGAAAACTAGGAGGAGCATGAAGCGGTGTTGAGAAACATGAAGAGCCTGAAAAGGTGTAAAAAATATGAAGAGCTTCAAAAGGTGTCAAAAATATGAGGAGCATGAAATGGTCTGAAATGTAGGAGGAGCATGAAGTGGTTGTGAAAAACTTCAAGAGCCTGAAAAGGTGTGCAAAATATGAAGAGCTTCAAAAGGTGTGAAATTCATGAGGAGATGAACCGGTCTGAAAAAGAGGAGGGGCATTAAGCGGTGTTCAAAAACATGCAGAGACTGAAAAGGTGTGAAAAATATGAAGAGCTTCAAAAGATATCAAAAATAGGAGGAGCAGGAAGCGGTGTAGAAAAACATGAACAGCCTGAAAAGGTGTGAAATATATGAAGAGCTTCAAAACGTGTCAAAAATATGAGGACCATGAAACGGTCTGAAAAATATGAGGAGCATGAAGCGGTGTTCAAAAACATGAAGAGCCTGAAAAGGTGTGAAATATATGAAGAGCTTCAAAAGGTGTAAAAAATATGAGGAGTTTGAAACGGTCTGAAAAATAAGAGGATCTGGTTTCCTCAGTGTGTATGCCCAGAAGTGGAATTGCTGGGTCATATGGCAGTTCTCTTTCCAGTTTTTTAAGAAATCTCTACACCGTTTTCCATAGCGGCTGTACTAGTGTGCATTCCCACCAACAGTATAAGAGGGTTCCCTTTTCTCCACTCCCTCTCCAGCATTTATTGCTTGTAGACTTTTGGATAGCAGCCATCCTGACTGGCATGTAATGGTACCTCATTGTGGTTTTCATTTGCATTTCTCTAATAATGAGTGATGTTGAGCATCTTTTCATGTGTTTGTTATCCATCTGTATGTCTTCTTTGGAGAAATGTCTGTTTAGTTCTTTGGCTCATTTTTTATTGGGTCATTTATTTTTCTGGAATTGAGCTGCAGGATTTGCTTGTATATTTTTGAGATTAATCCTTTGTCTGTTTCTTCATTTGCTATTATTTTCTCCCAATCTGAGGGCTGTCTTTTCACCTTACTTATAGTTTCCTTTGTAGTGCAAAAGCTTTTAAGTTTCATTAGGTCCCATTTGTTTAGTTTTGCTTTTATTTCCAATATTCTGGGAGGTGGGTCATAGAGGATCTTGCTTTGATTTATGTCGGAGAGTGTTTTGCCTATGTTCTCCTCTAGGAGTATTATAGTTTCTGGTCTTACATTTAGATCTTTAATCCATTTTGAGTTTATTTTTGTGTATGGTGTTAGAAAGTGTTCTATTTTCATTCTTTTACAAGTGGTTGACCAGTTTTCCCAGCACCACTTGTTAAAGAGGTTGTCTTTTTTCCATTGTATATCCTTGCCTCCTTTGTCAAAGATAAGGTGTCCATAGGTTCGTCTGAAAGAGACACGTGCACCCCAATGTTCATCGCAGCACTGTTTATAATAGCCAGGACATGGAAGCAACCTAGATGCCCGTCAGCAGATGAATGGATAAGAAAGCTGTGGTACATATACACCATGGAATATTACTCAGCCGTTAAAAAGAATTCATTTGAATGAGTCCTACTGAGATGGATGAAGCTGGAGCCCATTTTACAGAGTGAAGTAAGCCAGAAAGATAAAGAACATTACAGCATACTGACACATGTATATGGAATTTAGAAAGGTGACAACGATAACCCTATATGCAGAACAGAAAAAGAGACACAGAAATACAGAACAGACTTTTAAACTTTGTGGGAGAATGTGAGGGTGGGATATTTCAAAAGAACAGCATGTATGCTATCTATGGTGAAACAGATCACCAGCCCAGGTAGGATGCACGAGACAAGTGCTCCGGCTTGGTGCACTGGGAAGACCCAGAGGAATCGGGTGGAGAGGGAGGTGGGACGGGGAATCGGGACTGGGAATGCATGTAAATCCATGGCTGATTCATATCAAAGTATGACAAAACCAACTGGAAAAAAAATAAAAATAATAAAAAAAATTAAAAAAAATAACAATAAAAAAAAATAAGAGGAGCATGAAACGGTGTTCAAAAACATGAAGAGCCTGAAAAGGTGTGGAAATTATGAAGAGCTTCAAAAGGTGTCAAATATATGAGGAGCATAAAACGGTCTGAAAAAAAGGAGGAGCATGAAATGGTGTTGAAAAACATGAAGAGCCTGAAAAGGTGTGGAAATTCTGAAGAGCTTCAAAAGGTGTCAAATATATGAGGAGCATAAAACGGTCTGAAAAAAAGGAGGAGCATGAAGTGGTGTTGAAAACCATGAAGAGCCTGTAAGGTGTGAAAAAAATGAAGAACTTCAAAAGGTGTCAAAAATATAAGGAGCATGAAACGGCCTGAAAAATAGGAGGAGCATGAAGGGGTGTTCAAAAACGTGAAAAGCCTGAAAAGGTGTGAAAAACATGAAGAGTTTCAAAAGGTGTCAAAAATGAGATGAGCATGAAACGGTCTGAAAAATAGGAGGAGCATGAAGCGGTGTTCAAAAACATGAAGAGCCTGAAAAAGTGTGAAAAATATGAAGAGCTTATAAAATTGTCAAAAATATGAGGAGCATGAAGAGATGTTCAAAAACATGAAGAGGGTATTAAGGTGTGAAAAACATGAAGAGCTATAAAAGGTTTGAAAAATAGGAGGAGCATGAAGCGGTGTTCAAAAACATGAAGAACCTGAAAAAGTGTGAAAAATATGAAGAGCTTATAAAATTGTCAAAATATGAGGAGCATGAAACGGTCTGAAAAATACGAGCAGCCTGAAACCGTCTGAAAAATAGGAGGAGCATAAAGCGGTGTTCAAAAACATGAAGGGCCTGAAAACGTGTGAAAAATATGAAGAGCTTCAAAAGGAGTCAAAAATATGCGGAGCCTGAAACGATCTGAAAATTAGGAGGAGCATGAAGCGGTGTTGAAAACCATGAAGAGCCGGAAAAGGTGTGAAAAATGTGAAGAGCTTCAAAAGGTGTCAAAAATATGAGGAGCATGAAACGCTCTGAAATATAGGAGGATCATGAAGCGGTGTTGAAAAACATGAAGAGCCTGAAAAGGTGTGATAAATGTGAAGAGCTTCAAAAGGTGTCAAAAATATGAGGAGCATGAAACGGTCTGAAAAATAGGAGGAGCATGAAACGGTGATCAAAAACATGAAGAGTCTGAAAACGTGTGAAAAATATGAAGAGCTTCAAACGGTGTGAAAAATATCAGGAGGATGAAACGGTCTGAAAAAGATGAGGAGCATGAAGTGGTCTTCAAAAACATGTACAGCCTGAAAAGGTGTGAAAACTATGAAGAGCTTCAAAAGGTGTGAAATACATGAGTATCATGAAACGGTATAAAAAATATGAGGAGCATGAAGCTGTGTTCAAAAACATGAGAGCCTGAAAAGGTGTGCAAAATATGAAGAGGTTTAAAAGGTGTGAAAAATACGAGGAGCATGAAACGGTCTGAAAAATAGGAGGAGGATGAAACGGTGTTCAAAACATGAAGAGCCTGAAATGGTGTGAAAAATATGAAGAGCCTCAAAACGTGTCAAAAATATGAGGAGGATGAAACGGTCTGAAAAATAGGAGGCGCATGAAGCGATGTTCAAAAACTTGAAGAGCCTGAAAACGTGTAAAATATGAAGAGCTTCAAAACGTGTGAAAAATATGAAGAGCTTCAAAAGGTGTCAAAAAAGAGATGAGCATGAAACGGTCTGAAAAATAGGAGGAGCATGAAACGGTGTTGAAAAACTTTAAGACCCTTAAAAGCTGTGAAAAATATGAAGAGCTTCAAAAGGGGTGAAAAATATGAAGAGCTTCCAAAGGTGTCAAAAATATAAGGAGCATGAAAAGGTCAGAAAAAGAGGAGGAGCATGAGCGGAGTTGAAAAACATGAAGAGACTGAAAAGGTGTGAAAAATATGAAGAGCTTCAAAAGGTTTGAAAAATAGAAGGTGCATGAAGCGGTTTTCAAAAACATGAAAAGCCTGAAAAGGTGTGAAAAATACGAAGAGCTTCAAAAGGTGTCAAAAATATGACGAGCATGAAAGAGTCTGAAAAATAGGAGCAGCATGAAACGGTGTTCAAAAACATGAAGAGCCTGAAAAGGTGTGAAAAATATGAAGAGCTTCAAAAGGTGTGAAAATAGGAGGAGCATGAAGGGGTGTTCAAAAACATGATAAGCCTGAAAATGTGTAAAAAACATGAAGAGTTTCAAAAGGTGTCAAAAATGAGATGAGCATGAAACGGTCTGAAAAATAGGAGGATCATGAAGCGGTGTTCAAAAAGATGAAGAGCCTGAAAAGGTGTGAAAAACATGAAGAGTTTCAAAAGGTGTCAAAAATATGAGGAGCATGAAACGGTCTGACAAAGATTAGGAGCATAAAGTGGTATTTAAAAACATGAAGGGCCTGAAAAGGTGTGAACAGTATGAAGAGCTTCAAAAGCTGTCAAAAATGATATGAGCATGAAACGGTCTGAAAAATAGGAGGAGCATGAAGCGGTGTTCAAAAACTTGAAGTGCCTGAAAATGTGTGAAAAATATGAAGAGATTGAAAGGTGTCAAAAATATGAGGAACATGAAACGGTCTGAAAAATAGGAGGAGCATGAAGCGGTGTTGAAAAACATGAAGAGCCTGAAAAGGTGTGAAAAATATGAAGAGCTTCAAACGGTGTGAAAAATATGAGGAGCATGAAACGGTCTGAAAAATAGGAGGAGCATGAAGCGGTGTTCAAAAACATGAAGAGCCACAAAAGGTGTGAAAAATATGAAGAGCTTTAAAAGGTGTCAAAATATGAGGAGCATGAAACGTTCTGAAAAATAGGAGGATCATGAAACGGTGTTCAAAAACATGAAGAGCCTGAAAAGGTGTGAAAAATATGAAGAGCCTCAAAAAATGTCAAAAATATAAGGAGTATGAAATGGTCTCAAAAATAGGAGGAGCAAGAAGCGGTGTTGAAAAACATGAAGAGCCTGAAATCGAGTGAAAAATATGAAGAGCTTCAAAAATGTGAAAAATATGAAGAGCTTCAAAAGGTGTGAAAAATATGAAGAGCTTCATAAGTTGTCAAAAATGAGATGTGCATGAAACGGACTGAAATATAGGAGGAGCTTGAAGTGATGTTGAAAAACATGAAGAGCCTGAAAATGTGTGAAATATAGGAAGAGCTTCAAAAGGTGTCAAAAATATGAGGAGCATGAAACCGTCTGAAAACTAGGAGGAGCATGAAGCGGTGTTGAGAAACATGAAGAGCCTGAAAAGGTGTAAAAAATATGAAGAGCTTCAAAAGATGTCAAAAATATGAGGAGCATGAAATGGTCTGCAATATAGGAGGAGCATGAAGTGGTTGTGAAAAACTTCAAGAGCCTGAAAAGGTGTGCAAAATATGAAGAGCTTCAAAAGGTGTGAAATTCATGAGGAGATGAAACGGTCTGAAAAAGAGGAGGGGCATTAAGCGGTGTTCAAAAACATGCAGAGACTGAAAAGGTGTGAAAAATATGAAGAGCTTCAAAAGGTATGAAAAATATGAGGAGCATGCAACCGTCTGAAAAATAGGAGGAGCATGAACCGGTGTTCAAAAATATGAAGAGCCTGAAAAGGTGTGAAAAATATGAAGAGCTTCAAAAGGTGTCAAAAATATGAGGAGCATGAAACGGTCTGTAAAATAGGAGGAGCATAAAGAACTGTTGAAAAACATGAAGAGCCTGAAAAGGTGTGAAAAATATGAAGAGCTTCAAAAGGTGTGAAATACATGAGGAGCATGAAACAGTCTGAAAAATAGGAGGAGCATGAAGCGGTGTTGAAAAACATGAAGAGCCTGAAAACGTGTGAAAAATATGAAGAGCTTCAAAAATGTGAAAAATATGAAGAGCTTCAAAAGGTGTGAAAAATACGAAGAGCTTCAAATGTGTCAAAAATGAGATGAACATGAAACGGTCTGAAACATAGGAGGAGCATGAAGCTTTGTTCAAAAAGATGAAGAGCCTGAAAAGGTGTGAAAAATATGAAAAGCTTCAAAAGTTGTGAAAAATATGAAGAGTTTGAAAAGGTGTCAAAAATATGAGGAGCATGAAACGGTCTGAAAAATAGGAGGAGCATGAAGCGGTGTTCAAAAACATGAAGAGCCTGAAAAGGTGTGAAAAATATGTGGAGCTTCAAAAGCTGTCAAAAATATGAGGAGCATGAAACGGTCTGAAAAATAGGAGGAGCATGAAGCGGTGTTCAAAAACATGAAGAGCTTGAATAGGTGTGAGAAATATGAAGAGCTTCCAAAGGTGTCAATAATATGAAGCATGAAACGGTCTGAAAAATAGGAGGAGGATGAAGCGGTGTTCAAAAACATGAAGAGCCTGAAAAGATGTGGAAAATAGGAAGAGATTTAAAATGTGTGAAAAATATGAGGAGCATGAAACGTTCTGAAAAATAGGAGGAGCATGAAGCGGTGTTCAAAAACATGAAGAGACTGAAAAGGTGTGAAAAATATGAAGACTCTCAAAAAATATCAAAAATATGAGGAGTATGAAACGGTCTGAAAAATAGGAGGAGCATGAAGCGGTGTTGAAAAACATGAAAGGCTGAAAATAAGTGAAAAATATGAAGAGCTTCAAAAATGTGAAAAATATGAAGAACTTCAAAAGGTGTGAAAAATATGAAGAGCTTCAAAAGGTGTCATAAATGAGATGAGCATGAAACTGTCTGAAAAATGGGAGGAGCATAAAGCGGTGTTGCAAATCATCAAGAGCCTGAAAAGGTGTGAAAAATATGAAGAGCTTCAAAAGATGTGAAAAACATGAAGAGCTTCAAAAGGTGTCAAAATGAGATGAGCATGAAATGGTCTGAACAATAGGAGGAGCATGAAGCGGTGTTGAAAAACATGAAGAGCCTGAAGAGGTGTGAAATATATGAAGAGCTTCAAAAGGTGTCAAAATTATGAGGAGCATGAAACGGTCTGAAAATAGGAGGAGCATGAAGCGGTGTTCAAAAACTTGAAGAGCCTTAAAAGGTGTGAAAAATATGAAGAGCTTCCATAGGTTTCAAAAATATGAGGAGCATGAAACGGTCTGAAATATAGGAGGAGCATGAAACGGTGTTCAAAAACATGAAGAGACTGAAAAGGTGTGAAAAATATGATGAGCTTCAAAAGGTGTGAAAAATATGAGGAGCATGAAACGGTCTGAAAAATAGGAGGAGCAAGAAGCGGTGTTCAAAAACATGAAGAGCCTGAAAAGGTGTGAAAAATATAAAGAGCTTCAAAAGATGTAAAAAATATGAGGAGCATGAAGCGGTGTTGAAAAAAATGAAGAGCATGAAAAGGTGTGAAAAATATGAAGAGCTTCAAAATGTGTGAAAAAAATGAAGAGCTTTCAAAGTTGTTCAAATATGAGATGAGCATGAAACGGTCTGAAAAATAGGAGGAGCATGAAGTGGCTTTGAAAAACATGAAGAGCCTGAAAAGGTGTGAAATATATGAAGAGCTTCAAAAGGTGTCAAAAATATGAGGAGCCCTAAATGGTCTGAAAAATAGGAGGAGCATGAAGCGGTGTAGAAAAACATGAAGAGCCTGAAAAGGTGTGGAAAATATGAAGAGCTTCAAAAGGTGTCAAAAATATGAGGAGCATGAAACGGTCTGAAAAATAGGAGGAGCATGAAGCGGTGTAGAAAAACATGAAGAGCCTGAAAATGTGTGAAAAATATGAAGAGCTTCAAAAGGTGTCAAAAATGAGATGAGCATGAAACGGTCTGAAAAGTAGGAGGAGCATGAAGTGGTGTTGACAAACATGAAGAGCCTGAAAACGTGTGAAAAATATGAAGGGCTTCAAAAGGTGTGAAAAATATGAAGAGCTTCCAAAGTTGTCAAAAATATGAGGAGCATGAATCGGTCTCAAAAAATAGGAGAGAGCATGAAGCGGTGTTGAAAAACATGAAGAGCCTGAAAAGGTTTGAAAAATATGAAGAACTTCAGAAGTTGTCAAATCATGAGGAGCATGAAACGGTCTGAAAAATAAGAGGACATTGAAGCGGTGTTGAAAAATATGAAGAGCATGAAAACGTGTGAAAAATATGAAGAGCTTCAAAAGGTGTGAAAAATATGAAAAGCTTCTAAAGGTGTCAAAAATGAGATGGGCATGAAACGGTCTGAAAATTAGGAGGAGCATGAAGCGGTGTTGAAAAACATGAAGAGCGTGAAAAGGTGTGAAAAATATGAAGAGCTTCTAAACGTGTCAAAAATATGAGGAGCATGAAACCTTCTTAAATTTGGAAGAGCAGGAAGCGGTGTTCAAAAATCTAAAGAGCCTGAAAAGGTTTGAAAAATGTGAAGAGCTTGAAAAGGTGTCAAAAATATGAGGGGCATGAAACGGTCTGAAAAATAGGAGGAGCATGAAACGGTGTTCAAATCGCGAAGAGCCTGAAAAGGTGTGAAAAATATGAAAAACTTCAAAAGTTGTCAAAAATATGAGGAGCATGAAACTGTCTGAAAAATAGGAGGAGCATGAAACGTTGTTCAAAAACATGAAGAGCCTGAAAAGGTTTGAAAAATGTGAAGAGCTTGAAAAGGTGTCAAAAATATGAGGGGCATGAAACGGTCTGAAAAAGAGAATGAGCATGAAACTGTGTTGAAAACCTGAAGAGCCAGAAAAGGTGTGAAAAATATGACGAGCTTCAAAAGATATAAAAAATATGAGGAGCATGAAACGGTTTGAAAAATACAAGGAGCATGATGTGGTGTTGAAAACATGAAGTGCATAAAAATGTGTGAAAAATATGAAGAGCTTCAAAAAATATCAAAATATGAGGAGCATGTAACGGTCTGAAAATTAGGAGGAGCATGAGGTGGTGTTCAAAAACATGAAGAGCTTGAAAAGGTGTGAAAAATATGAAGAGATTCAAAAGGTGTCAATTATATGAGGAGCATGAAACGGTCTGTAAAATATGAGGAGCATGAATCGGTGTTCAAAAACATGAAGAGCCTGAAAAGCTGTGAAAAATATGAAGAGCATCAAGATTGTCAAAATATGAGGAGCATGAAATGGTCTGAAAAATAGGAGGAGCATGAAACGGTGTTGAAAAACATGAAGATCCTGAAAAAGTGTGAAAAATATGAAGAGCTTCAAAAGGTGTCAAAAATATGAGGAGCATGAAACGGTGTGAAAAATAGGAGGAGAATAAAGCGGTGTTGAAAAACATGAAGAGCCTGAAAAGGTGTGAAAAATATGAAGAGCTTGAAAAGTTGTCAAAAATATGAGGAGCATGAAACAGTCTGAAAAATAGGAGGAGGAGAAGCGGATTTGAAAAACATGAAGAGCCTGAAATGGTGTGATAATTATGAAGCACTTCAAATGGTGTCAAAATTATGGGGAGCATTAAACGGTATGAAAAATAGGAGGAGCTTGACACCTTGTTGAAAAATATGAAGAGCATGAAAAGGTGTGGAAAAATATGAAGAGCTTCAAAAGGTGTCAAAAATATGAGGAGCATGAAACGGTCTGAAAAATATGAGGAGCATGAAACGGTGTTCAAAATCAAGAAAACCCTGAAAAGGTGTGAAATATATGAAGAGCTTCAAAAGATATCAAAAATAGGAGGAGCAGGAAGCGGTGTAGAAAAACATGAACAGCCTGAAAAGGTGTGAAATATATGAAGAGCTTCAAAACGTGTCAAAAATATGAGGACCATGAAACGGTCTGAAAAATATGAGGAGCATGAAGCGGTGTTCAAAAACATGAAGAGCCTGAAAAGGTGTGAAATATATGAAGAGCTTCAAAAGGTGTAAAAAATATGAGGAGTTTGAAACGGTCTGAAAAATAAGAGGATCTGGTTTCCTCAGTGTGTATGCCCAGAAGTGGAATTGCTGGGTCATATGGCAGTTCTCTTTCCAGTTTTTTAAGAAATCTCTACACCGTTTTCCATAGCGGCTATACTAGTGTGCATTCCCACCAACAGTATAAGAGGGTTCCCTTTTCTCCACTCTCTCTCCAGCATTTATTGCTTGTAGACTTTTGGATAGCAGCCATCCTGACTGGCATGTAATGGTACCTGATTGTGGTTTTCATTTGCATTTCTCTAATAATGAGTGATGTTGAGCATCTTTTCATGTGTTTGTTATCCATCTGTATGTCTTCTTTGGAGAAATGTCTGTTTAGTTCTTTGGCTCATTTTTTATTGGGTCATTTATTTTTCTGGAATTGAGCTGCAGGATTTGCTTGTATATTTTTGAGATTAATCCTTTGTCTGTTTCTTCATTTGCTATTATTTTCTCCCAATCTGAGGGCTGTCTTTTCACCTTACTTATAGTTTCCTTTGTAGTGCAAAAGCTTTTAAGTTTCATTAGGTCCCATTTGTTTAGTTTTGCTTTTATTTCCAATATTCTGGGAGGTGGGTCATAGAGGATCTTGCTTTGATTTATGTCGGAGAGTGTTTTGCCTATGTTCTCCTCTAGGAGTTTTATAGTTTCTGGTCTTACATTTAGATCTTTATTCCATTTTGAGTTTATTTTTGTGTATGGTGTTAGAAACTGTTCTATTTTCATTCTTTTACAAGTGGTTGACCAGTTTTCCCAGCACCACTTGTTAAAGAGGTTGTCTTTTTTCCATTGTATATCCTTGCCTCCTTTGTCAAAGATAAGGTGTCCATAGGTTCGTCTGAAAGAGACACGTGCACCCCAATGTTCATCGCAGCACTGTTTATAATAGCCAGGACATGGAAGCAACCTAGATGCCCGTCAGCAGATGAATGGATAAGAAAGCTGTGGTACATATACACCATGGAATATTACTCAGCCGTTAAAAAGAATTCATTTGAATGAGTCCTACTGAGATGGATGAAGCTGGAGCCCATTTTACAGAGTGAAGTAAGCCAGAAAGATAAAGAACATTACAGCATACTGACACATGTATATGGAATTTAGAAAGGTGACAACGATAACCCTATATGCAGAACAGAAAAAGAGACACAGAAATACAGAACAGACTTTTAAACTTTGTGGGAGAATGTGAGGGTGGGATATTTCAAAAGAACAGCATGTATGCTATCTATGGTGAAACAGATCACCAGCCCAGGTAGGATGCACGAGACAAGTGCTCCGGCTTGGTGCACTGGGAAGACCCAGAGGAATCGGGTGGAGAGGGAGGTGGGACGGGGAATCGGGACTGGGAATGCATGTAAATCCATGGCTGATTCATATCAAAGTATGACAAAACCAACTGGAAAAAAAATAAAAATAATAAAAAAAATTAAAAAAAATAACAATAAAAAAAAATAAGAGGAGCATGAAACGGTGTTCAAAAACATGAAGAGCCTGAAAAGGTGTGGAAATTATGAAGAGCTTCAAAAGGTGTCAAATATATGAGGAGCATAAAACGGTCTGAAAAAAAGGAGGAGCATGAAATGGTGTTGAAAAACATGAAGAGCCTGAAAAGGTGTGGAAATTCTGAAGAGCTTCAAAAGGTGTCAAATATATGAGGAGCATAAAACGGTCTGAAAAAAAGGAGGAGCATGAAGTGGTGTTGAAAACCATGAAGAGCCTGTAAGGTGTGAAAAAAATGAAGAACTTCAAAAGGTGTCAAAAATATAAGGAGCATGAAACGGCCTGAAAAATAGGAGGAGCATGAAGGGGTGTTCAAAAACGTGAAAAGCCTGAAAAGGTGTGAAAAACATGAAGAGTTTCAAAAGGTGTCAAAAATGAGATGAGCATGAAACGGTCTGAAAAATAGGAGGAGCATGAAGCGGTGTTCAAAAACATGAAGAGCCTGAAAAAGTGTGAAAAATATGAAGAGCTTATAAAATTGTCAAAAATATGAGGAGCATGAAGAGATGTTCAAAAACATGAAGAGGGTATTAAGGTGTGAAAAACATGAAGAGCTATAAAAGGTTTGAAAAATAGGAGGAGCATGAAGCGGTGTTCAAAAACATGAAGAGCCTGAAAAAGTGTGAAAAATATGAAGAGCTTATAAAATTGTCAAAATATGAGGAGCATGAAACGGTCTGAAAAATACGAGCAGCCTGAAACCGTCTGAAAAATAGGAGGAGCATAAAGCGGTGTTCAAAAACATGAAGGGCCTGAAAACGTGTGAAAAATATGAAGAGCTTCAAAAGGAGTCAAAAATATGCGGAGCCTGAAACGATCTGAAAATTAGGAGGAGCATGAAGCGGTGTTGAAAACCATGAAGAGCCGGAAAAGGTGTGAAAAATGTGAAGAGCTTCAAAAGGTGTCAAAAATATGAGGAGCATGAAACGCTCTGAAATATAGGAGGATCATGAAGCGGTGTTGAAAAACATGAAGAGCCTGAAAAGGTGTGATAAATGTGAAGAGCTTCAAAAGGTGTCAAAAATATGAGGAGCATGAAACGGTCTGAAAAATAGGAGGAGCATGAAACGGTGATCAAAAACATGAAGAGTCTGAAAACGTGTGAAAAATATGAAGAGCTTCAAACGGTGTGAAAAATATCAGGAGGATGAAACGGTCTGAAAAAGATGAGGAGCATGAAGTGGTCTTCAAAAACATGTACAGCCTGAAAAGGTGTGAAAAATATGAAGAGCTTCAAAAGGTGTGAAATACATGAGTATCATGAAACGGTATAAAAAATATGAGGAGCATGAAGCTGTGTTCAAAAACATGAGAGCCTGAAAAGGTGTGCAAAATATGAAGAGGTTTAAAAGGTGTGAAAAATACGAGGAGCATGAAACGGTCTGAAAAATAGGAGGAGCATGAAACGGTGTTCAAAACATGAAGAGCCTGAAATGGTGTGAAAAATATGAAGAGCCTCAAAACGTGTCAAAAATATGAGGAGGATGAAACGGTCTGAAAAATAGGAGGCGCATGAAGCGATGTTGAAAAACTTGAAGAGCCTGAAAACGTGTAAAATATGAAGAGCTTCAAAACGTGTGAAAAATATGAAGAGCTTCAAAAGGTGTCAAAAAAGAGATGAGCATGAAAAGGTCTGAAAAATAGGAGGAGCATGAAACGGTGTTGAAAAACTTGAAGACCCTGAAAAGCTGTGAAAAATATGAAGAGCTTCAAAAGGGGTGAAAAATATGAAGAGCTTCCAAAGGTGTCAAAAATATGAGGAGCATGAAAAGGTCAGAAAAAGAGGAGGAGCATGAGCGGAGTTGAAAAACATGAAGAGACTGAAAAGGTGTGAAAAATACGAAGAGCTTCAAAAGGTGTCAAAATTATGACGAGCATGAAAGAGTCTGAAAAATAGGAGCAGCATGAAACGGTGTTCAAAAACATGAAGAGCCTGAAAAGGTGTGAAAAATATGAAGAGCTTCAAAAGGTGTGAAAATAGGAGGAGCATGAAGGGGTGTTCAAAAACATGATAAGCCTGAAAAGGTGTAAAAAACATGAAGAGTTTCAAAAGGTGTCAAAAATGAGATGAGCATGAAACGGTCTGAAAAATAGGAGGATCATGAAGCGGTGTTCAAAAAGATGAAGAGCCTGAAAAGGTGTGAAAAACATGAAGAGTTTCAAAAGGTGTCAAAAATATGAGGAGCATGAAACGGTCTGACAAAGAGGAGGAGCATAAAGTGGTGTTTAAAAACATGAAGGGCCTGAAAAGGTGTGAACAGTATGAAGAGCTTCAAAAGCTGTCAAAAATGATATGAGCATGAAACGGTCTGAAAAATAGGAGGAGCATGAAGCGGTGTTCAAAAACATGAAGAGCCTGAAAAGGTGTGAAAAATATGAAGAGCTTCAAAAGGTGTGAAAAATGAAAGGATCATGAAACGGTCTGAAAAATAGGAGGAGCATGAAGCGGTGTTCAAAAACATGAAGAGCTGAAAAGGTGTGAAAAATATGAAGAGCTTCAAAAGGTGTGAAAAATGAGAGGATCATGAAACGGTCTGAAAAATAGGAGGAGCATGAAGCGGTGTTCAAAAACATGAAGAGCCTGAAAAGGTATGAAAAATATGAAGAGCTTCAAAAAGTGTCAAAAATATGAGGAGCATGAAACGGTCTCAAAAATAGGAGGAGCATGAAGGGGTGTTGAAAAACATGAAGAGCCTGAAAAGGTGTGAAAAATATGAAGAGCTTCCAAAATTGTCAAAAATATGAGGAGCATGAAACGGTTTGAAAAATAGGAGGAGCCTGAAACAGTCGGAAAAAAAGGAGGACATTGAAACGGTGTTGAAAAACATGAAGAGCCCGAAAACGTGTGAAAAATAGGAGGAGCTTCAAAAAGTGTCAAAAATATGAGGAGCATGAAACGGTCTGAAAAATAGGAGGAGCAAGAAGCGGCGTGCAAAAACAAGAAGAGCCTGAAAAGGTGTGAAAAATATGAAGAGCTTCAAAAGGTGTGAAAAATGAAAGGAGCATGAAACGGTATGAAAAATAGAAGGAGCATGAAGTGGTGTTGAAAAAAAAGAAGAGCCTGAAAATGTGTGAAAAATATGAAGAGCTTCAAAAGGTGTGAAATACATGAGGAACATTAAACGTTCTGAAAAATAGGAGGAGCATGAAGCGGTGTTGAAAAACATGAAGAGCCTGAAAAGGTGTGAAAAATATGAAGAGCTTCAAAAAGTGTGAAAAATAGGAGGAGCATGAAGCCGTGTTCAAAACCATGAAGAGCCAGAAAAGGTTTGAAAAATATGAAGAGCTTCAAACGGTCTGAAATACATGAGGAGCATGAAACGGTCTGAAAAATAGGAGGAGAATCAAACGGTGTTCAAAAATAAGAAGAGCCTGAAAAGCTGTGAAAAATATGAAGACTTTCAAAAGGTGTCAAAATTATGAGGAGCATGAATCGGTCTGAAAAATAGGAGTAGCATGAAGCGGTGTTCAAAAACAAGAAGATCCTGAAAAGGTGTGAAAAATACAGAGCTTCAAAAGGTGTCAAAGATATGAGGAGCATGAAAAGGTCTGAAAAATAGGAGGAGCATGAAATGGTGTTCCAAAACATCAATAGCCTGAAAGCTGTGAAAAATATGAAGAGCATCAAAAGGTGTGAAAAATATCAGGAGCATGAAACGGTCTGAAAAATAGGAGGAGCGTGAAGCGGTGTTCAAAAACATGAAGAGCCTGAGAACGTGTGAAAAATATGAAGAGCTTCAAAAGGTGTGAAATACATGAGAGAAATGAAACTATCTGAAAAATAGGAGGAGCATGAAGCGGTGTTCAAAAACATGAAGAGCCTGAAAAGGTGTGAAATATATGAAGAGCTTCAAAAGGTGTGAAAAATGAAAGGAGCATGAAACGATCTGAAAAATAGGAGTTGCATGAAGTGGTGTTGAAAAACATGAAGAGCCTGAAAAGGTGTGAAAAATATGAAGAGCTTCAAAAGGTGTCAAAAATGACATGAGCTTGAAACGGTCTGAAAAATTGGAGGAGCATGAAGCGATGTTGAAAAACATGAGGTCCTGAAAAAGTGTGAAAAATATGAAGAGCTTCAAAAGGTGTTAAATATATGAGGAGCAAGAAACGGTCTCAAAAATAGGAGGAGCATGAAGCAGTGTTCAAAACCATGAAGAGCCTGAAAAGGTGTGAAAAAAATGAAGAGGTTCAAAAATGTGAAAAATATGAAGAGCTTCAAAGGTGTCAAATATATGAAGAGCCTCAAACGGTGTCCAAATTATGAGGAGCATGAAACGGTCTGAAAAATAGGAGGAGCAAGAAGCGGCGTGCAAAAACATGAAGAGCCTGAAAAGGTGTGAAAAATATGAAGAGCTTCAAAAGGTGTGAAAAATGAAAGGAGCATGAAACGGTATGAAAAATAGAAGGAGCATGAAGTGGTGTTGAAAAAAAAGAAGAGCCTGAAAATGTGTGAAAAATATGAAGAGCTTCAAAATGTGTGAAAAATATGAGGAGCTTCAAAATGTGTCAAAAATATGAGGAGCATGAAACGGTCTGAAAAATAGGAAGAGCATGAAGCGGGGTTAAAAAACATGAAGAGCCTGAGAACGTGTGAAAAATATGAAGAGCTTCAAAATGTGTGAAAAATATGAGGAGCTTCAAAATGTGTTAAAAACATGAGGAGCATGAAACTGTCTGAAAAATAGGAGGAGCATGATGCAGTGTTGAAAAATATGAAGAGCCCGAAAACGTGTGAAAAATATGAAGATCTTCAAAAGGTATGAAAAATATGAAGAGCTTCAAAAGTTGTCAAAAAAGAGATGAGCATGAAACGGTCTGAAAAATAGGAGGAGCATGAAATTGTGTTCAAAAAAATGAAGAGCCTGAAAAGGTGTCTAGTATATGAAGATTTCAGAAGGTGTCAAAATATGAGGAGCATGAAAAGGTCTGAAAAATAGGAGGATCATGAAGTGATGTTGAAAAACATGAAGAGCCTGAAAACGTGTGAAAAATAGGAGGAGCTTCAAAGGTGTCAAAAATATGAGGAGCATGAAACGGTCTGAAAAATAGGAGGAGCATGAAGTGGTGTTGAAAATCATGAAGTGCCTGAAAATGTGTAAAAAATATGAAGAGCTTGAAAAGGTGTCAAAAATATGAGGAGCATGAAACGGTCTAAAAAATAAATGGAGCATGAAACGGTGTAAAAAAACATCAAGAGCCTGAAAACGTGTGTAAAATATGAAGAGCTTCAAAAGGTGTGTAAAATATGAAGAGCTTCAATAGGTTGAAAAATATGAAGAGCTTCAAAAGATGTGAAAAACATGAAGAGCTTCAAAAGGTGTCAAAAATGAGAGGAGCATGAAAAGGTGTTAAAAAACATGAAGAGCCTGAAAAGGGGTGAAAAATATGAAGAGCTTCAAAAGGTGTCAAAAGTACGAGGAGCATGAAATGGTCAGAAAAATAAGAGGAGCATGAAGCGGTGTTGAAAAACATGAAGAGCCTGAAACTGTGTGAAATATATGAAGAGCTTCAAAAGGTATCAAAAATATGAGGAGCATGAAAAGTTCTAAAATATAGGAGGAGCATGAAGCGGTGTTGAAAAACATGAAGAGCCTGAAACTGTGTGAAATATATGAAGAGCTTCAAAAGGTATCAAAAATATGAGGAGCATGAAAAGTTCTAAAATATAGGAGGAGCATGAAGCGGTGTTGAAAAACATGAAGAGCCTGAAACTGTGTGAAATATATGAAGAGCTTCAAAAGGTATCAAAAATATGAGGAGCATGAAAAGTTCTAAAATATAGGAGGAGCATGAAGAGGTGTTGAAAAACATGAAGAGCCTGAAACTGTGTGAAATATATGAAGAGCTTCAAAAGGTATCAAAAATATGAAGAGCATGAAAAGTTCTAAAATATAGGAGGAGCATGAAGCGGTGTTGAAAAACATGAAGAGCCTGAAAAGGTGTGAAATATATGAAGAGCTTCAAAAGGTGTGAAAAATATGAGGAGCATTAAACGGTCTGAAAAATACGAGGAGAATGAAGCGGTGTTGAAAAACATGAAGAGCCTGAAAAGGTGTGAAAAATATGAAGAGCTTCAAAAGTTGTCACAAATAGGAGGAGCATGAAACGGTGTTCAAAAACATGAAGAGCCTGAAAAGGTGTGAAAAATATGAAGAGCTTCAAACGGTGTGAAAAATAAGAAGAGTTTCAAAAGGTGAGAAAAATATGAAGAGCTTCAAAAGGTGTCAAAAATTAGAGGAGCAAGAAACGGTCTGAAAAATAGGAGGATCATGAAGTGGTGTTGAAAAACATGAAGAGCCTGAAAAAGTGTGAAATATATGAAAATCTCCAAAAGGTGTCAAAAATATGAGGAGCATGAAACGGTCTGAAAAATAGGAGGAGCATGAAACGATGTTGAAAAAAATGAAGAGCCTGAAAAGGTGTGAAAAATATGAAGAGCTTCAAAAGGTGTCAAATATATGAGGATCATGAAACGGTCTGAAATATAGGAGGTGTATGAAACGGTGTTGAAAAACATAAAGAGCATGAAAAGGTGTGAAAAATATGAAGAGCTTCAAAAGGTTTCAAAATTATTAGTCGCATGAAACGGGTAAAAAAAATAGGAGGAGCATGAGACGGTGTTGAAAAACATGAAGATCCTGAAAAGGTGTGAAATATATGAAGAGCTTCAAAAGTTTTCAAAAAAAGGAGGAGCATGAGACGCTGTTGAAAAACATGAAGAGCATGAAAAGGTGTGAAAAATATGAAGAGGTTCAAAAGTTATCAAAAATATGAGGAGCAGGAAAGGGACTGAAAATAGGAGGAGCATGAAACTTTGTATGTATACATGAAGAGCATGAAAAAGTGTGAAAAATTTGAAGAGCTGCAAAAGGTGTCAAAAATATGAGGAGCATGTAACGGTGTTGAAAAACATGAAGAGGATTAAAAGTGTGAAAAATATGAAGAATTTCAAAAGGTGTCAAAAATATGAGGAGCATGGAACGGTCTCAAAAATAGTAGGAGCATGAGATGGTGTTGAAAAACACGAAGAACCTGAAAAGGCTGGAAATATATGAAGAGCTTTCAAGGTGTCAAAAATATGAGGAGCATGAAACGGTCTGAAAAATAGGAGGAGCATGAAACGGTGTTGAAAAACATGAGGAGCATGATAAGTGTTAAAAATATAAAGAGCTTCAAAAGGTGCCAAAATTTGAGGAGCATGAAACGTTCTGAAAAATAGGAGGAGCATGAAACGGTCTGAAAAATAGGAGGAGCATGAAACCATGTTGAAAAACATGAAGAGCCTAAAAATGTGTGAGAAATATGAATAGCTTCAAAAAGTTTCAAAAATATTAGGAGCATGAAATGGTCTGAAATATAGGAGGAGCATGAAGCGGTATTCAAATACATGAAGAGCATGAAAAGGTGTGCAAAATATTAAGAGCTTCAAAAGGAGTCAAATATACGCGGAACATGAAACGGTGTTAAAAAACATAAAAACAATTAAAACTGTGAAAAATATAAAGAGCTTCAAAAGCTGTCAAAATTATGAGGAGCAAGAAACGGTCTGAAAAATAGAAAGAGCATGAAACGGTGTTGAAAAACATGAAGAGAATGAAAAGGTGTGAAAAATATGAGGAGCTTCAAAAGGTGTCAAAAATATGAGGATCATGAAACGGTCTGAAAAACACGAGGAGCATGAAAACGTGTTGAAAAATATGAACAGCATGAAAAGGTGTGAAAAATATGAAAAGCTTCAAAAGGTGTCAAAAAAAAAGAGGAGCATGAAACTGTCTGAAAAATAGGAACAGCAGGAAACGGTGGTGAAAAACATGAAGAGCATGAAAAGGTGTGAAAAATATGAAGAGCTTCAAAAGGTGTCAAAAATATGAGGAGCATGCAACTGTCTGAAAAATAGGAGGAGCATTAAACAGTGTTTAAACATGAAGAGCCTGAAAAGGTGTGAAATATATCAAGAGTTCAAAAGGTGTCAAAAATATGAGGAGCATGAAACGGTGTTCAAAATCATGAAAAGCCTGAAAAGGTGAAAAATATGAAGAGCTTCAAAAGGTGTCAAATATATGAGGAGCATGAAACGGTGTTGAAAAACATGAGGAGCATTAAAAGTGTGAAAAATATAAACAGCTTCAAAAGCTGTCAAAAATATGAGGAGCAAGAAACGGTCCTGCAAAGGGGAGGAGCATGAAACGGTGTTGAAAAACATGAAGAGAATGAAAAGGTGTGAAAAATATGAAGAGCTTCAAAAGGTGTCAAAATTATGAGGAGCATGAAATGGTCTGAAAAATAGGAGAAGCATCAAGCGGTGTTGAAAAAAATGAAGAGCCTGAAAAGATGTTAAAAAATATGAAGAGGCTGAAAAGTTTTGAAAAATATGAAGAGCTTAAAAAAGTGTAAAAAATATAAAGAGCTTCAAAATGTGTGAAAAATATGAAGAGCTTCAAAAGGTGTCAAAAATGAGAGGAGCATGAAACGGTCTGAAAATAGGAGGAGCATGAAGCGGTGTTGAAAAACATGAAGAGCCTGAAAAGGTGTGAAAAATATGAAGAGCTTCTAAAGGTTTCAAAAAGATGAGGAGCATGAAAAGGTGTTCAAAAACATGACGAGTCTGAAAAGGTGTGAAAAATATGAAGAGCTTCAAAATGTGTCAAAATATGAGGAGCATGAAACAGTCAGACAAATAGGAGGAGCATGAAATGGTGTTGAAAACATGAAGAGCCTGAAAAGGTGTGAAAAATATGAAGAGCTTCAAAAGTTGTCACAAATAGGAGGAGCATGAAACGGTGTTCAAAAACATGAAGAGCCTGAAAAGGTGTGAAAAATATGAAGAGCTTCAAAAGGTGTGAAAAATATGAAGAGTTTCAAAAGGTGAGAAAAATATGAAGAGCTTCAAAAGGTGTCAAAAATTAGAGGAGCAAGAAACGGTCTGAAAAATAGGAGGATCATGAAGTGGTGTTGAAAAACATGAAGAGCCTGAAAAAGTGTGAAATATATGAAAATCTCCAAAAGGTGTCAAAAATATGAGGAGCATGAAACGGTCTGAAAAATAGGAGGAGCATGAAACGGTGTTGAAAAACATAAA
This sequence comes from Dama dama, assembly GCF_033118175.1. Taxonomy (NCBI): domain Eukaryota; kingdom Metazoa; phylum Chordata; class Mammalia; order Artiodactyla; family Cervidae; genus Dama; species Dama dama. The sequence goes on from NW_026870899.1 coordinate 8,104,902, forward strand.
GAGCATCAAAAGGTGTGAAAAATATGAAGAGCTTCAAAAGGTTTCAAAATTATTAGTCGCATGAAACGGGTAAAAAAAATAGGAGGAGCATGAGACGGTTTTGAAAAACATGAAGATCCTGAAAAGGTGTGAAAAATATGAAGAGGTTCAAAAGTTATCAAAAATATGAGGAGCATGAAAGGGACTGAAAATAGGAGGAGCATGAAACATTGTATGTATACATGAAGAGCATGAAAAGGTGTGAAAAATTTGAAGAGCTGCAAAAGGTGTCAAAAATATGAGGAGCATGTAACGGTGTTGAAAAACATGAAGAGGATTAAAAGTGTGAAAAATATGAAGAGTTTCAAAAGGTGTCAAAAATATGAGGAGCATGGAACGGTCTCAAAAATAGTAGGAGCATGAGATGGTGTTGAAAAACATGAAGAACCTGAAAAGGCTGGAAATATATGAAGAGCTTTCAAGGTGTCAAAAATATGAGGAGCATGAAACGGTATTCAAAAACATGAAGAGCATGAAAAGGTGTGAAAAATATGAAGAGCTTCAAAAAGTGTCAAAAATATGAGAAGCATGAAAAAGTCTGAAAAATAGGAGGAACCTGAAACGGTGTTGAAAAACATGAACAGACTGAAGAGGTGTGAAAAATATGAAGAGCTTCAAAAGGTGTCAACAAAATGAGGAGCATGACAGTCTGAAAAATAGGAGGAGCATGAAGCGGTGTTGAAAAACATGAAGAGCCTGAAAAGGTGTGAAAATTATGAAGAGCTTCAAAAGGTGTCAAAAATTTGAAGAGAATGAAACAGTCTGATAAATAGGAGCAGCATGAAGTGGTGTTGATAAACATGAAGAGCCTGAAAAGGTGTTAAAAATATTAGGAGCATGAAACGGTCTTAAAAATAGGTGGAGCATGAAGCGGTTGTGAAAAACATGAAGAGCCTGAAAAGATGTGAAAAATATGAAGAGCTACAAAAGGTGTCAAAAAGATGAGGAGCATGAAACGGTCTGAAAAATAGGAGGAGCATCAAATGGTGTTGAAGAACATGAAGATCCTGAAAAGTTGTGAAAAATATGAAGAGCGTCAAAAGGTGTCAAAATTATGAGGGGCATGAAACGGTCTGACAAATAGGAGGAGCAAGAAGCGGTGTTGAAAAACCTGAAGAGCCTGAAACGGTGTGAAATATAGGAAGAGCTTCAAAACGTGTAAAAAATATGAGGAGCATGAAACGGTATTCAAAAACATGAAGAGCATGAAAAGGTGTGAAAAATATGAAGAGCTTCAAAAGGTGTCAAAAATATGAGGAGCATGCAACTGTCTGAAAAATAGGAGGAGCATTAAACAGTGTTTAAACATGAAGAGCCTGAAAAGGTGTGAAATATATCAAGAGTTCAAAAGGTGTCAAAAATATGAGGAGCATGAAACGGTGTTCAAAATCATGAAAAGCCTGAAAAGGTGAAAAATATGAAGAGCTTCAAAAGGTGTCAAATATATGAGGAGCATGAAACGGTGTTGAAAAACATGAGGAGCATTAAAAGTGTGAAAAATATAAACAGCTTCAAAAGCTGTCAAAAATATGAGGAGCAAGAAACGGTCCTGCAAGGGGAGGAGCATGAAACGGTGTTGAAAAACATGAAGAGAATGAAAAGGTGTGAAAAATATGAAGAGCTTCAAAAGGTGTCAAAAATATGAGGAGCATGAAACAGTCTGAAAAATAGGAGGAGCATGAAGCGGTGTTGAACAACATGAAGAGCCTGAAAATGTGTGAAAAATATCAAAAGCTTCAAAAGGTGTCAAAATTATGAGGAGCATGAAGTGGTCTGAAAAATAGGAGGAGCATCAAGCGGTGTTGAAAAAAATGAAGAGCCTGAAAAGATGTTCAAAAATATGAGGAGGCTGAAAAGTTTTGAAAAATATGAAAAGCTTAAAAAAGTGTAAAAAATATAAAGAGCTTCAAAATGTGTGAAAAATATGAAGAGCTTCAAAAGGTGTCAAAAATGAGAGGAGCATGAAACGGTCTGAAAATAGGAGGATCATGAAGCGGTGTTGAAAACATGAAGAGCCTGAAAAGGTGTGAAAAATATGAAGAGCTTCTAAAGGTTTCAAAAAGATGAGGAGCATGAAAAGGTGTTCAAAAACATGACGAGCCTGAAAAGGTGTGAAAAATATGAAGAGCTTCAAAATGTGTCCAAAATATGAGGAGCATGAAACAGTCAGACAAATAGGAGGAGCTTTAAGCGTTGTTGAAAAAACATGAAGAGCCTAAAAAGGTGTGAAAAATGTGAAGAGCTTTAAAAGGTGTGAAAAATATGAGGAGCATGAAATGGTCTGAAAAATAGGAGGAGCATGAAGCGCTGTTAAAAAACATGAAGAGCCAGAAAAGGTGTGAAAAAAATAAAGAGCTTCAAAAGGCGTCAAAAATATGAGGAGCATGAAACGGTGTTCAGAAACATGAAGAGCCTGAAAAGGTGTGAAAAATATGAAGAGCTTCAAAAGGTGACAAAATTGAGAGGAGCATGAAACGGTCTGAAAAATAGGAGGAGCATGAAGCAGTATTGAAAAGCATGCAGAGCCTTAAAAGGTGTGAAAAATATGAAGAGCTTCAAAAGGTGTCAAAAATATGAGAAGCATGAAACTATCTCCAAAAATTAAGGAGCAAGAAGTGGTGTTCAAAAACATGAAGATCCTGAAAAGGTGTGAAAAATATCAAGAGCTTCAAAAGTTGTCACAAATAGGAGGAGCATGAAACGGTGTTCAGAAACATGAAGAGCCTGAAAAGGTGTGAAAAATATGAAGAGCTTCAAAAGGTGTCAAAAATTAGAGGAGCAAGAAACGGTCTGAAAAATAGGAGGATCATGAAGTGGTGTTGAAAAACATGAAGAGCCTGAAAAAGTGTGAAATATATGAAAATCTCCAAAAGGTGTCAAAAATATGAGGAGCATGAAACGGTCTGAAAAATAGGAGGAGCATGAATCGATGTTGAAAAAAATGAAGAGCCTGAAAAGGTGTGAAAAATATGAAGAGCTTCAAAAGGTGTCAAAAATATCAGTAGCATGAATGGGTCTGAAAGATAGGAGGAGCATGAAATGGTATTGAAAAACATGAACAGCCTGAAAAGGTGTGAAAAATATGAAGAGCTTCAAAAGGTGTCAAAAATATGAGGATCATGAAACGGTCTGAAATATAGGAGGAGTATGAAACGGTGTTGAAAAACATAAAGAGCATGAAAAGGTGTGAAAAATATGAAGAGCTTCAAAAGGTTTCAAAATTATTAGTTGCATGAAACGGGTAAAAAAAATAGGAGGAGCATGAGACAGTGTTGAAAAACATGAAGATCCTGAAAAGGTGTGAAATATATGAAGAGCTTCAAAAGGTTTCAACAAAAGGAGGAGCATGAGACGGTGTTGAAAAACATGAAGAGCATGAAAAGGTGTGAAATATATCAAGAGTTCAAAAGGTGTCAAAAATATGAGGAGCATGAAACGGTGTTCAAAAACATGAAAAGCCTGAAAAGGTGAAAAATATGAAGATCTTCAAAAGGTGTCAAATATATGAGGAGCATGGAACGGTCTGAAAAATAGGAGGAGCATGAAACGGTCTAAAAAATAGGAGGAACATGAGACGGCGTTGAAAATCAGGAAGAGCATGAAAGGGTGTGAAAAACATGAAGAGCTGCAAAAGGTGTCAAAAATATGAGGAGCATGAAACGGTCAAAAAATAGGAGGAAAGTGAGACGGCATTGAAAATCAGGTAGAGCATGAAAAGGTGTGAAAAATATGAGGTGTTTGAAAAGGTGTCAAAAATATGAGGAGCATGAAACGGTGTTGAAAAAAATGAAGATCATGAAAAGGTGTGTAAAATATGAAGAGCTTCAGAAGGTGTCACATATATGAAGAACATGAAACGGTCTGAAAAATAAGAGGAGCATGAAACAGTCTGAAAAAAAGTAAGAGTATGAAACTGTGTTGAAAAACATGAAGAGCTTCAAAAGGTGTGAAATACATGAGGAGCATGAAACGGTCTGAAAAGTAGGAGGAGCATGAAGCGTTGTTCAAAAACATGAAGAGCCTAAAAAGGTGTGAAAAATATGAAGAGCTTCAAAAGTTGTCAAAAATATTAGGAGCATGAAACGGTCTGAAAAATAGGAGGAGCATGAAGCGGTGTTGAAAAACATGAAGAGCCTGAAAAGGTGTGAAAAATATGAAGAGCTTCAAATCGTCTCAAAAATATCAGTAGCATGAAACGTTCTGAAAAATAGGAGCAGCAGGAAACGGTGTTGAAAAACATGGAAAGCGTGAAAATGTGTGAAAAATATGAAGAGCTTCAAAATGTGTAAAAAACAGGAGGAGCATGAAACGGTGTTCAAAAACATGAAGAGCCTGAAAAGGTGTGAAAAATATGAAGAGCTTCAAAAGGTGTCAAAAATATGAAGAGCTTCAAAAGGTGTCAAATATATGAGGAGATTGAAACGGTCTGAAAAATAAGAGTAACATGAAACGGTCTGATAAATAGGAGGAGCATGAAGCGGTGTTCAAAAACATGAAGAGCCTGAAAAGGTGTGAAAAATATGAAGATCTTCAAAAGTTGTCAAAAATGAGATGAGCAAGAAACGGTCTGAAAAATAGGAGGAGCACGAAGTGGTGTTGAAAAACATGAAGAGCCTGAAAAGGTGTGAAATATATGAAGAGCTTCAAAAAGTGTCAAAAATATGAGGAGCATGAAATGGTTGTAAAATACGAGGAACATGAAGCGGTGTTGAAAAACATGAAGAGCCTGAAAAGGTGTGAAAAATATGAACAGCTTAAAAAGGTGTCAAAAATATTAGGAGCAGGAAACGGTGTGAAAAATAAATGCAGCATAAAACGGTGATCAAAAACATGAAGAGCGTGAAAAGCTGTGAAAAATATGAAGAGTTTAAAAAGGTGTGAAATACATGAGGAGCATGAAACGGCCTGAAAAAGAGGAAGAGCATGAAGCTGGGCTCAAAAACATGAAGAGCCTGAAAAGGTGTGAAAAATATGAAGAGCTTCAAAAGGTGTCAAAATTATGAGGAGCAGGAAACGGTCTGAAAAATAGGAGGAGCATGTAACGGTGTTGAAAAACATGAAGAGTCTGAAAACGTGTCAAAAATATGAAGAGCTTCAAAAGGTGTGAAATACATGAGGAGCATGAAACGGTCTGAAAAATAGGAGGAGCATGAAACGGTCTGAAAAATAGGAGGAGCATGAAACAGTGTTGAAAAACATGAAGATCCTGAAAAGCTGTGAAAAATATGAAGAGCTTCAAAAGGTGTCAAATATATGAGGAGCTTGAAACGGTCTGAAAAATAAGAGTAACATGAAACGGTCTGATAAATAGGAGGATCATGAAGCGGTGTTGAAAATCGTGAAGAGCCTGAAAAGGTGTGAAAAATGTGAAGAGCTTCAACAGGTGTCAAAAACATGAGAAGAATGAAACGGTCTGAAAAATAGGAGGAGTATGAAGCTGTGTTCAAAAACATGAAGAGCCAGAAAAGGTGTGAAAAATATGAAGAGCTTCAAAAGGTGTAAAAAATGAGATGAGCATGAAACGGTCTGAAAAATAGGAGGAGCATGACGCGGTGTTCAAAAACATGAAGAGCCTGAAAAGGTGTGAAATATATGAAGAGCTTGAAAAGGTGTAAAAATATGAGGAGCATGAAACCGTCTGCAAAATAGGAGGAGCATGAAATGGTGTTCAAAAACATGAAGAGCATGAAAATATGTGAAAATTATGAAGAGCTTCAAAAGGTGTGAAATACATGAGGAGGATTAAACGGTCTGAAAAATAGGAGGAGCATGAAGTGGTGTTCAAAAACATGAAGACCATGAAAAGGTGTGAAAAATATGAAGAGCCTCAAAAGTGTGAAAAATATGATGAACATGATATGGTTTGAAAAATAGGATTAGCCTGAAGCGGTGTTCAAATACATGAAGAGCCTGAAAAGTTGTGGAAAATATGCAAAACTTCAAAAGGTGTCAAAAAAGAGATGAGCATGAAACGGTCTGAAAAATAGGAGCAGCATGAATCGTTGCTGAAAAACATGAAGAGCCTGAAAAGGTGTGAGAAATATGAAGAGCTTCAAAAGGTGTCAAAAATATGAGGAGTATGAAACGATCTGCAAAAAATAAGGAGCAAGAAGTGGTGTTCAAAAACATGAAGAGCCTGAAAAGATGTCAAAAATATGAAGAGCTTCAAAAGGTGTCAAAAATATGAGGAGCATGAAACGGTTTGACAAATTGGAAGAGCATGAAACGGTGTTCAAAAACATGAAGAGACTGAAAAGTGGTGAAAAATATGAAGAGCTACAAAACGTGTCAAATATATGAGGAGCATGAAACGGTCTGAAAAATAGGAGGAGCATGAAGCGGTGTTGAAAAACGTGAAGAGCCTGAAAACGTGTGAAAAATATTAAGAGCTTCAAAAGGTATGAAAAATATGAAGACCTTCAAAGTGTCAAAAATCGATGAGCAGGAAATGGTCTAAAAAATAGGAGAGCATGAAATGGTGTTAAAAACATGAAGAGCCTGAAAAGGTGTGAAATATATGAAGAGCTTCAAAAGGTATCAAAAATGTGAGGAGAATGAAACGGTCGGAAAAATAGGACGGGCATGAAGCGGTGTTCAAAAACATGAAGATCTTGAAAAGGTGTGAAAAATACGAAGAGCTTCAAAATGTGTGAAATACATGAGGAGCATGAAACCATCTGAAAAATAGGAGGAGCATGAAGCGATGTTCAAAACATGAAGAGCCTGAAAAGGTGTGAAAAAGATGAAGAGCTTCAAAAGCTGTCAAAAATATGAGGAGCACGAAATGGTCTGAAAAATTGGAGGAGAATGAAACGGTGTTCAAAAATATGAAGAGCCTGGAATGGTGTGAAAAATATGAAGAGCCCCAATACGTGTCAAAAATATGAGGAGCATGAAACGGTCTGAAAAATAGGCACAGCATGAAATGCTGTTCAAAAACATGAAGACCCTGAAAAGGTGTGAAAAATATGAAGAGCTTCAAAAGCTGTCAAGAATATGAGGAGCATGAAATGGTATGAAAAATAGGAGGAGCATGAAATGGTGTTGAAAAAATTGAAGAGCATGAAAAGGTGTGAGAAATATGAAGAGCTACAAAATGTTTCAAAAATATGAGGAGCATGAAACGCTCTGCAAAAACGGAAGAGCATGAAGTGGTGTTGAAAAACATGAAGAACCTGAAAAGGTGTGAAAAATATGAAGAGCTTCAAAAGGTGTCAAAAATATGACGAGCATGAAACGGTCTGAAAAATAGGAGGAGCATGAAGCGGTGTTCAAAAACATGAAGAGCCTGAAAAGGTGTGAAAAATATGAAGAGCTTCAAAACGTGTCAAAAATATGAGGAACATGAAATGGTCTGAAAAATAAGAGGAGCATAAAACGGTCTGAATAATAGGAGGAGCGAGAAACGGTGTGGAAAAACATGAAGAGCCTGAAAAGGTGTGAAAAATATGTAGAGCCTCAAAAGATGTGAAATACATGAAGAGCATGAAACTGTCTGATAATAAGGAGGAGCATGAAGCGGTGTTCAAAAAAATGAAGAGAAAGAAAAGGTGTCAAAAATATGAAGAGCTTCAAAAGGTGTCAAAAATATGAAGAGCATGAAACAGTCTGAAAATTAGGAGGAGCATGAAGCGGTTTTGAAAGACATGAAGAGCTTGAAAAGGTGTTAAAAATATGAAGATCTTCAAAAGGTGTCAAAAATATGAGAAGCATGAAACAGACTGAAAATTAGGAGGAGCATGAAGCAGTGTTGAAAAACATGAAGAGCTTCAAAAAGTGTGAAAAATATGAAGAGCTTCAAAAGGTGTCAAAAAGTGATGACCATGAAATGGTCTGAAAAATAGGAGGAGCATGAAATGGTGTTGAAAAACATGAAGAGCCGGAAAAGGTGGGAAAATGTGAATAGCTTCAAAAGGTGTCAAAAATATGAGGAGTTTGAAACGGTCTGAAAAATAGGAGGAGCATGAAGCGTTGTTCAAAACCAAGAAGAGCTTGAAAAGGTGTGAAAATTATGAAGAGCTTCAAAAGTTGTCAAAAATATGTGGAGCATGATACGGTCTGAAAAATAAGGGGGAGCATGAAGTGGTGTTCAAAAACAGGAAGAGCCTGAAAAGGGGTGAAAAATATGAAGAGCTTCAAAATGTGTAAAAATTATAAGGAGCATGAAACGGTCTGAAAAATAGGAGAAGCATGAAGCGGTTTTGAAAAACATGAAAAGCCTGAAAATGTGTGAAAAATATGAAGAATTTCAAAAGGTGTGAAAAATATGAGGACCATGAAACGGTATGAAAAATAGGAGGAGCATCAAGTGGTGTTGAAAACCATAAAGAGCTTGAAAACGTGGGAAAATATGAAGAGCTTCAAAATGTCTCAAAAATATGAGGAATATGAAACGGTCTGAAAAATAGGAGGATCATAAAGCGGTGTTGAAAAACATGAAGAGCCTGAAAATGGTGTGAAAAATATGAAGAGCTTCAAAAGGTGTCAAAAATGAGATGTGCATGAAACGGTCTGAAAAATAGGAGCAGCATGAAGTGGTTGTGAAAAACATGAAAAGCCTGAAAATGTGTGCAAAATATGAAGAGCTTCAAAACGTGTGAAATACATGAGGAGCATGAAATGGTCTGAGAAATAGGAGGAGCATGAAGCGGTGTTCAAAAACATGAAGAGCCTGAAAAGGTGTGAAATAAATGAAGAGCTTCAAAATGTGTGAAATACATGAGGAGCATGAAACTCTCTGAAAAATAGGAGGAGCATGAAATGCTGTTCAAAAACATGAAGAGACTGAAAAGATGTGAAAAATATGAAGAGCTTCAAAAGGTGTGAAAAAATGAATAGCATGATACTGTCTGAAAAATAGGAGAAGCATGCAGTGGTGTTCAAAAACATGAAGAGCCTGAAAAGTTGTGAAAAATACGCATAGCTTCAAAAGGTGTCAAAAATTAGATGAGCATGAAACGATCTGAAAAATTGGAGGAGCAAGAAGTAGTGTTGAAAAATATGAAGAGCCTGAAAAGGTGTGAAAAATATGAAGAGCTTCAAAAGGTGTGAAATACATGAGGAGCATGAAACTCTCTGAAAAATAGGAGGAGCATGAAGTGGTGTTGAAAAACATGAAGAGCCTGAAATGTTGTGAAATATATGAAGACCTTCATAACGTGTGAAAAATATGAGGAGCTTCAAAAAGTGTCAAAATTATGAGGACATGAAACGGTCTGAAAAATAGGAGGAGCATGAAAATGTCTGAAAAATAGGAGGAGCATGAAGTGGTGTTGAAAAACATGAAGAGCCTGAAAAGTGTGAAAAATATGAAGAGCTTCAAAAGGTGTGAAAAATATGAGGAGCTTCAAAAGGTTTCAAAAATATGAGGAGCATGAAACGCTCAGAAAAGTAGGAGGATCATGAAGCGATGTTGAAAAACATGAAAAGCCTGAAAAGATGTGAAAAATATGAAGAGCTTCAAAAGGTGTCAAAAATATGAGGAGCATGAAACGGTCTGAAAAATAGGAGGAGCAAGAAATCGTGGTCAAAAACATGCGGAGCCTGAAAACGTGTGAAAAATATAAAGAGCTTCAAAATGTGTGAAATACATGAGGAGCATGAAACGGTCTGAAAAATAGGAGGAGCATGAAGCGGTGTTGAAAAACATGAAGAGCCTGAAAAGGTGTGAAAAATGTGAAGAGCTTCAAAAGTTGTAAAATACAAGAGGAGCATGAAACGATCTGAAAAAAAGGAGGAGCATAAAGCGGTGTTGAAAAACATGAAGAATCTGAAAAGTTGTGAAAAATATGAAGAACTTCAAAAGGTGCCAAAAAAATGAGGAGCATGAAACGGCTGAAATAAAGGAGGAGCATGAAACGGTCTGAAAAATAGGAGGAGCATGAAACGTTGTTCAAAAACATGAAGAGCCTGAAAAGCTGTGAAATATATGAAGAGTTTCAAAAGGTGTGAAATATATGAAGAGCTTCAAAAGGTGTGAAATACATGAGGAGCAGGAAACAGTCTGAAAAATAGGAGGAGCATGAAGTGATGTTCAAAAACATGAAGAGCCTGAAAAGGTGTGAAATATATGAAGAGATTCAAAAGGTGTCAAAAATATGAGGAGCATGAAAAGCTCTGAAAAATAGGAGGATAATGAAGCGGTGTTGAAAAACATGAAGAGCCTGAAAAGGTGTGAGTAATATGAAGAGCTTCAAAAGGTGTGATAAATACGAGGAGCATGAAGCGGTGTGTAAAATAGGAGGAGCATGAAGCGGTGTTCAAAAACATGAAGAGCCTGAAAAGGTGTGAAAAATGTGAAGAGCTTCAAAACCTGTCAAAATATGAGGAGCATGAAATGGTCTGAAAAGTAGGAGGAGCATGAAGCAGTGTTGAAAAACATGAAGAGCCTGAAAAGTTGTGAAAAATACAAAGAGATTCAAAAGATGTCAAAAATAGGAGGAGCCTGAAACGGTGTTGAGAAACATGAAGAGCATGAAAAGGTGTGAAAAATATGAAGAGCTTCAAAAGGTGTCAAAAATATGAGGAGTATGAAAAGGTCAGAAAAATAGGAGGAGCATGAAGCGGTGTTAAAAAACATGAACAGCCTCAAAAGGTGTGAAAAATATGAAGAGCATCAAAAGGTGTGAAAAATATGAGGTGCATAAAACGGTCTGAAAAATAGGAGAAGCATGAAGCGGTGTTGAAAAACATGAACAGCCTGAAAAGGTGTGCAAAATATGAAGAGCTTCAAAAGGTGTGAAAAATATGAGGTGCATAAAACGGTCTGAAAAATAGGAGGAGCATGATGCTTTGTTGAAAAACATGAAGAGCCTGAAAAGGTGGGAAATATATGAAGAGCTTCAAAAGGTGTCAAAAATATGAGGAGCATGAAACGGTCTGAAAAATAGGAGGAGCATGAAGTGGTGTTGAAAAATATGAAGAGCCAGAAAAGGTGTGAAATATATGAAGAGCTTCAAAAGTTGTCAAAAATATGAGGAGCATGAAACGGTCTGAAAAATAGGAGGAGCATGAAACAGTGTTCAAAAACATGAAGAGCCTGAAAAGGTGTGAAAAATATGAAGAGCTTCAAAAGGTGTGAAAAATATGAAGAGCCTCTAAAGGTGTCAAAAATGAAATAAGCATGAAACGGTCTGAAAAATAGGAGGACCATGAATAGGTGTTCAAAAACATGAAGAGCCTAAAAAGGTGTAAAATATATGAAGAGATTCAAAAGGTGTCAAAAATATGAGGAGCATGAAACGGTTTGGGAAATAGGACGAGCATGAAGTGGTGTTGAAATACATGAAGAGCCTGAAAAGATGTGAAATATATGAAGAGCTTCAAAATGTGTCAACAATATTAGGAGCATGAACCGGTCTGAGAAATAGGAGGATCATGAAGTGGTGCTGAAAAACATGAAGAACCTAAAAAAGTGTGAAATATATGAAGAGCTTCAAAAGGTGTGAAAAATATTAGGACCTTCAAAAGCTGTCAAAAATGAGATGAGCATGAAGCGATCTGAAAAATAGGAGGAGCATGAGGTACCTTTGAAAAACATGAAGAGCCTGAAAAACTGTGAAATATATGAAGAGCTTCAAAAGGTGTGAAAAATATGAATAGCTTCAAAAGGTGACAAAATATGAGGAGAATGAAACGGTCTGAAAAATAGGAGGAGCAAGAAGCGGGGTTTAAAAACATAAAGAGCCTGAAAAGGTGTGAAAAATATGAAGAGCTTGAAAATGTGTCAAAAATATGAGTAACCTGAAACGGTCTGAAAAATAAGAGGAGCTTGAAATGGTGTTCAAAAACATGAAGAGCCTGAAAAGGTGTGAAAAATATGAAGAGCTTCAAATGGTGTGAAATACAATAGGAGCATGAAACGGTCTGAAAAGTAGGAGGAGCATGAAGCAGTGTTGAAAAACATGAAGAGCCTGAAAAGGTGTGACAAATATGAAGAGCTTCAAAATGTGTGAAATACATTAGGAGCAAGAAACGGTCTGTAAAATAGGAGAATCATGAAACGGTGTTGAAATACATGAAGAGCCTGAAAAGGTGTGAAATATATGAAGAGCTTCAAAAGGTGTGAAAAATAGGAGGAGCATGAAGCGTTGTTGAAAAACATGAAGAGCCTGAAAACGTGTGAAATATATGAAGAGCTTCAAAAGGTGTGAAAAATAGGAGGAGCATGAAATGGTGCTCAAAAACATGAAGAGCCTGAAAAGGTGTGAAAAATATGAAGAACTGCAAAAGTTATGAAAAATATGAGGAACATGAAACGGTCTTAAAAATAGGAGGAGCATGAAGTGGTGTTGAAAAACATGAAGAGCCTGAAATGGTGTGAAATATATGAGGAGCTTCAAAAGGTGTCAAAAATAAGAAGAGCATGAAACCGTGTGAAAAATAGAAGAGCATGAAGTGGTGTTGAAAAACATGAAGAGCCTGAAAAGGTGTGATAAATATGAATAGCTACAAAAGGTGTCAAAAATATGAGGAGCATGAAACGGTCTAAAAAATAGGAGGAGCATGACGCGGTGTTCAAAAACATGAAGATCCTGAAATGGTGTGAAAAATATGAAGAGCTTCAAAATGTGTGAAATACATTAGGAGCATGAAACGGTCTGTAAAATAGGAGAAGCATGAAACGGTGTTGAAATACATGAAGAGCATGAAAAGGTGTGAAAAATATGAAGAGCTTCAAAAGGAGTGAAATACATGAGGAGCATGAAACGGTCTGAAAAATACGAGGAGCATGAAGCGGTGTTGAAAAACATGAAGAGCCTGAAAAGGTGTGAAAAATATGAAGAGCTTCAAAAGGTGTGAAAAATATGAGGAGCATGAAACTGTCTGAAAAATAAGAGGAGCATGAAGCCGTGTTGAAAAACATGTAGAGACTGAAAAGGTGTAAAAAATATGAAAAGTTTCAAAAGGTGTCAAAAATATGACGAGCATAAAACGGTCTGAAAAATAGGAGGAGCATTAAGCGTTGTTGAAAAACGTGAAGAGCCTGAAAACGTGTGAAAAATATGAAGAGCTTCAAAAGGTGTGAAAAATATGAAGAGCTTCAACAGGAGTCAAAAATCGATGAGCAGGAAATGGTCTGAAAAATAGGAGGAGCATGAAGTGGTGTTAAAAACATGAAGAGCCTGAAAAGGTGTGAAAAATATGAAGAGCTTCAAAAGGTGTCAAAAATATGAGGAGAATGAAACGGTCTGAAAAATAGGAGGAGCATGAAGTGGTGTTGAAAAACATGAAGAGCCTGAAATGGTGTGAAATATATGAAGAGCTTCAAAATGTGTGAAAAATATGAGAAGCTTCAAAATGTGTCAAAAATATGAGGAGCAAGAAACTGTCTGAAAAATACGAGGAGCATGAAGAGGTGTTGAAGAAAATGAAGAGCCTGAAAAGGTGTGAAAAATATGAAGAGCTTCAAAAGGTGTCAAAAATATGAGGAGCATGAAGGTCTGAAAAATAGGAGGAGCATGAAGTGGTGTTGAAAAACATGAAGAGCATGAAATGTTGTGAAAAATATGAAAAGCATCTAAAGGTGTTAAAGATGAGATGAGCATGTAACGTTCTGAAAAATAGGAGGATCAAGAAACGGTGTTGAAAAACATGAAGAGCCAGAAAACTTGTGAAAAATATGAAGAGCTACAAAAGGTGTCAAAAATGAGATGAGCATGAAACGGTTTGAAAAATAGGAGGAGCGAGAAACGGTGTTCAAAAACATGAAGAGCCTGAAAAGGTGTGAAAAATATGAAGAGCTTCAAAAGGTGTCAAAAATATGAGGAGCATGAAACGGTCTGAAAAATAGGAGGAGCATGAAGAAGTGTTCAAAAAAATGAAGAGCCTGAAAAGGCGTGAAAAATATGAAGAGCTTCAAAAGGTGTTAAAAAATATGAGGAGCCTGATATGGTCTGAAAAATAGAAGGAACATGAAGCGGTGTTGAAAAACATGAAGAGCCTGAAAAGGTGTGAAAAATATGAAGAGCTTCAAAAGGTGTGAAAAATATGAAGAGCTTCAAAAGGTGTCAAAAATTAGATGAGCATGAAACGGTGTGAAAAATAGGAGGAGCATGAAGTGGTGTTGAAAAAAATGAAGAGCCTGAAAAGGTGTGAATAATATGAAGAGCCTCAAAAGGTGTCAAAAATATGAGGAGTATGAAAAGGTATGATAAATAGCAGGAGCATGAAGCGGTGTTGAAAAACATGAAGAGTCGAAATCGTGTGAAAAATATGAAGGGTTTCAAAAATGTGACAAATATGAAGAGCTTCAAAAGGTGTGAAAAATATGAAGAGCTTCAAAAGGTGTCAAAAATGAGATGAGCATGAAACGGTCCGAAAAATAGGAGGAGCATGAAGCGGTGTTGAAAATCATGAAGATAAAGAAAAGGTGTGAAAAATATGAAGAGCTTCAAAAGGTGTCAAAATGAGATGAGCATGAAACGTCTGAAAAAGAGGAGGAGCATGAAGTGGTGTTGAAAAACATGAAAAGCCTGAAAATGTGTGAAAAATATGAAGAGCTTCAAAAGGTGTGAAATATATGAGGTGCAAGAAACGGTCTGAAAAATAGGAGGAGCATGAAACGGTCTGAAAAATAGGAGGAGCATGAAGCGGTGTTGAAAAACATGAAGAGCCTGAAAAGGTGTGAAAAATATGATGAGCTTCAAAAGGTGTCAAAAATATGAGGAGCATGAAACCGTCTGAAAAATAGGAGGAGCATGAAGCGCTGTTGAAAAACATGAAGAGCCTGAAAAGGTGTGAAAAATATGAAGAGCTTCACAAGGTGTCAAAACTATGAGGAGCATGAAACGGTCTGAAAAATAGGAGGAGCTTGAAGCGGTGTTGAAAAACATGAAGAGCATGAAAAGTAGTGAAAAATATGAAGAGCTTCAAAAGGTGACAAAAATATGAGGAGCATGAAACGTTCTGAAAAATAAGAGGAGATGCAGTAGTGTTCAAAATCATGAAGAGCCTGAAAATGTGTGAAAAATACGAAGAGATTCAAAAGGTGTCAAAATATGAGGAGCATGAAACGGCCTGAAAAATAGCAGGAGCATGAAACGGTATGAAAAATAGGAGGAGAATGAATCCGTGTTCAAAACCATGAAGAGCTTGAAAAGTTGTGAAATATATGAAGAGTTTCAAAAGGTGTCAAAAATAGGAGGAGAATGAAACTGTCTCAAATAAAGGAGGAGCATGAAGCAGTGTTGAAAACCATGAAGAGCCTGAAAAGGTGTGAAAAATATGAAGAGCTTCAAAAGGTGTCAAACATAGGAGGAGCATAAAACGGTCTGAAAAATAGGAGGAGCATGAAGCCGTGATCAAAAACATGAAGAGCATGAAAAGGTGTGAAAAATATGAAGAGCTTCAAAAGGATTGAAATACATGAGGAGCACGAAACGGTCTGAAAAAAAGGAGGAGCATGAAGCGGTGTTCAAAAACATGAAGAGCTTGAAAAGGTGTGAAAAATATGAAGAGCTTCAAAATGTGTCAAAAATATTAGGAGCAGGAAACAGTCTGAAAAACAGGAGGAACATGAAACGGTGTTCAAAAACATGAAGAGCCTGGAAAAGTGTGAAAAATATGAAGAGCTTCAATAGGTGTGTAAAATATGAGGAGCATGAAACGCTCTAAAAAATAGGAGGAGCATGAAGCTGTGTTGAAAAACATGAAGAGCCTGTAAAGGAGTGAAATAAATGAAGAGCTTCAAAAGGTGTCAAAAATATGAGGAGCAAGAAACTGTCTGAAAAAAATGAGGAGCATGAAGCGGTGTTGAAAAACATGAAGAGCATCAAAAGGTGTCAAAATTATGAAGAGCTTCGAAAGGTGTCAAAAATATTATGAGCATGAAACGGTCTGAAATATAGGAGGAGCATGAAGCGGTGTTGAAAAACATGAAGAGCCTGAAAAGATGTGAAATATATGAAGAGCTTCAAAACGTGTCAAAAATACGAGGAGCATGAAACGGTCTGAAACATAGGAGGAGCATGAAGCGGTGTTGAAAAACATGAAGAGCCTGAAAAGGTGTAAAAATATGAAGAGCTTCAAAAGGAGTCAAAAATATGAGGAGCAAGAAACGGTCTGAAAAATAGGAGGAGCATGAAGCAGTGTTCAAAAACATGAAGTGCTTGAAAAAGTGTGAAATATATGAAGAGCTTCAAAAGGTGTCAAAAATAGGAGGAGAATGAAACTGTCTGAAAAAAAGGAGGAGCATGAAGCGGTGTTGAAAAAGATGAAGAGCCTGAAAAGATGTGAAAAATATGAAGAGCTTCAAAAGGTGTCAAAAATATGAGGAGCATGAAACTGTGTGAAATATAGGAGGAGCATGAAGCCGTATTCAACAACATGAAGAGCCTGAAAAGGTATGAAAACTATGAAGAGCTTCAAAATGTGTCAAAATATGAAGAGCATGAAACGGGCTGAAAAATAGGAGGAGCATGAATCGGTGTTGAAAACAGGAAGAGCATGAAAAGGTGTGAAAAATATGAAGAGCTTCAAAAGGGGTCAAAAATATGAGGAGCATGAAACGGTCTGAAAAATAGGAGGAGCATGAATCGGTGTTGAAAACAGGAAGAGCATGAAAAGGTGTGAAAAATATGAAGAGCTTCAAAAGGGGTCAAAAATATGAGGAGCATGAAACGGTCTGAAAAATAGGAGGAGCATGACACGGTGTTGAAAAACAGGAAGAGCATGAAAAGGTGTGAAAAATATGAAGAGATTCAAAAGCTGTCAAAAATATGAGGAGCCTGAAACGGTCTGAGAAATATGAGGAGCATGAAGTGGTGTTGAAAAAGATGAAGAGCCTGAAAAGGTGTGAAAAATATGAAGAGCTTCAAAAGGAGTCAAAAATATGAGGAGCATGAAAAGGTCTGAAAAATAGGAGGAGCATGAAGTGGTGTTGAAAAATATGAAGAGACTGAAAAGGTGTGAAAAATATGAAGAGCTTCAAAATGTGACAAAAATATGAGGAGTATGAAACGGTCTGAAAAATAGGAGGAGCAGGAAACGATGTTCAAAAACATGAAGAGCCTGGAAATGTGTGAAAAATATGAAGAGCTTCAAAAGTGTGAAATACATGAGGAGCATGAAACGGTCTAAAAAATAGGAGGAGCATGAAGTGGTGTTCAAAAACATCAAGAGCCTGAAAAGGTGTGAAATATATGAAGAGCTTCAAAAGGTGTGAAATACATGAGGAGCACGAAACAGTCTGAAAAAAAAGGAGGAGAATGAAGCGGTGTTCAAAAACATGAACAGTTTTAAAATTGTGAAAAATATGAAGAGTTTCAAAAGGTATCAAAAATATGAGGAGCATGAAACGGTCTGAAAAATATGAGGAGCATGAAGCGGTGTTCAAAAACATGAAGAGCCTGAAAAGGTGTGAAAAATATGAAGAGCTTCAAAAGGTGTCAAAAATACGAGGACCATGAAACGGTCAGAAAAAGAGGAGGAGAATGAAGCAGTGTTCAAAAACATGACGAGCTTGAAAAGGTGTGAAATATAATAAGAGCTTTAAAAGGTGTGAAAAATGGGAGGAGAAGGAAACTTTCTGAAATAAAGGAGGAGCATGAAGCGGTGTTGAAAAACATGAAGAGCCTGAAATGGTGTGAAAAATATGAAGAGCTTCAAAAGGTGTGAAAAATATGAGGAGCATGAAATGGTCTGAAAAATAGGAGGAGCATGAAGCGGTGTTGAAAAACATGAAGAGCCTGAAAACGTGTGAAAAATATGAAGAGCTTCAAAAGGTGTCAAAAATATGAGGAGCATGAAATGGTCTGAAAAATAGGAGGAGCATTAAGCGGTGTTGAAAAACATGAAGAGCCTGAAAACGTGTGAAAAATATGAAGAGCTTCAAAAGGTGTCAAAAATATGAGGCGCATGAAACGGTCTAAAAAATAAGAGGAGCATGAAGCAGTGTTGGAAAACATGAAGAGCCTGAAAAGATGTAAAAAACATGAAGAGCTTCAAAAGCTGTCAAAAATATGAGGAACATGAAACGGTCTGAAACATAGGAGGAGCATGAAGTGGGGTTGAAAATCATGAAGAGTCTGAAAAGGTGTGTAAAATGTGAAGAGCTTCAAAAGGAGTGAAATACATGAGGAGCATGAAACCGTCTGAATTATAGGAGGAGCATGAAGCGGTGTTCATAAAAATGAAGAGCCTGAAAAGGTGTGAAAAATATGAAGAGCTTCAAAAGGTGTCAAAAATATGAGGAGAATGAAACGGTCTGAAAAATAGGAGGAGCATGAAGTGGTGTTGAAAAACATGAAGAGCCTGAAATGGTGTGAAATATATGAAGAGCTTCAAAATGTGTGAAAAATATGAGAAGCTTCAAAATGTGTCAAAAATATGAGGAGCAAGAAACTGTCTGAAAAATACGAGGAGCATGAAGAGGTGTTGAAGAAAATGAAGAGCCTGAAAAGGTGTGAAAAATATGAAGAGCTTCAAAAGGTGTCAAAAATATGAGGAGCATGAAGGTCTGAAAAATAGGAGGAGCATGAAGTGGTGTTGAAAAACATGAAGAGCCTGAAAAGGTGTGAAAAATATGAAGAGCTTCAAAAGGTGTGAAAAATATGAAGAGCTTCAACAGGAGTCAAAAATCGATGAGCAGGAAATGGTCTGAAAAATAGGAGGAGCATGAAGTGGTGTTAAAAACATGAAGAGCCTGAAAAGGTGTGAAAAATATGAAGAGCTTCAAAAGGTGTCAAAAATATGAGGAGAATGAAACGGTCTGAAAAATAGGAGGAGCATGAAGTGGTGTTGAAAAACATGAAGAGCCTGAAATGGTGTGAAATATATGAAGAGCTTCAAAATGTGTGAAAAATATGAGAAGCTTCAAAATGTGTCAAAAATATGAGGAGCAAGAAACTGTCTGAAAAATACGAGGAGCATGAAGAGGTGTTGAAGAAAATGAAGAGCCTGAAAAGGTGTGAAAAATATGAAGAGCTTCAAAAGGTGTCAAAAATATGAGGAGCATGAAGGTCTGAAAAATAGGAGGAGCATGAAGTGGTGTTGAAAAACATGAAGAGCCTGAAAAGGTGTGAAAAATATGAAGAGCTTCAAAAGGTGTGAAAAATATGAAGAGATTCAAAAGGTGTCAAAAATGCCCTGCGCATGAAACGGTCTGAAAAATAGGAGGAGCATGAAGTCTTGTTGAAAAAAAAGAAGAGCCTGAAAAGGTGTGAAATATATGAAGAGCTTCAAAAGGTGTCAAAAATATGAGGGGCACGAAACGGTCTGAAAAATAGGAGGAGCATGAAACGGTGTTGAAAATCATGAAGAGCTTGAAAAGGTGTGAAAAATATGAAGAGCTTCAAAAGGTGTCAAAAATGAAATGAGCATGAAACGGTCTAAAAAATAAGAGGAGCATGAAGCGGTGTTCAAAAACATGGAGAGCCTGAAAAGATATGACAAATATGAAGAGCTTCAAAAGGTGTCAAAAATATGAGGAGCATGAAACGGTCTGAAAAATAGGAGGAGCATGAAGCGGTGTTCAAAAACATGAAGAGCCTGAAAAATTGTGAAAAATATGAAGAGCTTCAAAAGGTGTCAAAAATATGAGGAGCATGAAACGGTCTGAAAAATAAGAGGAGCATGAAGCGGTGTTGAAAAACCTGAAGAGCATGAAATGTTGTGAAAAATATGAAAAGCATCTAAAGGTGTTAAAGATGAGATGAGCATGTAACGTTCTGAAAAATAGGAGGATCAAGAAACGGTGTTGAAAAACATGAAGAGCCAGAAAACTTGTGAAAAATATGAAGAGCTACAAAAGGTGTCAAAAATGAGATGAGCATGAAACGGTTTGAAAAATAGGAGGAGCGAGAAACGGTGTTCAAAAACATGAAGAGCCTGAAAAGGTGTGAAAAATATGAAGAGCTTCAAAAGGTGTCAAAAATATGAGGAGCATGAAACGGTCTGAAAAATAGGAGGAGCATGAAGAAGTGTTCAAAAAAATGAAGAGCCTGAAAAGGCGTGAAAAATATGAAGAGCTTCAAAAGGTGTTAAAAAATATGAGGAGCCTGATATGGTCTGAAAAATAGAAGGAACATGAAGCGGTGTTGAAAAACATGAAGAGCCTGAAAAGGTGTGAAAAATATGAAGAGCTTCAAAAGGTGTGAAAAATATGAAGAGCTTCAAAAGGTGTCAAAAATTAGATGAGCATGAAACGGTGTGAAAAATAGGAGGAGCATGAAGTGGTGTTGAAAAAAATGAAGAGCCTGAAAAGGTGTGAATAATATGAAGAGCCTCAAAAGGTGTCAAAAATATGAGGAGTATGAAAAGGTATGATAAATAGCAGGAGCATGAAGCGGTGTTGAAAAACATGAAGAGTCGAAATCGTGTGAAAAATATGAAGGGTTTCAAAAATGTGACAAATATGAAGAGCTTCAAAAGGTGTGAAAAATATGAAGAGCTTCAAAAGGTGTCAAAAATGAGATGAGCATGAAACGGTCCGAAAAATAGGAGGAGCATGAAGCGGTGTTGAAAATCATGAAGATAAAGAAAAGGTGTGAAAAATATGAAGAGCTTCAAAAGGTGTCAAAATGAGATGAGCATGAAACGTCTGAAAAAGAGGAGGAGCATGAAGTGGTGTTGAAAAACATGAAAAGCCTGAAAATGTGTGAAAAATATGAAGAGCTTCAAAAGGTGTGAAATATATGAGGTGCAAGAAACGGTCTGAAAAATAGGAGGAGCATGAAACGGTCTGAAAAATAGGAGGAGCATGAAGCGGTGTTGAAAAACATGAAGAGCCTGAAAAGGTGTGAAAAATATGATGAGCTTCAAAAGGTGTCAAAAATATGAGGAGCATGAAACCGTCTGAAAAATAGGAGGAGCATGAAGCGCTGTTGAAAAACATGAAGAGCCTGAAAAGGTGTGAAAAATATGAAGAGCTTCACAAGGTGTCAAAACTATGAGGAGCATGAAACGGTCTGAAAAATAGGAGGAGCTTGAAGCGGTGTTGAAAAACATGAAGAGCATGAAAAGTAGTGAAAAATATGAAGAGCTTCAAAAGGTGACAAAAATATGAGGAGCATGAAACGTTCTGAAAAATAAGAGGAGATGCAGTAGTGTTCAAAATCATGAAGAGCCTGAAAATGTGTGAAAAATACGAAGAGATTCAAAAGGTGTCAAAATATGAGGAGCATGAAACGGCCTGAAAAATAGCAGGAGCATGAAACGGTATGAAAAATAGGAGGAGAATGAATCCGTGTTCAAAACCATGAAGAGCTTGAAAAGTTGTGAAATATATGAAGAGTTTCAAAAGGTGTCAAAAATAGGAGGAGAATGAAACTGTCTCAAATAAAGGAGGAGCATGAAGCAGTGTTGAAAACCATGAAGAGCCTGAAAAGGTGTGAAAAATATGAAGAGCTTCAAAAGGTGTCAAACATAGGAGGAGCATAAAACGGTCTGAAAAATAGGAGGAGCATGAAGCCGTGATCAAAAACATGAAGAGCATGAAAAGGTGTGAAAAATATGAAGAGCTTCAAAAGGATTGAAATACATGAGGAGCACGAAACGGTCTGAAAAAAAGGAGGAGCATGAAGCGGTGTTCAAAAACATGAAGAGCTTGAAAAGGTGTGAAAAATATGAAGAGCTTCAAAATGTGTCAAAAATATTAGGAGCAGGAAACAGTCTGAAAAACAGGAGGAACATGAAACGGTGTTCAAAAACATGAAGAGCCTGGAAAAGTGTGAAAAATATGAAGAGCTTCAATAGGTGTGTAAAATATGAGGAGCATGAAACGCTCTAAAAAATAGGAGGAGCATGAAGCTGTGTTGAAAAACATGAAGAGCCTGTAAAGGAGTGAAATAAATGAAGAGCTTCAAAAGGTGTCAAAAATATGAGGAGCAAGAAACTGTCTGAAAAAAATGAGGAGCATGAAGCGGTGTTGAAAAACATGAAGAGCATCAAAAGGTGTCAAAATTATGAAGAGCTTCGAAAGGTGTCAAAAATATTATGAGCATGAAACGGTCTGAAATATAGGAGGAGCATGAAGCGGTGTTGAAAAACATGAAGAGCCTGAAAAGATGTGAAATATATGAAGAGCTTCAAAACGTGTCAAAAATACGAGGAGCATGAAACGGTCTGAAACATAGGAGGAGCATGAAGCGGTGTTGAAAAACATGAAGAGCCTGAAAAGGTGTGAAAAATATGAAGAGCTTCAAAAGGAGTCAAAAATATGAGGAGCAAGAAACGGTCTGAAAAATAGGAGGAGCATGAAGCAGTGTTCAAAAACATGAAGTGCTTGAAAAAGTGTGAAATATATGAAGAGCTTCAAAAGGTGTCAAAAATAGGAGGAGAATGAAACTGTCTGAAAAAAAGGAGGAGCATGAAGCGGTGTTGAAAAAGATGAAGAGCCTGAAAAGATGTGAAAAATATGAAGAGCTTCAAAAGGTGTCAAAAATATGAGGAGCATGAAACTGTGTGAAATATAGGAGGAGCATGAAGCCGTATTCAACAACATGAAGAGCCTGAAAAGGTATGAAAACTATGAAGAGCTTCAAAATGTGTCAAAATATGAAGAGCATGAAACGGGCTGAAAAATAGGAGGAGCATGAATCGGTGTTGAAAACAGGAAGAGCATGAAAAGGTGTGAAAAATATGAAGAGCTTCAAAAGGGGTCAAAAATATGAGGAGCATGAAACGGTCTGAAAAATAGGAGGAGCATGAATCGGTGTTGAAAACAGGAAGAGCATGAAAAGGTGTGAAAAATATGAAGAGCTTCAAAAGGGGTCAAAAATATGAGGAGCATGAAACGGTCTGAAAAATAGGAGGAGCATGACACGGTGTTGAAAAACAGGAAGAGCATGAAAAGGTGTGAAAAATATGAAGAGATTCAAAAGCTGTCAAAAATATGAGGAGCCTGAAACGGTCTGAGAAATATGAGGAGCATGAAGTGGTGTTGAAAAAGATGAAGAGCCTGAAAAGGTGTGAAAAATATGAAGAGCTTCAAAAGGAGTCAAAAATATGAGGAGCATGAAAAGGTCTGAAAAATAGGAGGAGCATGAAGTGGTGTTGAAAAATATGAAGAGACTGAAAAGGTGTGAAAAATATGAAGAGCTTCAAAATGTGACAAAAATATGAGGAGTATGAAACGGTCTGAAAAATAGGAGGAGCAGGAAACGATGTTCAAAAACATGAAGAGCCTGGAAATGTGTGAAAAATATGAAGAGCTTCAAAAGTGTGAAATACATGAGGAGCATGAAACGGTCTAAAAAATAGGAGGAGCATGAAGTGGTGTTCAAAAACATCAAGAGCCTGAAAAGGTGTGAAATATATGAAGAGCTTCAAAAGGTGTGAAATACATGAGGAGCACGAAACAGTCTGAAAAAAAAGGAGGAGAATGAAGCGGTGTTCAAAAACATGAACAGTTTTAAAATTGTGAAAAATATGAAGAGTTTCAAAAGGTATCAAAAATATGAGGAGCATGAAACGGTCTGAAAAATATGAGGAGCATGAAGCGGTGTTCAAAAACATGAAGAGCCTGAAAAGGTGTGAAAAATATGAAGAGCTTCAAAAGGTGTCAAAAATACGAGGACCATGAAACGGTCAGAAAAAGAGGAGGAGAATGAAGCAGTGTTCAAAAACATGACGAGCTTGAAAAGGTGTGAAATATAATAAGAGCTTTAAAAGGTGTGAAAAATGGGAGGAGAAGGAAACTTTCTGAAATAAAGGAGGAGCATGAAGCGGTGTTGAAAAACATGAAGAGCCTGAAATGGTGTGAAAAATATGAAGAGCTTCAAAAGGTGTGAAAAATATGAGGAGCATGAAATGGTCTGAAAAATAGGAGGAGCATGAAGCGGTGTTGAAAAACATGAAGAGCCTGAAAACGTGTGAAAAATATGAAGAGCTTCAAAAGGTGTCAAAAATATGAGGAGCATGAAATGGTCTGAAAAATAGGAGGAGCATTAAGCGGTGTTGAAAAACATGAAGAGCCTGAAAACGTGTGAAAAATATGAAGAGCTTCAAAAGGTGTCAAAAATATGAGGCGCATGAAACGGTCTAAAAAATAAGAGGAGCATGAAGCAGTGTTGGAAAACATGAAGAGCCTGAAAAGATGTAAAAAACATGAAGAGCTTCAAAAGCTGTCAAAAATATGAGGAACATGAAACGGTCTGAAACATAGGAGGAGCATGAAGTGGGGTTGAAAATCATGAAGAGTCTGAAAAGGTGTGTAAAATGTGAAGAGCTTCAAAAGGAGTGAAATACATGAGGAGCATGAAACCGTCTGAATTATAGGAGGAGCATGAAGCGGTGTTCATAAAAATGAAGAGCCTGAAAAGGTGTGAAAAATATGAAGAGCTTCAAAAGGTGTCAAAAATATGAGGAGAATGAAACGGTCTGAAAAATAGGAGGAGCATGAAGTGGTGTTGAAAAACATGAAGAGCCTGAAATGGTGTGAAATATATGAAGAGCTTCAAAATGTGTGAAAAATATGAGAAGCTTCAAAATGTGTCAAAAATATGAGGAGCAAGAAACTGTCTGAAAAATACGAGGAGCATGAAGAGGTGTTGAAGAAAATGAAGAGCCTGAAAAGGTGTGAAAAATATGAAGAGCTTCAAAAGGTGTCAAAAATATGAGGAGCATGAAGGTCTGAAAAATAGGAGGAGCATGAAGTGGTGTTGAAAAACATGAAGAGCCTGAAAAGGTGTGAAAAATATGAAGAGCTTCAAAAGGTGTGAAAAATATGAAGAGCTTCAACAGGAGTCAAAAATCGATGAGCAGGAAATGGTCTGAAAAATAGGAGGAGCATGAAGTGGTGTTAAAAACATGAAGAGCCTGAAAAGGTGTGAAAAATATGAAGAGCTTCAAAAGGTGTCAAAAATATGAGGAGAATGAAACGGTCTGAAAAATAGGAGGAGCATGAAGTGGTGTTGAAAAACATGAAGAGCCTGAAATGGTGTGAAATATATGAAGAGCTTCAAAATGTGTGAAAAATATGAGAAGCTTCAAAATGTGTCAAAAATATGAGGAGCAAGAAACTGTCTGAAAAATACGAGGAGCATGAAGAGGTGTTGAAGAAAATGAAGAGCCTGAAAAGGTGTGAAAAATATGAAGAGCTTCAAAAGGTGTCAAAAATATGAGGAGCATGAAGGTCTGAAAAATAGGAGGAGCATGAAGTGGTGTTGAAAAACATGAAGAGCCTGAAAAGGTGTGAAAAATATGAAGAGCTTCAAAAGGTGTGAAAAATATGAAGAGATTCAAAAGGTGTCAAAAATGCCCTGCGCATGAAACGGTCTGAAAAATAGGAGGAGCATGAAGTCTTGTTGAAAAAAAAGAAGAGCCTGAAAAGGTGTGAAATATATGAAGAGCTTCAAAAGGTGTCAAAAATATGAGGGGCACGAAACGGTCTGAAAAATAGGAGGAGCATGAAACGGTGTTGAAAATCATGAAGAGCTTGAAAAGGTGTGAAAAATATGAAGAGCTTCAAAAGGTGTCAAAAATGAAATGAGCATGAAACGGTCTAAAAAATAAGAGGAGCATGAAGCGGTGTTCAAAAACATGGAGAGCCTGAAAAGATATGACAAATATGAAGAGCTTCAAAAGGTGTCAAAAATATGAGGAGCATGAAACGGTCTGAAAAATAGGAGGAGCATGAAGCGGTGTTCAAAAACATGAAGAGCCTGAAAAATTGTGAAAAATATGAAGAGCTTCAAAAGGTGTCAAAAATATGAGGAGCATGAAACGGTCTGAAAAATAAGAGGAGCATGAAGCGGTGTTGAAAAACCTGAAGAGCATGAAATGTTGTGAAAAATATGAAAAGCATCTAAAGGTGTTAAAGATGAGATGAGCATGTAACGTTCTGAAAAATAGGAGGATCAAGAAACGGTGTTGAAAAACATGAAGAGCCAGAAAACTTGTGAAAAATATGAAGAGCTACAAAAGGTGTCAAAAATGAGATGAGCATGAAACGGTTTGAAAAATAGGAGGAGCGAGAAACGGTGTTCAAAAACATGAAGAGCCTGAAAAGGTGTGAAAAATATGAAGAGCTTCAAAAGGTGTCAAAAATATGAGGAGCATGAAACGGTCTGAAAAATAGGAGGAGCATGAAGAAGTGTTCAAAAAAATGAAGAGCCTGAAAAGGCGTGAAAAATATGAAGAGCTTCAAAAGGTGTTAAAAAATATGAGGAGCCTGATATGGTCTGAAAAATAGAAGGAACATGAAGCGGTGTTGAAAAACATGAAGAGCCTGAAAAGGTGTGAAAAATATGAAGAGCTTCAAAAGGTGTGAAAAATATGAAGAGCTTCAAAAGGTGTCAAAAATTAGATGAGCATGAAACGGTGTGAAAAATAGGAGGAGCATGAAGTGGTGTTGAAAAAAATGAAGAGCCTGAAAAGGTGTGAATAATATGAAGAGCCTCAAAAGGTGTCAAAAATATGAGGAGTATGAAAAGGTATGATAAATAGCAGGAGCATGAAGCGGTGTTGAAAAACATGAAGAGTCGAAATCGTGTGAAAAATATGAAGGGTTTCAAAAATGTGACAAATATGAAGAGCTTCAAAAGGTGTGAAAAATATGAAGAGCTTCAAAAGGTGTCAAAAATGAGATGAGCATGAAACGGTCCGAAAAATAGGAGGAGCATGAAGCGGTGTTGAAAATCATGAAGATAAAGAAAAGGTGTGAAAAATATGAAGAGCTTCAAAAGGTGTCAAAATGAGATGAGCATGAAACGTCTGAAAAAGAGGAGGAGCATGAAGTGGTGTTGAAAAACATGAAAAGCCTGAAAATGTGTGAAAAATATGAAGAGCTTCAAAAGGTGTGAAATATATGAGGTGCAAGAAACGGTCTGAAAAATAGGAGGAGCATGAAACGGTCTGAAAAATAGGAGGAGCATGAAGCGGTGTTGAAAAACATGAAGAGCCTGAAAAGGTGTGAAAAATATGATGAGCTTCAAAAGGTGTCAAAAATATGAGGAGCATGAAACCGTCTGAAAAATAGGAGGAGCATGAAGCGCTGTTGAAAAACATGAAGAGCCTGAAAAGGTGTGAAAAATATGAAGAGCTTCACAAGGTGTCAAAACTATGAGGAGCATGAAACGGTCTGAAAAATAGGAGGAGCTTGAAGCGGTGTTGAAAAACATGAAGAGCATGAAAAGTAGTGAAAAATATGAAGAGCTTCAAAAGGTGACAAAAATATGAGGAGCATGAAACGTTCTGAAAAATAAGAGGAGATGCAGTAGTGTTCAAAATCATGAAGAGCCTGAAAATGTGTGAAAAATACGAAGAGATTCAAAAGGTGTCAAAATATGAGGAGCATGAAACGGCCTGAAAAATAGCAGGAGCATGAAACGGTATGAAAAATAGGAGGAGAATGAATCCGTGTTCAAAACCATGAAGAGCTTGAAAAGTTGTGAAATATATGAAGAGTTTCAAAAGGTGTCAAAAATAGGAGGAGAATGAAACTGTCTCAAATAAAGGAGGAGCATGAAGCAGTGTTGAAAACCATGAAGAGCCTGAAAAGGTGTGAAAAATATGAAGAGCTTCAAAAGGTGTCAAACATAGGAGGAGCATAAAACGGTCTGAAAAATAGGAGGAGCATGAAGCCGTGATCAAAAACATGAAGAGCATGAAAAGGTGTGAAAAATATGAAGAGCTTCAAAAGGATTGAAATACATGAGGAGCACGAAACGGTCTGAAAAAAAGGAGGAGCATGAAGCGGTGTTCAAAAACATGAAGAGCTTGAAAAGGTGTGAAAAATATGAAGAGCTTCAAAATGTGTCAAAAATATTAGGAGCAGGAAACAGTCTGAAAAACAGGAGGAACATGAAACGGTGTTCAAAAACATGAAGAGCCTGGAAAAGTGTGAAAAATATGAAGAGCTTCAATAGGTGTGTAAAATATGAGGAGCATGAAACGCTCTAAAAAATAGGAGGAGCATGAAGCTGTGTTGAAAAACATGAAGAGCCTGTAAAGGAGTGAAATAAATGAAGAGCTTCAAAAGGTGTCAAAAATATGAGGAGCAAGAAACTGTCTGAAAAAAATGAGGAGCATGAAGCGGTGTTGAAAAACATGAAGAGCATCAAAAGGTGTCAAAATTATGAAGAGCTTCGAAAGGTGTCAAAAATATTATGAGCATGAAACGGTCTGAAATATAGGAGGAGCATGAAGCGGTGTTGAAAAACATGAAGAGCCTGAAAAGATGTGAAATATATGAAGAGCTTCAAAACGTGTCAAAAATACGAGGAGCATGAAACGGTCTGAAACATAGGAGGAGCATGAAGCGGTGTTGAAAAACATGAAGAGCCTGAAAAGGTGTGAAAAATATGAAGAGCTTCAAAAGGAGTCAAAAATATGAGGAGCAAGAAACGGTCTGAAAAATAGGAGGAGCATGAAGCAGTGTTCAAAAACATGAAGTGCTTGAAAAAGTGTGAAATATATGAAGAGCTTCAAAAGGTGTCAAAAATAGGAGGAGAATGAAACTGTCTGAAAAAAAGGAGGAGCATGAAGCGGTGTTGAAAAAGATGAAGAGCCTGAAAAGATGTGAAAAATATGAAGAGCTTCAAAAGGTGTCAAAAATATGAGGAGCATGAAACTGTGTGAAATATAGGAGGAGCATGAAGCCGTATTCAACAACATGAAGAGCCTGAAAAGGTATGAAAACTATGAAGAGCTTCAAAATGTGTCAAAATATGAAGAGCATGAAACGGGCTGAAAAATAGGAGGAGCATGAATCGGTGTTGAAAACAGGAAGAGCATGAAAAGGTGTGAAAAATATGAAGAGCTTCAAAAGGGGTCAAAAATATGAGGAGCATGAAACGGTCTGAAAAATAGGAGGAGCATGAATCGGTGTTGAAAACAGGAAGAGCATGAAAAGGTGTGAAAAATATGAAGAGCTTCAAAAGGGGTCAAAAATATGAGGAGCATGAAACGGTCTGAAAAATAGGAGGAGCATGACACGGTGTTGAAAAACAGGAAGAGCATGAAAAGGTGTGAAAAATATGAAGAGATTCAAAAGCTGTCAAAAATATGAGGAGCCTGAAACGGTCTGAGAAATATGAGGAGCATGAAGTGGTGTTGAAAAAGATGAAGAGCCTGAAAAGGTGTGAAAAATATGAAGAGCTTCAAAAGGAGTCAAAAATATGAGGAGCATGAAAAGGTCTGAAAAATAGGAGGAGCATGAAGTGGTGTTGAAAAATATGAAGAGACTGAAAAGGTGTGAAAAATATGAAGAGCTTCAAAATGTGACAAAAATATGAGGAGTATGAAACGGTCTGAAAAATAGGAGGAGCAGGAAACGATGTTCAAAAACATGAAGAGCCTGGAAATGTGTGAAAAATATGAAGAGCTTCAAAAGTGTGAAATACATGAGGAGCATGAAACGGTCTAAAAAATAGGAGGAGCATGAAGCAGTGTTCAAAAACATGAAGTGCTTGAAAAAGTGTGAAATATATGAAGAGCTTCAAAAGGTGTCAAAAATAGGAGGAGAATGAAACTGTCTGAAAAAAAGGAGGAGCATGAAGCGGTGTTGAAAAAGATGAAGAGCCTGAAAAGATGTGAAAAATATGAAGAGCTTCAAAAGGTGTCAAAAATATGAGGAGCATGAAACTGTGTGAAATATAGGAGGAGCATGAAGCCGTATTCAACAACATGAAGAGCCTGAAAAGGTATGAAAACTATGAAGAGCTTCAAAATGTGTCAAAATATGAAGAGCATGAAACGGGCTGAAAAATAGGAGGAGCATGAATCGGTGTTGAAAACAGGAAGAGCATGAAAAGGTGTGAAAAATATGAAGAGCTTCAAAAGGGGTCAAAAATATGAGGAGCATGAAACGGTCTGAAAAATAGGAGGAGCATGAATCGGTGTTGAAAACAGGAAGAGCATGAAAAGGTGTGAAAAATATGAAGAGCTTCAAAAGGGGTCAAAAATATGAGGAGCATGAAACGGTCTGAAAAATAGGAGGAGCATGACACGGTGTTGAAAAACAGGAAGAGCATGAAAAGGTGTGAAAAATATGAAGAGATTCAAAAGCTGTCAAAAATATGAGGAGCCTGAAACGGTCTGAGAAATATGAGGAGCATGAAGTGGTGTTGAAAAAGATGAAGAGCCTGAAAAGGTGTGAAAAATATGAAGAGCTTCAAAAGGAGTCAAAAATATGAGGAGCATGAAAAGGTCTGAAAAATAGGAGGAGCATGAAGTGGTGTTGAAAAATATGAAGAGACTGAAAAGGTGTGAAAAATATGAAGAGCTTCAAAATGTGACAAAAATATGAGGAGTATGAAACGGTCTGAAAAATAGGAGGAGCAGGAAACGATGTTCAAAAACATGAAGAGCCTGGAAATGTGTGAAAAATATGAAGAGCTTCAAAAGTGTGAAATACATGAGGAGCATGAAACGGTCTAAAAAATAGGAGGAGCATGAAGTGGTGTTCAAAAACATGAAGTGCTTGAAAAAGTGTGAAATATATGAAGAGCTTCAAAAGGTGTGAAATACATGAGGAGCACGAAACAGTCTGAAAAAAAAGGAGGAGAATGAAGCGGTGTTCAAAAACAT
The DNA here is from genome assembly GCF_033118175.1 of Dama dama. Classification (NCBI taxonomy): domain Eukaryota; kingdom Metazoa; phylum Chordata; class Mammalia; order Artiodactyla; family Cervidae; genus Dama; species Dama dama. The sequence goes on from NW_026870899.1 coordinate 8,135,409, forward strand.
GAACAGTTTTAAAAGGTGTGAAAAATATGAAGAGTTTCAAAAGGTATCAAAAATATGAGGAGCATGAAACGGTCTGAAAAATATGAGGAGCATGAAGCGGTGTTCAAAAACATGAAGAGCCTGAAAAGGTGTGAAAAATATGAAGAGCTTCAAAAGGTGTCAAAAATACGAGGACCATGAAACGGTCAGAAAAAGAGGAGGAGAATGAAGCAGTGTTCAAAAACATGACGAGCTTGAAAAGGTGTGAAATATAATAAGAGCTTTAAAAAGTGTGAAAAATGGGAGGAGAAGGAAACTTTCTGAAATAAAGGAGGAGCATGAAGCGGTGTTGAAAAACATGAAGAGCCTGAAATGGTGTGAAAAATATGAAGAGCTTCAAAAGGTGTGAAAAATATGAGGAGCATGAAATGGTCTGAAAAATAGGAGGAGCATGAAGCGGTGTTGAAAAACATGAAGAGCCTGAAAACGTGTGAAAAATATGAAGAGCTTCAAAAGGTGTCAAAAATATGAGGAGCATGAAATGGTCTGAAAAATAGGAGGAGCATTAAGCGGTGTTGAAAAACATGAAGAGCCTGAAAACGTGTGAAAAATATGAAGAGCTTCAAAAGGTGTCAAAAATATGAGGCGCATGAAACGGTCTAAAAAATAAGAGGAGCATGAAGCAGTGTTGGAAAACATGAAGAGCCTGAAAAGATGTAAAAAACATGAAGAGCTTCAAAAGCTGTCAAAAATATGAGGAACATGAAACGGTCTGAAACATAGGAGGAGCATGAAGTGGGGTTGAAAATCATGAAGAGTCTGAAAAGGTGTGTAAAATGTGAAGAGCTTCAAAAGGAGTGAAATACATGAGGAGCATGAAACCGTCTGAATTATAGGAGGAGCATGAAGCGGTGTTCATAAAAATGAAGAGCCTGAAAAGGTGTGAAAAATATGAAGAGCTTCAAAAGCTGTCAAATATGAGATGAGCATGAAACGGTCTGTAAAATAGGAGGAGAAGGAAGTGGTGTTGAAAAACATGAAGAGCCTGAAAAAGTGTAAAATATATGAAGACCTTCAAAATTTGTGAAAAATATTAGGAGCTTCAAAAGAGGTCAAAAATATGAGGAGCATGAAACGGTCTGAAAAATAGGAGGAGCATGAAACGGTTTTGAAAAACACGAAGGGCCTGAAAAGGTGTGAAAAATATGAAGAGCTTCAAAATGTGTGAAATACATAGGGGCATGAAACGGTCTGAAAAATAGAAGGAGCATGAAGCTGTGTTGAAAAACATGAAGAGCCTGAAAAGATGTGAAAAATATGAAGAGCTTCAAAAGGTGTCAAAAATATGAGGAGAATGAAACGGTCTGAAAAATAGGTGGAGCATGATGCAGTGTTTAAAAACATGAAGAGCCTGAAAAGGTGTGAAAAATATGAAGAGCTTCAAAAGGTGTTAAAAATAGGAGGAGCATGAAGCGGTGTTCAAAAACATGCAGAGCCTGAAAAGCTGTGAAAAATATGAAGAGCCTCAAGGTGTGAAATACTTGAGGAGCATGAATCGGTCTGAAAAACAGGAGGAGCATGAAGCGGTGTTGAAAAACATGAAGAGCCTGGAAAGGTGTGAAAAATATGAAGAGCTTCAAAAGGTGTCAAAAATATGAGGAGAATGAAACAGTCTGAAAAATATGAGGAGCATGAATCGGTGTTCAAAAACATGAAGAGCCTGAAAAGGTGTGAAAAATATGAAGAGCTTCAAAAGGTGTGAAAAATATGAGGAGCATGAAACGGTCTGAAAAATAGGAAGAGCATGAAGCCGTGTTGAAAAACATTAAGAGCCAGGAAGGGTGAAAAAATATGAAGATCTTCAAAAGGTGTCAAAAATATAAGGAACATGAAACGGTCTGAAAAATAGGAGGAGCATGAAGTGGTGTTGAAAATCATGAAGAACCTGAAAAGGTGTGTAAAATATGAAGAGCCGCAAAATGTGTGAAATACATGAGGAGCATGAAACGGTCTGAAAAATAGGAGGAGCATGAAGCGGTGTTCAAAAATATGAAGAGCCTGAAAATTTGTGAAAACTATGAAGCGCTTTAGAAGGTGTCAAAAATGAGATGAGCATGAAACGGTCTGAAAAATAGGAGGAGCATGAAGTGGTGTTGAAAAACATTAAGAGCCTGAAAATGTGTGAAATATATGAAGACCTTCAAACGATTTCAGAAATGAGAGGAACATGAAACGGTCTGAAAAATAGGAGGAGCATGAAGTGGTGTTGAAAAACATGAAGAGCCTGAAAAGGTGTGAAAAATATGAATAGTTTCAAAAGATGTGAAAAATTTGAAAAACTTCAAAAGCTGTCAAAAATGAGATGAGCAGGAAACGGTCTGAGAAATAGGAGAAGCATGAAGTGGTGTTGAAAAACATGAAGAGCTTGAAAAAGTGTGAAATATATGAAGAGCTTCAAAAGGTGTCAAAAATATGAAGAGCTTCAAAAGGTGTCAAAAATATGAGGAGCATGAAACGGTCTGAAAAATAGGAGGAGCATTGTAACATTGTTGAAAAAATTGAAGAGCCTGAAAAAGTGTGAAAAATATGAAGAGCTTCAAAAGGTGTGAAAAATATGAGGAGCACGAAACGGTCTAAAAAATAAGAGGAGCATGAAGCCGTGTTGAAAAACATGAAGAGCCTGAAAAGGTGTAAAAAACATGAAGGGCTTCAAAAGGTGTCAAAAATATGAGGAACATGAAACGGTCTGAAAAATAGGAGGAGCATGAAGTGGGGTTGAAAATCATGAAGAGTCTGAAAAGGTGTGTAAAATGTGAAGAGCTTCAAAAGGAGTGAAATACATGAGGAGCATGAAACCGTCTGAATTATAGGAGGAGCATGAAGCGGTGTTCATAAACATGAAGAGGCTGAAAAGGTGTGAAAAATATGAAAAGCTTCAAAAGCTGTCAAATATGAGATGAGCATGAAACGGTCTGTAAAATAGGAGGAGCAGGAAGTGGTGTTGAAAAACATGAAGAGCCTGAAAAAGTGTAAAATATATGAAGACCTTCAAAATTTGTGAAAAATATTAGGAGCTTCAAAAGAGGTCAAAAATATGAGGAGCATGAAACGGTCTGAAAAATAGGAGGAGCATGAAACGGTTTTGAAAAACACGAAGGGCCTGAAAAGGTGTGAAAAATATGAAGAGCTTCAAAAGGTGTGAAATACATAGGGGCATGAAACGGTCTGAAAAATAGAAGGAGCATGAAGCTGTGTTGAAAAACATGAAGAGCCTGAAAAGATGTGAAAAATATGAAGAGCTTCAAAAGGTGTCAAAAATATGAGGAGAATGAAACGGTCTGAAAAATAGGTGGAGCATGAAGCAGTGTTTAAAAACATGAAGAGCCTGAAAAGGTGTGAAAAATATGAAGAGCTTCAAAAGGTGTTAAAAATAGGAGGAGCATGAAGCGGTGTTCAAAAACATGCAGAGCCTGAAAATGTGTGTAAAATATGAAGAGCTTCAAAACGTGTCAAAAATATGAGGAGCATGAAACGGTCTGAAAAATAGGTGGATCAAGAATCGGTCTTGAAAAACATGAAGAGCGTGAAAACGTGTGAAAAATATGAAGAGCTTCACAAGGTGTGAAAAATATGAAGAGCTTAAAATGGTGTCAAAAATGAGATGAGCATGAAACGGTCTGAAAAATAGGTGGAGCATGATGTGGTGTTGAAAAACATGAAGAGCCTGAAAAGTTGTGAAAATATGAAGAACTTCAAAAGGTGTCAAAACTATGAGGACTATGAAAGGGTCTGAAAAATACGAGGAGCATGAAACGGTGTTCAAAAACATGAAGAGCCTGAAAAGCTGTGAAAAATATGAAGAGCCTCAAGGTGTGAAATACTTGAGGAGCATGAATCGGTCTGAAAAACAGGAGGAGCATGAAGCGGTGTTGAAAAACATGAAGAACCTGAAATGGTGTGAAAAATATGAAGAGCTTCAAAAGGTGTCAAAAATATGAGGAGCATGAAACAGTCTGAAAAATATGAGGAGCATGAATCGGTGTTCAAAAACATGAAGAGCCTGAAAAGGTGTGAAAAATATGAAGAGCTTCAAACGATTTAAGAAATGAGAGGAACATGAAACGGTCTGAAAAATAGGAGGAGCATGAAGCGGTGTTGAAATATATGAAGAGCCTGAAAAGGTGTGAAAAATATGAAGAGCTTCAAAAGGTTTCAAAAATATAAGGAGCATGAAACGGTCTGAAAAATAGTAGGAGCATGAAACGGTGTTCAAAAAGATGAGAAGCCTGAAAAGGTGTGAAAAATATGAAGAGCTTCAAAATGTGTGAAATACTTGAGGAGCATGAAACGGTCTGAAAAATAGGAGGAGCATGAATCGGTGTTCAAAAACATGAAGAGCATTAAAAGGTGTGAAAAATGTGAAGAGCTTCAAAAGAAGTCAAAAATATGAGGAGCATGAAACTGTCTGAAAATAGGAGGGGCATGACGCGGTGTTGAAAAACATGAAGAGCATGAAAAGGTGTTAAAAATATGAGGAGCATGAAATGGTCTGAAAAATAGGAGGAGCAGGAAGCGGTGTTGAAAAACATGAAGAGCTTGAAATGGTGTCAAAAATATGAAGAGCTTCAAAAGGTGTCATAACTATGAGGAGCATGAAACGGTCAGAAAAATAGGAGGAGCATGAAGCGGTGTTGAAAAACATGAAGAGCATGAAAAGGTGTGAAAAATATGAAGAGCTTCAAAAGGTTTAAAAAATATGAGGAGCATGAAATGGTCTGAAAAATAGGAGGAGCTTGAAGTGGTGTTGAAAAACATGAAGAGCCTGAAAACGTGTGAAAAATATGACAAGCTTCAAAAGGTGTCAAAAATATGAGGCGCATGAAAAGGTCTGAAAAATAGGAGGAGCATGAAGCGGTGTTGAAAAACATGAAGAGCCTGAAAAGGTGTGAAAAATATGAAGAGCTTCAAAAGGTGTGAAATACATGAGGAGCATGAAACGGTCTGAAAAATAGGAGGAGCATGAAGCGGTGTTGAAAAACATGAACAGCCTGAAAAGTTGTGAAAAATATGAAGAGCTTCAAAAGGTGTGAAAATATGAGGAGCATGAAACGGTCTGAAAAATAGGAAGAGCATGAAGCCGTGTTGAAAAACATGAAGAGCCAGGAAGGGTGTAAAAAATATGAAGAGCTTCAAAAGGTGTCAAAAATATAACGAACATGAAACGGTCTGAAAAACAGGAGGAGCATGAAGTGGTGTTGAAAATCATGAAGAACCTGAAAAGGTGTGTAAAATATGAAGAGCCGCAAAATGTGTGAAATACATGAGGAGCATGAAACGGTCTGAAAAATAGGAGGAGCATGAAGCGGTGTTCAAAAATATGAAGAGCCTGAAAATTTGTGAAAACTATGAAGCGCTTCAGAAGGTGTCAAAAATGAGATGAGCATGAAACGGTCTGAAAAATAGGAGGAGCATGAAGTGGTGTTGAAAAACATTAAGAGCCTGAAAATGTGTGAAATATATGAAGAGCTTCAAACGATTTCAGAAATGAGAGGAACATGAAACGGTCTGAAAAATAGGAGGAGCATGAACTGGTGTTGAAAAACATGAAGAGCCTGAAAAGGTGTGAAAAATATGAATAGTTTCAAAAGATGTGAAAAATTTGAAAAACTTCAAAAGCTGTCAAAAATGAGATGAGCATGAAACGGTCTGAGAAATAGGAGAAGCATGAAGTGGTGTTGAAAAACATGAAGAGCTTGAAAAAGTGTGAATTATATGAAGAGCTTCAAAAGGTGTCAAAAATATGAAGAGCTTCAAAAGGTGTCAAAAATATGAGGAGCATGAAACGGTCTGAAAAATAGGAGGAGCATTGTAACATTGTTGAAAAAATTGAAGAGCCTGAAAAAGTGTGAAAAATATGAAGAGCTTCAAAAGGTGTCAAAAATATGAGGAGCATGAAACGGTCTGAAAAATAGGAGGAGCATGAAGCGGTGTTGAAAAATATGAAGAGCCTGAAAAGGTGTGAAAAATATGAAGAGCTTCAAAAGGTGTCAAATATGAGATGAGCATGAAACGGTCTGTAAAATAAGAGGAGCAGGAAGTGGTGTTGAAAAACATGAAGAGCCTGAAAAGCTGTGAAAAATATGAAGAGCCTCAAGGTGTGAAATACTTGAGGAGCATGAATCGGTCTGAAAAACAGGAGGAGCATGAAGCGGTGTTGAAAAACATGAAAAGCCTGAAAAGGTGTGAAAAATATGAAGAGCTTCAAAAGGTGTCAAAAATATGAGGAGCATGAAACAGTCTGAAAAATATGAGGAGCATGAATTGGTGTTCAAAAACATGAAGAGCCTGAAAAGGTTTGAAAAATATGAAGAGCTTCAAAAGGTGTGAAATACATGAGGAGCATGAAACGGTCTGAAAAATAGGAGCATGAAGCGGTGTTGAAAAACATGAACAGCCTGAAAAGGTGTGAAAAATATGAAGAGCTTCAAAAGGTGTGAAAAATATGAGGAGCATGAAACGGTCTGAAAAATAGGTAGATCATGAAGCCGTGTTGAAAAACATGAAGAGCCAGGAAGGGTGTAAAAAATATGAAGAGCTTCAAAAGGTGTCAAAAACATAAGGAACATGAAACAGTCTGAAAAATAGGAGGAGCATGCAGCGGTGTTCAAAAACATGAAGAGCCTGAAAAGGTGTCAAAAATATGAAGAGATTCAAAAGGTGTGAAAAATTTGAAGAGCTTCAAAATGTTTCAAAAATGAGATGAGCATGAAACGGTCTGAAAAAGATGAGAAGCATGAAGTGGTGTTGAAACACTTGAAGAGCCTGAAAAGGTGTGAAAAATATGAAGAGGTTCAAAGGTGTGAAATACATGAGGATCATGAAATGGTTTGAAAAATAGGAGGAGCATGAAGCGGTGTTCAAAAACATGAAGAGCCTGAATAGGTTTGAAAAATATGAAGAGTTTCAAAAGGTGTCAAAATCATGAGGAGCATGAAACCGTCTGAAAAATACGAGGAGCATGAAGCAGTGTTCAAAAACATAAAGAGCCTGAAAAGGTTTGAAAAATATGAAGAGCTTTAAAAGGTGTGAAAAATAGGAGGAGCATGAAGCGGTGTTCAAAAACATGAAAAGCCTGAAAAGATGTGAAAAATATGAAGAGCATCAAAAGGTGTCAAAAATATGAGGAGCATGAAACGGTCTGAAAAATAGGAGAAGCATGAAGCGGTGTTGAAAAACATGAAGATCCTGAAAAGGTGTTAAAAATATGAAGAGTTTCAAAAGGTGTCAAATATATGAGCAGCAAGTATCGGTCTGAAATATAGGAGTAGCATGAAACGGTGTTCAAAAATATGCAGAGCCTGAAAAGTTGTGAAAAATATGAAGAGCTTCAAATGGTGTCAAATATATGAAGAGCTTCAAAAGGTGTCAAAAATATGAGGAGCATGAAACAGTCTGAAAAATAGGAGGAGCATGAAACGGTGTTGAAAAACATGCAGAGCCTGAAAAGGTGTGAAAAATATGAAGAACTTCAAAAGGTGTGAAATATATGAGGAGCATGAAACGGTCTTAAAAATAGGAGGAGCATGTAGCGGTGTTCAAAAATATGAAGAGCCTGAAAAGGTGTGAAAAATATTAAGAGCTTCAAAAGGTATGAAATACATGAGGAGTATGAAACTGTCTTGAAAATAGGAGGAGCATGAAGCGGTGTTAAAAAACATGAAGAGGCTTAAAAGGTGTGAAAAATATGAAGAGCTTCAAAAGGTGTGAAAAATATGAGGAGCATGAAACGGTCTGAAAATTAGGAGGAGCATGAAGCCGTGTTGAAAAACATGAAGAGCCTGAAAAATTGTGAAATACATGAAGAGCTTCAAAAGGTGTAAAAAATATGAGGAGATTCAAAAGGTGTCAAAAATATGAGGAGCATGAAACGGTCTGAAAAAAGGGGGAGCATGAATCTGTGTTGAAAATCATGAAGAGCCTGAAAACGTGTGAGAAATATGAAGAGCTTCAAAAGGTGTCAAAAATATGAAGAGCTTCAAAAGGTGTCAAAATTATGAGGAGAATGATGCGGTCTGAAAAATAGGAGGAGCATGAAGCGGTGTTCAAAAACATGAAGAGCCTGAAAAGGTGTGAAAACTATGAGAGCTTCAAAAGGTGTCAAAAATATGAGGAGCATGAAACGGTCTGAAAATAGGAGGAGCATGAAGCGGTGTTCAAAAACATGAAGAGCCTGAAAAGGTGTGAAAAATATGAGAGCTTCAAAAGGTGTCAAAAATATGAGGAGCATGAAACGGTCTGAAAAATAGGAGGAGCATGAAGTGGTGTTCAAAAACATGAAGAGCTTGAAAGGTGTGAAAAATAAGAAGAGCTTTAAAAGGTGTCAAAAATATGAGGAGCATGAAACGTTCTAAAATATAGGAAGATCATGAAACGTTGTTCAAAAAAATGAAGAGCTTGAAAAGGTGTGAAAAATATGAAGAGCCTGAAAAGGTGTGAAAAATATGAAGAGCTACAAAAGGTGTAAAAATTTAGATGAGCATGAAACGGTCTGAAAAATAGGAGGAGCATGAAGCGGTGTTCAAAAACATGAAGAGCCTGAAAAGGTTTGAAAACTATGAGAGCTTCATAAGGTGTCAAAAATATGAGGAGCATGAAACGGTCTGAAAAATAGGAGGAGCATGAAGCGGTGTTCAAAAACATGAAGAGCCTGAAAAGGTGTGAAAAATATGAGAGCTTCAAAAGGTGTCAAAAATATGAGGAGCATGAAACGGTCTGAAAAATAGGAGGAGCATGAAGCGGTGTTCAAAAACATGAAGAGCTTGAAAGGTGTGAAAAATAAGAAGAGCTTTAAAAGGTGTCAAAAATATGAGGAGCATGAAACGTTCTAAAATATAGGAAGATCATGAAACGTTGTTCAAAAAAATGAAGAGCTTGAAAAGGTGTGAAAAATATGAAGAGCCTCAAAAGGTGTGAAAAATATGAAGAGCTACAAAAGGTGTAAAAATTTAGATGAGCATGAAACGGTCTGAAAAAAAGGAGGAGCATGAAACGGTGTTGAAAAACATGAAGAGCCTGAAAGGGTGTGAAAAATATGAAGAGCTTCAAAAGGTGTGAAAAATATGAAGAGCTTCAAAACGTGTCAAAATTATGAGGAGCATGAAACGGTCTGAAAAATAAGCGGAGTATGAAACGGTGTTCAAAAACATAAAGAGCTTGAAAAGGTGTGAAATATACGAAGAGTTTCAAAACGTGTGAAATACATGAGGAGCATGAAACGATCTGAAAAAAAGGAGGACCATGAAGCGGTGTTCAAATACATGAAGATCCTGAAAAAGTGTGAAAAATATGAAGAGCTTCAAAAGGTGTCAAATATGAGATATGCATGAAACGGTCTGAAAAATAGGAGGAGCATGATGTGGTTGTTAAAAACATGAAGAGCCTGAAAAGTTGTGAAAGATATGAAGAGCTTCAAAAGGTGACAAAAATGTGATGAGCATGAAACGGTCTGAAAAATATGAGGAGCATGAAGCGGTGTTGGAAATCATGAAGAGCCTGAAGAGGTGTGAAATATATGAAGAGCTTCAAAAGGTGTGAAATACATGAGGAGCATTGAACGGTCTGAAAAATAGGAGAAGCATGAAGTTGTGTTGAAAAACGTGAAGAGCCTGAAAAGGTGTGAAAAATATGAAGAGGTTCAAAAGGTGTGAAAAATATGACGAGCATGATACGGTCTTAAAAATAGGAGGAGCATGAAGCGGTGTTCAAAAACATAAAGAGCCTGAAAAGTTGTGAAAAATATGAAAAGCATGAAAAAGTTTCAAAAATATGAGGAGCATAAAACGATCTGAAAAATAGGAGGAGCATGAAGCGGTGTTCAAAAACATGAAGAGGCTAAAAAGTTGTGAAAAATATGAAGAGCTTCAAAACGTGTGAAATACATGAGGAGCATGAAACGGTCTGAAAAATAGGAGGAACATGAAGCGGTGTTCAAAAACATGAAGAGCCTGAAAAGGTGTGAAAAATATGAGAGCTTCAAAAGGTGTCAAAAATATGAGGAGCATGAAACGGTCTGAAAAATTAGAGGAGCATGAAGAGGTGTTCAAAAATATGAAGAGCCTGAAAAGGTGTGAAAAATATGGAGAGCTTCAAAAAGTGTCAAAAATATGAGGAGCATGAAACGGTCTGAAAAATAGGAGAAGCATGAAACTGTGTTCAAAAACATGAAGAGCCTGAGAAGGTGTGAAAAATATGAAGAGCTTCAAAACGTGTCAAAAATATGAGGAGCATGAAACGGTCTGAAATATAGGAGAGGCAAGAAGCGGTGTTGAAAACATGAACAGCCTGAAAAGGTGTGAATAATATGAAGAGCTTCAAAAGCTGTGAAAAATATGAAGAGCTTCAAAAGGTGACAAAAATGAGATCAGCATGAAATGGTCTGAAAAATATGAGGATCATGAAGCGGTGTTGGATATCATGAAGAGATTGAAAACGTGTGAAATATATGAAGAGCTTCAAAACGTTTGAAAAATGAGATGAGCATGAAACGGTCTGAAAAATAGGAGGAGCATGAAACGGTGTTGAAAAACATGAAGAGCATGAAATGGTGTGAAAAAAATGAAGAGCTTCAAAATGCGTTTAAAATATGAGGAGCATGAAAAGGTCTGATAAACAGGAGCGTGAAGCGGTCTTCAAAAACATGAAGGGCCTGAAAAGGTGTGAAAAATATAAAGAACTTCAAAATGTATCAAAAATATGAAGAGCATGAAACGGTCTGAAAAATAGGAGAATCATGAAGCGGTGTTCAAAAAAAAGAAGATCCTGAAAAGGTGTGAAATATTTGAACAATTTCAAAAGGTGTGAAATACATGAGGAGCATGAAACTCTCTGAAAAAGAGGAGGAGCATGAAGCGGTGTTCAAAAACATGAAGAGCCTAAAAGTTTTGAAAAATATGAAAAGCTTCAAAAGGTATAAAAAATGAGATGAGCATGAAACGGTCTGAAAAATAAGAGGATCATGAAACGGTTTTGAAAAACATGAAGAGCCTGAAAAGGTGTGAAAATTATGAAGAGCTTCAAAAGATGTCAAAAATATGAGGAGCATGAAACGGTCTGGAAAATAGGAGGAGCATGAAGCTGTGTTCAAAAACATGAAGAACCTGAAAAGGTGTGGAAAATATGAAGAGCTTAAAAAGGTGTGAAAAATATGAGGAGCATGAAACGGTCTGAAAAAAAAGGAGCAGCATGAAACGGTGATCAAAAACATGAAGAGCATGAAAAGCTGTGAAAAATATGAAGAGCTTCAAAAGGTGTGAAATACATGAGGAACATGAAACGGTGTGAAATTTAGGAGAAGCATTAAGTGGTGTGGAAAAACATGAAGAGCCTGAAAAGGTGTGAAAAATATGAAGAGCTTCAAAAGTTGTGAAAAATATGAGGAGCATGAAACCGTCTGAAAAATAGAAGCAGCATGAAATGGTGTTGAAAAATATGAAGAGCCTGAAAAGGTGTAAAAAATATGAAGAGCTTCAAAAGGTGTGAAAAATATGAGGAGCATGTCATGGTTTGAAAAATAGGATTAGCATGAAGAGGTGTTCGAAAACATGAAGAGCCTGAAAAGTTGTGAAAAATATGAAAAGCTTCAAAAGGTGTCAAAAATGAGATGAGCATGAAACTGTCTGAAAAATAGGAGGAGTATGAAGCGGTGTTCAAAACATGAAGAGCCCGAAAAGGTGTGAAAAATATGAAGAGCTTCAAAAGGTGTCAAAAATATGAGGAGCATGAAACGGACTGAAAAATCGGAGGAGCATGAAGCGGTGTTGAAAAACATGAAGAGCCTGAAAAGGTGTGAAAAATATGAAGAGCTTCAAAAGGTGTCAAAAATATGGGGAGCATGAAACGGTCTGAAAAATAGGAAGAGCATGAAGCGGTGTTCAAAAACATGAAGAGCCTGAAAAGGTTTGAAAAATATGAAGAGCTTCAAAACGTGTCAAAAATATGAGGAGCATGAAACGGTCTGAAAAATAGGAGGAGCATGAAGCGGTGTTCAAAATCATGAAGAGCCTGAAAAGGTGTGAAAAATATGAAAAGCCTCAAAACCTGTCAAAAATGTGAGGAGCATGAAACGGTCTGAAAAATAGCAGGATCATGAATCGGTGTTGAAAAACATGAAGAGTATGAAAACGTGTGAAAATATGAAGAGCTTCAAAAATATGAAAAATATGAAGAGCTTCAAAAGGTGTGAAAAATATGAAGAGCTTCAAAAGGTGTCAAAAATGAGATGAGCATGAAAGGGTCTGAAAAATACAAGGAGCATGAAGCGGTGTTGAAAATCATGAAGAGCTTGAAAAGGTGTGAAAAATATGAAGAGCTTCAAAAGGTGTCAAAAATATGAGGAGCATGAAACGTTGTGAAAAATAGGAGCAGCATGAAACGGTGTTCAAAACATGAAGACATTGAAAAGGTGTGAAAAATATGAAGAGGTGCAAAAGGTTTGAAATATATGAGGAGCATGAAACGGTCTGAAAAATATGAGGAGCATGAAGCGGTGTTCAAAAACATGAAGAGCCTGAAAAGTTGAGAAAAATATGAAGAGCTTCAAAAGGTGTGAAATACATGAGGAGCATTAAACGGTCTGAAAAATAGGAGGAGCATGCAGCGGTGTTCAAAAACATGAAGAGCCTGAAAAGGTGTCAAAAATATGAAGAGATTCAAAAGGTGTGAAAAATTTGAAGAGCTTCAAAATGTTTCAAAAATGAGATGAGCATGAAACGGTCTGAAAAAGATGAGAAGCATGAAGTGGTGTTGAAACACATGAAGAGCCTGAAAAGGTGTGAAAAATATGAAGAGGTTCAAAGGTGTGAAATACATGAGGATCATGAAATGGTTTGAAAAATAGGAGGAGCATGCAGCGGTGTTCAAAAACATGAAGAGCCTGAATAGGTTTGAAAAATATGAAGAGTTTCAAAAGGTGTCAAAATCATGAGGAGCATGAAACCGTCTGAAAAATACGAGGAGCATGAAGCAGTGTTCAAAAACATAAAGAGCCTGAAAAGGTTTGAAAAATATGAAGAGCTTTAAAAGGTGTGAAAAATAGGAGGAGCATGAAGCGGTGTTCAAAAACATGAAAAGCCTGAAAAGATGTGAAAAATATGAAGAGCATCAAAAGGTGTCAAAAATATGAGTAGCATGAAACGGTCTGAAAAATAGGAGAAGCATGAAGCGGTGTTGAAAAACATGAAGATCCTGAAAAGGTGTTAAAAATATGAAGAGTTTCAAAAGGTGTCAAATATATGAGCAGCAAGTATCGGTCTGAAATATAGGAGTAGCATGAAACGGTGTTCAAAAATATGCAGAGCCTGAAAAGTTGTGAAAAATATGAAGAGCTTCAAATGGTGTCAAATATATGAAGAGCTTCAAAAGGTGTCAAAAATATGAGGAGCATGAAACAGTCTGAAAAATAGGAGGAGCATGAAACGGTGTTGAAAAACATGCAGAGCCTGAAAAGGTGTGAAAAATATGAAGAACTTCAAAAGGTGTGAAATATATGAGGAGCATGAAACGGTCTTAAAAATAGGAGGAGCATGTAGCGGTGTTCAAAAATATGAAGAGCCTGAAAAGGTGTGAAAAATATTAAGAGCTTCAAAAGGTATGAAATACATGAGGAGTATGAAGCTGTCTTGAAAATAGGAGGAGCATGAAGCGGTGTTAAAAAACATGAAGAGGCTTAAAAGGTGTGAAAAATATGAAGAGCTTCAAAAGGTGTGAAAAATATGAGGAGCATGAAACGGTCTGAAAAATAGGAGGAGCATGAAGCCGTGTTGAAAAACAAGAAGAGCCTGAAAAATTGTGAAATACATGAAGAGCTTCAAAAGGTGTAAAAAATATGAGGAGATTCAAAAGGTGTCAAAAATATGAGGAGCATGAAACGGTCTGAAAAAAGGGGGAGCATGAATCTGTGTTGAAAATCATGAAGAGCCTGAAAACGTGTGAGAAATATGAAGAGCTTCAAAAGGTGTCAAAAATATGAAGAGCTTCAAAAGGTGTCAAAAATATGAGGAGCATGAAACGGTCTGAAAAATAGGAGGAGCATGAAGTGGTGTTGAAAAAAAAGAAGAGACGGAAAAGGTGTGAAATATATGAAGGGCTTCAAAAGGTGTCAAAATTATGAGGAGAATGATGCGGTCTGAAAAATAGGAGGAGCATGAAGCGGTGTTCAAAAACATGAAGAGCCTGAAAAGGTATGAAAAATATGAAGAGCTTCAAAATGTGTCAAAAATATGAGGAGCATGAAACGGTCTGAAAAATAGGAGGAGCATGAAGCGGTGTTCAAAAACATGAAGAGCCTGAAAACGTGTGAAAAATTTGAGGAGATTCAAAAGGTGTGAAATACATGAGGTGCATTAAACGGTTTGAAAAATAGGAGGAGCATGAAGCGGTGTTAAAAAACAGGAAAAGACTGAAAAGTTGTGAAAATTATGAAGAGCTTCAAAAGTTGTCAAAAATATGAGGAGCATGAAAAGGTCAGAAAAATAGGAGGATCATGAAGCGGTGTTCAAAAACATGAAGAGCCTGAAAATGTGTGCAAAATATGAAGAACTTCAAAAGGTGTCAAAAATACGAGGATCATCAAAAGGTCTGAAAAATAGGAGGATCATGAAGCGGTGTTCAAAAACATGAAGAGCCTGAAAAGGTGTGAAAAATATGAAGAGCTTCAAAATGTGTCAAAAATATGAGGAGCATGAAACGGTCTGCAAAAAAGGAGGAGCATGAAGTGGTGTTGAAAAACTTGAAGATCCTGACAAGGTGTGAAAAATATGAAAAGCTTCAAAAGTTGTCAAAAATATGAGGAGCATGAAAAGGTCTGAAAAATAGGAGGAGCATGAAAAGGTCTGAAAAATAGGAGGAGCATGAAGCGGTGTTCAAAAACTTGAAAAGCCTGAAAAGGTGTGAAAAATATGAAGAGCTTCAAAAGGTGTCAAAAATAGGAGGAGCATGAAACGGTCTGAAAAATAGGAGGATCATGAAGCGGTGTTGGAAACATGAAGAGCCTGAAAAGGTGTGAAAAATATGAAGAGCTTCAAAAGGTGTCAAAAATATGAGGAGCATGAAACGGTCTGAAAAATAAGAGGAGCATGAAGCGGTGTTGAAAAACATGAAGTGCCTGAAAACGTGTGAAAAATATGAAGAGCTTCAATAGGTGTGAAATACATGAGGAGCATTAAATGGTCTGAAAAATAGGAGGAGCATGAAGTGGTGTTCAAAAACATGAAGAGCAAAAAAAAAGGTGTGAAAAATATGAAGATTTCAAAAGGTTTCAAAAATGAAATGAACATGAAACGGTCTGAAAAATAGGAGTATGATCTGGTGTTGAAAAAAAGGAAGAGACTGAAAAGGTTTGAAATATATGAAGAGCTTCAAAAAGTGTGAAATACATGAGGAGCATTAAACGGTCTGAAAAATAGGAGAAGCATGAAGCGGTGTTCAAAAACATGAAGAGCCTGAAAACGTGTGAAAAATATGAAGAGCTTCAAAAGGTGTGAAATACATGAGGAGCATTAAACGGTCTGAAAAATAGGAGAAGCATGAAGAGGGGTTCAAAAACAGGAAGAGCCTGAAAAGTTGTGAAAAATATGAAGAGCTTCAAAAGTTGTCAAAAATATGAGGAGCATGAAACGGTCTGAAAAATAGGAGGAGCATGAAGAAGTGTTCAAAAACATGAAGAGCCTGAAAAGGTGTGAAAAATATGAAGAGCTTCAAAAGGTGTGAAATACATGAGGAGCATGAAACTCTCTGAAAAATAGAAGGAGCATGATGTGGTGTTCAAAAACATGAAGAGCCTGAAAACGTGTGAAAAATACGAAGAGCTTCAAAACGTGTGAAAAATATGAGGAGCATGATACGGTTTGAAAAATAGGAGGAGCATGAAGCGGTGTTGAAAAACATGAAGAGTCTGAAATCGTGTGAAATTATGAAGAACTTCAAAAATATGAAAAATATGAAGAGCTTCAAAAGGTGTGAAAACTATGAGGAGCTTCAAAAGGTGTCAAAATGAGATGAACATGAAACGGTCTGAAAAATAGGAGGAGCATGAAACGGTGTTGAAAATCATAAAGAGCCTGAAAATTTCGGAAAAATATTAAGAGCTTCAGAAGATGTGAAAAACATGAAGAGCTTCAAAAGGTGTCAAAATGAGATGAGCATGAAACGGTCTGAAAAATAAGAGGAGCATGATGTGGTGTTGAAAATAATGAAAAGCCTGAAAAGGTGTGAAATATATGAACAGCTTCAAAAGGTGTCAAAAATATGAGGAGAATGAAATGGTCTGTAAAATAGGAGGAGCATGAAATGGTGTTCAAAAACATGAAGAGCCTGAAGAGGTGTGAAAAATATGAAGAGCTTCAAAAGGTGTCAAAAATATGAGGAGCATGAAAAGTTCTGAAAAATAGGAGGAGCATGAAGCGGTGTTCAAAAACAGGAAGACCCTGAAAAGTAGTGAAAAATATGAAGAGCTTCAAAAGGTGTCAAAAATATGAGGAGCATGAAACGGTCGGAAAAATAGGAGGAGCAAGAAAGGGTGTTGAACAACATGAAGAGCCTGAAAAGCTGTGAGAAATATGAAGAGCTTCAAAATGTTTCAAAAATATGAGGAGCATGAAACGGTCTGAAAAAGAGGAGGAGCAGGAAGCGGTGTTGAGAAACATGAAGAGCCTCAAAATGTGTGAAAAATATGAAGAGCTTCTAAAGGTGTCAAAAATATGAGGAGCATGAAACGGTCTGAAAAATAGGAGGAGCATGAAGCGGTGTTGAAAAACATGAAGAGCCTAAAAAGGTGTTAAAAATATGAAGAGTTTCAAAAGGTGTCAAATATATGAGCAGCAAGAATCGGTCTGAAATATAGGAGTAGCATGAAACGGTGTTCAAAAATATGCAGAGCCTGAAAAGTTGTGAAAAATATGAAGAGCTTCAAATGGTGTCAAATATATGAAGAGCTTCAAAAGGTGTCAAAAATGAGATGAGCATGAAACGGTCTGAAAAATAGGAGGAGCAAGAAGTGGTGTTCAAAAAAATGAAGAGCCTGAGAAGGTGTGAAATATATCAAGAACTTCAAAAGGTGTCAAAAATATGAGGAGCATGAAACGGTCTGAAAAATAGGAGGAGCATGAAACGGTGTTGAAAAACATGCAGAGCCTGAAAAGGTGTGAAAAATATGAAGAACTTCAAAAGGTGTGAAATATATGAGGAGCATGAAACGGTCTTAAAAATAGGAGGAGCATGAAGTGGTGTTCAAAAATATGAAGAGCCTGAAAAGGTGTGAAAAATATGAAGAGCTTCAAAAGGTATGAAATACATGAGGAGTATTAAACTGTCTTGAAAATAGGGGGAGCATGAAGCGGTGTTAAAAAACATGAAGAGGCTTAAAAGGTGTGAAAAATATGAAGAGCTTCAAAAGGTGTGAAAAATATGAGGAGCATGAAACGGTCTGAAAAATAGGAGGAGCATGAAGCCGTGTTGAAAAACATGAAGAGCCTGAAAAAGTGTGAAATACATGAAGAGCTTCAAAAGGTGTAAAAAATATGAGGAGGGGAGGAGCCAAGATGGCCGAGGAGTAGGACGGGGAGACCACTTTCTCTCCTACAAATTCATCAAAAGAATAACTGAACGCAGAGCAAACTTCGCAAAACAACTTCTGATCGCTAGCTGAGGTCATCAGGCGCCCAGAAAAGCAGCCCATTGTCTTCGAAAGGAGGGCTGCATAGTTGGAGAAGTCCTGAAACTACAGGAAGAATAAAACTGAAATCCAGAGGCAGGAGACTTAAGCCCAAAACCTGAGAACACCAGAAAACTCCTGACTACAAGGAACTTTAAGTAATAAGTGACTGTCCAAAAGCCTCCATACCTACACTGAAACCAACCACCACACAAGAGCCAATAAGTTTTAGAGCAAGACATACCACGCAAATTCTCCAGCAACGCAGGAACATAGCCCTGAACATCAACATACAGGCTGCCCAAGGTCACACCTAACACATAGACCCATCTCAAAACTCATTACTGGGCACTCCATTGCTCTCCAAAGAGTAGAAATCAAGTTCCACGCACCAGAACACTGACGCAAGCTTCCCTAACCAGGAAATCTCGACAAGCCAATCGTCTAACCCTACCCACTGGGTTAATCCTCCACAACAAAAAGGAACCACAGACCTCCAGAATACAGAAAGCCCACTCCAGATACAGCAATCTAAACAAGATGAAAAGGCAAAGAAATACCCAACAGGTAAAGGAACATGAAAAATGCCCACCAAGTCAAACAAAAGAGGAGGAGATAGGGAATCTACCTGAAAAAGAATTTAGAATAATGATAATAAAAATGATCCAAAATCTTGAGAACAAAATGGAGTTACAGATAAATAGCCTGGAAACAAAGATTGAAAAGATTCAAGAACTGTTTAATAAAGACCTAGAAGAAATAAAAAAAGAGTCAATTACAAATGAATAATGCAATGAATGAGATCAAAAACACTTTGGAGGGAACCAAGAGTAGAATAACGGAGGCAGAAGATAGGGTAAGTGAGGTAGAAGATAAAATGGTGGAAATAAATGAAGCAGAGAGGAAAAAAGAAAAAAGGATCAAAAGAAATGAGGACAACCTCAGGGACCTCTGGGACACTGTGAAACGCCCCAACATTCGAATCATAGGAGTTCCAGAAGAAGAAGACAAAAAGAAAGGCCATGAGAAAATACTCGAGGAGATAATAGCTGAAAACTTCCCTAAAATGGGGAAGGAAATAGCCACCCAAGTCCAAGAAACCCAGAGAGTCCCAAACAGGATAAACCCAAGGCGAAACACCCCAAGACACATATTAATCAAATTAACAAAGATCAAACACAAAGAACAAATATTAAAAGCAGCAAGGGAAAAACAACAAATAACACACAAAGGGATTCCCATAAGGATAACAGCTGATCTATCAATAGAAACCCTCCAGGCCAGAAGGGAATGGCAGGACGTACTGAAAGTAATGAAAGAGAATAACCTACAACCTAGATTACTGTATCCAGCAAGGATCTCATTCAGATATGAAGGAGAATTTAAAAGCTTTACAGATAAGCAAAAGATGAGAGAATTCAGCACCACCAAACCAGCTCTTCAACAAATGCTAAAGGATCTTCTCTAGACAGGAAATGCAGAAAGGTTGTATAAACGTGAACCCAAAACAACAAAGTAAATGGCAACGGGACCACACCTATCAATAATTACCCTAAATGTAAATGGGTTGAATGCCCCAACCAAAAGACAAAGATTGGCTGAATGGATACAAAAACAAGACCCCTATATATGCTGTCTACAAGAGACCCACCTCAAAACAAGAGACACATACAGACTAAAAGTGAAGGGCTGGAAAAAAGTATTTCATGCAAACGGAGACCAAAAGAAAGCAGGAGTCGCAATACTCATATCAGATAAAATAGACTTTCAAATAAAGGAAGTGAAAAGAGACAAAGAAGGACACTACATAATGATCAAAGGATCAATCAAAAAAGAAGATATAACAATTATAAATATATATGCACCCAACATAGGAGCACCGCAATATGTACGGCAAACGCTAACAAGTATGAAAGAGGAAATTAATAGTAACACAATAATAGTGGGAGACTTTAATACCCCACTCACAACTATGGATAGATCAACTAAACAGAAAATTAACAAGGAAACACAAACCTTAAATGACACAATGGACCAGCTAGACCTAATTGATATCTATAGGACATTTCACCCCAAAACAATCAACTTCACCTTTTTCTCAAGTGCACACGGAACATTCTCCAGAATAGATCACATCCTGGGCCATAAATCTGGTCTTGGAAAATTCAAAAAAATTGAAATCATTCCAGTCATCTTTTCTGACCACAGTGCAGTAAGATTAGATCTCAATTACAGGGAAAAAATTGTTAAAACTTCAAACATATGGAGGCTAAATAACACGCTTCTGAATAACCAACAAATCATAGAAGAAATCAAAAAAGAAATCAAAATATGTATAGAAATGAATGAAAATGAAAACACAACAACCCAAAACCTATGGGACACTGTAAAAGCAGTGCTAAGGGGAAGGTTCATAGCATTACAGGCTTACATCAAGAAACAGGAAAAAAACCAATTAAATAACCTAACTCTACACCTAAAGCAATTAGAGAAGGAAGAAATGAAGAACCCCAGAGTTAGCAGAAGGAAAGAAATCTTAAAAATCAGGGCAGAAATAAATGCAAAAGAAACTAAAGAGACCATAGCAAAAATCAACAAAGCTAAAAGCTGGTTTTTTGAAAAAATAAACAAAATTGACAAACCATTAGCAAGACTCATTAAGAAACAAAGAGAGAAGAACCAAATTAACAAAATTAGAAATGAAAATGGAGAGATCACAACAGACAACACTGAAATACAAAGGATCATAAGAGACTACTACCAGCAGCTCTATGCCAATAAAATGGACAACTTGGATGAAATGGACAAATTCTTAGAAAAGTATAACTTTCCAAAACTGAACCAGGAAGAAATAGAAGATCTTAACAGACCCATCACAAGCAAGGAAATCGAAACTGTCATCAAAAATCTTCCAGCAAACAAAAGCCCAGGACCAGATGGCTTCACAGCTGAATTCTACCAAAAATTTAGAGAAGAGCTAACACCTATCTTACTCAAACTCTTCCAGAAAATTGCAGAAGAAGGTAAGCTTCCAAACTCATTCTATGAGGCCACCATCACCCTAATTCCAAAACCAGACAAAGATGCCACAAAAAAAGAAAACTACAGGCCAATATCACTGATGAACATAGATGCAAAAATCCTTAACAAAATTCTAGCAAACAGAATCCAACAACATATTAAAAACATCATACACCATGACCAAGTGGGCTTTATCCCAGGAATGCAAGGATTCTTTAATATCCGCAAATCAATCAATGTAATACACCACATTAACAAATTGAAAGATAAAAACCATATGATTATCTCAATAGATGCAGAGAAAGCCTTTGACAAAATTCAACACTCATTTATGATTAAAACTCTCCAAAAAGCAGGAATAGAAGGAACATACCTCAACATAATAAAAGCTATATATGACAAACCCACAGCAAGCATCACCCTCAATGGTGAAAAATTGAAGGCATTTCCCCTGAAATCAGGAACAAGACAAGGGTGCCCACTCTCACCACTACTATTCAACATAGTGTTGGAAGTGCTGGCCACAGCAATCAGAGCAGAAAAAGAAGTAAAAGGAATCCAGATAGGAAAAGAAGAAGTAAAACTCTCACTGTTTGCAGATGACATGATCCTCTACATAGAAAACCCGAAAGATTCTACCAGAAAATTACTAGAGCTAATCAATGAATATAGTAAAGTTGCAGGATATAAAATTAACACACAGAAATCCCTTGCATTCCTATATACTAACAATGAAAAAACTGACAGAGAAATTAAGGAAACAATACCATTCACCATTGCAACAAAAAGAATAAAATACTTAGGAGTATATCTACCTAAAGAAACAAAGGACCTATACATAGAAAACTATAAAACACTGATGAAAGAAATCAAAGAGGACACAAACAGATGGAGAAACATACCGTGTTCATGGATTGGAAGAATTAATATTGTCAAAATGGCTATTCTACCCAAAGCAGTCTATAGATTCAATGCAATCCCTATCAAGCTACCAACGGTATTTTTCACAGAACTAGACCAAAGAATTTCACAATTTGTATGGAAATACAAAAAACCTCGAATAGCCAAAGTAATCTTGAGAAAGAAGAATGGAACTGGAGGAATCAACCTGCCTGACTTCAGACTCTACTACAAAGCCACAGTCATCAAGACAGTATGGTACTGGCACAAAGACAGAAATATAGATCAATGGAACAGAATAGAAAGCCCAGAGATAAATCCACGAACCTATGGACACCTTATTTTTGACAAAGGAGGCAAGGATATACAATGGAAAAAAGACAACCTCTTTAACAAGTGGTGCTGGGAAAACTGGTCAACCACTTGTAAAAGAATGAAACAAGAACACTTTCTAACACCATACACAAAAATAAACTCAAAATGGATTAAAGATCTAAATGTAAGACCAGAAACTATAAAACTCCTAGAGGAGAACATAGGCAAAACACTCTCCGACATAAATCAAAGCAAGATCCTCTATGACCCACCTCCCAGAATATTGGAAACAAAAGCAAAACTAAACAAATGGGACCTAATGAAACTTAAAAGCTTTTGCACTACAAAGGAAACTATAAGTAAGGTGAAAAGACAGCCCTCAGATTGGGAGAAAATAATAGCAAATGAAGAAACAGACAAAGGATTAATCTCAAAAATATACAAGCAAATCCTGCAGCTCAATTCCAGAAAAATAAATGACCCAATCAAAAAATGGGCCAAAGAACTAAACAGACATTTCTCCAAAGAAGACATACAGATGGCTAACAAACACATGAAAAGATGCTCAACATCACTCATTATTAGAGAAATGCAAATCAAAACCACAATGAGGTACCATTATACGCCAGTCAGGATGGCTGCTATCCAAAAGTCTACAAGCAATAAATGCTGGAGAGGGTGTGGAGAAAAGGGAACCCTCTTACACTGTTGGTGGGAATGCAAACTAGTACAGCCGCTATGGAAAACAGTGTGGAGATTTCTTAAAAAACTGGAAATAGAACTGCCATATGACCCAGCAATCCCACTTCTGGGCATACACACTGAGGAAACCAGATCTGAAAGAGACACGTGCACCCCAATGTTCATCGCAGCACTGTTTATAATAGCCAGGACATGGAAGCAACCTAGATGCCCATCAGCAGATGAATGGATAAGGAAGCTGTGGTACATATACACCATGGAATATTACTCAGCCATTAAAAAGAATTCATTTGAACCAGTCCTAATGAGATGGATGAAGCTGGAGCCCATTATACAGAGTGAAGTAAGCCAGAAAGATAAAGAACATTACAGCATACTGACACATGTATATGGAATTTAGAAAGGTGATAACGATAACCCTAAATGCAGAACAGAAAAAGAGACACAGAAACACAGAACAGACTTTTGAACTTTGTGGGAGAATGTGAGGGTGGGATATTAGAAAAGAACAGCATGTATACTATCTATGGTGAAACAGATCACCAGCCCAAGTGGGATGCACGAGACAAGTGCTCGGGCCTGGTGCACTGGGAAGACCCAGAGGAATCGGGTGGAGAGGGAGGTGGGAGGGGGGATCGGGATTGGGAATACATGTAAATCCATGGCTGATTCATATCAATGTATGACAAAACTCACTGGGAAAAAAAAATAATAATAATAAAAATTAAAAAAAATAAAAAAAAAATATGAGGAGATTCAAAAGGTGTCAAAAATATGAGGAGCATGAAACGGTCTGAAAAAGAGGAGGAGCATGAATCGGTGTTGAAAATCATGAAGAGCCTGAAAACGTGTGAGAAATATGAAGAGCTTCAAAAGGTGTCAAAAATATGAAGAGCTTCAAAAGGTGTCAAAAATGAGAGGAGTATGAAGCGGTCTGAAAAATAGGAGGAGCATGAAGCGGTGTTCAAAAACATGAAGAGCCTGAAAAGGTGTGAAAAATATGAAGAGCTTCAAAAGGTGTCAAAAATGAGATGAGCATGAAACGGTCTGAAAAATAGGAGGAGCATGAAGTGGTGTTGAAAAAAAAGAAGAGACGGAAAGGTGTGAAATATATGAAGGGCTTCAAAAGGTGTCAAAAATATGAGGAGAATGACGCGGTCTGAAAAATAGGAGGAACATGAAGCGGTGTTCAAAAACATGAAGAGCCTGAAAAGGTGTGAAAAATATGAAGAGCTTCAAAAGGTGTCAAAAATATGAGGAGCATGAAACGGTCTGAAAAATAGGAGGAGCATTAAGCGGTGTTCAAAAACATGAAGAGCCTGAAAACGTGTGAAAAATATGAGGAGCTTCAAAAGGTGTGAAATACATGAGGTGCATTAAACGGTTTGAAAAATAGGAGGAGCATGAAGCGGTGTTCAAAAACAGGAAAAGCCTGAAAAGTTGTGAAAAATATGAAGAGCTTCAAAAGTTGTCAAAAATATGAGGAGCATGAAACGGTCTGAAAAATAGGAGGAGCATGAAACGGTGATCAAAACCATGAAGAGCCTGAAAAGGTGTGAAAAATGTGAAGAGCTTCAAAAGGTGTGAAATACATGAGGAGCATGAAACGGGTTGAAAAATAGGAGAAGCATGAAGTGGTGTGGAAAAACATCAAGAGACTGAAAAGGTGTGAAAAATATGAAGAGCTTCAAAAGGTGTGAAATACATGAGGAGCAAGCAACGGTCTGAAAAATAGGAGGGGATGAAGAGGTGTTCAAAAATATGAAGAGCCTGAAAAGGTGTGAAAAATATGAAGAGCTTCAAAAGGTGTGAAAAATATGAAGAGCATGATACGGTCTGAAAAATAGGAGGAGCATGAAGCGGTGTTCAAAACATGAAGAGCCTGAAAAGTTGTGAAAAATATGAAAAGCTTCCAAAGGTGTAAAAAATGAGATGAGCATGAAACGGTCTGAAAAATAGGAGGAGCATGAAGCGGTGTTGAAAAAATGAAGAGCCTGAAAAGGTGTGAAAAATATGAAGAGCAACAAAAGGTGTCAAAAATATGAGGAGTATGAAACGGTCTGAAAAATAGGAGGAGCATGAAGCGGTGTTGCAAAACATGAGGAGCCTGAAAAGGTGTGAAAAATATGAAGAGCTTCAAAAGGTGAGAAAAATATGAAGTATATGTAACGGTCTGAAAAATAGGAGGAGCATGAAGCGGTGTTGAAAAACATGAAGAGCCTGAAAAGGTGTGAAAAATATGAAGAGCTTCAAAAGGTGTGAAATACATGAGGAGCATGAAACGGGTTGAAAAATAGGAGAAGCATGAAGTGGTGTGGAAAAACATCAAGAGCCTGAAAAGGTGTGAAAAATATGAAGAGCTTCAAAAGTTGTGAAATACATGAGGAGCAAGAAACGATCTGAAAAATAGGAGGATCAAGAAGCGGTGTTCAAAAACATGAAGAGCCTGAAAATGTGTGAAAAATAAGAAGAGCTTCAAAAGGTGTGAAAAATAGGAGGAGCATGAAGCGGTGTTGAAAAACATAAAGAGCATGAAAACTTGTGAAAATTATGAAGAGCTTCAAAAGGTGTGAAAAATATGAACAGCTTCAAAAAGTGTCAAAAATGAGATCAGGATGAAGCGGTCTGAAATATAAGAGGAGCATAAAGTGTTGTTGAATAACATGAAGAACCTGAAAAGGTGTGAAAATATGAAGAGCTTCGAAAGGTGTGAAATACATGAGGAGCATTAAACGGTCTGAAAAATAGGAGGAGCATGAAGCAGTGTTGAAAAACATGAAGAGCCTGAAAAGGTGTGAAAAATATGAAGAGTTTCAAAAGGTATGAAATACAGGAGGAGCATTAAACGGTCTGAAAAATAGGAGGAGCATGAAGCGGTGTTCAAAAACATGAAGAGCCTGAAAAGGTTTGAAAAATATGAAGAGCTTCAAAAGCTGTGAAATATAGGAGGAGCATGAAGAGGTGTTCAAAAACATGAAGAGCCTGAAAAGCTGTGAAAAATATAAAGAGCTTCAAAAGGTGTCAAAAATATGAGGAGCATGAAACGGTCTGAAAAATAGGAGGCACATGAAGCGGTCTTCAAAAACATGAAGAGCCTGAAAAGGTGTGAAAAATATGAAGAACTTCAAAAGGTGTCAAAAATATGAGCAGCATGAAATGCTTTGAAAAATAGGAGAAACATGAAGCGAAGTTGAAAAACATGAAAAGCCTGAAAAGGTGTGAAAAATATGAAGAGCTTCAAAAGGTGTGAAATACATGAGGAGCATGAAACGGTCAGAAAAATAGGAGGAGCATGAAGAGTTGTTAAAAAACATGAACAGCCAGAAAAGGTGTGAAAAATATGAAAACCTTCAAAAGATGTCAAAAATATGAGGAGCATGAAACGATCAGAAAATTAGGAGGAGCATGAAACCTTGTTCAGAAACATGAAGAGCCTGAAAAGATGTGAAAAATATGAAGAGCTTCAAAAGGTGTGAAATACATGAGGAGTATGAAATGGTCTGAAAAATAGGAGGAGCATGAAGCGGTATTCAAAAACATGAAGATCCTGAAAAGTTGTGAAAAATGTGAAGAGCTTCAAAAGGTGTGAAAAATATGAGGAGCATAAAACGGTCTGAAAAATAGGAGGAGCATGAAGCGGTGTTCAAAAACATGAAGAGCCTGAAAACGTGTGAAAAATATGAAGAGCTTCAAAAGGTGGCAAAATATAAAGAGCTTCAAAAGGTGTCAAAAATGAGATGAGCATGAAAAGGTCTGAAAAATAGTAGGAGCATGAAGTGGTGTTCAAAGAAATGAAGAGCCTGAAAAGGTGTGAAATATATGAAGAGTTTCAAAAGGTGTCAAAAATATGAGGAGCATGAAGCGGTGTCAAAAACATGAAGAGCCTTAAAAAGTGTGAAATATGAAGAGCTTCAAAAGGTGTCAAAAAAATGTGGAGCATGAAACGGTCTGAAAAATAGGAAGAGCATGAAACGGTGTTCAAAAATATGAAGAGCCTGAAAAGGAGTGAAAAATATGAAGAGACTCAAAACGTGTCAAAAATATGAGGAGAATGAAATGGTCTGAAAAATAGGAGGAGTATGAAGTTGTGTTGAAAACCATGAACAGCCTGAAAAGGTGTGAAAAATATGAAGAGCCTCAAAAGGTGTCAAAAACATGAGGAGCTGAAACCGAATGAAAAACAGGAGGAGCAAGAAGCGGTGTTGAAAAACATGAAGAGTTTGAAAACGTGTGAAAAATATGAAGAGCTTCAAAGGTGTGAAAAATATAAAGAGCTTCAAAAGGTGTGAAAAATAGAAGGAGCATGAAATGGTCTGAAAGATAGGAGGAGCATGAAGCGGTGTTCAAAAACATGAAGATCCTGAAAAGTTGTGAAAAATGTGAAGAGCTTCAAAAGGTGTGAAAAATATGAGGAGCATGAAACGGTCTGAAAAATAGGAGGAGCATGAAGCGGTGTTCAAAAACATGAAGAGCCTGAAAAGTTGTGATAAATATGAAGAGCTTCAAAAGGTGTGAAATACAAGAGGAGCATGAAACGGTCTGAAAAATAGGAGGAGCATGAAGCTGTGTTCAAAACATGAAGAGCCTGAAAATGTGTGAAATATATAAAGAGCTTCAAAAAGTGTCAAAAATATGAGGAGCATGAAACGGTCTGAATAATAGGAGGAGAATGTAACGGTGATCAAAAACATGAAGAGCCTGAAAAGGTGTGAAATATATAAAGAGCTTCAAAAAGTGTCAAAAATATGAGGAGCATGAAACGGTCTGAATAATAGGAGGAGAATGTAACGGTGATCAAAAACATGAAGAGCCTGAAAAGCTGTGAAAAATATGAAGAGCTTCAAAAGGTGTGAAATATGAGGAGCATGAAACGGTCTGAAAAATAGGAGGAGCATGAAGCGGTGTTCAAAAACATGAAGAGCCTGAAAAGTTGAGAAAAATATGAAAAGCTTCAAAAGGTGTCAAAAATGAGATGAGCATGAAACGGTCTGAAAAATAGGAGGAGCATGAAGCGGTGTTGAAAAAATGAAGAGCCTGAAAAGGTGTGAAAAATATGAAGAGCATCAAAAGGTATCAAAAATATGAGGAGCATGAAACGGTCTGCAAAATAGGAGGAGCATGAAGTGGTGTTGAAAAACTTGAAGAGCCTGAAAAGGTGTGAAAAATATGAAAAGCTTCAAAAGATGTCAAAAATATGAGGAGCATGAAACGGTCTGAATAATAGGAGGAGAATGTAACGGTGATCAAAAACATGAAGAGCCTGAAAAGTTGTGAAAAATATGAAGAGCTTCAAAAGGTGTGAAATATGAGGAGCATGAAACGGTCTGAAAAATAGGAGGAGCATGAAGCGGTGTTCAAAACATGAAGAGCCTGAAAAGGTGTGAAAAATATGAAGAGCTTCAAATGGTGTGAAATACATGAGGAGCATGGAACCGGCTGAAAAATAGGAGAAGCATGAAGTGGTGTAGAAAAACATGAAGAGCCTGAAAAGGTGTGAAAAATATGAAGATCTTCAAAAGGTGTGAAAAATATGAGGAGCATGAAACGTTCTGAAAAATAGAAGCAGCATGAAATGGTGTTGAAAAACATGAAGAGCCTGAAAAGGTGTGAAAAATATGAAGAGCTTCAAAAGGTGTGAAATACATGAGGAGCATGAAATGGTCTGAGAAATAGGAGAAGCATTAAGTGGTGTAGAAAAAAAAAGAGCCTGAAAAGGTGTGAAAAATATGAAGAGCTTCAAAAGGTGTGAAAAATATGAGGAGCATGAAACGGTCTGAAAAATAGAAGCAGCATGAAAAGGTGTTGAAAAACATGAAGAGCCTGAAATGGTGTGAAAAATATGAAGAGCTTCAAAAGTGTGAAAAATATGAAGAGCTTCAAAAGTTGTCAAAAATGAGATGTGCATGAAACGGACTGAAATATAGAAGGAGCATGAAGTGATGTTGAAAAACATGAAGAGCCTGAAAATGTGTGAAATATAGGAAGTGCTTCAAAAGGTGTCAAAAATATGAGGAGCATGAAACGGTCTGAAAACTAGGAGGAGCATGAAGCGGTGTTGAGAAACATGAAGAGCCTGAAAAGGTGTGAAAAATATGAAGAGATTCAAAAGGTGTCAGAAATATGGGGAGCATGAAACGGTCTGAAAACTAGGAGGAGCATGAAGCGGTGTTGAAAAACATGAAGAGCCTGAAAAAGTGTGAAAAATATGAAGAGCTTAAAAGGTGTGAAAAATATGAGGAGCATGATATGGTTTGAAAAATAGGATTAGCATGAAGCGGTGTTCAAAAACATGAAGAGCCTGAGAAGGTGTGAAAAATATGAAAAGATTCAAAAGGTGTCAAAAATGAGATGAGCATGAAACGGTCTGACAAATAGGAGGTGCATGAAGCCTTGTTGAAAAACATGAAGAGCCTGAAAAGGTGTGAGAAATATGAAGAGCTTAAGAAGGTGTCAAAAATACGAGGAGCATGAAACGGTCTTAAAAATACGAGGAGCATGAAGCGGTGTTCAAAAACATGAAGAGCCTGAAAATGTGTGAAAAATATGAAGAGCTTCAAAAGGTGTAAAAATTATGAGGAGTATGAAACGGTCTGAAAAATAGGAGGAGCATGAAACGGTGTTGAAACCCTGAAGCAAATGAAAAGGTGTGAAAAATATGAAGAGTTTCAAAACATGTCAAAAATATGAGGAGCATGAAACGGTGTTCAAAAACATGAAGAGACTGAAAAGTTGTGAAAAATATGAAGAGCTTCAAAAGGTTTCAAAATTATGAGGTGCATGAAACGGTCTTAATAATAGGAAGAGCATGAAGCGGTGTTGAAAAACATGAAGAGCCTGAAAAGGTGTGAAATAAATGAAGAATTTCAAAAGTGTCAAAAATAGGAGGAGCATGAAACGGTTTGAAAAATAGGAGGAGCATGAATTGGCGTTGAAATACATGAGGAGCCTCAAAAGGTGTGAAAAATATGAAGAGCATCAAAAGGTGTCAAAAATATGAGGAGCATGAAACGGTCTGAAAAATAGGACAAGCATGAAGCGGTGTTGAAAAACATGAAGATCCTGAAAAGGTGTGAAATATATGAAGAGCTTCAAAAGTTTTCAAAAGTATGAGGAGCATGATACGGTCTGAAAAATAGGAGGAGCATGAAGCGGTGTTGAAAAATGAAGAGCCTGAAAAGGTGTGAAAAACAGGAAGGGCTTCAAAAGCTGTCAAAAATATGAGGCGCAAGAAACGGTCTCAAAAATAGGAGTGGCAAGAAGCAGTGTTGAAAAACATGAAGAGCCTGAAAAGTTGTGAAATATATGAAGAGCTTCAAAATGTGTAAAATATATGAGGAGCATGAAACAGTCTGAAAAATAGGAGCAGAATGAATCGGTGTTGAAAAACATAAACAGCCTGAAAAGGTGTGAAATATATGAAGACTGCAAAAGGTGTCAAAAATATGAGGAGCATGAAACGTTCTGAAAATAAGAGGAGCATGAAACGGTGTTCAAAAATATTAAGAGCCTGAAAAGGTGAGAAAAATATGAAGAGCTTCAGAAGCTGTGAAAAATATGAGGAGCATGAAGCGGTGTTCAAAAACTTGAATACTGAAAAGATGTGAAAAATATGAAGACCTTCAAAAGGTGTCAAAAGATGAGGAGCATGAAACGATCTGAAAATCAGGAGGAGCATGAAGCGGTGTTGAAAAACATGAAGAGGCTTAAAAGGTGTTAAAAATATGAAGAGCTTCAAAAGGTGTGAAAAATATGAGGAGCATGATACGATCTCAAAAATAAGAGGAGCATGAAGTGGTGTTCAAAACATGAAGAGCTTGAAAACTTGTGAAAAATACGAAGAGCTTCAAAAGGTGTCAAAAATATGAGGAGCATGAAACGGTCTGAAAAATAGGAGGAGCGAGAAGCGGTGTTCAAAAACATGAAGAACCTGAAAAGATGTCAAAAATATGAAGAGGTTCAAATGGTATCAAAAATATGAGGGGCATGAAACGGTCTGAAAAATAGGAGGAGCATGAAGCGCTGTTGAAAACATGAAGAGCGTGAAAAGGTGTCAAAAATATGAAGAGCTTCAAAATGTGTCAAAAAGATGAGGAGCATGAAACGGTCTGAAAATTACGAGGAGCATGAGGCACTGTTGAAAAACATGAAGAGCCTGAAAAGGTGTGAAAAATATAAAGAGTTTCAAAACGAGTCAAAAATATGAGGAGCATGAAACGGTCTGAAAAATAGGAGGAGCATGAAGTGGTGTTGGAAAACATGAAGAGCCTGAAAAGGTGTGAAAAATATGAAGAGCTTCAAAAGGTGTGAAAAGTATGAAGAGCTTCAAAAATTGTCAAAAATATGAGTAGCATGAAACGGTCTGAAAAATAGGAGAAGCATGAAACCATTTTCAAAAACATGAAGAGCCTGAAAATGTGTGAAAAATATGAAGAGCTTCAAAAAGTGTCAGAAATATGAAGAGCAAGGAACGGTCTGAAAAATAGGGGGAGTATGAAGCAGTGTTCAAAAACATGAAGAGCCCGAAAAGGTGTGAAAAATATGAAGAGCTTCAAAAGGTATCAAAATTATGAGGAGCATGAAACGGTCTGAAACATAGGAGAAGCATGAAACCGTGTTCAACAACATGAAGAGCCTGAAAAGGTGTGAAAAATATGAAGAGCTTCAAAAGGTGTCAAAAATATGAGGAGCATGAAACGGTCTGAAACATAGGAGAAGCATGAAACCGTGTTCAACAACATGAAGAGCCTGAAAAGGTGTGAAAAATATGAAGAGCTTCAAAAGGTGTCAAAAATATGAGAAGCTTGAAACGGTTTGAAAAATAGGAGGAGCATGAAACTGTGTTGAAAAACATTAAGAGCCTGAAAAGGTGTGAAAAATATGAAGAGCTTCAAAAGGTGTGAAAAATAAGAGGAGCATGAAACAGTCTGAAAAATAGGAGGAGCATAAAACGGTGTTCAAAAACATGAAGCGCCTGAAAAGGTGTGAAAAATATGAAGAGCTTCAAAAGGTGTCAAAAATATGAGGAGCAGGAAACGTTCTGAAAAATTGGAGGAGCATGAAACGGTGTTGAAAAACATGAAGAGGCTGAAAAGGTGTGAAAAATATGAAGAGTTTCAAAAGGTGTGAAAAATATGAAGAGCTTCAAAAGGTGTCAAAAATATGAGGAGCATGAAACGGTCTGAAACATAGGAGGAGCATGAAATGGTGTTGAAGAAAATGAAAAGCCTGAAAAGTTGTGAAATATATGAAGAGCTTCAAAAGGTTTCAAAAATATGAGGAGAATGAAACGGTCTGCAAAATAGGAGGAGCATGAAATGGTGTTCAAAAACATGAAGAGCATGAAAAGGTGTGAACAATATGAAGAGCTTCAAAAGTTGTGAAATACATGAGGAGGATTAAATGGTCTGAAAAATAGGAGGAGCATGAAGCGGTGTTCAAAAACATGAAGAGCCAGAAGAGGTGTGAAAAATATGAAGAGCTTCAAAAGGTGTGAAAAATATGAGGAGCATGAAACGGTCTGAAAAATAGGAGGAGCAAGAAGCGGTGTTCAAAAACATGAAGAGCCTGAAAAGGAGTGAAATATATGAAGAGCTTCAAAAGATGTCAAAAATGAGATGAGCATTAAACGTTCTGAAAAATAGGAGGAGCCTGAATTGGTGTTGAAAAACATGAAGAGCCTGAAAAGGTGTGAAATATATGAAGAGCTTCAAAAGATGTCAAAAATGAGATGAGCATTAAACGGTCTGAAAAATAGGAGGAGCCTGAATTGGTGTTGAAAAACATGAAGAGCCTGAAAAGGTGTGAAATATATGAAGATCTTTAAAAGTTGTCAAAATTATGAGGAGCATGAAACCGTCTGAAAAATAGTAGTAGCATGAAGCGGTGTTTTAAAACATGAATAGCCTGAAAATGTGAGAAAAATATGAAGAGCTGCAAAAGGTGTCAAATATAGGAGGATCATAAAACGGTCTGAAAAATAGGAGGAGCATGAAGCTGTGTTCAAAAACATGAGAGACTGAAAAGTGTGAAAAA
The DNA here is from genome assembly GCF_033118175.1 of Dama dama. Classification (NCBI taxonomy): domain Eukaryota; kingdom Metazoa; phylum Chordata; class Mammalia; order Artiodactyla; family Cervidae; genus Dama; species Dama dama. The sequence goes on from NW_026870899.1 coordinate 8,168,065, forward strand.
TATGAAGAGCTTCAAAAGGTGTGAAATACATGAGGAGCATGAAACGGTCTGAAAAATAGGAGGAGCATGAAGCGGTGTTCAAAAACATGAAGATCCTGAAAATGTGTGAAAAAAATGAAGAGCCTCAAAACGTGTCAAAAATATGAGGAGCATTAAACGGTCTGAAAATATAGGAGGAGCATGAAGTGGTGTAGAAAAACATGAAGAGCCTGAAAATGTGGGAAATATATGAGGAGCTTGAAAAGGTGGCAAAAATATGAGGAGCATGAAACGGTGTGAAAAATAGGAGGATCATGAAGCGGTGTTGAAAAATATGAAGAACCTGAAAAGGTGTGAAATATATGAAGAGCTTCAAAAGGTGTCAAAAATATGAGGAGCATGAAACGGTCTGAAAAATAGGAGGAGCATGAAATGGTGTTCAAACAAATGAAGAGCATGAAAAGGTGTGATAAATACGAAGAGCTTCAAAAGGTTTGAAAAACATGAGGAGAATGAAAGGGTCCGAAAAATAGGAGATGCATGAAGTTGTGTAGAAAAACATGAAGAGCCTGAAAAGGTGTGAAAAATATTAAGAGCTTCAAAAGGTATAAAATACATGAGGAGCATGAAACTGTCTGAAAAATAGGAGGAGCATGAAGTGGTGTTCAACAACATGAAGAGGCTCAAGAGGTGTGAAAAATATGAAGAGCTTCAAAAGGTGTGAAATACATGAGAGGAATGAAACTGTCTGAAAAACAGAAGGAGCATGAAGCGGTGTTGAAAACCATGAAGAGCCTGAAAAGGTGTGAAAAATATGAAGAGCTTCTAAATGTGTCAAAATTATGAGGAGCATGAAACGGTCTGAAAAATAGGAGGAGCATGAAGTGTTGTTGAAAAACATGAAGAGCCTGAAATGGTGTGAAATATATGAAGAGGTTCAAAAGATGTGAAAAATATGAGGAGCTTCAAAAAGTGTCAAAAATATGAAGAGCATGAAACGGTCTGAAATATAGGAGGGCATGAATCGGTGTTGAAAAACATGAAGAGCCTGAAAAGGTGTGAAAAATATGAAGAGCTTCAAAAGTTGTCAAAAATATGAGGAGAATGAAACGGTCTGAAAAAGAGGAGGAGTATGAAGCGGTGTTGAAAAACATGAAGAGCCTGAAAAGGTGTGTAAAATATTAAGAGGTTCTAAAGGTGTCAAGTATATGAGGAGCATGAAACGGTCTTAAAAATACGAGGAGAATGAAGTGGAGTTGAAAAACATGAAGAGCGTAAAAATGTGTGAAAAATATGAAAAGCCTCAAATCCTGTCAAAAATATGAGGAGCATGAAACGGTCTGAAAAAGAGGAGGAGTATGAAGCGGTGTTGAAAAACATGAAGAGAGTGAAAAGGTGTGTAAAATATTAAGAGTTTCTAAAGGTGTCAAAAATATGAGGAGCATGAAACGGTCTGAAAAGTACGAGGAGCATGAAGCGGTGTTGAAAATCATGAAGAGCCTGAAAACGCGTGAAAAATATGAAGAGCTTCAAAAGGTGTCAAAATGAGATGAGCATGAAACGGTCTAAAAAATAGGAGGAGCATGAAATGGTGTTGAAAAAAATGAAAAGCCTGAAAAGTTGTGAATTATATGAAGAGCTTCAAAAGGTTTCAAAAATATGAGGAGAATGAAACGGTCTGCAAAATAGGAGGAGCATGAAATGGTGTTCAAAAACATGAAGAGCATGAAAAGGTGTGAACAATATGAAGAGCTTCAAAAGTTGTGAAATACATGAGGAGGATTAAATGGTCTGAAAAAGAGGAGGAGCATGAAGCGGTGTTCAAAAACATGAAGAGCCAGAAGAGGTGTGAAAAATATGAAGAGCTTCAAAAGGTGTGAAAAATATGAGGAGCATGAAACGGTCTGAAAAATAGGAGGAGCAAGAAGCGGTGTTCAAAAACATGAAGAGCCTGAGAAGGTGTGAAAAATATGAACAGCTTCAAAACGTGTCAAAAATATTAGGAGCATGAAATGGTCTGAAAAATAGGAGGAACATTAAACGATGTTGAAAAACATGAAGAGCCTGAAAATGTGTGAAATATATAAAGAGCTTCAAAAGATGTGAAAAATATGAAGAGCTTCAAAAGGAGTCAAAAATGAGATGAGCAAGAAACGCTCTGAAAAATAGGAGGAGCATGAAGCGGTGTTGAAAAACATGAAGAACCTGAAAAGTTGTGAGAAATATGAAGAGCTTCAACAGGTGTCAAAAATATGAGGAGAATGAAACGGTCTGAAAAAGAGGAGGAGCAAGAAGCGGTGTTGAAAAACATGAAGAGCCTCAAAAGGTGTGAAAAATATGCAGAGCTTCTAAAGGTGTCAAAAATATGAGGAGCATGAAACGGTCTGAAAAAGAGGAGGAGCATGAAGCGGTGTTGACAAACATGAAGAGCCTGAAAAGGTGTGAAAAATATGAAGAGCTTCAAAAGTTGTCAAAATATGAGGAACATGAAACGGCATGAAAAATAGGAGGACTATGAAAAGGTCTGAAAAATAGGAGGAGCATGAGTCGGTGATGAAAACATTAAGAGCATGAAAAGGTGTGAAATATATGAAGAGCTTCAAAAGGTGTGATAAATATCATGAGCTTCAAAAGCTGTCAAAAAAGAGATGAGCATGAAACGGTCTGAAAAATAGGAGGAGCATGAAGCGGTGTTGAAAAACTTGAAGAGCCTGAAAAAGTGTGAAATATATGAAGAGCTTCAAAAGGTGTGAAAAATACGAGGAGCTTCAAAAGGTGTCAAAAATCTGAGGAGCATGAAATGGTTTGAAAAACAGGAGGAGCATGAAACGGTTTTCAAAAACATGAAGCCTGAAAAGGTGTGAAAAATATGAAGAGCTTCAAAAGGTGTGAAAAATATGAGGAGCATGAAACGGTCTGAAAAATAGGAGGAGCATGAAACCGTGTTCTAAAACATGAAGAGCCTGAAAAGGTGTGAAAAATATGAGGAGTTCCAAAAGTTGTCAAAAATATGAGGAGCATGAAACGGTCTGAAAAATAGGAGGAGCATGAAGCGGTGTTGAAAAACATGAAGAGTCTGAAAACGTGTGAAAGTATGAAGAGCTTCACAAATATGAAAAATATGAAGAGCTTCAAAAGGTGTGAAAAATATGAAGAGCTTCAAAAGGTGTCAAAAATGAGATGAGCATGAAACGGTCTGAAAAATAGGAGGAGCAAGAAGCAGTGTTGAAAAGCATGTAGAGCCTGAAAACGTGTGAAAAATACGAAGAGCTTCAAAAGATGTGAAAAGTATGAAGAGCTTTAAAAGGTGTCAAAAATGAGATGAGCATGAAACGCTCTGAAAAATAGTAGGAGAATGAAGCGGTGTTGAAAAACATGAAGAACCTGAAAAGGTGTGAGAAATATGAAGAGCTTCAAAAGGTGTCAAATATATGAGGAGCATGAAACGGTCTGAAAAAGAGGAGGAGTATGAAGCGGTGTTGAAAAACATGAAGAGCCTGAAAAGGTGTGTAAAATATTAAGAGGTTCTAAAGGTGTCAAAAATATGAGGAGCATGAAACGGTCTGAAAAATACGAGGAGCATGAAATGGTGTTGAAAAAAATGAAAAGCCTGAAAAGGAGTGAAATATATGAAGAGCTTCAAAAGGTTTCAAAAATATGAGGAGAATGAAACGGTCTGCAAAATAGGAGGAGCATGAAATCGTGTTCAAAAACATGAAGAGCATGAAAAGGTGTGAAAAATATGAAGAGCTTCAAAAGTTGTGAAATACATGAGGAGGATTAAATGGTCTGAAAAATAGGAGGAGCATGAAGCGGTGTTCAAAAACATGAAGAGCATGAAAAGGTGTGAAAAATATGAAGAGCTTCAAAAGGTGTGAAAAATATGAGGAGCATGAAACGGTCTGAAATATAGGAGAAGCAAGAAGCGGTGTTCAACAACATGAAGAGCCTGAAAAGGTGTGAGAAATATGAAGAGCTTCAAAAGGAGTCAAAAATGAGATGAGCAAGAAACGCTCTGAAAAATAGGAGGAGAATGAAGTGGTGTTGAAAAACATGAAGAACCTGAAAAGGTGTGAAATATATGAAGAGCTTCAAAAGGTGTCAAAAATATGAGGAGCATGAAACGGTCTGAAAAATAGGAGGAGCATGAAATGGTGTTCAAACAAATGAAGAGCATGAAAACGTGTGATAAATATGAAGAGCTTCAAAAGGTTTGAAAAACATGAGGAGAATGAAAGGGTCCGAAAAATAGGAGATGCATGAAGTTGTGTAGAAAAACATGAAGAGCCTGAAAAGGTGTGAAAAATATTAAGAGCATCAAAAGGTGTCAAAAATATGAGGAGCATGAAACAGTCAGAAAAATAGGAGGAGCATGATGCATTGTTGTAAAACATGAAGAGCCTGAAAAGGTGTGAAAAATGTGAAGAATTTCAAAATGTGTGAAAAATATGAGGAGCAGGAAAAAGTCTGAAAAATAGGAGGATCATGAAACGGTGTTGAAAAAAATGAAGAGCCTGAAAATTTGTGAAAAATAGGAAGAGCTTCAAAAGGTTGAAATACATGAGGAGAATGAAAAGGTCTGTAAAATAGGAGGAGCAAGAAGCGGTGTTCAAAACATGAAGAGCCTGAAAAGTTGTGAAAAATATGAAGAGCTTCAAAAGGTGTCAAATATATGAGGAGCATGAAACGGTCTGAAAAATAAGAGGAGCATGAAGTGGTGTTGAAAAACATGAAGAGCTTCAAAAGGTGTGAAACATATGAAGAGCTTAAAAGGTGTAAAAAAAGAGATGAGTATGAAACAGTCTGAAATATACGAGAAGCATGTAGTGGTGTTGAAAAACATGAAGAGCCTGAAATGGTGTGAAATATACGAAGAGCTTTAAAAGGTGTCAAAAATATGAGGAGCATGAAACAGTGTGAAAAATAGTAGGAGCATGAAGCGGTGTTGAAAAACATGAAGAGCATGAAAAGGTGTGAAAAATATGAAGAGCTTCAAAAGGTGTGAAATACATGAGGAGGATGAAACGGTCTGAAAAATAGGAGGAGCATGAAGCAGTGTTGAAAAACATGAAGAGCCTGAAAAGGTGTGAAAAATATGAAGAGCTTCAAAAGGTGTGAAAATTATGAGGAGCAGGAAACGGTCTGAAAAATAGGAGGAGCATGAAGCGGTGTTTAAAAACATGAAGAGCCTGAAAAGGTGTGAAAAACAGGAAGAGCTTCAAAAGGTGTCAAAAATATGAGAAGCATGAAACAACCTGAAAAACTGGATAAGCATGAAAAGGTTTTGAAAAAGATGAATAGAATGAAAAGGTGTGAAAATTATGAAGAGCTTCAAAAGGTGTCAAAAATATGAGAAGCATGAAACGATCGAGAAATAGGAGGAGCATGAAGAGGTTTGAAAAACATGAAGAGCCTGAAACACTGTGAAAAATATGAAGAGCTTCAAAAGGTGTCAAAAATATGAGGAGGATGAAAAGCTCTGAAAAATAGGAGGAGAATGAAGCGGTGTTCAAAAACATGAAGAACCTGAACAGGTGTGAAAAATATGAAGAGCTTCAAAAGGTGTCAAAAATATGAGGAGCATGAAACGGTCTCAAAAATAGGAGGAGCATGAAGCGGTGGTCAAAATCACGAAGAGCATGAAAAGGTGTGAAAAATATGAAAAGCTTCAAAATGTGTAAAAAATTTGAGGAGCATGAAACGGTCTGAAAAATAGGAGGAGCATGAAGCGTTGTTCAAAAACATGAAGAGCCTGAAAAGGTGTGAAAAATATTGAGAGCTTCAAAAGGTGTCAAAAATATGAGGAGCATGAAACGGTCTGAAAAATAGAAGCAGCATGAAACGGTGTTGAAAAACATGAAGAGCCTGAAAAAGTGTGAAAAATATGAAGAGCTTCAAAAGGTGTGAAAAATATGAAGAGCTTCAAAAGGTGTCAAAAATTAGATGACCATGAAACGGTCTGACATATAGTAGAGCATGAAGCGGTGTTGAAAAACATGAAGAGCCTGAAAAGGTGTGAAAAATATGAAGAGCTTCAAAACGTGTCAAAAATATGAGGAGAACGAAATGGTCTGAAAAATAGGAGGAGCATGAAACGGTGTTCAAAAACATGAAGAGCCTGAACAGGTGTGAAAAATATGAAGAGCTTCAAAAGGTGACAAAAATATGAGGAGCATGAAACGGTCTCAAAAATAGGAGGAGCATGAAGCGGTGGTCAAAAACACGAAGAGCATGAAAAGGTGTGAAAAATATGAAAAGCTTCAAAATGTGTAAAAAATTTGAGGAGCATGAAACGGTCTGAAAAATAGGAGGAGCATGAAGTGTTGTTCAAAAACATGAAAAGCCTGAAAAGGTGTGAAAAATATTGAGAGCTTCAAAAGGTGTCAAAAATATGAGGAGCATGAAACGGTCTGAAAAATAGAAGCAGCATGAAACGGTGTTGAAAAACATGAAGAGCCTGAAAAAGTGTGAAAAATATGAAAAGCTTCAAAAGGTGTCAAAAATTAGATGAGCATGAAACGGTCTGAAATATAGGAGGGCATGAAGCGGTGTTGAAAAACATGAATAGCCTGAAAAGGTGTGAAAAATATGAAGAGCTTCAAAACGTGTCAAAAATATGAGGAGCACGAAACGGTCTGAAAAATAGGAGGAGCATGAAACGGTGTTCAAAAACATGAAGAGCCTGAAAAGGTGTGAAAAATATGAAGAGCTTCAAAAGTTGTGAAAAATATGAGGAGCATGAAACGGTCTGAACAATAGGAGGAACATGAAACTATCTGAAAAATAGAGGAGCAAAAAGCGGTGTTAAACAACATGAAGAGCCTGAAAAGGTGTGAAATATCTGAAGAGCTTCAAAAGGTGTCAAATATATGAAGAGCATAAAACAGTCTGAAAAATAGGAGGAGCATGAAGCGGTGTTCAAAACATGAAACCCTGAAAAGGTGTGAAAAATATGAAAAGCTTCAAAAGGTTTCAAAAATATGAGGAGCATGAATCGGTCTGACAAATAGGAGGAGCATGAAGCGGTGTTCAAAAACATGAAGAGCCTGAAAAGGTGTGAAAAATATGAAGAGCTTCAAGGGTGTTAAAATTAGGAGGAGCATAAAACGGTCTGAAAAATAGGAGGAGCATGAAGCGGTGTTGAAAAACATGAAGAGCCTGAAAAGGTGTGAAAAATATGAAGAGCTTCAAAAGGTTTCAAAAATATGAGGTGCATGAAACATTCTGAAAAATAGCAGGGGCATGAAGCAGACGTCAAAAATATGAAGATCCTGAAAAGGTGTGAAAAATATGAAGAGCTTCAAAAGGTGTCAAAAATATGAGAAGCATGAAACGACTGAAAAATAGGAGGAGCATGAAGCGGTGTTGAAAAACATGAGGAGCCTTAAAAGTTGTGAAATATGTGAAGAGCTTCAAAGGTGTCAAAAATATGAGGGGAATGAAACGGTCTGAAAAATAGGAGGAGCATGAAGCCGTGTAAAAAAACATGAAGATCCTGAAAAGGTTTGAAATATATGAAGAGCTTCAAAAGGTCTCAAAAATTTGAGGAGCATGAAACGGTCAGAAAAATAGGAGCAGCATGAAGCGGTGGTCAAAAATATGAAGAGCCTGAAAAGGTTTGAAAAATATGAAGAGCTTCAAAAGGTGTCAAAAATATGAGGAGCAAGAAAGATTCTGAAAAATACGATGAGAATTAAGCGGTGTTGAAACACAAGAAGAGCCTGAAAAAGTGTGAAAAATATGAAGAGCTTAAAAAGGTGTCAAAAAGATGAGGAGCATGAAACGGTCTGAAAAACAGGAGGAGCATGAAGCGGTCCTCAAATACATGAAGAGACTGAAAAGATGTGAAAAATATGAAGAGCTTAAAAAGGAGACAAAATTATGAGGAGCATAAAACTGTCTGAAAAATACGAGGAGCATGAACCGGTGGTCAAAAACATGAAGAACCTGAACAGGTGTGAAAAATATGAAGAGCTTCAAAAGGTGTCAAAAATATGAGGAGCATGAAACGGTCTCAAAAATAGGAGGAGCATGAAGCGGTGGTCAAAAACACGAAGAGCATGAAAAGGTGTGAAAAATATGAAAAGCTTCAAAATGTGTAAAAAATTTGAGGAGCATGAAACGGTCTGAAAAATAGGAGGAGCATGAAGCGTTGTTCAAAAACATGAAGAGCCTGAAAAGGTGTGAAAAATATTGAGAGCTTCAAAAGGTGTCAAAAATATGAGGAGCATGAAACGGTCTGAAAAATAGAAGCAGCATGAAACGGTGTTGAAAAACATGAAGAGCCTGAAAAAGTGTGAAAAATATGAAGAGCTTCAAAAGGTGTGAAAAATATGAAGAGCTTCAAAAGGTGTCAAATATTAGATGAGCATGAAACGGTCTGAAATATAGGAGGGCATGAAGCGGTGTTGAAAAACATGAAGAGCCTGAAAAGGTGTGAAAAATATGAAAAGGTTCAAAATGTGTCAAAAATATGAGGAGCACGAAACGGTCAGAAAAATAGGAGGAGCATGAAACGGTGTTCAAAAACATGAAGAGCCTGAAAAGGTGTGAAAAATATGAAGAGCTTCAAAAGTTGTCAAAAATATGAGGAGCATGAAACGGTCTGAAAAATAGGAGAAGCAAGAAGCAGGGTTGAAAAACATGTAGAGCCTGAAAACGTGTGAAAAATACAAAGAGCTTCAAAAGATGTGAAAAATATGAAGAGCTTTAAAAGGTGTCAAAAATGAGATGAGCATGAAACGGTCTGAAATATAGGAGGGCATGAAGCGGTGTTGAAAAACAGAAAGAGCCTGAAAAGGTGTGAAAAATATGAAGAGCTTCAAAAGGTGTCAAAAATATGAGGAGCATGAAACGGTCTGAAAAATAGAAGCAGCATGAAACGGTGTTGAAAAACATGAAGAGCCTGAAAAAGTGTGAAATATATGAAGAGCTTCAAAAGGTGTGAAAAATATGAAGAGCTTCAAAAGGTGTCAAAAATTAGATGAGCATGAAACGGTCTGAAATATAGGAGGGCATGAAGCGGTGTTGAAAAACAGAAAGAGCCTGAAAAGGTGTGAAAAATATGAAGAGCTACAAAACGTGTCAAAAATATGAGGAGCACGAAACGGTCTGAAAAATAGGAGGAGCATGAAACGGTGTTCAAAAACATGAAGAGCCTGAAAAGGTGTGAAAAATATGAAGAGCTTCAAAAGTTGTCAAAAATATGAGGAGCATGAAACGGTCTGAAAAATAGGAGAAGCAAGAAGCAGGGTTGAAAAACATGTAGAGCCTGAAAACGTGTGAAAAATACGAAGAGCTTCAAAAGATGTGAAAAATATGAAGAGCTTTAAAAGGTGTCAAAAATGAGATGAGCATGAAACGGTCTGAAAAATAGTAGGAGAATGAAGCGGTGTTGAAAAACATGAAGAACCTGAAAAGGTGTGAGAAATATGAAGAGCTTCAAAATGTGTCAAATATATGAGGAGCAAGAAACGGTCTGAAAAAGAGGAGGAGTATGAAGCGGTGTTGAAAAACATGAAGAACCTGAAAAGGTGTGTAAAATATTAATAGGTTCTAAAGGTGTAAAAAATATGAGGAGCATGAAACGGTCTTAAAAATACGAGGAGAATGAAGTGGAGTTGAAAAACATGAAGAGCGTGAAAATGTGTGAAATATATGAAAAGCCTCAAATCCTGTCAAAAATATGAGCAGCATGAAACGATCTGAAAAAGAGGAGGAGTATGAAGCGGTGTTGAAAAACATGAAGAGCCTGAAAAGGTGTGTAAAATATTAAGAGGTTCTAAAGGTGTCAAAAATATGAGGAGCATGAAACGTTCTGAAAAATACGAGGAGCATGAAGCAGTGTTGAAAATCATGAAGAGCGTGAAAAAGCGTGAAAAATATGAAGAGCTTCAAAAGGTGTAAAATGAGATGAGAATGAAACGGTCTGCAAAATAGGAGGAACATGAAATGGTGTTCAAAAACATGAAGAGCATGAAAAGGTGTGAACAATATGGAGAGCTTCAAAAGTTGTGAAATACATGAGGAGGATTAAATGGTCTGAAAAATAGGAGGAGCATGAAGCGGTGTTCAAAAACATGAAGAGCCAGAAGAGGTGTGAAAAATATGAAGAGCTTCAAAAGGTGTGAAAAATGTGAGGAGCATAAAACGGTCTGAAAAATAGGAGGAGCAAGAGGCGGTGTTCAAAAACATGAAGAGCCTGAAAAGGTGTGAAATATATGAACAGCTTCAAAACGTGTCAAAAATATGAGGAGCATGAAACGGTGTGAAAAACAGGAGGGGCAAGAAGGGGTGTTGAAAAACATGAAGAGCCTGAAAATTGTGAAAAATATAAAGAGCTTCAAAAGATGTGAAAAATATGAAGAGCTTCAAAAGGTGTCAAAAATGAGATGAGCATGAAACGCTCTGAAAAATAGGAGGAGCATGAAGCGGTGTTGAAAAACATGAAGAACCTGAAAAGTTGTGAGAAATATAAAGAGCTTCAACAGGTGTCAAAAATATGAGGATCATGAAACGGTCTGAAAAAGAGGAGGAGCAAGAAGCGGTGTTGAAAAACATGAAGAGCCTGAAAAGGTGTGAAAAATATGAAGAGCTTCAAAAGGTGTGAAATACATGAGGAGTATGAAACGGTCTGAAAAATAGGAGGAGCATGAAGCTGTGTTCAAAAACTTGAGGAGCCTGAAAACGTGTGAAAAATATGAAGAGCTTCAAAAGGTGTGAAATACATGAGGAGCATGAAACGGTCTGAAAAATAGAAGGAGCATGAAGCGGTGTTCAAAAATATGAAGAGTCTGAAAAGGTGTAAAAACATGAAGATCTTCAAAAGGTGGGAAAAATATGAGGAGCATGACACGGTCTGAAAAATAGGAGGAGCATGAACCGGTGTTGAAAAACATGAAGAGCCTGAAAAGTTGTGAAAAATATGAAGAGCTTCAAAAGGTTTCAAAAATATGAGGAGCATGTAACGGTCTGAAAAATAGGAGGAGCAAGAAACGGTGTTCAAAAACTTGAAGAGCCTGAACAGGTGTCAAAAATATGAAGAGCTTCAAATGGTGTCAAAAATATGAGGGGCATGAAACTGTCTGAAAAATAGGAGTAACATGAAGCAGTTTTCAAAAACATGTAGAGCCTGAAAAGGTGTGGAAAAAATGAAGAGCTTCAAAAGGTGTCAAAAATATGAGGAGCATGAAACGGTCTGAACAATAGGAGGAGCATGAAATGGTGTTGAAATACATGAAGTGCCTGAAATGGTGTGAAAAATATGAAGAGCTTTAAAACGTGTCAAAAATATGAGGAGCATGAAACGGTCTGAAAAATAGGAGGAGCATCAGGCGGTGTTGAAAAACATTTAGAGCCTGAAAACGTGTGAAAAATATGAAGATCTTCAAAAGGTGTGAAAAATATGAACAGCTTCAAAAGGTGTAAAAAATGAGATGAGCATGAAGCGATCTGAAAAATAGGAGGAGCATGAAGTGGTGTTAAAAAATATGAAGAGCCTGAAAAGGTGTGAAAAATATGAAGAGCTTCAAAAGGTGTCAAAAATATGAGGAGCATGAAACGGTCTGAAAATTAGGAGGATCATGAAACGGTGTTCAAAAACATGAAGAGCCTGAAAAGGTGTGAAAAATATGCAGAGCTTCAAAAGGTGTGAAATATATGAGGAGCATGAAACGGACTGAAAAATAGGAGGAGCATGAAGCCGTGTTCAAAAACATGAGAGCCTGAAAAGGTGTGAAAAATATGAAGAACTTCAAAAGGTGTGAAATACATGAAGAGCATGAAACGGTCTGAAAAATAGGAGAAGCATGAAACGGTGTTCAAAAACTTGAAGAGCCTGAAAAGGTGTGAAAAATATGAAGAGCTTTAAAAGGTGTCAAAAATATGAGGAGCCTGTAACGGTCTGAAATATAGGAGGAGCATGAAACGGTGTTCAAAAACTTGAAGAGCCTGAAAAGGTGTGAAAAATATGAAGAGCTTCAAAACGTGTCAAAAATAAGAGGGGCATGAAAGGTTCTGAAAAATAGGAGGAATATGAAGCAGTGTTCAAAAACATGTAGAGCCTGGAAAGGTGTGAAAAATATGAAGAGCTTCAAAAGGTGTCAAAAATATGATGAGCATGAAAAGGTTTGAAAATTAAGAGGAGCATGAAACGGTGTTGAAATACATGAAGAGCCTGAAATGGTGCGAAAAATATGAAGAACTTCAAAAGGTTGGAAAAATATGAAGAGCTTCAATAGGTGTCAAAATGAGATTAGCATGAAACGGTCTGAAAAATAGGAGGAGCATGAAGTGGTGTTGATAAACATGAAGAGCATGAAAAGGTGTGAAAAATATGAAGAGCTTCAAAATGTGTGAAATACATGAGGAGCATGAAACGGTCTGAAAAATACGAGGAGCATGAATCGGTGTTCAAAAACATGAAGAGCCTGAAAAGGTGTGAAAAATATGAAGAGCTTCAAATGGTGTCAAAAATATGAGGAGCATGAATCGGTCTGAAAAATATGAGGAGCATGAAGGGGTGTTCAATAATAAGAAGAGCCTGAAAAGCTGTGAAATATATGAAGAGCTTCAAAAGGTGTCAAAATATGAGGAGCATGAAACGGTCTGAAAATAGGACAAGCATGAAGTGGTGTTGAAAAACATGAAGAGCCTGAAAACGTGTGAAAAATATGAACAGCTTCAAAAGGTGTGAAAAATATGAAGAGCTTCAAAAGGTATCAAAAATGAGATGAGCATGAAACGGTCTGGAAAATAGGAGGAGCATGAAGTGGTGTTCAAAAAAAAGAAGAGCCTAAAAAGGTGTGAAATATATGAAGAACTTCAAAAGGTGTGAAAAATATGAAGAGCTTCAAAAGGTGTCAAAAATATGAGGAGCATGAAACGGTCTGAAAATTAGGAGGAGCTAGAAGCGGTGTTGAAAAACCTGAAGATCCTGAAAATGTGTGAAAAATATGAAAAGCTTCAAAAGTTGTGAAAAATATGAAGAGCTTCAAAAGGTGTCAAAAATGAGATGAGCATGAAACGGTCTGAAATATAGGAGGAGCATGAAGTGGTGTTGAAAAACATGAAGAGCCTGAAAATGTGTGAAATATTTGAAGAGCTTCAAAATGTGTCAGAAATGAGAGGAGCATGAAACGGTCTGAAAAATAGGAGGAGCATGAAGCGGTGTTGAAAAACATGAAGAGCCTGAAAAGATGTGAAAAATATGAAGAGCTTCAAAATGTGTCAAAAATATGAGGAGCATGAAATGGTCTGAAATATAGGAGGAGCATGAAACGGTCTGAAAAATAGGAGGAGCATGAAGCGGTCTGAAAAATAGGAGGAGCATGAAGCGGTGTTCAAAAACATGAAGAGCCTGAAAAGGTGTGAAATATATGAAGAGCTTCAAAAGGTGTGCAATACATGAGGAGCATGAAACAACCTTAAAAACAGGACGAGCATGAAGCTGTGTCCAAAATCATGAGATTTTGAAAAGGTGTGAAAAATATGAAGAGCTTCAAAAGGTGTCAAAAATAGGAGGAGCATGAAGCGGTGGTCAAAAACATGAAGAGCCTGAAAAGGTGTGAAAAATATGAAGAACTTCAAAAGGTGTCAAAAATATGAGGAGCATGAAACGGTCTGAAAATTAGGAGGAGCTAGAAGCAGTGTTGAAAAACATGAAGAGCCTGAAAAGGTGTGAAAAATATGAAGAGCTTCAAAAGGTGTGAAAATTATGAGGAGCAGGAAACGGTCTGAAAAATAGGAGGATCATGAAACGGTGTGGAAAAACATGAAGAGCCTGAAAAGGTGTGAAAAATATGAAGAGCTTCAAAAGGTGTGAAATGCATGAGGAGCTTGAAACGGTCTGAAAAACAAGAGGAGCATGAAGCAGTGTTGAAAAACATGAAGAGCCTGAAAACGTGTGAAAAATATGAAGAGCTTCAAAAGGTGTGAAAAATATGAAGAGCTTCAAAAGGTGTCAAAAATGCGATGAGAATGAAATGGTCTGAATAATAGGAGGAACATGAAGTGGTGTTGAAAAACATGAAGAACCTGAAAAGGTGTGAAAAATATGAAGAGCTTCAAAAGGTGTCAAAAATATGAGAAGCATGAAACGATCGAAAATTGGAGGAGCATGAAGAGGTTTGAAAAACATGAAGAGCCTGAAAAGGTGTGAAAAATATGAAGAGCTTCAAAAGGTGTCAAAATTATGAGGAGCATGAAACGGACTGAAAAAAAGGAGGAGCATGAAGCGGTGGTCCAAAACATGAAGAGCCTGAAACACTGTGAAAAATATGAAGAGCTTCAAAATGTGTCAAAAATATGAGGAGGATGAAAAGGTCTGAAAAATAGGAGGAGAATGAAGCGGTGTTTAAAAACATGAAGAGCCTGAAAAGGTGTGAAAAATATGAAGAGCTTCAAAACGAGTCAAAAATATGAGTAGGATAAAACCGTATGAAAAATAGCAGGAGCATGAAACGGTGTTGAAAAACATGAAGAGCATGAAAAGGTGTGAAATATATGAAGAGCTAGAAAAGGTGTCAAAATTATGAGAAGCATGAAACGGTCTGAAAAATACGAGGAGCATGAAGCGGTGTTGAAAAACATGAAGAGCCTGAAGAGGTGTGAAAAATATGAATAGCATCAAAAGGTGTCAAAAATATGAGGAGCATGAAACTGTTTGAAAAAAAGGAGGAGCATGAAGCGGTGTTCAAAAACATGAAGAGCCTGAAAAGGTGTGAAAAATATGAAGAGCTTCAAAAGGTGTGAAAATTATGAGGATCAGGAAGCGGTCTGAAAAATAGGAGGAGCATGAAGCGGTGTTGAAAAACATGAAGAGCCTGAAAATGTGTGAAAAATATGAAGAGCTTCAAAAGGTGTTAAAAATATGAGGTGGATGAAACGGTCTGAACAATAGGAGGAACATGAAACTATCTGAAAAATAGAGGAGCAAAAAGCGGTGTTAAACAACATGAAGAGCCTGAAAAGGTGTGAAATATCTGAAGAGCTTCAAAAGGTGTCAAATATATGAGGAGCATAAAACAGTCTGAAAAATAGGAGGAGCATGAAGCGGTGTTCAAAACATGAAACCCTGAAAAGGTGTGAAAAATATGAAAAGCTTCAAAAGGTTTCAAAAATATGAGGAGCATGAATCGGTCTGACACATAGGAGGAGCATGAAGCGGTGTTCAAAAACATGAAGAGCCTGAAAAGGTGTGAAAAATATGAAGAGCTTCAAGGGTGTTAAAATTAGGAGGAGCATAAAACGGTCTGAAAAATAGGAGGAGCATGAAGCGGTGTTGCAAAACATGAAGAGCCTGAAAAGGTGTGAAAAATATGAAGAGCTTCAAAAGGTTTCAAAAATATGAGGTGCATGAAACATTCTGAAAAATAGCAGGGGCATGAAGCAGACGTCAAAAATATGAAGATCCTGAAAAGGTGTGAAATATATGAAGAGCTTCAAAAGGTGTCAAAAATATGAGAAGCATGAAACGACTGAAAAATAGGAGGAGCATGAAGCGGTGTTGAAAAACATGAGGAGCCTTAAAAGTTGTGAAATATGTGAAGAGCTTCAAAGGTGTCAAAAATATGAGGGGAATGAAACGGTCTGAAAAATAGGAGGAGCATGAAGCCATGTAAAAAAACATGAAGATCCTGAAAAGGTTTGAAATATATGAAGAGCTTCAAAAGGTCTCAAAAATATGAGGAGCATGAAAGATTCTGAAAAATACGATGAGAATTAAGCGGTGTTGAAACACATGAAGAGCCTGAAAAAGTGTGAAAAATATGAAGAGCTTAAAAAGGTGTCAAAAATATGAGGAGCATGAAACGGTCTGAAAAACAGGAGGAGCATGAAGCGGTCCTCAAATACATGAAGAGACTGAAAAGGTGTGAAAAATATGCAGAGCTTAAAAAGGAGACAAAATTATGAGGAGCATAAAACTGTCTGAAAAATACGAGGAGTATGAACCGGTGGTCAAAAACATGAAGAGCCTGAACAGGTGTGAAAAATATGAAGAGCTTCAAAAGGTGTCAAAAATATGAGGAGCATTAAAACGGTCTCAAAAATAGGAGGAGAATGAAGCGGTGTTTAAAAACATGAAGAGCCTGAAAAGGTGTGAAAAATATGAAGAGCTTCAAAACGTGTCAAAAATATGAGTAGCATAAAACGGTCTGAAAAATAGGAGGATCATGAAGCGGTGGTCAAAAACACGAAGAGCATGAAAAGGTGTGAAAAATATGAAGAGGTTCAAAATGTGTAAAAAATTTGAGGAGCAAGAAACGGTCTGAAAAATAGGAGGAGCATGAGGCGGTGTTTAAAAACATGAAGAGCCTGAAAAGGTGTGAAAAATATGAAGAGCTTCAAAAGGTGTCAAATATATGAGAAGCATGAAACAGCCTGAAAAATTGGATAAGCATGAAACGGTTTTGAAAAAGATGAATAGAATGAAAAGGTGTGAAAATTATGAAGAGCTTCAAAAAGTGTCAAGAATATGAGAAGCATGAAATGACCGAAAAATAGGAGGAGCATGAAGAGGTGTTGAAAAACATGAAGAGCCGTAAAAGGTTTGAAATATATGAAGAGTTTCAAAGGTGTCAAAATATGAGGAGAATGGAACGGTCTGAAAAATAGGAGGAGAATGAAGCAGTGTTGAAACACATGAAGAGCCTGAAAAACTCTGAAAAATCTGAAGAGCTTAATAAGGTGTCAAAATTATGAGGAGCATGAAACGGTCGGAAAAATAGGAGGAGCATGAAGCGGTCCTCAAAAACATGAAGAGCCTGAAAAGGTGTGAAAAATATGAAGAGCTTCAAAAGGGGTCAAACATATGAGGAGCATGAAACGGTCTGAAAAATAGGAGGAGCATGAAGTGGTGTTCAAAAACATGAAGAGCCTGAAAAGGTGTGAAAAATATGAAGAGCTTCAAATGGTGTCAAAAATATGAGGAGCCTGAAACGGTCTGAAAAATAGGAGGAGCATGAAGCGGTGTTCAAAAACATGAAGAGCCTGAAAACTTGTGAAAAATATAAAGAGCTTCACAAGGTGTGAAAAATATGAACAGCTTCAAAAGGTGTCAAAAATGAGATGAGCATGAAGCAATCTGAAAAATAGGAGAAGCATGAAGTGGTGTTGAAAAACATGAACAGCCTGAAAAGGTGTGAAATATATGAAGAGCTTCAAAATGTGTCAAAAATATGAGGAGTATGAAACGGTTTGAAATGTAGGAGCAGCATGAAACGGTGTTTAATAACATCAAGAGCCTGAAAAGGTGTGAAAAATATGAAGAGCTTCAAATGGTGTCAAAAATATGAGGAGTATGAAACGGTCTGAAATATAGGAGGAGCATGAAGCGGTGTTGAAAAATTTGAAGAGCCTGAAAAGATGTGAAAAATATGAAGAGCTTCAAATGGTGTGAAATACATGAGGAGCATGAAGCGGTCTGAAAAATAGGAGGAGCATGAAGCGGTGTTGAAACACATGAAGAGCCTGAAAAGGTGTGAAAAATATGAAGAGCTTCAAATGTTGTGAAAAATATGAGGAGTATGAAATGGTCTGAAAAATAGGAGGAGCATGAAGCGGTGTTCAAAAACATGAAAAAATATAAAAATAAATAAAAAAAAATACATAAAAAAAAAACATGAAGAGCCTGAAAACGTGTGAAAAATATGAAGAGCTTCAAAAGGTGTCAAGAATGAGATGAGCATGAAACGGTTTTAAAGATATTAGGAGCATGAAGTGGTGTTCAACAACATGACGAGCCTGAAAAGGTGTGAAAAATATGAAGAGCTTATAAAGGTGTCAAAAATATGAGGAGCATGAAACGGTCTGAAAAATACGAGGAGCCTTAAACTGTGTTCAATAATATGAAGAGCCTGAAAAGGTGTGAAAAATATGAAGAGCTTCAAAAGGTGTCAAAAATATGAGGAGCATGTAATGGTCTGAAAAATAGGAGAACCATGAACTGGTGTTGAAAAACATGAAGAGCCTGAAAAGGTGTGAAAAATATGAAGAGCTTCACAAAATGTGTAAAATATGAGGAGCATGAAACTGTCAGAAAAATAGGAGGAGCATGAAGCCGTCTTGAAAAACATGAAGAGCCTGAAAGGGTGTAAAAAATATGAAAAGCTTTAAATGGTGTCAAAGTATAAGGAACGTGAAACGGTCTGAAAAATAGGAGGAGCATAATGTGGTGTTGAAAATCATGAAGAGCCTGAAAAGGTGTGTAAAATATGAAGAGCTTCAAAATGTGTGAAATACATAAGGAGCTTGAAACGGTCTGAAAAATAGGAGGAGCATGAAGCGGTGTTGAAAATCAGGAAGAGCCTGAAAATGTGTGAAATATATGAACAGCTTCAAAAGATTTGAGAAATGAGAGGAGCATGAAACGGTCTGAAAAATAGGAGGAGCATGAAGCGGTATTCTAAAACATGAAGATCCTGAAAAGCTGTGAATTTATGTCAAGCTTCAAAAGGTGTGGAAAATATGAGGAGCAGGAAACGGTCTGAAAAATAGTAGGAGCATGAAACGGTGTTAAAAAATATGAAGAGCTTCAAAAGGTGTGAAACATATAAAGAGCTTCAAAAGGTGTCAAAAATATGAGGGGCATGAAACGGTCTGAAAAATAGGAGGAGCATGAAGTGGTGTAGAAAAACATGAAAACCCTGAAAAGGTGTGAAAAATATGAGGAACTTCAAAAGGTGTCAAAAATATGAGGAGCATGAAACGCTCTGAAAAGTAGGAGGAGCGTGAAACGGTGTTCAAAAACATGAAGAGCCTGAAATGGTGTGAAAAAATATGAGGAACTACAAAAGGTTTCAAAAATATGAGGAGCATGAAAGGGTCTGAAAAATAGGAGCAGCATGAAACTGTGTTCAAAAACATGAAGAGTCTGAAAAGGTGTGAAATATATGAAGAGTTTCAAAAGGTTTCAAAAATATGAAGAGCATGAAACGGTCTGAAAAATACGAGGAGCATGAAACGTGGTTGAAAAACATGAAAAGCCTGAAAAGGTGTGAAAAATATGAAGAGCTTCAAAAGGTGTCAAAAATATGAAGAGCATGATATGGTCTGAAAAATATGAGGAGCATGTAACTGTGTTCAAAAACATGAAGAGCCTGAAAAGGTGTGAAATATATGAAGAGTTTCAAAAGGTGTCAAAAATATGAAGAGCATGAAACTGTCTGAAAAATAGGAGGAGCATGAAATCGTCTGATAAATAGGAGGAGCATGAAGCGGTGTTGAAAAACATGAAGAGCCTGAAAAGGTGTGAAATATATGAAGAACTTAAAAGGAGTCAAAAATATGAGATGCATGAAACGGTCTGAAAAATAGAAGGAACATGAAGCGGTGTTGAAAAACGTGAAGATCCTGAAAAGGTGTGAAAAATATGAAGAGCTTTAAAAGGTGTCAAAAATATGAGGAGCATGAAACGGTCTGAAAAATAGGAGGAGCATGAAGCGGTGTTGAAAAACATGAAGAGCCTGAAAAGGTGTGAATAATATGAAGAGGTTCAAAAGGTGCCAAAATTATGAAGAGCATGAAACAGTATTAAAATTAGGAGGAGAATGAAGCGGTGTAGAAAAACATGAAGAGCCAGAAAAGGTGTGAAATATATGAAGCTTCAAAAGGTGTCAAAAATATGAAGTGCATGAAAAGGTCTGAAAATTAGGAGGAGCATGAAACGGTGTTCAAAAACATGAAGAGCCTAAAAACGTGTGAAAAATATGAAGAGCTTCAAAGGTGTAAAAATTATGAGGAGCAAGAAACGGTCTGAAAAATAGGAGGATCATGAAAAGGTGTTGAAAATCATGAAGAGCCTGAAAACGTGTGAAGAATAAGAAGAGCTGCAAAAGGCGTCAAAAATATGAGGAGCATGAAACGGTCTGAAAATTAGAAGAAGCATGAAACGGTGTTGAAAAATATGAAGACCATGAAAGGGTGTGAAAAACATGAAGAGCTTAAAAAGGTGTCAAAAGTATGAGGAGCATGAAACGGTCAAAAAATAGGAGGAGCATGAGACGTTGATGATAAACATGAAGAGCATGAAAAGGTGTTAAAAATATGAAGAGCTTAAAAAGGTGTCAAAAATATGAGGAGCAAGAAACGGTGTTGAAACACATGAAGAGCCTGAAAAGGTGTGAAAAATATGAAGAGCTTCAAAAGGTGTCAAAAATATGAGGACCATAAAACGATCTGAAAAATATGAGGAGCCTGAATGGGTCTGAAAAATAGGAGGAGCATGAAACGGATTTGAAAAACATGAAGAGCATGGAAAGGTGTGAAAAATATGAAGAGCTTCAAAAGGTGTCAAAATATGAGGAGCCTGAAACGGTCTCAAAAATAGGAGGAGCATGAAACGGTGTTGAAAAACATGAAGAGCATGGAAAGGTGTGAAAAACTTGAAGAGCTTCAAAAGGTGTCAAAATATGAGGAACATGAAACGGTCTGAAATATAGCAGGAGCAAGAAAAGGTGTTAAAAAACATGAAGAACTTGAAAAGGTGTGAAACATATGAGGAGCATGAAAAGGTTTGAAAAATAGGAGGATCATGAAGCGGTGTTGAAAAACATGAAGAGCCTGAAGGTGTGAAATATATGAAGAGCTTCAAAAGGTGTCAAAAAATGAGGAGCATGAAACGGTCTGAAAAACAGGAGGAGCATTAAGCGGTGTTGAAAAAAATGAAGAGCCTGAAAAGGTGTGAAAAATATGAAGAGCTTCAAAAGGTGTCAAATATATGAGGAGCATGAAACGGTCTCAAAAAGTAGGAGAAGCATGAAGTGTTGTTGAAAAACATGAAGAGCCTGAAAATGTGTGAAAAATATGAAGAGCTTCAAAAGGTATCAAAAATATGAGGAGCATGAAACGGTCTGAAAAATAGGAGGAGCATGAAGCGGTGTTCTAAAAAATGAAGAGCATGGAAAGGTCTGAATAATATAAAGAGCGTCAAAAGGTGTAAAAAATATGAGGAGCATGAAACGGTCTGAAAAATAGAAAGAGCCTGAAAAGGTGTTGAAAATCATGAAGAGCCTGAAGAGTTGTGAAGTATAAGAAGAGCTGCAAAAGGCGTCAAAATTATGAGGAGAATGAAACGGTCTGAAAATTAGAAGAAGCATGAAACGGTGTTGAAAAATATGAAGACCATGAAAAGGTGTGAAAAAAAAGAAGAGCTTAAAAAGGTGTCAAAAATATGAGGAGCATGAAACGGTCAAAAAAATAGGAGGAGCATGAGACGTTGTTGATAATCATGAAGAGCATGAAAAGGTGTGAAAAATATGAAGAGCTTCAAAAGGTGTCAAAAATATGAGGAGCATGAAACAGGCTGAAAAATAGGAGGAGCATGAAGCCGTGTCGAAAAACATGAAGAGCATGAAGAGTTGTGAAAAATAGGAAGAACTTCAAAAGGTGTCAAAAATATGAGGAGCATGAACGGTATGAAAATAGGAGGATCATGAAGCCGTGTTGAAAAACATGAAGAGCCTGAAAACGTGTGAAAATTATGAAGAGCTTCAAAAGGTGTGAAATATATGAAGAGCTTCAAAATGTGTCAAAAATGAGATGAGCATGAAATGTTCTGAAAGATAGGAGGGGCATGAAGCGGTGTTGAAAAACATGAAGACCCTGAAAAGGTGTGAGAAATATGAAGATCTTCAAAATTTGTCAAAAATATGAGGAGCATGAAACGGTCTGAAAAATAGGAGGAGCAAGAAGTGATGTTTAAAAACATGAAGAGCCTGAAAAGGTGTGAAAAATATGAAGATCATCAAAAGATGTGAAAAATATGAGGAGCATGAACCGGTCTGAAAAATAGGAGAAGCATGAAGCGGTTTTGAAAAGCATGAAGAGTCTGAAAAGGTGTGAAAAATATGAAGAGCTTCATAACGTGTCAAAAATATTAGGAGCATGAAACTGTCTCAATAATATGAGAAGCATGAAGTGGTGTTGAAAAACGTGAAGAGACTAAAAATGTGTGAAAGATATGAAGAGCTTCTAAAGGTGTGAAAAATATGAAGAGCTTCAAAAGGTGTCAAAAATGAGATGAGCATGAAACGGCCCGAAAAATAGGAGGAGCATGAAGTGGTGTTGAAAAACATGATGAGCCTGAAAAAGTGTGAAATATATGAAGAGCTTCAAAAGGTGTCAAAAATATGAGGAGCATGAAACGGTCTGAAAATTAGGAGGAGCATGAAGCGGTGTTGAAAAACATGAAGAGCCTGAAAAGGTGTGAAAAATATGAAGAGCTTCAAAAGGTGTCAAAAATATGAGGAGCATGAACAGTCTAGAAAATAGCAGGAGCATGAAGCGGTCTTGAAAACCATAAAGAGCCTGAAAAGGTGTGAAAAATAAGAAGAGCTTCAAAATGTTTCAAAATTATGAGGGGAATGAACGGTCTGAAAAATAGGCGGAGCATGAAGCGGTGTTGAAAAACATGAAGAGCGTGAAAAGGTGTGAAAAATATGAAGAGCTTCTAAAGGTGTCAAAAATATGAGGAGCATGAAACGGTCTGAAAAATAGGAGGAGCATGAAGTGGTGTTGAAAAAAAAAGAAGAGCCTGAAAAGCTGTGAAATATATGAAGAGCTTCAAAAGGTGTCAAAAATATGAGGAGCATGAAACGGTCTGAAATATAGGAGGAGCATGAAGCGGTGTTGAAAAACATGAAGAGCGTGAAATGGTGTGAAGAATATGAAGAGCTTCAAAAGGTGTCAAAAATGAGATGAGCATGAAACGGTC
Organism: Dama dama; assembly: GCF_033118175.1. Lineage (NCBI taxonomy): Eukaryota > Metazoa > Chordata > Mammalia > Artiodactyla > Cervidae > Dama > Dama dama. The sequence goes on from NW_026870899.1 coordinate 8,190,755, forward strand.
TGAAAAATAGGAGGAGCATGAAGTGGTGTTGAAAAAAAAAGAAGAGCCTGAAAAGCTGTGAAATATATGAAGAGCTTCAAAAGGTGTCAAAAATATGAGGAGCATGAAACGGTCTGAAATATAGGAGGAGCATGAAGCGGTGTTGAAAAACATGAAGAGCGTGAAAAGGTGTGAAAAATATGAAGAGCTTCTAAAGGTGTCAAAAATATGAGGAGCATGAAACGGTCTGAAAAATAGGAGGAGCCTGAAACTGTGATCAAAAACTTGAAGAGCCTGCAAAGGTGTGAAAAATAGGAAGAGCTTCAAAAGGTGTCAAAAATATGAGGAGCATGAAACGGTCTGTAAAATAGGAGGAGGTTGATGCTGTGTTGAAAAACAAGAAGAGACTGAAAAGGTGTGGAAAATATGAAGAGCTTCAAAAGGTGTCAAAATATGAGGAGGATAAAACCGTCTGAAAAATAGGACGAGCATGAAGCGGTGTTGAAAAACATGAAGAGCCTGAAAAGGTGTGAAAAATATGAAGAGCTTCAAAAGTTGTGAAAAATATGAAGAGCTTGAAACCGTCTGAAAAATAGGAGGATCAAGAAACGGTGTTGAAAAACATGAAGAGCCTGAATACGTGTAAAATATGAAGAGCTACAAAAGGTGTCAAAAATATGAGGAGCATGAAACGGTCTGTAAAATAGGAGGAGGTTGAAGCTGTGTTGAAAAACAAGAAGAGACTGAAAAAGTGTGGAAAATATGAAGAGCTTCAAAAGGTGTGAAAAATATGAAGAGCTTCAAAAGGTGTCAAAAATGAGATGAGAATGAAACGGTCTGACAAATAGGACGAGCATGAAGTGGTGTTGAAAAAAAGGAAGAGCCTGAAAAGATGTGAAAAATATGAAGAGCTTCAAAAGGTTTCAAAAATAGGAGGAGAATGAAACGGTTTGAAACATAGGTGGAGCATGAAGGGGTGTTCAAAAATATGAAGAGCAGGAAAAGGTGTGAAAAATATGAAGAGCTTCAAAAGGTGTCAAAAATATGAGGAGCATGAAATGGTCTGAAAAATAGGAGGAGCATGAAATGCTGATCAAACACATGAAGGGCCTGAAAAGTTTTGAAAAATATAAAGAGCTTCAAAAGGTGTGAAATACATTTGGACATGAAACGGTCTGAAAAATAGGAGGAACATGAGGCGGTTTTCAAATACATGAAGAGCCTGAAAAGTGTGAAAAATATGAAGAGCTTCAAAAGGTGTCAAATATATGAGGAGAATGAAACGGTCTGAAAAATAGGAATAGCATGAAACGGTGTTCAAAAACATGAAGAGGCTGAAAAGGTGTGAAAACATATGAGGAGCTTCAAAAAGTGTCAAAAATATGAGGAGCAAGAAACGGTCTGAAAAATATGAGGAGCATGAAGAGATGTTGAAGAAAATGAAGAGCCTGAAAAGATGTGAAAAATATGAAGAGGTTCAAAAGGTGTGAAATACATGAGGAGCATGAAACTCTCTGAAAAATAGGAGGAGCATGAAGCGGTGCTCAAAAACATGAAGAGCCGGAAAAGTTGTGAAAAATATGAAGAGCTTCAAAAGGTGTCAAAAATATGAGGAGCATAAAACGGTCTGAAAAATAGGAGGAGCATGAAGCGGAGTTCAAATACATGAAGAGCCTGAAATGCTGTGAAAAATATGAAGAGCTTCAAAAGGTGTCAAAAATATGAGGAGCATGAAACGGTCTGAAAAATAGGAGGAGCATGAAGCGGTGTTCAATTACATGAAGAGATTGAAAAGTTGTGAAAAATATGAAGAGCTTCAAAAGTTGTGAAAAATATGAAGATCTTCAAAAGGTATCAAAAATATGAGGAGCATGAAACGGTCTGAAAAATAGGAGAGGCATGAAGTTGTGTTGAAAAACATGAAGAGTCTGAAAAGGTGTGAAATATATGAATAGCTTCAAAAGGTGTAACAAATATGAGGACCAAGAAACGGTTTGAAAAATAGGAAGAGCATGAAACGGTGTTCAAAAACATGAAGAGCCTGAAAAGGTGTGAAAAATATGAAGAGCTTCAAAAGGTGTCAAAAATATGAAGAGCATGAAACGGTCTGAAAAATAGGAGGATCATGAAGCGGTGTTCAAAAACATGAAGAGCTTGAAAAGGTGTGAAAAATATGAAGAGCTTCAAAATGTGTCAAAATATGAGGAGCATGAAACGGTCTGAATAATAGGAGGAGCCTGAAACTGTGATCAAAAACTTGAAGAGCCTGAAAAGGTGTGAAAAATAGGAAGAGCTTCAAAAGGTGTAAGAAATATGAGGACCATGAAACAGTTTGAAAAATAGTAATAGCATGAAACGGTGTTCAAAATATGAAGAGCCTGAAAAGGTGTGAAAAATATGAAGAGCTTCAAAACGTGTCAAATATATGAGGAGCATGAAACGGTCTGAAAAATAGGAGGAGCATGAAGTGGTGTTGAAAAACATGAAGAGCCTGAAATGGTGTGAAATATATGAAGAGCTTCAAAATGTGTGAAAAATATGAGGAGCTTCAAAAAGTGTCAAAAATATGAGGAGTAAGAAACGGTCTGAAAAATACGAGGAGCATGAAGAGGTGTTGAAGAAAATGAAGAGCCTGAAAAGGTGTGAAAAATATGAAGAGCTTCTAAAGGTGTCAAAAATATGAGGAGCATGAAGGTCTGAAAAATAGGAAGAGCATGAAGTGGTGTTGAAAAACATGAAGAGCCTGAACACGTGTGAAAAAATATGAAGAGCTTCAAAAGGTGTGAAGAATATGAAGAGCTTCAAAAGGTGTCAAAAATGAGATGAGCATGAAACGGTCTGAAAAATAGGAGGAGCATGAAGTGGTGTTGAAAAAAAAAGAAGAGCCTGAAAACTGTGAAATATATGAAGAGTTTCAAAAGGTGTCAAAAATATGAGGAGCATGAAACGGTCTGAAATATAGGAGGATCAAGAAACGGTGTTGAAAAACATGAAGAGCCTGAATACGTGTAAAATATGAAGAGCTACAAAAGGTGTCAAAAATATGAGATGTATGAAACGGTCTGAAAAATAGGAGGAGCATCAAATGCTGATCAAACACATGAAGGGCCTGAAAAGTTTTGAAAAATATAAAGAGCTTCAAAAGGTGTGAAATACATTTGGACATGAAACGGTCTGAAAAATAGGAGGAGCATGAAATGCTGATCAAACACATGAAGGGCCTGAAAAGTTTTGAAAAATATAAAGAGCTTCAAAAGGTGTGAAATACATTTGGACATGAAACGGTCTGAAAAATAGGAGGAGCATGAGGAGGTTTTCAAATACATGAAGAGCCTGAAAAGTGTGAAAAATATGAAGAGCTTCAAAAGGTGTCAAAAATATGAGGAGCATGAAACGGTCTGAAAAATAGGAGGAGCATGAAGCGGTGTTCAAAAACCTGAAGAGCCTGAAAAAGTGTGAAAAATATGAAGAGCTTCAAAAGATGTGAAAATTATGAGGAGCATGAAACGGTCTGAAAAATAGGAGGTGCATGAAACATTGATCAAAAACATGAAGAGCCTGAAAAGGTGTGAAAAATATGAAGAGCTGCAAAAGGTGTGAAATACATGATGAGCATGAAACGGGCTGAAAAATAGGAGAAGCATGAAGTATTGTGGAAGAACTTGAAGAGCCTGAAAAGGTGTGAAAAATATGAAGAGCTTCAAAAGGTGTGAAATAAATGAGGAGCATGAAACTCTCTGAAAAATAGGAGGAGCATGAAACGGTGTTCAAAAACATGAAGAGCCTGAAAAGGTGTGAAAAATATGAAGAGCTTCAAAAGGTGTTAAAAATATGAGGAGCAGGAAACGTTCTGAAAAATTGGAGGAGCATGAAACGGTGTTGAAAAACATGAAGAGGCTGAAAAGGTGTGAAAAATATGAAGAGTTTCAAAAGGTGTGAAAAATATGAAGAGCTTCAACAGGTGTCAAAAATATGAGGAGCATGAAACCGTCTGAAAAAGAGGAGGAGCCTGAAACTGTAATCAAAAACTTGAAGAGCCTGAAAAGGTGTGAAAAATAGGAAGAGCTTCAAAAGGTGTAAAATACTTGAGGTACATGAAACTCTCTGAAAAATTGGAGGAGCATGAAGATGTGCTCAAAAACATGAAGAGCCTGAAAAGTTGTGAAAAATATGAAGAGCTTCAAAAGGTGTCAAAAATATGAGTAGGATAAAACGGTCTGAAAAATAGGAGGAGCATGAAGCGGAGTTCAAATACATGAAGAGCCTGAAATGCTGTGAAAAATATGAAGAGCTTCAAAAGGTGTCAAAAATATGTGGAGCATGAAAAGGTCTGAAAAGTAGGACGAGCATGAAGCGGTGTTGAATAACATGAATAGCCTGAAAAGGTGTGAAAAATATGAAGAGCTTCAAACGTTGTGAAAAATATAAAGAGCTTGAAACGGTCTGAAAAATAGGAGGATCAAGAAACGGTGTTGAAAAACATGAAGAGCCTGAATACGTGTAAAATATGAAGAGCTACAAAAGGTGTCAAAAATATGAGGAGCATGAAACGGTCTGAAAAATAGGAGGAGCATGAAATGCTGATCAAACACATGAAGGGCCTGAAAAGTTTTGAAAAATATAAAGAGCTTCAAAAGGTGTGAAATACATTTGGACATGAAACGGTCTGAAAAATAGGAGGAGCATGAAATGCTGATCAAAAACATGAAGGGCCTGAAAAGTTTTGAAAAATATAAAGAGCTTCAAAAGGTGTGAAATACATTTGGACATGAAACGGTCTGAAAAATAGGAGGAGCATGAGGAGGTTTTCAAATACATGAAGAGCCTGAAAAGTGTGAAAAATATGAAGAGCTTCAAAAGGTGTCAAAAATATGAGGAGCATGAAACGGTCTGTAAAATAGGAGGAGAATGAAGCTGTGTTGAAAAACAAGAAGACACTGAAAAGGTGTAAAATATATGAAAAGCTTCAAAAGGTGTAACAAATATGAGGACCATGAAACAGTTTGAAAAATAGTAATAGCATGAAACGGTGTTCAAAAACATGAAGAGCCTGAAAAGGTGTGAAAAATATGAAGAGCTTCAAAACGTGTCAAATATATGAGGAGCATGAAACGGTCTGAAAAATAGGAGGAGCATGAAGCGTTGTTAAAAAACGTGAAGAGCCTGAAAACGTGTGAAAAATATTAAGAGCTTCAAAAGGTGTGAAAAATATGAAGAACTTAAAAAGGTGTCAAAAATCGAAGATCAGGAAATGGTCTGAAAAATAGGAGGAGCATGAAGTGGTGTTAAAAACATGAAAAGCCTGAAAAGGAGTGAAATATATGAAGAGCTTCAAAAGGTGTCAAAAATATGAGGAGAATGAAACGGTCTGAAAATTAGGAGGAGCATGAAGTGGTGTTGAAAAACATGAAAAGCCTGAAATGGTGTGAAATATATGAAGAGCTTCAAAATGTGTGAAAAATATGAGGAGCTTCAAAAAGTGTCAAAAATACGAGGAGCAAGAAACGGTCTGAAAAATACGAGGAGCATGAAGAGATGTTGAAGAAAATGAAGAGCCTGAAAACGTGTGAAAAAATATGAAGAGCTTCAAAAGGTGTGAAGAATACGAGGAGCATGAAACGGTCTGAAAAATAGGAGGAGCATGAAGCGGTGTTGAAAAACATGAAGAGCCTGAAAACGTGTGAAAAAATATGAAGAGCTTCAAAATGTGTGAAGAATATGAAGAGCTTCAAAAGGTGTCAAAAATTAGATGAGCATGAAACGGTCTGAAAAATAGGAGGAGCATGAAACGGTGTTGAAAAACATGAAGAGCTTGAAAAGGTGTGAAAAATATGAAGAGCTTCAAAAGGTGTCAAAAATGAAATGAGCATGAAACGGTCTGAAAAATAAAAGGAGCATGAAGCGGTGTTCAAAAACATGAAGAGCCTGAAAAGATATGACAAATATGAAGAGCTTCAAAAGCTGTCAAAAATATGAGGAGCATGAAACGGTCTGAAAAATAGGAGGTGCATGAAACATTGATCAAAAACATGAAGAGCCTGAAAAGTTGTGAAAAATATGAAGAGCTTCAAAAGGTGTCAAAAATATGAGGAGCATGAAACGGTCTGAAAAATAGGAGAAGCATGAAGCGGTGTTGAAAAACCTGAAGAGCCTGAAAAGTTATGAAAAATATGAAGAGCTTCAAAAGGTGTGAAATTCATGATGAGCATGAAACTCTCTGAAAAATAGGAGGAGCATGAAGTGGTGTTCAAAAACATGAAGAGCCTGAAAATTTGTGAAAAATATGAAAAGCTTCTAAAGGTGTTAAAGATGAGATGAGCATGAAACGGTCTGAAAAATAGGAGGAGCATGAAGCGGTGTTCAATTACATGAAGAGCTTGAAAAGTTGTGAAAAATATGAAGAGCATCAAAAGGTGTGAAAACTATGAGGAGAATGAAACGGTCTGAAATATAGGAGGAGCATGAAGCGGTGTTCAAAAACATGAAGAGCCTGAATAGGTGTGAAAAATATGAAGAGCTTCATAAGGTGTCAAAAATGAGATGAGCATGAAACGGTCTGAAAAATAGGAGGAGCAGGAAGTGGTGTTGAAAAACATTAAGAGCCTGAAAATATGTGAAATATATGAAGAGGTTCAAAAGATTTCTGAAATGAGAGGAGAATGAAACGGTCTGAAAAATAGGAGAAGCATGAAGCGGTGTTGAAAAACATGAAGAGCCTGAAAAGGTGTGAAAAATATGAAGAGTTTCAAAAGATGTGAAAAATATGAAGAACTTCAAAAGCTGTCAAAAATGAGATGAGCATGAAACGGTCTGAGAAATAAGAGAAGCATGAAGTGGTGTTGAAAAACATGAAGAGCTTGAAAAAGTGTGAAATATATGAAGAGCTTCAAAAGGTGTGAAAAATATGAAGAGCTTCAAAAGGTGTCAAAAATATGAGGAGCATGAAACGGTCTGAAAAATAGGAGGAGCATTGTAACATTGTTGAAAAAATTGAAGAGCCTGAAAAGGTGTGAAAAATATGAAGAGCTTCAAAAAGTGTCAAAAATTAGATGAGCATGAAAAGGTCTGAAAAATAGGAGGAGCTTGAAGCGATGTTGAAAAACATGAAGAGCCTGATAAGGTGTGAAAAATATGAAGAGCTTCAAAAGGTGTCAAAAATATGAGGAGCATGAAACGGTCTGAAAAATAGGAGGAGCATTGTAACATTGTTGAAAAAACTGAAGAGCCTGAAAAGGTGTGAAAAATATGAAGAGCTTCAAAAGGTGTCAAAAATATGAGGAGCATGAAAAGGTCTGAAAAATAGGAGGAGCATGAAGCAGTGTTGAAAAACATGAAGAGCCTGAAAAGGTGTGAAAAATATGAAGAGCTTCAAAAAGTGTCAACAGTATGAGCAGCATGAAACGGTCTGAAAAATAGGAGGAGCATGAAACGGTGTTCATAAATATGAAGAGCCTGAAAAGGTGTGAAATATATGAAGAGCTTCAAAAGGTGTGAAAACTATGTGGAGCATGAAACGGTCTGAAAAATAGGAGGAGCATGAAGCGGTGTTCAAAAATATGAAGAGCCTGAAAATTTGTGAAAACTATGAAGCGCTTCAGAAGGTGTCAAAAATATGAGGAGCATGAAACGGTCTGAAAAATAGGAGGAGCATGAAGTGGTGTTGAAAATCATGAAGATCCTGAAAAGCTGTGTAAAATACGAAGAGCTTCAAAAGGTGTGAAATACATGAGGATCATGAAACGCTCTGAAAAATAGGAGGAGCATGAAGCGGTGTTCAAAAATATGAAGAGCCTGAAAATTTGTGAAAAATATGAAGAGCTTCAAAAGGTGTCAAAAATATGAGGAGCATGAAACGGTCTGAAAAATAGGAGGAGCATGAAGCGGTTGTGAAAAACATAAAGAGCCTGAAAGGTGTGAAAAATATGAAGACCTTCAAAAGGTGAGAAATATATGAGGACCATGAAACTGTCTTAAAAATAGGAAGAGCTTGAAGTTGTGTTCAAAAACATGAAGAGCCTGAAAAGGTGTGAAATATATGAAGAGATTCAAAAGGTGTCAAAAAAATGAGGAGCATGAAACGGTCTGAAAAAATAGGAGGAGCATGAAACGGTCTTCAAAACCATGAAGAGCCTGGAAAGGTGTGAAAAATATGAAGAGCTTCAAAAGGTGTCAACAATTTGAGCAGCATGAAACGGTCTGAAAAATAGGAGGAGCATGAAACGGTGTTCATAAACATGAAGAGCCTGAAAACGTGTGAAAAATATGAAGAGCTGCAAAAAGTGTCAAGAATGAGATGAGCATGAAATGGTCTGAAAAATAGGAGGAGCATGAAGCGGTGTAGAAAAACATGAAGAGCCTGAAAAGTTGTAAAAAATATGAAGAGCTTCAAAAGGTGTGAAAAATATGAAGAGCTTCAAAAGGTGTGAAATATATGAGGAGCATGAAACGGTCTGAAAAATAGGAGGAGCATGAAGCGGTGTTCAAAAATTGAAGAGCCTGAAAAGATGTGAAAAATATGAAGAGCTTCAAAAAGTGTCAAAAATTTGAAGAGCTTCAAAGATGTGAAATACATGAAGAGCATGAAATGCTCTGAAAAACAGGAGGAGCATGAAGCGGTGTTCAAAAACATGAAGAGCCTGAAAAGGTGTGAAAAATCTGAAGAGCTTCAAAAGGTGTCAAATATATGAGGAGCATGAAACGGTCTGAAAACAAGGAGGAGCATGAAGCGGTGTTGAAAAACATGAAGAGCCTGAAAAGGTGTTAGAAATATGAAGAGCTTCAAACTGTGTCAAAAATATGAGGAGCATGAAATGATCTGAAAAATAGGAGGAGCATGAAACGGTGTTCAAAAACATGAAGAGTCTGAAAAGGTGTGAAATATATGAAGAGCTTCAAAAGGTGTCAAAAATTTGAGGAGCATGAAACGGTCTGAAAAGAAGGAGGAGCATGAAGCGGTGTTGAAAAACATGAAGAGCCTGGAAAGGTGTGAAAAATATGAAGAGCTTCAAAAAGTGTCAAATATATCAGCAGCATGAAATGATCTGAAAAATATGAGGAGCATGAAACGGTCTGAAAAATAGGAGGAGCATGAAGTGGTGTTCAAAAACATGAAGAGCCTTAAAAGGTGTGAAAAATATGAAGAGCTTAAAGGTGTGAAAATTATGAGGAGCATGAAACCGTCTGAAAAATAGGAGGAGCATGACACGGTGTTGAAAAACATGAAGAGCCTTAAAATGTGAGAAAAATATGAAGAGCTTTAAAGGTGTGAAAAATATGAGGAGCATGAAACCGTGTGAAAAATCGGAGGAGCATGACACGGTGTTGAAAAACATGAAGAGCATGAAAAGGTGTGAAATATATGAAGAGCTTCAAATGGTGTCAAAACTATGAGGAGCATGAAACGGTCTGAAAAAACGGAGGAGCATGAAGCGGTGTTGAAAAATATGAAGAGCCTGAAAAGGTGTGAAAAATATGAAGAGCTTCAAAAGGTTTGAAAAATATGAGGAGCATGAAACGGTCTGAAGAATAGGAGGAGGATTGTAGCGATGTTCAAAAACATGAAGAGCATGAAAAGGTGTGAAAAATATGAAGAGCTTCCAAAGGTGTGAAATACAAGAGGAGCATGAAACAGCCTGAAAAATAGGAGGAGCATGAAGCGGTGTTGAAAAACATCACGAAAGAGAAAAGGTGTGAAAAATATGAAGTGCTTCAAAAGGTGTAAAAAATATGAGGAGCATGAAACTGTCTGAAGAAGAGGAGGAACATGAAACGGTGTTCAAAAACATGAAGAGCCTGAAAAGGTGTGAAAAATATGAAGAGCTTCAAATGGTGTGAAATACATGAGGAGCATGAAACTGTCTGAAAAATAGGAGGAGCATGAAGTGGTGTTGAAAAACATGAAGAGCATGAAAATGTGTGAAAAATATGAAGAGCTTCAAAAGGTGTCAAAAATATGAGGAGCATGAAATGATCTGAAAAATAGGAGGAACATGAAACGGTCTGAAAATTAGGAGGAGCATTAAGTGGTGTTCAAAAACATGAAGAGCCTTAAAAGGTGTGAAAAATATGAAGAGCTTTAAAGGTGTGAACATTATGAGGAGCATGATACCATCTGAAAAATAGGAGGAGCATGACACGGTGTTGAAAAACATGAAGAGCCTTAAAATGTGAGAAAAATATGAAGAGATTTAAAGGTGTGAAAAATATGAGGAGCATGAAACCGTGTGAAAAATAGGAGGAGCATGACACGGTGTTGAAAAATATGAAGAGCATGAAAAGCTGTGAAAAATATGAAGACCTTCAAAAGGAGTGAAAAATATGAGGAGCATGAAAAGGTCTGAAAAATAGGAGGAGCATGAAGCGGTGTTGAAAAACATGAAGAGCCTGAAAAGTTGTGAAAAATATGAAGAGCTTTAAAAGGTGTCAAAAATATGAGGAGCATGAAACTGTCTGATAAATAGGAGGAGCATGAAACGGTGTTCGAAAACATGAAGAGCTTGAAAAGGTGTGAAAAATGAAGAGCTTCAAAAGGTGTGAAATACATGAGGAGCATGAAACGTTCTGAAAAAAAGGAGGAGCATGACGCGGTGCTGAAAAAAATGAAGAGCCTGAAAAGGGGTGAAAAATATGAAGAGCTTCAAAAGGTGTCAAAAATATGAGGAGCATGAAATGATCTGAAAAATAGGAGGAACATTAAACGGTCTGAAAAATAGGAGAGGCATGAAGTGGTGTTGAAAGACATGAAGAGCCTGAAAAGGTGTGAAAAATATGTAGAGCTTCAAAATGTGTCAAAAATATGAGGAGCATGAAACGGTCTGAAATATAGGAGGAGCATAAAATAGTGTTCATAAATATGAAGAGCCTAAAAACGTGTGAAAAATATGAAGATCTTCAAAAGGTGTCAAAAGTATGAGGAGCATAAAAAGGTCTGAAAAATAGGAGGAGCATGAAGCAGTGTTGAAAAACATGAAGAGCCTGAAAAGGTGTGAAAAATATGAAGAGCTTCAAAAAGTGTCAACAATATGAGCATCATGAAACTGTCTGAAAAATAGGAGGAGCATGAAACGGTGTTCAAAATATGAAGAGCCTGAAAAGGTGTGAAAAATATGAAGAGCTTCAAAAGGCGTGAAAAATATGAGGAGCATGAAACGGTCTGAAAAATAGGAGGAGCATGAAGCGGTGTTGAAAAACATGAAGAGCCTGAAAAGGTGTGAAAAATATGAAGAGCTTCAAAAAGTGTCAACAATATGAGCATCATGAAACTGTCTGAAAAATAGGAGGAGCATGAAACGGTGTTCATAAATATGAAGAGCCTGAAAAGGTGTGAAAAATATGAAGAGCTTCAAAAGGCGTGAAAAATATGAGGAGCATGAAACGGTCTGAAAAATAGGAGGAGCATGAAGCGGTGTTCAAAAAAATGAAGAGCCTGAAAAGGTGTGAAATATATGAAGAGCCTCAAAACGTGTCAAAAATAAGAGGAGCATGAATCGGTCTGTACAATAGGAGGAGCATGAAGCGGTGTTGAAAAACATGAAGAGACTTAAAACGTGTGAAATATATGAAGAGTTTCAAAAAGTGTGAAAAATATGAAGAGCTTCAAAAGGTGTGAAAAACGTGAGGAGCATGAAACGGTCTGAAAAATAGGAGGAGCATGAAGTGGTGTTGAAAAACATGAAGAGCCTGAAAATTGTGAAAAATATCAAGAGCTTCAAAGGTGTGAAAAATATGAGGAGCATGAAACGGTCTGAAAAATAGGAGGAGCATGAAGCCGTGTTGAAAAACATGAAGAACCTGAAAGGGTGTAACAAATATGAAGAGATTAAGAAGGTGTCAAAAATGAGATGAGCATGAAACGGTCTGAGAAATAGGAGGAGGATGAAGTGGTGTTGAAAAACATGAAGAGCCTGAAAAAGTGTGAAATATATGAAGAGCTTCAAAAGGTGTAAAGTACATGAGGAGAATGAAACCGTCCGAAAAATAGGAGGAGCATGAAGCGGTGTTCCAATACATGAAGAGCCTGAAAAGGTGTGAAATATATGAAGAGATTCAAAAGGTGTCAAAAATATGAGGAGCATGAAACGGTCTGAAAAAAAGGAGGATCAGGAAACCGTGTTCAAAAACATGAAGAGCCTGAAAAGGTGTGAAAAATTTGAGGTGCTTCAAAATATGAGAAAATTAGGAGGAGCATGAAGTGGTGTTCAAAAACATGAAAAGCCTGAAAATGTTTGTAAAATATGAAGAGCTTCAAAACGTGTCAAAAATATGAGGAGCATGAAACGGTCTGAAAAATAGGAGGATCAAGAAGCGGTGTTGAAAAACATTAAGATCTGAAAACTTGTGAAAAATATGAAGAGCTTCAAAAGGTGTGAAAAATATGCAGAGCTTCAAAAGGTGTCAAAAATGAGATGAGCATGAAACGGTCTGAAAAAGAGGTGGAGCAAGAAGTGGTGTTGAAAAACATGAAGAGCCTCAAAAGGTGTGAAATACTTGAGGAGCATGAATCGGTCTGAAAAATAGGAGGAGCATGAAGCGGTGTTGAAAAACATGAAGAGCCTGAAAAGGTATGAAATATATGAAGAGCTTCAAAAGTTGTCAAAAATGTGAGGAGCATGAAACGGTCTGAAAAATAGGAGGAGCATGAAGCGGTGTTTAAAAATATGAAGAGCCTGAAAACGTGTGAAAAATATAAAGAGCTTCAAAAGGTGTCAAAACTATGAGGAGTATGAAACGGTCTGAAAAATAGGAGCAGCATGAAACGGTGTTGAAAAACATGAAGAGCCTCAAAAGGTGTGAAAAATATGAAGAGCTCAAAAGGTGTCAAAAATATGAAGAGCTTCAAAAAGTGTGAAAAATGAGATGAGCATGAAATGGTCTGAAAAATAGGAGGAGCATGAAGTGTAGTTCAAAAACGTGAAGAGCCTGAAAAGGTGTGAAAAATATGAAGAGCTTGAAAAGGTGTGAAATACATCAGGAGCAAGAAATGGTCTGAAAAATAGGAGAAGCATGAATCGGTGTTGAAAACATGAAGAGCATGAAAAGGTGTCAAATATATGAAGAGCTTTAAAGGTGTGAAAAATATGAGGAGCATGAAACCGTCTGAAAAATAGGAGGAGCATGACACGGTGTTGAAAAACATGAAGAGCATGAAAAGGTGTGAAAAATATGAAGAGATTCAAAAGCTGTCAAAAATATGAGGAGCCTGAAACGGTCTGAAAAATAGGAGGAGCATGAAGTGGTGTTGAAAAAGATGAAGAGCTTGAAAAGGTGTGAAAAATATGAAGAGCTTCAAAAGGAATCAAAATTATGAGGAGCATGAAAAGCTCTGAAAAATAGGAGGAGCATGAAGCAGTGTTGAAAAACATGAAGAGCCTGAAAAGGTGTGAAAAATATGAAGAGCTTCAAAAGGTGTCAAAAATATCAGGAGCATGAAATGATCTGAAAAATAGGAGGAACATGAAACGGTCTGAAAAATAGGCGGAGCATGAAGTGGTGTTCAAAAACATGAAGAGCCTGAAAAGGTGTGAAAAATATGAAGGGCTTTAAAGGTGTGAAAATTATGAAGAGCATGAAACCGTCTGAAAAATAGGAGGAGCATGACACAGTGTTGAAAAACATGAAGAGCCTTAAAATGTGAGAAAAATATGAACAGCTTTAAAGGTGTGAAAAATATGAGGAGCATGAAACCGTGTGAAAAATATTAGGAGCATGACACGGTGTTGAAAAATATGAAGAGCATGGAAAGGTGTGAAAAATATGAAGAGCTTCAAAAGGAGTCAAAAATATGAGGAGCATGAAAAGGTCTGAAAATAGGAGGAACATGAAGCGGTGTTGAAAAACATGAAGAGCCTGAAAAGGTGTGAAAAATATGAAGAGCTTCAAAAGGTGTCAAAAATATGAGGAGCATGAAATGATCTGAAAAATAGGAGGAACATGAAACGGTCTGAAAAACAGGAGGAGCATGAAGCGGTGTTCAAAAACATGAAGAGTCTGAAAAGGTATGAAATATATGAAGAGCTTCAAAAGCTGTCAAAAATATGAGGAGCATGAAACGGTCTGAAAAATAGGAGGAGCATGAAGCGGTGTTGAAAAACATGAAGAGCCTGAAAAGGAGTGAAAAATATGAAGAGCTTCAAAAGGTGTCAAACATATGAAGAACATGAAACGGTCTGAAAAATAGGAGGATCATGAAGCAGTGTTCAAAAACATGAAGAGCCTGAAAATGTGTGAAAAATATTCAGAGCTGCAAAATGTGTCAAACATATGAGGACCGTGAAACGGTCTGAAAAATAGGAGGAGCATGAAACGGTGATTAAAAACATGAAGAGCCTGAAAAGGTGTGAAAAATATGAAGAGCTTCAAAAGGTGTGAAATACATGAGGAGCATGAAACAGGCCGAAAAATAGGAGAAGCATGAAGTGGTGTGGAAAAAAATGAAGAGCCTAAAAAGTTGTGAGAAATATGAAGAGCTGCAAAAGATGTGAAATACATGAGGAGCATGAAACTCTCTGAAATATAGGAGGAGCATGAAGCAGTGTCAAAAACATGAAGAGCCTAAAAAGGTCTGAGAAATATGAAGAGCATTAAAAGGTGTGAAAAATGAGATGAGCACGAAACGGTCTGAAAAATAGGAGGAGCATGAAGCGGTGATCAAAAACATGAAGAGCGTGAAAAGGTGTGAAAAATATGAAGAGCTTCAAAAGGTGTGAAATTCATGAGGATCATGAAACGGTCTTAAAAATAGGAGAAGCATGAAGTGGTGTGGAAAAACATGAAGAGCCTGTAAAGGTGTGAAAAATATGAAGAGCTTCAAAAGGTGTGAAATACATGAGGAGCATGAAACGGTCCGAAAAATAGGAGGAGCATGAAGCAGTGTTCAAAAACATGAAGAGCCTGAAAACGTGTGAAAAATATGAAGAGCTTCAAAAGGTGTGAAATACATGAGGAGCATGAAACGGTCTGAAAAATAGGAGGAGCATGAAGCGGTGTTGAAAAACATGAAGAGCCTGAAAACGTGTGAAAAATATGAAGAGCTTCAAAAGGTGTGAAATACATGAGGATCATGAAATGGTCTGAAAAATAGGAGGAGCATGAAGCGGTGTTCAAAAACATGAAAAGGCTGAAAAGGTGTGAAAAATATGAAGAGCCTCAAAACGTGTCAAAAATGAGAAGAGCATGAAACTGTCTGAAAAATAGGAGTAGCATGAAGTGGTGTTGAAAAAAAAGAAGACACTGAAAAGGTGTGAAATATATGAAGAGCTTCTAACAGTGCCAAAAATATGAGGAGAATGAAAGCTTCTCAAAAATAGGAGGAGCATGAAGCTGTGTTGAAAAACATGAAGAGCCTGAAAAGGTTTGAAAAATATGAAGAGCTTCTAAAGGTATGAAAAATATGAGGAGCATGAAACGGTCTGAAAAATAGGAGGAGCATGAAGTGGTGTTGAAAAAAATGAAGAGCCTGAAAATGTGTGAAACATATGAAGAGCTTCAAAAGGTGTCAAAATTATGAGGAGCATGAAACGGCCTGAAAAATTGGAGGAGCATGAAGCGGTGTTCAAAAATATGAAGAGCCGGAAAAGGTGTGAAAAATATGAAGAGCTTCAAAAGGTGTCAAAAATATCAGGAGCATGAAATGATCTGAAAAATAGGAGGAGCATGAAGCGGTGTTCAAAAATATGAAGAGCCTGTAAAGGTGTGAAAAATATGAAGAGCTTCAAAAGGTGTGAAATACATGAGGAGCATGAAACGGTCCGAAAAATAGGAGGAGCATGAAGCAGTGTTCAAAAACATGAAGAGCCTGAAAACGTGTGAAAAATATGAAGAGCTTCAAAAGGTGTGAAATACATGAGGAGCATGAAACGGTCTGAAAAATAGGAGGAGCATGAAGCGGTGTTGAAAAACATGAAGAGCCTGAAAACGTGTGAAAAATATGAAGAGCTTTAAAAGGTGTCAAAAATATGAGGAGCATGAAACTGTCTGATAAATAGGAGGAGCATGAAACGGTGTTCGAAAACATGAAGAGCTTGAAAAGGTGTGAAAAATGAAGAGCTTCAAAAGGTGTGAAATACATGAGGAGCATGAAACGTTCTGAAAAAAAGGAGGAGCATGACGCGGTGCTGAAAAAAATGAAGAGCCTGAAAAGGGGTGAAAAATATGAAGAGCTTCAAAAGGTGTCAAAAATATGAGGAGCATGAAATGATCTGAAAAATAGGAGGAACATTAAACGGTCTGAAAAATAGGAGAGGCATGAAGTGGTGTTGAAAGACATGAAGAGCCTGAAAAGGTGTGAAAAATATGTAGAGCTTCAAAATGTGTCAAAAATATGAGGAGCATGAAACGGTCTGAAATATAGGAGGAGCATAAAATAGTGTTCATAAATATGAAGAGCCTAAAAACGTGTGAAAAATATGAAGATCTTCAAAAGGTGTCAAAAATATGAGGAGCATAAAAAGGTCTGAAAAATAGGAGGAGCATGAAGCAGTGTTGAAAAACATGAAGAGCCTGAAAAGGTGTGAAAAATATGAAGAGCTTCAAAAAGTGTCAACAATATGAGCATCATGAAACTGTCTGAAAAATAGGAGGAGCATGAAACGGTGTTCAAAATATGAAGAGCCTGAAAAGGTGTGAAAAATATGAAGAGCTTCAAAAGGCGTGAAAAATATGAGGAGCATGAAACGGTCTGAAAAATAGGAGGAGCATGAAGCGGTGTTGAAAAACATGAAGAGCCTGAAAAGGTGTGAAAAATATGAAGAGCTTCAAAAAGTGTCAACAATATGAGCATCATGAAACTGTCTGAAAAATAGGAGGAGCATGAAACGGTGTTCATAAATATGAAGAGCCTGAAAAGGTGTGAAAAATATGAAGAGCTTCAAAAGGCGTGAAAAATATGAGGAGCATGAAACGGTCTGAAAAATAGGAGGAGCATGAAACGGTGTTCATAAATATGAAGAGCCTGAAAAGGTGTGAAAAATATGAAGAGCTTCAAAAGGCGTGAAAAATATGAGGAGCATGAAACGGTCTGAAAAATAGGAGGAGCATGAAGCGGTGTTGAAAAACATGAAGAGCCTGAAAAGGTGTTAAATATATGAAGAGCTTCAAAAGGTGTGAAAAATATGAGGAGCATGAAACGGTCTGAAGAATAGGAGGAGGATTGTAGCGGTGTTCAAAAACATGAAGAGCATGAAAAGGTGTGAAAAATATGAAGGGCTTCAAAAGGTGTGAAACACATGAGGAGCATGAAACTGTCTGAAAAATAGGAGCAGCATGAAACGGTGTTCAAAAACATGAAGAGCCTGAAAAGGAGTGAAAAATATGAAGAGACTCAAAAGGTGTGAAAAATATGAAGAGCTTCAAAAGCTGTCAAAAATGAGATGAGCATGAAACGGTCTGAAAAATAGGAGGGGCATGAAGTTGTGTTGAAAAACATGAAGAGTCTGAAAATGTGTGAAAAATATGAAGAGTTTCAAAAGATGTGAAAAATATGAAGAGCTTCAAAAGGTGTGAAAAACGTGAGGAGCATGCAACGGTCTGAAAAATAGAAGGAGCATGAACCGGTGTTTAAAAATATGAAGAGCCTGAAAAGCTGATAAAAATATGAAGAGCTTCAAAAGGAGTCAAAAATATGAGGAGCATGAAACGGTTTGAAATATAGGAGGAGCATGAAGTGGTGTTGAAAAACATGAAGGGCCTGAAAAGGGGTGAAAAATATGAAGAGCTTCAAAAGGTGTCAAAAATATGTGGAGCATGAAACGGTCTGAAATATAGGAGGAGCATGAAACGGTGTTCATGAACATGAAGAGCCTGAAAAGGTGTGAAAAATATGAAGAGCTGCAAAAGGTGTGAAAAATATGAAGAGCTTCAAAAGGTGTGAAAAATATGAAGAGCTTCAAAAGATGTGAAATACATGAGGAGCATGAAACGGTCTGAAAAATAGGAGGAGCATGAAGCGGTGTTGAAAAACATGAAAACATGAAAAGGTGTGAAAAATATGAAGGGCTTCAGAAGGTGTCAAATATATGAGGAGCATGAAACGGTCTGAAAAATAGGAGGAGCATGAAGCGGTGTTCAAAAAAATGAAGAGCCTGAAAAGGTGTGAAATATATGAAGAGCCTCAAAACGTGTCAAAAATAAGAGGAGCATGAATCGGTCTGTACAATAGGAGGAGCATGAAGCGGTGTTGAAAAACATGAAGAGACTTAAAACGTGTGAAATATATGAAGAGTTTCAAAAAGTGTGAAAAATATGAAGAGCTTCAAAAGGTGTGAAAAACGTGAGGAGCATGAAACGGTCTGAAAAATAGGAGGAGCATGAAGTGGTGTTGAAAAACATGAAGAGCCTGAAAATTGTGAAAAATATCAAGAGCTTCAAAGGTGTGAAAAATATGAGGAGCATGAAACGGTCTGAAAAATAGGAGGAGCATGAAGCCGTGTTGAAAAACATGAAGAACCTGAAAGGGTGTAACAAATATGAAGAGATTAAGAAGGTGTCAAAAATGAGATGAGCATGAAACGGTCTGAGAAATAGGAGGAGGATGAAGTGGTGTTGAAAAACATGAAGAGCCTGAAAAAGTGTGAAATATATGAAGAGCTTCAAAAGGTGTAAAGTACATGAGGAGAATGAAACCGTCCGAAAAATAGGAGGAGCATGAAGCGGTGTTCCAATACATGAAGAGCCTGAAAAGGTGTGAAATATATGAAGAGATTCAAAAGGTGTCAAAAATATGAGGAGCATGAAACGGTCTGAAAAAAAGGAGGATCAGGAAACCGTGTTCAAAAACATGAAGAGCCTGAAAAGGTGTGAAAAATTTGAGGTGCTTCAAAATATGAGAAAATTAGGAGGAGCATGAAGTGGTGTTCAAAAACATGAAAAGCCTGAAAATGTTTGTAAAATATGAAGAGCTTCAAAACGTGTCAAAAATATGAGGAGCATGAAACGGTCTGAAAAATAGGAGGATCAAGAAGCGGTGTTGAAAAACATTAAGATCTGAAAACTTGTGAAAAATATGAAGAGCTTCAAAAGGTGTGAAAAATATGCAGAGCTTCAAAAGGTGTCAAAAATGAGATGAGCATGAAACGGTCTGAAAAAGAGGTGGAGCAAGAAGTGGTGTTGAAAAACATGAAGAGCCTCAAAAGGTGTGAAATACTTGAGGAGCATGAATCGGTCTGAAAAATAGGAGGAGCATGAAGCGGTGTTGAAAAACATGAAGAGCCTGAAAAGGTATGAAATATATGAAGAGCTTCAAAAGTTGTCAAAAATGTGAGGAGCATGAAACGGTCTGAAAAATAGGAGGAGCATGAAGCGGTGTTTAAAAATATGAAGAGCCTGAAAACGTGTGAAAAATATAAAGAGCTTCAAAAGGTGTCAAAACTATGAGGAGTATGAAACGGTCTGAAAAATAGGAGCAACATGAAACGGTGTTGAAAAACATGAAGAGCCTCAAAAGGTGTGAAAAATATGAAGAGCTCAAAAGGTGTCAAAAATATGAAGAGCTTCAAAAAGTGTGAAAAATGAGATGAGCATGAAATGGTCTGAAAAATAGGAGGAGCATGAAGTGTAGTTCAAAAACGTGAAGAGCCTGAAAAGGTGTGAAAAATATGAAGAGCTTGAAAAGGTGTGAAATACATCAGGAGCAAGAAATGGTATGAAAAATAGGAGAAGCATGAATCGGTGTTGAAAACATGAAGAGCATGAAAAGGTGTCAAATATATGAAGAGCTTTAAAGGTGTGAAAAATATGAGGAGCATGAAACCGTCTGAAAAATAGGAGGAGCATGACACGGTGTTGAAAAACATGAAGAGCATGAAAAGGTGTGAAAAATATGAAGAGATTCAAAAGCTGTCAAAAATATGAGGAGCCTGAAACGGTCTGAAAAATAGGAGGAGCATGAAGTGGTGTTGAAAAAGATGAAGAGCTTGAAAAGGTGTGAAAAATATGAAGAGCTTCAAAAGGAATCAAAATTATGAGGAGCATGAAAAGCTCTGAAAAATAGGAGGAGCATGAAGCAGTGTTGAAAAACATGAAGAGCCTGAAAAGGTGTGAAAAATATGAAGAGCTTCAAAAGGTGTCAAAAATATCAGGAGCATGAAATGATCTGAAAAATAGGAGGAACATGAAACGGTCTGAAAAATAGGCGGAGCATGAAGTGGTGTTCAAAAACATGAAGAGCCTGAAAAGGTGTGAAAAATATGAAGGGCTTTAAAGGTGTGAAAATTATGAAGAGCATGAAACCGTCTGAAAAATAGGAGGAGCATGACACAGTGTTGAAAAACATGAAGAGCCTTAAAATGTGAGAAAAATATGAACAGCTTTAAAGGTGTGAAAAATATGAGGAGCATGAAACCGTGTGAAAAATATTAGGAGCATGACACGGTGTTGAAAAATATGAAGAGCATGGAAAGGTGTGAAAAATATGAAGAGCTTCAAAAGGAGTCAAAAATATGAGGAGCATGAAAAGGTCTGAAAATAGGAGGAACATGAAGCGGTGTTGAAAAACATGAAGAGCCTGAAAAGGTGTGAAAAATATGAAGAGCTTCAAAAGGTGTCAAAAATATGAGGAGCATGAAATGATCTGAAAAATAGGAGGAACATGAAACGGTCTGAAAAACAGGAGGAGCATGAAGCGGTGTTCAAAAACATGAAGAGTCTGAAAAGGTATGAAATATATGAAGAGCTTCAAAAGCTGTCAAAAATATGAGGAGCATGAAACGGTCTGAAAAATAGGAGGAGCATGAAGCGGTGTTGAAAAACATGAAGAGCCTGAAAAGGAGTGAAAAATATGAAGAGCTTCAAAAGGTGTCAAACATATGAAGAACATGAAACGGTCTGAAAAATAGGAGGATCATGAAGCAGTGTTCAAAAACATGAAGAGCCTGAAAATGTGTGAAAAATATTCAGAGCTGCAAAATGTGTCAAACATATGAGGACCGTGAAACGGTCTGAAAAATAGGAGGAGCATGAAACGGTGATTAAAAACATGAAGAGCCTGAAAAGGTGTGAAAAATATGAAGAGCTTCAAAAGGTGTGAAATACATGAGGAGCATGAAACAGGCCGAAAAATAGGAGAAGCATGAAGTGGTGTGGAAAAAAATGAAGAGCCTAAAAAGTTGTGAGAAATATGAAGAGCTGCAAAAGATGTGAAATACATGAGGAGCATGAAACTCTCTGAAATATAGGAGGAGCATGAAGCAGTGTCAAAAACATGAAGAGCCTAAAAAGGTCTGAGAAATATGAAGAGCATTAAAAGGTGTGAAAAATGAGATGAGCACGAAACGGTCTGAAAAATAGGAGGAGCATGAAGCGGTGATCAAAAACATGAAGAGCGTGAAAAGGTGTGAAAAATATGAAGAGCTTCAAAAGGTGTGAAATTCATGAGGATCATGAAACGGTCTTAAAAATAGGAGAAGCATGAAGTGGTGTGGAAAAACATGAAGAGCCTGTAAAGGTGTGAAAAATATGAAGAGCTTCAAAAGGTGTGAAATACATGAGGAGCATGAAACGGTCCGAAAAATAGGAGGAGCATGAAGCAGTGTTCAAAAACATGAAGAGCCTGAAAACGTGTGAAAAATATGAAGAGCTTCAAAAGGTGTGAAATACATGAGGAGCATGAAACGGTCTGAAAAATAGGAGGAGCATGAAGCGGTGTTGAAAAACATGAAGAGCCTGAAAACGTGTGAAAAATATGAAGAGCTTCAAAAGGTGTGAAATACATGAGGATCATGAAATGGTCTGAAAAATAGGAGGAGCATGAAGCGGTGTTCAAAAACATGAAAAGGCTGAAAAGGTGTGAAAAATATGAAGAGCCTCAAAACGTGTCAAAAATGAGAAGAGCATGAAACTGTCTGAAAAATAGGAGTAGCATGAAGTGGTGTTGAAAAAAAAGAAGACACTGAAAAGGTGTGAAATATATGAAGAGCTTCTAACAGTGCCAAAAATATGAGGAGAATGAAAGCTTCTCAAAAATAGGAGGAGCATGAAGCTGTGTTGAAAAACATGAAGAGCCTGAAAAGGTTTGAAAAATATGAAGAGCTTCTAAAGGTATGAAAAATATGAGGAGCATGAAACGGTCTGAAAAATAGGAGGAGCATGAAGTGGTGTTGAAAAAAATGAAGAGCCTGAAAATGTGTGAAACATATGAAGAGCTTCAAAAGGTGTCAAAATTATGAGGAGCATGAAACGGCCTGAAAAATTGGAGGAGCATGAAGCGGTGTTCAAAAATATGAAGAGCCGGAAAAGGTGTGAAAAATATGAAGAGCTTCAAAAGGTGTCAAAAATATCAGGAGCATGAAATGATCTGAAAAATAGGAGGAGCATGAAGCGGTGTTCAAAAATAGGAAGAGCCTGTAAAGGTGTGAAAAATATGAAGAGCTTCAAAAGGTGTGAAATACATGAGGAGCATGAAACGGTCCGAAAAATAGGAGGAGCATGAAGCAGTGTTCAAAAACATGAAGAGCCTGAAAACGTGTGAAAAATATGAAGAGCTTCAAAAGGTGTGAAATACATGAGGAGCATGAAACGGTCTGAAAAATAGGAGGAGCATGAAGCGGTGTTGAAAAACATGAAGAGCCTGAAAACGTGTGAAAAATATGAAGAGCTTCAAAAGGTGTGAAATACATGAGGATCATGAAATGGTCTGAAAAATAGGAGGAGCATGAAGCGGTGTTCAAAAACATGAAAAGGCTGAAAAGGTGTGAAAAATATGAAGAGCCTCAAAACGTGTCAAAAATGAGAAGAGCATGAAACTGTCTGAAAAATAGGAGTAGCATGAAGTGGTGTTGAAAAAAAAGAAGACACTGAAAAGGTGTGAAATATATGAAGAGCTTCTAACAGTGCCAAAAATATGAGGAGAATGAAAGCTTCTCAAAAATAGGAGGAGCATGAAGCTGTGTTGAAAAACATGAAGAGCCTGAAAAGGTTTGAAAAATATGAAGAGCTTCTAAAGGTATGAAAAATATGAGGAGCATGAAACGGTCTGAAAAATAGGAGGAGCATGAAGTGGTGTTGAAAAAAATGAAGAGCCTGAAAATGTGTGAAACATATGAAGAGCTTCAAAAGGTGTCAAAATTATGAGGAGCATGAAACGGCCTGAAAAATAGGAGGAGCATGAAGCGGTGTTGAAAAACAAGAAAAACCTGAAAAGGTGTGAAAAATATGAAGAGCTTCAAAAGGTGTGAAATATATGAAGAGCTTCAAAAGCTGTCAATAATGAGATGAGCATGAAACGGTCTGAAAAATAGGAGGAGCATGAAGTGGTGTTGAAAAACATGAAGACCCTGAAAAGGTGTGAAAAATATGAAGAGCTTCAAAAGGTGTCAAAAATATCAGGAGCATGAAATGATCTGAAAAATAGGAGGAACATGAAACGGTCTGAAAAATAGGCGGAGCATGAAGTGGTGTTCAAAAACATGAAGAGCCTGAAAAAGTGTGAAAAATATGAAGGGCTTTAAAGGTGTGAAAATTATGAAAAGCATGAAACCGTCTGAAAAATAGGAGGAGCATGACACAGTGTTGAAAAACATGAAGAGCCTTAAAATGTGAGAAAAATATGAAGAGCTTTAAAGGTGTGAAAAATATGAGGAGCATGAAACCGTGTGAAAAATAGGAGGAGCATGACACGGTGTTGAAAAATATGAAGAGCATGGAAAGGTGTGAAAAATATGAAGAGCTTCAAAAGGTGTCAAAAATATCGGGAGCATGAAATGATCTGAAAAATAGGAGGAACATGAAACGGTCTGAAATACAGGAGGAGCATGAAGCGGTGTTCAAAAACATGAAGAGTCTGAAAAGGTATGAAATATATGAAGAGCTTCAAAAGCTGTCAAAAATATGAGGAGCATGAAACGGTCTGAAAAATAGGAGGAGCATGAAGCGGTGTTCAAAAACATGAAGAGCCTGAAAAGATGTGAAAAATTTGAAGAGCTTCAAAATGTGTGAAATACATGAGGAGCATGAAACGGTCTGAAAAAAAGGAGGAGAATGAAGCAGTGTTCAAAAACTTGAAGAGTCTGAAAAGGTGTGAAACATATGAAGAGCTTTAAAGGTGTGAAAAATATGAGGAGCATGAAACAGTCTGAAAAAAAGGAGGAGCATGACACGGTGTTGAAAAACATGAAGAGCATGAAAAGGTGTGAAAAATATGAAGAGATTCAAAAGCTGTCAAAAATATGAGGAGCCTGAAACTGTCTGCAAAATAGAAGGAGCATGAAATGGGGTTGAAAAGGATGAAGAGCCTGAAAAGGTATGAAAAATATGAAGAGCTTCAAAAGGAGTCAAAAATATGAGGAGCATGAAACCGTCTGAAAAATAGGAGGAGCATGACACGGTGTTGAAAACATGAAGAGCCTTAAAATGTGAGAAAAATATGAAGAGCTTCAAAAGGTGTCAAAAATATCAGGAGCATGAAATGATCTGAAAAATAGGAGGAACATGAAACGGTCTGAAAAATAGGAGAGGCATGAAGTGGTGTTGAAAGACATGAAGAGCCTGAAAAGGTGTGAAAAATATGAAGAGCTACAAAACGTGTCAAAAATAGGAGGAGCATGAAACGATCTGAAATATAGGAGGATCATGAAGCCATGTTGAAAAAAATGAAGAGCCTGAAAAGTTGTGAAAAATATGAAGAGCTTCAAAAGGTGTCAACAATATGAGCAGCATGAAACGGTCTGAAAAATAGGAGGAGCATGAAACGGTGTTCATAAACATGAAGAGCCTGAAAAAGTGTGAAAAATATGAAGAGCTTCAAAAGCTCTCAATAATATGAGGAGCATGAAACGGTCTGAAAAACAGGACGATCATGAAGCGGTGTTGAAAAATATGAAGAGCCTGAAAAGTTGTGAAAAATATGAAGAGCTTCAAAAGGTGTGAAAAATATGAAGAGCTTCCAGAGGTGTCAAAAATGAGATGAGCGTGAAATGGTCTGAAAAATAGGAGGAGCATGAAGTGGTGTTGAAAAACATGAAGTGCCTGAAATGGTGTGAAATATATGAAGAGCTTCAAAAAGTGTGAAATATATGAAGAGCTTCAAATGGTGAGAAATATATGAGGAGCATGAAACGGACTGAAAAATAGGAGGAGCATGAAGTGGTGTTGAAAAACATGAAGTGCCTGAAATGGTGTGAAATATATGAAGAGCTTCAAAAGGTGTGAAATATATGAAGAGCTTCAAATGGTGAGAAATATTGAGGAGCATGAAACGGTCTGAAAAATAGGAGGATCAAGAAGCGGTGTTCAAAAACATGAAGAGCCTGAAAAGCTGTGAAAAATATGAAGAGCCTCAAGGTGTGAAATACTTGAGGAGCATGAAACGTTCTGAAAAATATGACGAGCATGAAACCGTGTTCAAAATATGAAGAGTCTGAAAAGGTCTGAAAAATATGAAGAGCTTCAAAAGATGTGAAATACATGAGGTGCATGAAACGGTCTGAAAAATAGGAGGATCATGAAGCGGTGTTGAAAAATATGAAGAGCCTGAAAACGTGTGAAAAATATGAAGAGCTGCAAAAAGTGTCAAGAATGAGATGAGCATGAAATGGTCTGAAAAATAGGAGGAGCATGAAGTGGTGTAGAAAAACATGAAGAGCCTGAAAAGTTGTAAAAAATATGAAGAGCTTCAAAAGGTGTGAAAAATATGAAGAGCTTCAAAAGGTGTGAAATATATGAGGAGCATGAAACGGTCTGAAAAATAGGAGGAGCATGAAGCGGTGTTCAAAAAAATGAAGAGCCTGAAATGGTGTGAAAAATATGAAGAGCTTCAAAAAGTGTCAAAAAGATGAAGAGTTTCAAAAGATGTGAAATACATGAGGAGCATGAAATGCTCTGAAAAACAGGAGGAGCATGAAGCGGTGTTCAAAAACATGAAGAGCTTGAAAAGGTGTGAAAAATCTGAAGAGCTTCAAAAGGTGTCAAATATATGAGGAGCATGAAACGGTCTGAAAAATAGGAAGAGCATGAAGCGGTGTTCAAAAACATGAAGAGCCTGAAAAGGTGTGAAATATATGAAGAGCTTCAAAAGGTGTCAAAAATAAGAGGAGCATGAAACAGTCTGAAAAATAGGAGGAGCATGAAGCGGTGTAGAAAAAGATGAAGAGCCTGAAAATTGTGAAAAATATGAACAGCTTCAAAAGGTGTGAAAAATATGAGGAGCATGAAACGGTCTGAAAAATAGGAGGAGCATGAAGCCGTGTTGAAAAACATGAAGAGCCTGGAAGGGTGTAAAAAATATGAAGAGCTTCAAAAGGTGTCAAAACTATAAGGAACATGAAACCGTCTGAAAAATAGGAGGAGCATGAAGTGGTGTTGAAAATAATGAAGAACCTGAAAAGGTGTGTAAAATATGAAGAGCCGCAAAATGTGTGAAATACATGAGGAGCATGAAACGGTTTGAAAAATAGGAGGAGCATGAAGAGGTGTTCAAAAATATGAAGAGCCTGAAAATTTGTGAAAACTATGAAGCGCTTCAGAATGTGTCAAAAATGAGATGAGCATGAAACGGTCTGAAAAATAGGAGGAGCATGAAGTGGTGTTGAAAAACATTGAGAGCCTGAAAATGTGTGAAATATATGACAAGCTTCAAAAGATTTCAGAAATGAGAGGAGCATGAAACGGTCTGAAAAATAGGAGAAGCATGAAGGGGTGTTGAAAAACGTGAAGAGCCTGAAAAGGTGTGAAAAATATGAATAGTTTCAAAAGATGTGAAAAATATGAAGAACTTCAAAAGCTGTCAAAAATGAGATGAGCATGAAATGGTCTGAGAAATAGGAGAAGCATGAAGTGGTGTTGAAAAACATGAAGAGCTTCAAAAAGTGTGAAATATATGAAGAGCTTCAAAAGGTGTGAAAAATATGAAGAGCTTCAAAAGGTGTCAAAATTATGAGGAGCATGAAACGGTCTGAAAAATAGGAGGAGCATGGTAAAATTGTTGAAAAAATTGAAGAGCCTGAAAAGGTGTGAAAAATATGAAGAGCTTCAAAAAGTGTCAAAAATATGAGGAGCATGAAAAGGTCTGAAAAATAGGAGGAGCATGAAGCGGTGTTGAAAAACATGAAGAGCCTGAAAAGCTGTGAAAAATATGAAGAGCTTCAAAAAGTGGCAACAATATGAGCAGCATGAAACGGTCTGAAAAATAGGAGGAGCATGAAACGGTGTTCATAAACATGAAGAGCCTGAAAAGGTGTGAAAAATATGAAGAGCTTCAAAAGCTGTCAATAATATGAGGAGCATGAAATGGTCTGAAAAACAGGACGATCATGAAGCGGTGTTGAAAAATATGAAGAGCCTGAAAAGGTGTGAAAAATATGAAGAGCTTCAAAAGGTGTGAAAAATATGAAGAGCTACCTGAGGTGTCAAAAATGAGATGAGCATGAAACGGTCTGAAAAATAGGAGGATCAAGAAGCAGTGTTGAAAAACATGAAGAGCCTGAAAAGGTGTGAAAAATGTGAAGAGCTTCCAAAGGTGTATAAATATGAGGAGCATGAAACGTTCTGAAAAATAGGAGGAGCATGAAACCGTGTTCAAAAATATGAAGAGTCTGAAAAGGTCTGAAAAATATGAAGAGCTTCAAAGGTGTGAAATACATGAGGAGCATAAAACGGTCTGAAAAATAGGAGGATCATGAAGCGGTGTTGAAAAATATGAAGAGCCTGAAAACGTGTGAAAATATGAAGAGCTGCAAAAAGTGTCAAGAATGAGATGAGCATGAAATGGTGTGAAAAATAGGAGGAGCATGAAGCGGTGTAGAAAAACATGAAGAGCCTGAAAAGTTGTGAAAAATATGAATAACTTCAAAAGGTGTCAAAAATAAGAGGAGCATGAAACAGTCTGAAAAATAGGAGGAGCATGATGCGGTGTAGAAAAACATGAAGAGCCTGAAAAGGTGTGAAAAATATGAACAGCTTCAAAAGGTGTGAAAAATATGAAGACATTCAAAGGTGTCAAAATTATGAGGAGCAAGAAACTGTCTGAAAATAGGAGGAGCATGAAACGGTGTTGAAAAACATGAAGAGCCTTAAAAGGTGTGAAAAATATGAAGAGCTACAAAAGGTGTCAAAAATATGAGGAGCATGAAACGGTATGAAAAATAGGAGGATCAAGAAGCGGTGTTCAAAAACATGAAGAGCCTGAAAAGTTGGGAAAAATATGAAGAGCTTCAAAAGGTGTGAAATAAAT
Source organism: Dama dama (assembly GCF_033118175.1). Classification (NCBI taxonomy): domain Eukaryota; kingdom Metazoa; phylum Chordata; class Mammalia; order Artiodactyla; family Cervidae; genus Dama; species Dama dama. Next base: position 8,218,890 of record NW_026870899.1, read on the forward strand.
GAGGAGCATGAAACGGTCTGAAAAATAGGAGGAGCATGAAGCGGTGTTGAAAAACATGAAGAGCTTGAAAAGGTGTGAAATATATGAAGAGCCTCAAAACGTGTCAAAAATAAGAGAAGCATGAAACGGTCTGAAAAATAGGAGGAGCATGAAGCGGTGTTGAAAAACATGAAGAGACTTAAAACGTGTGAAATATATGAAGAGCTTCAAAAAGTGTGAAAAATATGAAGAGCTTCAAAAGGTGTGAAATACATGAGGAGCATGAAACGGTCTGAAAAATAGGAGGAGCCTAAAGCGGTGTTGAAAAACATGAAGAACCTGAAAAGGTGTGAAAAATATGAAGAGCTTCAAAAGGTGTGAAAAATATGAGGAGCATGAAACGGTCTGAAAAATAGGAGGAGCATGAAGCCGTGTTGAAAAACATGAAGAGCCTGAAAGGGTGTAACATATATGAAGAGCTTCAGAAGGTGTCAAAAATGAGATGAGCATGAAACGGTCTGAAAAATAGGAGGAGCATGAAGTGGTGTTGAAAAACATGAAGAGCCTGAAAAAGTGTGAAATATATGAAGAGCTTCAAAAGGTGTGAGGTACATGAGGAGAATGAAACCGTCTGAAAAATAGGAGGAACATGAAGCGGTGTTCCAATACATGAAGAGCCTGAAAAAGTGTGAAATATATGAAGAGATTCAAAAGGTGTCAAAAATATGAGGAGCATGTAACGGTTTGGAAAATAGGACGAGCATGAAGCGGTGTTCAAAAACATGAAGAGCCTGAAAATGTGTGTAAACTATGAAGAGCTTCAAAACGTGTCAAAAATATGGGGAGCATGAAACTGTCTCAAATATAGGTGGATCAAGAAGCGGTGTTGAAAAACATGAAGAGCGTGAAAACGTGTGAAAAATATGAAGAGGCTCAAAAGGTGTGAAAAATATGAAGAGCTTAAAATGGTGTCAAAAATGAGATGAGCATGAAACGGTCTGAAAAATAAGAGCAGCATGAAACGGTGTTCAAAAACATGAAGAGCCTGAAAAGGTGTGAAAAATATAAAGAGCTTCAAAAGCTGTGAAATACATGCGGAGCATGAAACGGTCTGAAAAATAGGAGGAGCATGAAAAGGTGTTCAAAAACATGAAAGCCTAAAAGGTGAGAAAAATATGAAGAGCTTCAAAAGGTGTTAAATACATGAGGAGCAAGAAACGGTCTGAAAATTAGGAGGAGCATGAAGCGGTGTTCAAAAACATGAAGAGCCTGAAAACGTGTGAAAAATATGAAAAGGTTCAAAATGTGTCAAAAATATGAGGAGCATGAACGGTCTGAAAAATAGGAGGACCATGAAACGGTCTTCAAAACATAAAGAACCTGAAAAGGTGTGAAAAATATGAAGAGCTTTTAAAGGTGTCAAAAATATGAGGAGCATGAAACGGTCTGAAAAAGAGGAGGAGCATGAATCCGTGTTCAAAAACATGAAGAGCCTGAAAAGTTGTGAAAAATATGAACAGCTTCAAAAGGTGTGAAAAATATGAAGAGCTTCAAAAGGTGTGAAAAATATGAACACTTTCAAAAAGTGTCAAAAATGAGATGAGCATGAAGCGGTCTGAAAAATGGTGGAGCATGAAGTGTTGTTGAAAAACATGAAGAGCCTGAAATCATGTGAAAAATATGAAGAGCTTCAAAATGTGTCAAAAATGTGAGGAGCATGAAACGGTCTGAAAAATAGGAGGAGCATGAAACCGTGTCAAAAACATGAAGAGCCTGGAAAGGTGTGAAAAATGAAGAGCTAAAAAGGTGTGAAATACATGAGGAGCATGAAACGGTCTGAAAAATAGGAGGAGCATGAAGTGGTGTTTAAAAACATGAAGAGCCTGAAAAGCTGTGAAAAATATAAAGAGCTTCAAAACGTGTCAAAACTATGAGGAGCATGAAACGGTCTGAAAAAGAGAAGGAGCATGAAGCATTGATGAAAAACATGAGGAGGCTGAAAACGTGTGAAAAATATGAGGAGCTTCAAAACGTGTGAAATACATGAGGAGCATGAAACGGTCTGAAAAATAGGAGGATCATGAAGCGGTGTTGAAAAATATGAAGAGCCTGAAAAGGTGTGAAAAATATGAAGAGCTTCAAAAGCTTTCAAAAATATGAGGAGCATGAAACGGTCTGAAAAATAGGAGCAGCATGAAGTGGTGTTGAAAAACATGAAGAGCCTGAAAAGGTGTGAAAAATATGAAGAGCTTCAAAAGTTGTGAAAAATAGGAGGAGCATGAAGCGGTGTTGAAAAACATGAAGAGCCTGAAAAGGTGTGAAAAATACGAAGAGCTTCAAAAGGTGTGAAAAATATGAAGAGCTTCAAAAGGTGTCAAAAATATGAGGAGCATGAAAAGGTCTGAAAAATACGAGGAGCATGAAGTGGTGTTGAAAAACATGAAGAGCCTGAAAAGATGTGAAAAATATGAAGAGCTTCAAAATGTGTCAAAAATATGAGGAGCATGAAACGGTCTGAAAAACAGGAGAAGCATGAAGCGGTGTTGAAAAACATGAGGAGCCTGAAAACGTGTGAAAAATATGAAGAACTTCAAAAATATGAAAAATATGAAGAGATTCAAAAGGTGTGAAAAATATGAAGAGCTTCAAAAGATGTCAAATATGAGATGAGCATGAAACGGTCTGAAGAAAAGGAGGAGCATGAAGCGGAGTTCACAAAAATGAAGAGCCTGAAAAGGTGGAAAATATATGAAGAGCTTCAAAAGGTGTCAAAAATTTGAAGAGCATGAAACAGTCTGAAAAATAGGAGGCGCATGAATTGGTTTTGAAAAACATGAAGAGCCTGAAAACATGCGAAATATATGAAGCGCTTCAAAAGGTGTGAAATACATGAGGAGCATGAAACAGTTGAAAAATAGGAGGAGCATGAAGCGGTGTTCAAAAACACGAAGAGCTTGAAAGGTGTGAAAAATATGAAGAGCTTTAAAAGGTGTCAAAAATATGAGGAGAATGAAACGTTCAGAAAAATAGGAGGATCATGAAACGTTGTTCAAAAACATGAAGAGCTTGAAAAGGTGTGAAAAATATGAAGAGTCTCAAAACGTGTCAAAAATATGAGGAGTATGAAACGGTCTGGAAAATAGCAGGAGCATGAAGCGGTGTTGAAAAAGATGAAGAGCCTGAAAACGTGTGAAAACTATGAAGAGCTTCAAAATTATGAAAAATATGAAGAGCTTCAATAGGTGTGAAAAATGTGAAGAGATTCAAAATGTGTCAAAAATGACATGAGCATGAAACGGTCTGAAAAATACGAGGAGCATGAAGCGGTGTTGAAAATCATGAGGAGCCTGAAAAGGTGTTAAAAATATGAAGAGCCTCAAAAGGTGTGAAATACATGAGGAGCATGAAACGGTCTGAAAAATAGGAGGAGCATGAAGTGGTGTTCAAAAACATGAAGAGCCTGAAAAGGTGTGAGAAATATGAAGAGCTTCAAAAGGTGTCAAAAATATGAGGAGCATGATACTGTCTGCAAAATAGGAGGAGCATGAAGTTGTGTTGAAAAACATGAAGAGCCTGAAAAAGTGTGAAAAATATGAAGAGCTTCAAAAGGTGTCAAATATATGAGGAGTATGAAACGGTCTGAAAAACCGGAGGAGCATGAAGCGGTGTTCAAAATCATGAAGAGCATGAAAAGGTGTGAAAAATTTGAAGAGCTTCAAAAATGTGAAAAATATGAAGAGCTTCAAAAGGTGTGAAATATATGACGAGGTTCAAAAGGTGTGAAAAATTGAACAGCCTCAAAAGGTGTCAAAAATATGAAGAGCATGAAACGGTCTGAAAAATAGCAGGAGCATGAAGTGGTGTTGAAAAACATGAAGAGCCTGAAAATGTGTGAAATATATGAAGAGCTTCAAAAGGTGTGAAAAATATGAAGAGCTTCAAAAGGTGTCAAAAATATGAAGAGCATGAAACGGTCGCACAAATAGGAGGAACTTGAAGTGGTTTTCGAAAACATGAAGAGTCTGAAAAGGTGTGAAATATAAGAAGAGCTTCAAAAGGTGTCAAAATTATGAGGAGCATGAAACGGTCTGAAAAATAGGAGGATCATGAAACAGTGTTGAAAAACATGAAGAGCCTGAAAAGGTGTGAAAAATATGAAGAGCTTCAAAACGTGTCAAAAATAAGAGGAGCATGAAACTCTCTGAAAAATAGAGGAGTATGATGCGGTGTTGAAAAATATGAAGAGCTTCAAAAGCTGTCAAAAATGAGATGACCATGAAACGGTCTGAGAAATAGAAGGAACATGAAGTTCTTTTCAAAAAAATGAAGAACCTGAAAAGGTGTGAAGTATATGAAGATTTCAAAAGGTGTCAAAAATATGAGGAGCATGAAACGGTCTGAAAAATAGGAGGAGCATGAAGTCATGTTGAAAAACATGAAGAGCCTGAAAATGTGAGAAAAATACGAAGAGCTTCAAAAGGTGTCACAAATATGAGGAGCATGAAACGGTCTGAAATATATGAGGAGCATGAAGCGGTGTTCAAAAACATGAAGAGCCTGAAAACGTGTGAAAAATTTGAAGATCTTCAAAAATGTGAAAAATATGAAGAGCTTCAAAAGGTGTGAAATATATGAAGATCTTCAAAAGGTGTCAAAAATTAGATGAGCATGAGACGGTGTGAAAAATAGGAGGAGCATGAAGTGGTGTTCAAAAATTTGAAGAGCCTGAAATGGTGTGAAATATATGAAGAGTTTCAAAAGGTGTCAAATATATGAGGAGCAAAAACGGTCTGAAAATAGGAGGAGCATGAAGTGGTGTTGAAAATCATGATGAGCCTTAAAAGGTGCGTAAAATATGAAGAGCTTCAAAATGTGTGAAATACATGAGGAGCATGAAACGGTCTGAAAAATAGGAGGAGCATGAAGCGGTGTTCAAAAATATGAAGAGCCTGAAAATTTGCGAAAAATATGAAGAGCTTCAGAAGGTGTCAAAAATTAGATGAGCATGAAACGGTCTGAAAAATAGGAGGAGCATGAAGTGGTGTTGAAAAACATTAAGAGCCTGAAAATGTGTGAAATATATGAAGAGCTTCAAAAGATTTCAGAAATGAGAGGAGCATGAAACGGTCTGAAAAATAGGAGGAGCATGAAGCGGTGTTGAAAAACATGAGGAGCCTGAAAAGGTGTGAAACATATGAAGAGCTTCAAAAGTTGTGAAAAATATGAAGAGCTTCAAATGCTGTCAAAAATGAGATGAGCATGAAACGGTCTGAGAAATAGGAGAAGCATGAAGTGGTGTTGAAAAACATGAAGAGCCTGAAAAAGTGTGAAATATATGAAGAGCTTCAAAAGGTGTGAAAAATATGAAGAGCTTCAAAAGGTGTCAAAAATATGAGGAGCATGAAACGGTCTGAAAAATAGGAGGAGCATTGTAGCATTGTTCAAAAACTTGAAGAGCCTGAAATGTGGTGAAAAATATGAAGAGCTTCAAAAGGTGTCAAAAATATGAGGAGCATGAAACGGTCTGAAAAATAGGAGGAGCATGAAACGGTCTGAAAAATAGGAGGAGCATGAAGCCGTGTTGAAAAACATGAAGAGCCTGAAAAGGTGTGAAAAATAAAGAGCTTCAAAAGGTGTCAAAAATATGTGGAGCATGTAACGGTTTGAAAAACAGGAGGAGCATGAAGCGGTGTTCAAAAACATGAAGATCCTGAAAAGGTGTGAAAAATACGAAGAGCTTCAAAAGATGTGAAATACATGAGGAGCATGAAACTGTCTGAAAAATAGGAGGAGCATGAAGCGCTGTTCAAAAACATGAAGAGCTTGAAATGGTGTAAAAAATATGAAGAGCTACAAAAGGTGTGAAATATATGAGGAGCATGAAACGGTCTGAAAAATAGGAGGAGCATGAAACGGTCTGAAAAATAAGAGGAGCATGAAGCCGTGTTGAAAAACATGAAGAGCCTGAAAAGGTGTGAAAAATAAAGAGCTTCAAAAGGTGTCAAAAATATGTGCAGCATGTAACGGTTTGAAAAATAGGAGGAGCATGAAGCGGTGTTCAAAAACATGAAGAGCCTGAAAAGGTGTGAAAAATATGAAGAGCTTCAAAAGGTGTCAAAAATATGAGGAGCATGAAACGCTCTGAAAATTAGGAGGAGCAAGAAACTGTGATCAAAAACAAGAAGAGCCTGAAAAGGTGTGAAAAATATGAAGGGCTTCAAGAGGTGTGAAAATTATGAGGAGCATGAAACGGTCTGAAAAATAGTAGGAGCATGAAACGATCTGAAATATGGGAGGAGCATGAAGCGGTGTTGAAAAACATGAAGAGCCTGAAAAGGTGTGAAAAATATGAAGAGCTTCAAAAGGTGTCAGTAATAGGAGGAGCATGAAACGGTCTGAAATATAGGAGGAGAATGAAGCGGTGTTGAAAAACATGAAGAGCCTGAAAAGGTGTGAAAAACATGAAGAGCTTAAATGTTGTGAGAAATATGAAGAGCTTCAAAAGGTGTCAAAAATGAGACGAGCATGAAACGGTCTGGAAAGTAGGACGAGCATGAAGCGGTGTTGAAAAACATGAAGAGCCAGAAAATGTGTGAAAAACATGAAGAGCTTCAAAAAGTGTCAAAAATATGAAGAGCATGAAACGGTCTGAAAAATAGGAGGAGCATGAAGTGGTGTTCAAAAATATGAAGAGCCTGAAAAGGTGTGAAAAATATGAAGCTTCAAAAGGTGTCAAAAATATGAGAAGCATGAAAAGGTCTGAAAAAAAGGAGAAGCATGAAACGGTGTTAAAAACATGAAGAGCCTGAAAAAGTGTGAAAAATATAAAGAGCTTCAAAAGCTGTGAAAAATATAATGATCTCAAAAGGTGTCAAAAATGAGATGAGCATGAAACGGTCTGAAAAATAGGAGGAGCACGAAGTGGTGTTGAAAAATATGAAGAGCCTGAAAAGGTGTGAAATATATGAAGAGCTTCAAAAAGTGTCAAAAATATTAGGAGCATGAAACGGTCTGAAAAATAGGAGGAACATGAAGCGGTGTTGAAAACCATGAAGAGCCTGAAAAGTTGTGAAAAATATGAAGAGCTTCAAAAGATGTGAAAAATATGAAGTGCATCAAAAGGTGTCAAAAATGAGATGAGCATGAAACGGTCTGAAAAATATGAGGAGCATGAAGTGATGTTGAAAAACATGAAGAGCCTGAAAACGTGTGAAAAATATGAAGAGCTTCAAAAATATGAAAAATATGAAAAGATTTGAAAGGTGTGAAAAATATGAAGAGCTTCAAAGATGTCAAAAATGAGATGAGCATGAAACGGTCTGAAAAATAGGAGGAGCATGAAGCGGTGTTGAAAATCATGAAGAACCTGAAAAGGTGTGAAAAATAGGCAGAGCTTCAAAAGGTGTCAAAAATATGAGGAGATTGAAACGGTCTGAAAAATACGAGTGGCATGAAGTGGTGTTGAAAAACATGACGAGCCTAAAAGGTGTGAAAAATAGGAAGAGCTTCAAAAGGTGTCAACAATATGAGGAGCATGAAACGGTCTGAAAAATAGGAGGAGCATGAAGCGGTGTTGAAAATCATGAAGAGCCTAAAAATGTGTGAAATATATGAAGAGCTTTAAAAGGGGTGCAAAATATGAAGAGCTTCAAAAGGTGTCAACAATATGAGGAGAATGAAACGGTCTTAAAAATAGGAGGAGCATGAAACGGTGTTCTAAAACATGAAGAGCCTGAAAAGTTCTGAAAAATATGAAGAGCTTCAAAAGGTGTGAAAAATATAAGGAGCATGAAACGGTCTGAAAAATAGGAGGAGCATGAAGCGGTGTTGAAAATCATGAAGAGCCTGAAAAGGTGTGAAATATATGAAGAGCTTCAAAAGGTGTGAAAAATATGAGGAGTATGAAACGGTCTGAAAAATAGGAGGATCATGAAGCGGTGTTCAAAAACTTGAAGAGCCTGAAAATATGTGAAATATATGAGGAGCATGAAATGGTCTGAAAAAAAGAGGAGCATGAAATGGTATTGAAAAACATGAAGAGCGTGAAAATATGTGAAAAATATGAAGAGCTTCAAAAGGTGTCAAAAATATGAGGAGCATGAAACGGTCTGAAAAATAGGAGGAACATGAAGCAGAGTTCAAAAAAATGAAGAACCTGAAAAGGTGGAAAAAATATGAAGAGCTTCAAAAGGTGTCAAAAATTTGAGGAGCATGAAACGGTCTGAAAAATAGGAGGAGCGTGAAGCTTTGTTCGAAAACATGAAGAGTTGAAAAGGTGTGAAAAATATGAAGAGCTTCAAAATTTGTGAAAAATATGAAAAGCATGAAACAGTCTGAAAAATAGGAGGAGTATGAAGCGGTGTTGAAAAACATGAAGAGTCTGAGAAGGTGTGAAAAATATGCAGAGCTTCAAAAGATGTCAAATATATGAGGATCATGAAAATTTCTGAAGAATACGAGGAGCATGAAGCGGTTTTGAAAAACATGAAGAGCCTGAAAAGATGTGAAAAATATGAAGAGCTTCAAAAGGTTACAAATATATGAGGATCATGAAACGGTCTGAAAAATAGGAGGAGCATGAAGCGGTGTTCAAAAACATAAAGAGCGTGAAAACGTGTGAAAAATATGAAGAGCTTCAAAAGAAGTCAAAAATATGAGGAGCATGAAACGGTCTGAAAAATAGGAGGAGCATGAAACGATCTGAAAAATGGGAGGAGCATGAAGCGGTGTTGAAAAACATGAAGAGCCTGAAAACGTGTGAAAAATATGAAGAGCTTCAAAAGAAGTCAAAAATATGAGGAGCATGAAACGGTCTGAAAAATAGGAGGAGCATGAAACGATCTGAAAAATGGGAGGAGTATGAAGCGGTGTTGAAAAACATGAAGAGCCTGAAAAGGTGTGAAAAATATGAAGAGCTTCAAAAGGTGTCAAAAATATGAGGAGCATGAAACGGTCTGAAAATTAGGAGGAGCAAGAAACTGTGATCAAAAACAAGAAGAGCCTGAAAAGGTGTGAAAAATATGAAGGGCTTCAAGAGGTGTGAAAATTATGAGGAGCATGAAACGGTCTGAAAAATAGGACGAGCATGAAACGATCTGAAAAATGGAAGGAGCATGAAGCGGTGTTGAAAAACATGAAGAGCCTGAAAAGGTGTGAAAAATATGAAGAGCTTCAAAAGGTGTCAGTAATAGGAGGAGCATGAAACGGTCTGAAATATAGGAGGAGAATGAAGCGGTGTTGAAAAACATGAAGAGCTTGAAAAGGTGTGAAAAACATGAAGAGCTTAAATGTTGTGAGAAATATGAAGAGCTTCAAAAGGTGTCAAAAATGAGACGAGCATGAAACGGTCTGGAAAGTAGGACGAGCATGAAGCGGTGTTGAAAAACATGAAGAGCCAGAAAATGTGTGAAAAATATGAAGAGCTTCAAAAAGTGTCAAAAATATGAAGAGCATGAAACGGTCTGAAAAATAGGAGGAGCATGAAGTGGTGTGAAAAACATGAAGAGCCTAAAAAGGTGTGAAAAATATGAAGAGCTTAAATGTTGTGAGAAATATGAAGAGCTTCAAAAGGTGTCAAAAATGAGACGAGCATGAAACGGTCTGGAAAGTAGGACGAGCATGAAGCGGTGTTGAAAAACATGAAGAGCCAGAAAATGTGTGAAAAATATGAAGAGCTTCAAAAAGTGTCAAAAATATGAGGAGCATGAAACGGTCTGAAAAAAAGGAGGATCATGAAGCCGTGTTGAAAAACATCGGGAGTCGGAAAACGTGTGAAAAATATGAACAGCTTCAAAAGGTGTCAAAAATATGAGGAGCATGAAACGGTCTGAAAAATAGGAGGAGCATGAAACGGTGTTCAAAAACATGAAGAGCCTGAAAAGGTGTGATATATGAAGAGATTCAAATGGTGTCAAAAATATGAGGAGCATGAAATGGTCTGAAATATTGGAGGAGCAAGAAACGGAGTTCAAAAACATGAAGAGCCAGAAAAGGTGTCAAAAATATGAAGAGCTTCAAAAGTTGTCAAAAATATGAGGAGCATGAACGGTCTGAAAAATAGGAGCATGAAGCAGTTTTGAAAAACATGAAGAGCCTGAAAAGATGTGAAAAATATGAAGAGCTTCAAAAGGTTACAAATATATGAGGATCATGAAACGGTCTGAAAAATAGGAGGAGCAAGAAACGGAGTTCAAAAACATGAAGAGCCAGAAAAGGTGTCAAAAATATGAAGAGCTTCAAAAGTTGTCAAAAATATGAGGAGCATGAACGGTCTGAAAAATAGGAGCATGAAGCAGTTTTGAAAAAAATGAAGAGCCTGAAAAGGTGTGAAAAATATGAAAACCTTCAAAAGGTGTCAAATATATGAGGACCATGAAACGGTCTGAAAAATAGGAGGAGCATGAAGCGGTGTTCAAAAACATTAAGATGCTGAATAGGTATGAAAAATATGAAGAGACACAAAAGGTGTCAAAATGAGATGATCATGAACCGGTCTGAAAAATAGGAGGAGCATGAAGCGGTGTTGAAAATCATGAAGAGCCTGAAAAGGTGTGAAATATATGAAGAGCTTCAAAAGGTGTGAAAAATATGAGGAGTATGAAACGGTCTGAAAAATAGGAGGATCATGAAGCGGTGTTCAAAAACTTGAAGAGCCTGAAAATATGTGAAATATATGAGGAGCATGAAATGGTCTGAAAAAAAGAGGAGCATGAAGTGGTATTGAAAAACATGAAGAGCGTGAAAATATGTGAAAAATATGAAGAGCTTCAAAAGGTGTCAAAAATATGAGGAGCATGAAACGGTCTGAAAAATAGGAGGAACATGAAGCAGAGTTCAAAAAAATGAAGAACCTGAAAAGGTGGAAAAAATATGAAGAGCTTCAAAAGGTGTCAAAAATTTGAGGAGCATGAAACGGTCTGAAAAATAGGAGGAGCGTGAAGCTTTGTTCGAAAACATGAAGAGTTGAAAAGGTGTGAAAAATATGAAGAGCTTCAAAATTTGTGAAAAATATGAAAAGCATGAAACAGTCTGAAAAATAGGAGGAGTATGAAGCGGTGTTGAAAAACATGAAGAGTCTGAGAAGGTGTGAAAAATATGCAGAGCTTCAAAAGATGTCAAATATATGAGGATCATGAAAATTTCTGAAGAATACGAGGAGCATGAAGCGGTTTTGAAAAACATGAAGAGCCTGAAAAGATGTGAAAAATATGAAGAGCTTCAAAAGGTTACAAATATATGAGGATCATGAAACGGTCTGAAAAATAGGAGGAGCATGAAGCGGTGTTCAAAAACATAAAGAGCGTGAAAACGTGTGAAAAATATGAAGAGCTTCAAAAGAAGTCAAAAATATGAGGAGCATGAAACGGTCTGAAAAATAGGAGGAGCATGAAACGATCTGAAAAATGGGAGGAGCATGAAGCGGTGTTGAAAAACATGAAGAGCCTGAAAACGTGTGAAAAATATGAAGAGCTTCAAAAGAAGTCAAAAATATGAGGAGCATGAAACGGTCTGAAAAATAGGAGGAGCATGAAACGATCTGAAAAATGGGAGGAGTATGAAGCGGTGTTGAAAAACATGAAGAGCCTGAAAAGGTGTGAAAAATATGAAGAGCTTCAAAAGGTGTCAAAAATATGAGGAGCATGAAACGGTCTGAAAATTAGGAGGAGCAAGAAACTGTGATCAAAAACAAGAAGAGCCTGAAAAGGTGTGAAAAATATGAAGGGCTTCAAGAGGTGTGAAAATTATGAGGAGCATGAAACGGTCTGAAAAATAGGACGAGCATGAAACGATCTGAAAAATGGAAGGAGCATGAAGCGGTGTTGAAAAACATGAAGAGCCTGAAAAGGTGTGAAAAATATGAAGAGCTTCAAAAGGTGTCAGTAATAGGAGGAGCATGAAACGGTCTGAAATATAGGAGGAGAATGAAGCGGTGTTGAAAAACATGAAGAGCCTGAAAAGGTGTGAAAAACATGAAGAGCTTAAATGTTGTGAGAAATATGAAGAGCTTCAAAAGGTGTCAAAAATGAGACGAGCATGAAACGGTCTGGAAAGTAGGACGAGCATGAAGCGGTGTTGAAAAACATGAAGAGCCTGAAAAGATGTGAAAAATATGAAGAGCTTCAAAAGGTTACAAATATATGAGGATCATGAAACGGTCTGAAAAATAGGAGGAGCAAGAAACGGAGTTCAAAAACATGAAGAGCCAGAAAAGGTGTCAAAAATATGAAGAGCTTCAAAAGTTGTCAAAAATATGAGGAGCATGAACGGTCTGAAAAATAGGAGCATGAAGCAGTTTTGAAAAAAATGAAGAGCCTGAAAAGGTGTGAAAAATAAGAAAACCTTCAAAAGGTGTCAAATATATGAGGACCATGAAACGGTCTGAAAAATAGGAGGAGCATGAAGCGGTGTTCAAAAACATTAAGATGCTGAATAGGTATGAAAAATATGAAGAGACACAAAAGGTGTCAAAATGAGATGATCATGAACCGGTCTGAAAAATAGCAGGAGCATGAAGTGATGTTGAAAAAAAGGAAAAGCCTGAAAAGGTGTGAAATATATGAAGAGCTTCAAAAGGTGTAAAAATATGAGGAGAATGAAACGGTCTTCATAATAGGAAGAGTATGAAATGGTGTTCAAAAACATAAAGAGCATGAAAAAGTGTGAAAAATATGAAGAGTTTCAAAAGGTGTGAAATACATGAGGAGGATTAAACGGTCTGAAAAATAGGAGGAGCATGAAGCGGTGTTCAAAAACATGAAGAGTCTGAAAAGGTGTGAAAAATATGAAGAGTTTCTAAAGGTGTCAAAAATATGAGGAGCATGAACCGGTCTGAAAAATGGGAGTAGCATGAAATGGTGTTCAAACACATGAAGAGCCTGAAAGGTGTGAAAAATATGAAGAGCTTCAAAAGGTGTGAAAAAGATTAGGTGCAAGAAACGGTCTGAAAAATACGAGGAGTATGAAGCGGTGTTGAAAAACATGAAGAGCCTGAAAACGTGTGAAAAATATGAAAAGCTTCAAAAGGTGTGAAAAATATGAAGAGCTTCAAAAGGTGATAAAAATGAGATGAGCATGAAACGGTCTGAAAAATAGGAGCAACATGAATCGGTCTGAAAAATAAGAGGAGCATGAAATGGTGTTGAAAAACAGGAAGAGCCTGAAAATGTGAGAAAAATATGAAGAGCTTCAAAAGGTTTCAAAAATATGAGGAGCATGAAACTTTCTGAAAAATAGGAGGAGCATGAACCGTCATTGAAAAACATGAAGAGCCTGAAAAGGTGTGAGAAATATGAAGAGCTTCAAAAGCTGTGAAAAATATGAAGAGCTTGAAAGGTATCAAAATTGAGATGAGCATGAAAAGGTCTGAAAAATAGGAGAAGCATGAAGCTTTGTTCAAAAAGATAAAGAGCCTGAAAAGGTGTGAAAAATATGAAGAGCTTCAAAGGGTGTGAAATATATGAGGAGCATTAAATGGCTTGAAAAATAGGAAGAGCTTGAAGCTGGGCTCAAACACATGAAGAGCCTGAAAAGGTGTGAAAAATATGAAGAGCTTCAAAAGGGGTGAAAAATATGAATAGCATGATATTGTCTGAGAAATCGGAGGAGCATGAAACGGTGATCAAAAACATGAAGAGCCTGAAAAGGTGTGAAATATATGAAGAGATTCAAAAGGTGTCAAAAATATGAGGAGCTTGATACGGTCTGAAAAACAGGAGGAGCATTAAGCTGTGTTGAAAATCATAACGAGCCTAAAACGGTGTGAAAAATATGAAGAGCTTCAAAAATGTGAAAAATATGAAGAGCTTCAAAAGGTGTCAAAAATTAGATGAGCATGAAATGGTCTGAAATAGGAGGAGCATGAAGCGGTGTTCAAAGACATGAAGAGCCTGAAAAGGTGTGAAAAATATGAAGAGGTTCAAAAGGTGTCAAAAATTAGATGAGCATGAAACGGTCTAAAAAATAGGAGGAGCATTAAACGGTGTGGAAAAACATGAAGAGCCTGAAAAGGTGTGGAAAAATAGGAAGAGCTTCAAAACGTGTGAAAAATATGAGGAGCATGAAACGGTCTGAGAAATAGGAGGAGCATGAATCGGTGTTCAAAAATATGAAGAGCCTGAAAAGGTGTGAAAAATATGAAGCTTCAAAAGGTGTCAAAAATATGAGAAGCATGAAACGGTCTGAAAAAAAGGAGAAGGATGAAACGGTGTTAAAAACATGAAGAGCCTGAAAAAGTGTGAAAAATATAAAGAGCTTCAAAAGCTGTGAAAAATATAAAGATCTCAAAAGGTGTCAAAAATGAGATGAGCATGAAACGGTCTGAAAAATAGGAGGAGCACGAAGTGGTGTTGAAAAATATGAAGAGCCTGAAAAGGTGTGAAATATATGAAGAGCTTCAAAAAGTGTCAAAAATATTAGGAGCATGAAACGGTCTGAAAAATAGGAGGAACATGAAGCGGTGTTGAAAACCATGAAGAGCCTGAAAAGGTGTGAAAAATATGAACAGCTTAAAAAGGTGTCAAAAATATTAGGAGCAGGAAACGGTTTCAAAAATAGGAGGAGCATGTAACGGTGGTGAAAAACAAGAAGAGTCTGAAAACGTGTCAAAAATATGAAGAGCTTCAAAAGGTGTCAAAAATATTAGGAGCATGAAACGGTCTGAAAAATAGGAGGAGCATGAAACGGTGTTGAAAAACATGAAGAGTCTGAAAACGTGTCAAAAATATGAAGAGCTTCAAAAAGTGTCAAAAATATTAGGAGCATGAAACGGTCTGAAAAATAGGAGGAGCATGAAGTGGAGCTGAAAAACATGAAGAGCCTGAAAAGGTGTGCAAAATATGAAGAGCTTCAAAAGGTGTGAATAATGAGAGGAGCATGAAACGGTCTGTAAAATAGGAGGAGCATGTAACGGTGATGAAAAACATGAAGAGCCTGAAAAGGTGTGAAATATATGAAGAGCTTCAAAAAGTGTCAAAAATATTAGGAGCATGAAACGGTCTGAAAAATAGGAGGAACATGAAGCGGTCTTGAGAAACATGAAGAGCCTGAAAAGGTGTGAAAAATATGAACAGCTTAAAAAGGTGTCAAAAATATTAGGAGCATGAAACGGTCTGAAAAATAGGAGGAGCATGAAACGGTCTGAAAAATAGGAGGAGCATGAAACAGTGTTGAAAAACATGAAGAGCCTGAAAAGCTGTGAAAAATATGAAGAGCTTCAAAAGGTGTCAAATATATGAGGAGCTTGAAACGGTCTGAAAAATAAGAGTAACATGAAACGGTCTGATAAATAGGAGGAGCATGAAGCGGTGTTCAAAAACATGAAGAGCCTGAAAAGGTGTGAAAAATATGAAGAGCTTCAAAAGGTGTGAATAATGAGAGGAGCATGAAACGGTCTGTAAAATAGGAGGAGCATGAAGCGGTGTTGAAAAACATGAAGAGCCTGAAAAGGTGTGAAAAATATGAAGAGCTTCAAAACCTGTCAAAAATATGAGGAGCCTGAAACTGTCTCAAAAATAGGAAGAGCATGAAACGGTCTGAAACATAGGAGGATCATGAAGCGGAGTTGAAAATCATGAAGAGCCTGAAAAGGTGTGAAAAATGTGAAGAGCTTCAACAGGTGTCAAAAACATGAGGAGAATGAAACGGTCTGAAAAATAGGAGGAGCTTGAAGCTGTGTTCAAAAATATGAAGAGCCAGAAAAGGTGTGAAAAATATGAAGAGCTTCAAACAGTGTCAAAAATATGAGGAGCAAGTAACGGTCTGAAAAATAGGAGGAGCATGAAGTGGAGCTGAAAAACATGAAGAGCCTGAAAAGGTGTGCAAAATATGAAGAGCTTCAAAAGGTGTAAAAAATGAGATGAGCATGTAACGGTCTGAAAAATAGGAAGAGCATGAACTGGTGCTGAAAAACATGAAGAGCCTGAAAAGGTGTGAAAAATATGAAAAGCCTAAAAACCTGTCAAAATTATGAAGAGCATGAAACGGTCTGAAAAATAGCAGGAGCATGAAGCGGTGTTGAAAAACATGAAGAGTCTGAAAACGTGTGAAAATACGAAGAACTTCAAAAATATGAAAAATATGAAGAGCTTGAAAAGGTGTGAAAAATATGAAGAGCTTCAAAAGGTGTAAAAATGAGATGAGCATGAAACGGTCTGAAAAATAGGAGGAGCATGAAGTGGTGTTGAAAAAATGAAAAGCCTGAAAAGGTGTGAAATATATGAAGAGCTTCAAAAGGTGTAAAAATATGAGGAGAATGAAACGGTCTGCAAAATAGGAAGAGCATGAAATGGAGTTCAAAAACATGAAGAGCATGAAAAGGTGTGAAATATATGAAGAGCTTCAAAATGTGTCAAAATATTAGGAGCATGATACTGTCTGAAAAATAGGAGAAGCATGCAGTGGTGTTCAAAAACATGAAGAGCATGAAAAGCTGTGAAAAATACGCATAGCTTCAAAGGGTGTCAAAAATTAGATGAGCATGAAACGGTCTGAAAAATTGGAGGAGCAAGAAGTAGTGTTGAAAAATATGAAGAGCCTGAAAAGATGTGAAAAATATGAAGAGCTTCAAAAGGTGTGAAATACATGAGGAGCATGAAACTCTCTGAAAAATAGGAGGAGCATGAAGTGGTGTTGAAAAACATGAAGAGCCTGAAATGGTGTGAAATATATGAAGACCTTCATAACGTGTGAAAAATATGAGGAGCTTCAAAAAGTGTCAAAATTATGAGGAGCATGAAACGGTCTGAAAAATAGGAGGAGCATGAAGCGGTGTTGAAAAATACGAGGAGCATGAAGAGTTGTTGAAAAAAATGAAGAGCCTGAAAAGGTGTGAAAAATATGAAGAGCTTCTAAAGGTGTCAAAAATATGAGGAAAATGAAAAGTTCTGAAAAATAGGAGGAGCATGAAGTGGTGTTGAAAAACATGAAGAGCCTGAAAAGTTTGAAAAATATGAAGAGCTTCATAAGGTGTCAAAAATATGAAGAGCATGAAACGGTCTGAAAAAGAGGAGGAGCATGAAGCGGTGTTCAAAACATGAAGAGCCTGAAAATGTGTGAAAAATATGAAGAGCTTCAAAAGGTGTCAAAAATATGAGGAACATGAAACGGTCTGAAAAATAGAAGGAGCATGAAATGCTGATCAAAAACATGAAGAGACTGAAAAGATGTGAAACATATGAAGAGCTTCAAAAGGTGCAAAATACATGAGGAGCATGAAACAGTCTGAAAAATAGGAGAAGCATGAAGTGGTGTGGAAAAAGATGAAGAGCCTGAAAAAGTGTGAAAAATATGAAGAGCTTCAAAAGATGTGAAATACATGAGGAGCATGAAACGGTCTGAAAAATAGGAGGAGCATGAAGCGGTGTTCAAAAACGTGAAGAGCCTGAAAAGGTGTGAGAAATATGAAGAACTTCAAAAGTGTGAAAAATATGAAGAGATTCAAAAGGTGTCAAAATTATGAGGAGCATGAAACGGTCTGAAAAAAAGGAGGAGCATGAAGTCGTGTTGAAAAAAATGAAGATGCTGAAATGGTGTGAAATATATGAAGAGCTTCAAAATGTGTGAAACATTTGAGGAGATTCAAAAAGTGTCAAAAATATGAGGAGCATGAAATGGTCTGAAAAATAGGAGGAGCATGAAGCGGTGTTCAAAAACATGAAGAGCCTGAAAAGGTGTGGATAATATGAAGAGCTTCAAAATGTGTCAAAAATATGAGGAGTATGAAACGGTCTTATAAATACGAGGAGCATGAAGAGGTGTTGAAAAAAATGAAGAGCCTGAAAAGGTTTGAAAAATATGAAGAGCTTCAAAAGGTGTCAAAAATATGAGGAGCATGAAACGGTCTGAAATATAAAGGAGCATGAAACGCTGATCAAATACATGAAGAGTCTGAAAAGGTGTGAAAAATATAAAGAGCTTCAAAAGCTGTCAAGTATATGAGTAGCATGAAACGGTCTGAAAAATAGGAGGAGCATGAAGCGGTGTTCAAAAACATGAAGAGCCTTAAAAGGTGTGAAAAATATGAAGAATTTTAAAAGGTGTCAAAAATATGAGGAGCATGAAACGTTCTGAAAAAGAGGAGGATCATGAAACGGTGTTCAAAAACATGAAGAGCATGAGAAGTTGTGAAAAATATGAAGAGCTTCAAAAGGTGTCAAAAATATGAAGAGCTTCAAAAGGTGTGAAAAATATGAAGAGCTTCAAAAGGTGTCAAAACTGAAATGAGCATGAAATGGTCTGAAAAATCGGAGGAGCATGAAGCGGTGTTGAAAATCATGAAGAGCCTGAAACGGTGTGAAAAATATGAAGAGCTTCAAAAGGTGTCAAAAATATGAAGAGCTTCAAAAGGTGTCAAAAATTTGACGAGGATGAAACGGTCTGAGAAATAGGAGGAGCAAGAAGCGGTGTTCAAAATCATGAAGAGCCTGAAAAGGTGTGAAAAATATGAAGAGCTTCAAAAGGTGTGAAAAATAAGAAGAGCTTCAAAAGTTGTCAAAAATGAGATGTGCATGAAACGGACTGAAAAATAGGAGGAGCATGAAGTGATGTTGAAAAACATGAAGAGCCTGAAAATGTGTGAAATATATGAAGAGCTCCAAAAGGTGTCAAAAATATGAGGAGCATGAAACGGTCTGAAAAGTAGGAGGAGCATGAAGCTCTGTTGAGAAACATGAAGAGCCTGAAAAGGTGTGAAAAATATGAAGAGCTTCAAAAGGTGTCAAAAATATGAGGAGCATGAAATGGTCTGAAAAGTAGGAGGAGCATGAAGTGGTTGTGAAAAAGTTCAAGAGCCTGAAAAGGTGTGCAAAATATGAAGAGCTTCAAAAGGTGTGAAATTCATGAGGAGATGAAACGGTCTGAAAAAGAGGAGGGGCATGAAGCGGTGTTCAAAAACATGCAGAGACTGAAAAGGGGTGAAAAATATGAAGAGCTTCAAAAGGTGTGAAAAATATGAGGAGCATGCAACGGTCTGAAAAATAGAAGGAGCATGAACCGGTGTTTAAAAATATGAAGAGCCTGACAAGATGTGAAAAATATTAAGAGCTTCAAAAGGTGTGAAATACATGAGGAGCATGAAACGGTCTGAAAAATAGGAGGAGCATGAAGCGGTGTTGAAAAACATGAAGAGACTGAAAACGTGTGAAAAATATGAAGAGCTTCAAAAATGTGAAAAATATGAAGAGCTTCAAAAGGTGTGAAAAATATGAAGAGCTTCAAAAGGTGTGAAATACATGAGGAGCATGAAACGGTCTGAAAAATAGGAGGAGCATGAAACGGTGTTCAAAAACATGAAGAGCCTGAAAAGGTGTGAAGAATATGAAGAGCTTCAAAACGTGTCAAAAATATGAGGAGCATGAAACGGACTGAAAAATAGGAGGAGCATGAAGTAGTGTTGAAAAACATGAGGAGCCTGAAAATGTGTGAAAAATATGAAGAGGTTCCAAAGGTGTGAAAAATATGAAGAGCTTCAAAAGGTGTGAAATACATGAGAAGCATGAATCGGTCTGAAAAATAGGAGGAGCATGAAGCGGTGTTCAAAAACATGAAGAGCCTGAAAAGGTGTGAAAAATATGTGGAGCTTCAAAAGGTGTCAAAAATATGAAGAGCATGAAATGGTCTGAAAAATAGGAGGAGCATGAAACGGTGTTGAAAAACATGAAGAGCCTGAAAACGTGTGAAAAATATGAAGAGCTCAAAAGTTGTGAAATATATGAAGAGCTTCAAAAGGTGTCAAAAATATGAGGAGCATGAAACAGTCGGAAAAATAGGATGAAAATGAAACTGTTTTGCAAAAGATGAGGTGCATGAAAATGTTTAAAAAATATGAAGAGCTTCAAAAGGTGCCAAAAATATGAGAAGCATGAAACGGAATGAAAAATAGGAGGAATATGAAGCGGTGTTGAAAAACATGAAGAGCCTGAAAAGGTGTGAAAAATATGAAGAGCTTCAAAGGGTGTGAAATACATGAGGAGCATGAAACGGTCTGAAAAATAGGAGGAGCATGAAGCTGGGCTTAAAAACATGAAGAGCCGGAAAAGGTGTGAAAAATATGAAGAGCATCAAAATGTGTCAAAAATATGAGGAGCATGAAACGGTCTGAAAAATAGGAGGAGCATGAAACGGTGTTCAAAATCATGAAGAGCCTGAAAAAGTATGAAAAACATGAAGAGCCTGAAAAGTTGTGAAAATTATGAGGAGCTTCAAAAGGGGTCAAAAATATGAGGAGCATGAAACGGTCTGAAAATTAGGAGGAACATGAAACGGTGTTCAAAAACATGAAGAGTCTGAAAAAGTGTGAAAAATATGAAGAGCTTGAAAAGATGTGAAATACATGAGGAGCATTAAACGGTCTGAAAAATCAGAGCAGAATGAAACGGTGTTCAAAAACATGAAGAGCCTGAAAATCTGTGAAAAATATGAAGCGCTTCAAAAGATGTGAAATACATGAGGAGCATTAAACCGTGTGAAAAATAGGAAGAGCATCAAACGGTGTTCAAAAACATGAAGAGCCTGAAAAGGTTTGAAAAATATGAAGAGCTTCTAAAGGTATCAAAAATATGAGGATCATGAAACGGCCTGAAAAATAGGAGGTGCATGAAGCGGTATTCAAAAACATTAAGAGCCTGAAAAGGGGTGAAAAATATGAAAAGCTTCAAAAGGTGTCAAAAATATGAGGAGCATGAAACGGTCTGAAAAATAGGAGGAGCATGAAGCGGTTTTGAAAAACATGAAGAGCCTGAAAGTTGTGAAAAATATGAAGAGCTTCAAAAGGTGTCAAAAATATGAGGAGCATTAAACAGTCTGAAAAATAGGAGGATCATGAAGCGGTGTTGAAAAACATGAAGATCCTGAAAAAGTGTGAAAAATATGAAGAGCTTCAAAAGGTGTGAAAAATATGAAGAGCTTTAAAATGTGTCAAAAATGAGATGAGCATGAAACGATCTGAAAAATAGGAGGAGCATGAAGCGGTGTTGAAAAACATGAAGCGCCTGAAAAGGTGTGAGAAATATGAAGAGCTTCAAATGGTGTCAAAAATATGAGGAGCATGAAACGGTCTGGAAAATCCGAGTAGCATGAAACGGTGTTCAAAAACATGAAGAGCCTGAAAGGTGTGAAAAATATGAAGAGCCTCAAAAAATGTCAAAAATATAAGGAGTATGAAATGGTCTCAAAAATAGGAGGAGCAAGAAGCGGTGTTGAAAAACATGAAGAGCCTGAAACCAGTGAAAAATATGAAGAGCTTCAAAAATGTGAAAAATATGAAGAGCTTCAAAAGGTGTGAAAAATATGAAGAGCTTCAAAAGTTGTCAAAAATGAGATGTGCATGAAACGGACTGAAATATAGAAGGAGCATGAAGTGATGTTGAAAAACATGAAGAGCCTGAAAATGTGTGAAATATAGGAAGTGCTTCAAAAGGTGTCAAAAATATGAGGAGCATGAAACGGTCTGAAAACTAGGAGGAGCATGAAGCGGTGTTGAGAAACATGAAGAGCCTGAAAAGGTGTGAAAAATATGAAGAGATTCAAAAGGTGTCAGAAATATGGGGAGCATGAAATGGTCTGAAAAGTAGGAGGAGCATGAAGTGGTTGTGAAAAACTTCAAGAGCCTGAAAAGGTGTGCAAAATATGAAGAGCTTCAAAAAGTGTGAAATTCATGAGGAGATGAAACGGTCTGACAAAGAGGAGGGTCATGAAGCGGTGTTCAAAAACCTGCAGAGGCTGAAAAGGTGTGAAAAATACGAAGAGCTTCAAAAAGTGTCAAAAATATGAGGAGCATGAAACGGTCTGAAAAAGAGGAGGAGGATGAAGGGGTGTTGAAAAACATGAAGAGCCTGAAAACGTGTGAAAAATATGAAGAGCTTCAAAAATGTGAAAAATATGAAGAGCTTCAAAAGGTGTGAAAAATACGACGAGCTTCAATAGGTGTCAAAAATGAGATGAACATGAAACGGTCTGAAACATAGGAGGAGCATGAAGCGGTTTTGAAAATCATGAAGAGCCTGAAAGGGTGTGAAAAATATGAAGAGCTTCAAAAGGTGTGAAAAATATGAAGAGTTTGAAAAGTTGTCAAAAATATGAGGAGCATGAAACGGTCTGAAAAATAGGAGGAGCATGAAACTGTGTTCAAAAACATGAAGAGCCTGAAAATGTGTGAAAAATATGAAGAGCTTCAAAAATGTGAAAAATATGAAGAGCTTCAAAAGGTGTGAAAAATAGGAAGAGCTTCAAAAGGTGTCAAAAATGAGATTACCATGAAACGGTCTGAAAAATAGGAGGAGCATGAAGCGGTGTTCAAAAACATGAAGAGACTGAAAAGGTGTGAAAAATATGAAGACTCTCAAAAAATATCAAAAATATGAGGAGTATGAAACGGTCTGAAAAATAGGAGGAGCATGAAGCGGTGTTGAAAAACATGAAAGCCTGAAAATAAGTGAAAAATATGAAGAGCTTCAAAAAGGTGAAAAATATGAAGAACTTCAAAAGGTGTGAAAAATATGAAGAGCTTCAAAAGGTGTCATAAATGAGATGAGCATGAAACTGTCTGAAAAATGGGAGGAGCATAAAGCGGTGTTGCAAATCATGAAGATCCTGAAAAGGTGTGAAAAATATGAAGAGCTTCAAAAGATGTGAAAAACATGAAGAGCTTCAAAAGGTGTCAAAATGAGATGAGCATGAAATGGTCTGAACAACAGGAGGAGGATGAAGCGGTGTTGAAAAACATGAAGAGCCTGAAAAGGTGTGAAAAATATGAAGAGCTTCTAAAGGTGTCAAAAATATGAGGAGAATGAAACGGTCTGAAATATAGGAGGAGCATGAAGTGGTATTGAAAAACATGAAGAGCCTGAAAAGTGTAAAAAATACAAAGAAATTCAAAAAGTGTCAAAAATATGAGGTGCATGAAACGGTCTGAAAAATAGGAGGAGCATGAAGCGGTGTTGAAAAACATGAAGAGCCTGAAAACGTGTCAAAAATATGAAGAACTTCAAAAGGTGTGAAAAATGTGAAGAGCTTGAAAAGGTGTCAAAAATATGAGGGGCATGAAACGGTCTGAAAAAGAGAATGAGCATGAAACTGTGTTGAAAACCTGAAGAGCCAGAAAAGGTGTGAAAAATATGATGAGCTTCAAAAGAAATAAAAAATATGAGGAGCATGAAACGGTTTGAAAAATACAAGGAGCATGATGTGGTGTTGAAAACATGAAGTGCATAAAAATGTGTGAAAAATATGAAGAGCTTCAAAAAATATCAAAATATGAGGAGCATGTAACGGTCTGAAAATTAGGAGAAGCATGAGGTGGTGTTCAAAAACATGAAGAGCCTGAAAAGGTGTGAAAAATATGAAGAGATTCAAAAGGTGTCAATAATATGAGGAGCATGAAACGGTCTGTAAAATATGAGGAGCATGAATCGGTGTTCAAAAACATGAAGAGCCTGAAAAGCTGTGAAAAATATGAAGAGCATCAAGCTTGTCAAAATATGAGGAGCATGAAACGGTCTGAAAAATATGAGGAGCATGAAACGGTGTTCAAAATCAAGAAAACCCTGAAAAGGTGTGAAATATATGAAGAGCTTCAAAAGATATCAAAAATAGGAGGAGCAGGAAGCGGTGTAGAAAAACATGAACAGCCTGAAAAGGTGTGAAATATATGAAGAGCTTCAAAAGGTGTGAAAAATATGAGGAGTATGAAACGGTCTGAAAAATAGGAGGATCATGAAGCGGTGTTCAAAAACTTGAAGAGCCTGAAAATATGTGAAATATATGAGGAGCATGAAATGGTCTGAAAAAAAGAGGAGCATGAAGTGGTATTGAAAAACATGAAGAGCGTGAAAATATGTGAAAAATATGAAGAGCTTCAAAAGGTGTCAAAAATATGAGGAGCATGAAACGGTCTGAAAAATAGGAGGAACATGAAGCAGAGTTCAAAAAAATGAAGAACCTGAAAAGGTGGAAAAAATATGAAGAGCTTCAAAAGGTGTCAAAAATTTGAGGAGCATGAAACGGTCTGAAAAATAGGAGGAGCGTGAAGCTTTGTTCGAAAACATGAAGAGTTGAAAAGGTGTGAAAAATATGAAGAGCTTCAAAATTTGTGAAAAATATGAAAAGCATGAAACAGTCTGAAAAATAGGAGGAGTATGAAGCGGTGTTGAAAAACATGAAGAGTCTGAGAAGGTGTGAAAAATATGCAGAGCTTCAAAAGATGTCAAATATATGAGGATCATGAAAATTTCTGAAGAATACGAGGAGCATGAAGCGGTTTTGAAAAACATGAAGAGCCTGAAAAGATGTGAAAAATATGAAGAGCTTCAAAAGGTTACAAATATATGAGGATCATGAAACGGTCTGAAAAATAGGAGGAGCATGAAGCGGTGTTCAAAAACATAAAGAGCGTGAAAACGTGTGAAAAATATGAAGAGCTTCAAAAGAAGTCAAAAATATGAGGAGCATGAAACGGTCTGAAAAATAGGAGGAGCATGAAACGATCTGAAAAATGGGAGGAGCATGAAGCGGTGTTGAAAAACATGAAGAGCCTGAAAACGTGTGAAAAATATGAAGAGCTTCAAAAGAAGTCAAAAATATGAGGAGCATGAAACGGTCTGAAAAATAGGAGGAGCATGAAACGATCTGAAAAATGGGAGGAGTATGAAGCGGTGTTGAAAAACATGAAGAGCCTGAAAAGGTGTGAAAAATATGAAGAGCTTCAAAAGGTGTCAAAAATATGAGGAGCATGAAACGGTCTGAAAATTAGGAGGAGCAAGAAACTGTGATCAAAAACAAGAAGAGCCTGAAAAGGTGTGAAAAATATGAAGGGCTTCAAGAGGTGTGAAAATTATGAGGAGCATGAAACGGTCTGAAAAATAGGACGAGCATGAAACGATCTGAAAAATGGAAGGAGCATGAAGCGGTGTTGAAAAACATGAAGAGCCTGAAAAGGTGTGAAAAATATGAAGAGCTTCAAAAGGTGTCAGTAATAGGAGGAGCATGAAACGGTCTGAAATATAGGAGGAGAATGAAGCGGTGTTGAAAAACATGAAGAGCCTGAAAAGGTGTGAAAAACATGAAGAGCTTAAATGTTGTGAGAAATATGAAGAGCTTCAAAAGGTGTCAAAAATGAGACGAGCATGAAACGGTCTGGAAAGTAGGACGAGCATGAAGCGGTGTTGAAAAACATGAAGAGCCTGAAAAGATGTGAAAAATATGAAGAGCTTCAAAAGGTTACAAATATATGAGGATCATGAAACGGTCTGAAAAATAGGAGGAGCAAGAAACGGAGTTCAAAAACATGAAGAGCCAGAAAAGGTGTCAAAAATATGAAGAGCTTCAAAAGTTGTCAAAAATATGAGGAGCATGAACGGTCTGAAAAATAGGAGCATGAAGCAGTTTTGAAAAAAATGAAGAGCCTGAAAAGGTGTGAAAAATAAGAAAACCTTCAAAAGGTGTCAAATATATGAGGACCATGAAACGGTCTGAAAAATAGGAGGAGCATGAAGCGGTGTTCAAAAACATTAAGATGCTGAATAGGTATGAAAAATATGAAGAGACACAAAAGGTGTCAAAATGAGATGATCATGAACCGGTCTGAAAAATAGCAGGAGCATGAAGTGATGTTGAAAAAAAGGAAAAGCCTGAAAAGGTGTGAAATATATGAAGAGCTTCAAAAGGTGTAAAAATATGAGGAGAATGAAACGGTCTTCATAATAGGAAGAGTATGAAATGGTGTTCAAAAACATAAAGAGCATGAAAAAGTGTGAAAAATATGAAGAGTTTCAAAAGGTGTGAAATACATGAGGAGGATTAAACGGTCTGAAAAATAGGAGGAGCATGAAGCGGTGTTCAAAAACATGAAGAGTCTGAAAAGGTGTGAAAAATATGAAGAGTTTCTAAAGGTGTCAAAAATATGAGGAGCATGAACCGGTCTGAAAAATGGGAGTAGCATGAAATGGTGTTCAAACACATGAAGAGCCTGAAAGGTGTGAAAAATATGAAGAGCTTCAAAAGGTGTGAAAAAGATTAGGTGCAAGAAACGGTCTGAAAAATACGAGGAGTATGAAGCGGTGTTGAAAAACATGAAGAGCCTGAAAACGTGTGAAAAATATGAAAAGCTTCAAAAGGTGTGAAAAATATGAAGAGCTTCAAAAGGTGATAAAAATGAGATGAGCATGAAACGGTCTGAAAAATAGGAGCAACATGAATCGGTCTGAAAAATAAGAGGAGCATGAAATGGTGTTGAAAAACAGGAAGAGCCTGAAAATGTGAGAAAAATATGAAGAGCTTCAAAAGGTTTCAAAAATATGAGGAGCATGAAACTTTCTGAAAAATAGGAGGAGCATGAACCGTCATTGAAAAACATGAAGAGCCTGAAAAGGTGTGAGAAATATGAAGAGCTTCAAAAGCTGTGAAAAATATGAAGAGCTTGAAAGGTATCAAAATTGAGATGAGCATGAAAAGGTCTGAAAAATAGGAGAAGCATGAAGCTTTGTTCAAAAAGATAAAGAGCCTGAAAAGGTGTGAAAAATATGAAGAGCTTCAAAGGGTGTGAAATATATGAGGAGCATTAAATGGCTTGAAAAATAGGAAGAGCTTGAAGCTGGGCTCAAACACATGAAGAGCTTGAAAAGGTGTGAAAAATATGAAGAGCTTCAAAAGGGGTGAAAAATATGAATAGCATGATATTGTCTGAGAAATCGGAGGAGCATGAAACGGTGATCAAAAACATGAAGAGCCTGAAAAGGTGTGAAATATATGAAGAGATTCAAAAGGTGTCAAAAATATGAGGAGCTTGATACGGTCTGAAAAACAGGAGGAGCATTAAGCTGTGTTGAAAATCATAACGAGCCTAAAACGGTGTGAAAAATATGAAGAGCTTCAAAAATGTGAAAAATATGAAGAGCTTCAAAAGGTGTCAAAAATTAGATGAGCATGAAATGGTCTGAAATAGGAGGAGCATGAAGCGGTGTTCAAAGACATGAAGAGCCTGAAAAGGTGTGAAAAATATGAAGAGGTTCAAAAGGTGTCAAAAATTAGATGAGCATGAAACGGTCTAAAAAATAGGAGGAGCATTAAACGGTGTGGAAAAACATGAAGAGCCTGAAAAGGTGTGGAAAAATAGGAAGAGCTTCAAAACGTGTGAAAAATATGAGGAGCATGAAACGGTCTGAGAAATAGGAGGAGCATGAATCGGTGTTCAAAAATATGAAGAGCCTGAAAAGGTGTGAAAAATATGAAGCTTCAAAAGGTGTCAAAAATATGAGAAGCATGAAACGGTCTGAAAAAAAGGAGAAGGATGAAACGGTGTTAAAAACATGAAGAGCCTGAAAAAGTGTGAAAAATATAAAGAGCTTCAAAAGCTGTGAAAAATATAAAGATCTCAAAAGGTGTCAAAAATGAGATGAGCATGAAACGGTCTGAAAAATAGGAGGAGCACGAAGTGGTGTTGAAAAATATGAAGAGCCTGAAAAGGTGTGAAATATATGAAGAGCTTCAAAAAGTGTCAAAAATATTAGGAGCATGAAACGGTCTGAAAAATAGGAGGAACATGAAGCGGTGTTGAAAACCATGAAGAGCCTGAAAAGGTGTGAAAAATATGAACAGCTTAAAAAGGTGTCAAAAATATTAGGAGCAGGAAACGGTTTCAAAAATAGGAGGAGCATGTAACGGTGGTGAAAAACAAGAAGAGTCTGAAAACGTGTCAAAAATATGAAGAGCTTCAAAAGGTGTCAAAAATATTAGGAGCATGAAACGGTCTGAAAAATAGGAGGAGCATGAAACGGTGTTGAAAAACATGAAGAGTCTGAAAACGTGTCAAAAATATGAAGAGCTTCAAAAAGTGTCAAAAATATTAGGAGCATGAAACGGTCTGAAAAATAGGAGGAGCATGAAGTGGAGCTGAAAAACATGAAGAGCCTGAAAAGGTGTGCAAAATATGAAGAGCTTCAAAAGGTGTGAATAATGAGAGGAGCATGAAACGGTCTGTAAAATAGGAGGAGCATGTAACGGTGATGAAAAACATGAAGAGCCTGAAAAGGTGTGAAATATATGAAGAGCTTCAAAAAGTGTCAAAAATATTAGGAGCATGAAACGGTCTGAAAAATAGGAGGAACATGAAGCGGTGTTGAGAAACATGAAGAGCCTGAAAAGGTGTGAAAAATATGAACAGCTTAAAAAGGTGTCAAAAATATTAGGAGCATGAAACGGTCTGAAAAATAGGAGGAGCATGAAACGGTCTGAAAAATAGGAGGAGCATGAAACAGTGTTGAAAAACATGAAGAGCCTGAAAAGCTGTGAAAAATATGAAGAGCTTCAAAAGGTGTCAAATATATGAGGAGCTTGAAACGGTCTGAAAAATAAGAGTAACATGAAACGGTCTGATAAATAGGAGGAGCATGAAGCGGTGTTCAAAAACATGAAGAGCCTGAAAAGGTGTGAAAAATATGAAGAGCTTCAAAAGGTGTGAATAATGAGAGGAGCATGAAACGGTCTGTAAAATAGGAGGAGCATGAAGCGGTGTTGAAAAACATGAAGAGCCTGAAAAGGTGTGAAAAATATGAAGAGCTTCAAAACCTGTCAAAAATATGAGGAGCCTGAAACTGTCTCAAAAATAGGAAGAGCATGAAACGGTCTGAAACATAGGAGGATCATGAAGCGGAGTTGAAAATCATGAAGAGCCTGAAAAGGTGTGAAAAATGTGAAGAGCTTCAACAGGTGTCAAAAACATGAGGAGAATGAAACGGTCTGAAAAATAGGAGGAGCTTGAAGCTGTGTTCAAAAATATGAAGAGCCAGAAAAGGTGTGAAAAATATGAAGAGCTTCAAACAGTGTCAAAAATATGAGGAGCAAGTAACGGTCTGAAAAATAGGAGGAGCATGAAGTGGAGCTGAAAAACATGAAGAGCCTGAAAAGGTGTGCAAAATATGAAGAGCTTCAAAAGGTGTAAAAAATGAGATGAGCATGTAACGGTCTGAAAAATAGGAAGAGCATGAACTGGTGCTGAAAAACATGAAGAGCCTGAAAAGGTGTGAAAAATATGAAAAGCCTAAAAACCTGTCAAAATTATGAAGAGCATGAAACGGTCTGAAAAATAGCAGGAGCATGAAGCGGTGTTGAAAAACATGAAGAGTCTGAAAACGTGTGAAAATACGAAGAACTTCAAAAATATGAAAAATATGAAGAGCTTGAAAAGGTGTGAAAAATATGAAGAGCTTCAAAAGGTGTAAAAATGAGATGAGCATGAAACGGTCTGAAAAATAGGAGGAGCATGAAGTGGTGTTGAAAAAATGAAAAGCCTGAAAAGGTGTGAAATATATGAAGAGCTTCAAAAGGTGTAAAAATATGAGGAGAATGAAACGGTCTGCAAAATAGGAAGAGCATGAAATGGAGTTCAAAAACATGAAGAGCATGAAAAGGTGTGAAATATATGAAGAGCTTCAAAATGTGTCAAAATATTAGGAGCATGATACTGTCTGAAAAATAGGAGAAGCATGCAGTGGTGTTCAAAAACATGAAGAGCCTGAAAAGTTGTGAAAAATACGCATAGCTTCAAAGGGTGTCAAAAATTAGATGAGCATGAAACGGTCTGAAAAATTGGAGGAGCAAGAAGTAGTGTTGAAAAATATGAAGAGCCTGAAAAGATGTGAAAAATATGAAGAGCTTCAAAAGGTGTGAAATACATGAGGAGCATGAAACTCTCTGAAAAATAGGAGGAGCATGAAGTGGTGTTGAAAAACATGAAGAGCCTGAAATGGTGTGAAATATATGAAGACCTTCATAACGTGTGAAAAATATGAGGAGCTTCAAAAAGTGTCAAAATTATGAGGAGCATGAAACGGTCTGAAAAATAGGAGGAGCATGAAGCGGTGTTGAAAAATACGAGGAGCATGAAGAGTTGTTGAAAAAAATGAAGAGCCTGAAAAGGTGTGAAAAATATGAAGAGCTTCTAAAGGTGTCAAAAATATGAGGAAAATGAAAAGTTCTGAAAAATAGGAGGAGCATGAAGTGGTGTTGAAAAACATGAAGAGCCTGAAAAGTTTGAAAAATATGAAGAGCTTCATAAGGTGTCAAAAATATGAAGAGCATGAAACGGTCTGAAAAAGAGGAGGAGCATGAAGCGGTGTTCAAAACATGAAGAGCCTGAAAATGTGTGAAAAATATGAAGAGCTTCAAAAGGTGTCAAAAATATGAGGAACATGAAACGGTCTGAAAAATAGAAGGAGCATGAAATGCTGATCAAAAACATGAAGAGACTGAAAAGATGTGAAACATATGAAGAGCTTCAAAAGGTGCAAAATACATGAGGAGCATGAAACAGTCTGAAAAATAGGAGAAGCATGAAGTGGTGTGGAAAAAGATGAAGAGCCTGAAAAAGTGTGAAAAATATGAAGAGCTTCAAAAGATGTGAAATACATGAGGAGCATGAAACGGTCTGAAAAATAGGAGGAGCATGAAGCGGTGTTCAAAAACGTGAAGAGCCTGAAAAGGTGTGAGAAATATGAAGAACTTCAAAAGTGTGAAAAATATGAAGAGATTCAAAAGGTGTCAAAATTATGAGGAGCATGAAACGGTCTGAAAAAAAGGAGGAGCATGAAGTCGTGTTGAAAAAAATGAAGATGCTGAAATGGTGTGAAATATATGAAGAGCTTCAAAATGTGTGAAACATTTGAGGAGATTCAAAAAGTGTCAAAAATATGAGGAGCATGAAATGGTCTGAAAAATAGGAGGAGCATGAAGCGGTGTTCAAAAACATGAAGAGCCTGAAAAGGTGTGGATAATATGAAGAGCTTCAAAATGTGTCAAAAATATGAGGAGTATGAAACGGTCTTATAAATACGAGGAGCATGAAGAGGTGTTGAAAAAAATGAAGAGCCTGAAAAGGTTTGAAAAATATGAAGAGCTTCAAAAGGTGTCAAAAATATGAGGAGCATGAAACGGTCTGAAATATAAAGGAGCATGAAACGCTGATCAAATACATGAAGAGTCTGAAAAGGTGTGAAAAATATAAAGAGCTTCAAAAGCTGTCAAGTATATGAGTAGCATGAAACGGTCTGAAAAATAGGAGGAGCATGAAGCGGTGTTCAAAAACATGAAGAGCCTTAAAAGGTGTGAAAAATATGAAGAATTTTAAAAGGTGTCAAAAATATGAGGAGCATGAAACGTTCTGAAAAAGAGGAGGATCATGAAACGGTGTTCAAAAACATGAAGAGCATGAGAAGTTGTGAAAAATATGAAGAGCTTCAAAAGGTGTCAAAAATATGAAGAGCTTCAAAAGGTGTGAAAAATATGAAGAGCTTCAAAAGGTGTCAAAACTGAAATGAGCATGAAATGGTCTGAAAAATCGGAGGAGCATGAAGCGGTGTTGAAAATCATGAAGAGCCTGAAACGGTGTGAAAAATATGAAGAGCTTCAAAAGGTGTCAAAAATATGAAGAGCTTCAAAAGGTGTCAAAAATTTGACGAGGATGAAACGGTCTGAGAAATAGGAGGAGCAAGAAGCGGTGTTCAAAATCATGAAGAGCCTGAAAAGGTGTGAAAAATATGAAGAGCTTCAAAAGGTGTGAAAAATAAGAAGAGCTTCAAAAGTTGTCAAAAATGAGATGTGCATGAAACGGACTGAAAAATAGGAGGAGCATGAAGTGATGTTGAAAAACATGAAGAGCCTGAAAATGTGTGAAATATATGAAGAGCTCCAAAAGGTGTCAAAAATATGAGGAGCATGAAACGGTCTGAAAAGTAGGAGGAGCATGAAGCTCTGTTGAGAAACATGAAGAGCCTGAAAAGGTGTGAAAAATATGAAGAGCTTCAAAATGTGTGAATAATGAGAGGAGCATGAAACGGTCTGTAAAATAGGAGGAGCATGAAGCGGTGTTGAAAAACATGAAGAGCCTGAAAAGGTGTGAAAAATATGAAGAGCTTCAAAACCTGTCAAAAATATGAGGAGCCTGAAACTGTCTCAAAAATAGGAAGAGCATGAAACGGTCTGAAACATAGGAGGATCATGAAGCGGAGTTGAAAATCATGAAGAGCCTGAAAAGGTGTGAAAAATGTGAAGAGCTTCAACAGGTGTCAAAAACATGAGGAGAATGAAACGGTCTGAAAAATAGGAGGAGCTTGAAGCTGTGTTCAAAAATATGAAGAGCCAGAAAAGGTGTGAAAAATATGAAGAGCTTCAAACAGTGTCAAAAATATGAGGAGCAAGTAACGGTCTGAAAAATAGGAGGAGCATGAAGTGGAGCTGAAAAACATGAAGAGCCTGAAAAGGTGTGCAAAATATGAAGAGCTTCAAAAGGTGTAAAAAATGAGATGAGCATGTAACGGTCTGAAAAATAGGAAGAGCATGAACTGGTGCTGAAAAACATGAAGAGCCTGAAAAGGTGTGAAAAATATGAAAAGCCTAAAAACCTGTCAAAATTATGAAGAGCATGAAACGGTCTGAAAAATAGCAGGAGCATGAAGCGGTGTTGAAAAACATGAAGAGTCTGAAAACGTGTGAAAATACGAAGAACTTCAAAAATATGAAAAATATGACGAGCTTGAAAAGGTGTGAAAAATATGAAGAGCTTCAAAAGGTGTAAAAATGAGATGAGCATGAAACGGTCTGAAAAATAGGAGGAGCATGAAGTGGTGTTGAAAAAATGAAAAGCCTGAAAAGGTGTGAAATATATGAAGAGCTTCAAAAGGTGTAAAAATATGAGGAGAATGAAACGGTCTGCAAAATAGGAAGAGCATGAAATGGAGTTCAAAAACATGAAGAGCATGAAAAGGTGTGAAATATATGAAGAGCTTCAAAATGTGTCAAAATATTAGGAGCATGATACTGTCTGAAAAATAGGAGAAGCATGCAGTGGTGTTCAAAAACATGAAGAGCCTGAAAAGTTGTGAAAAATACGCATAGCTTCAAAGGGTGTCAAAAATTAGATGAGCATGAAACGGTCTGAAAAATTGGAGGAGCAAGAAGTAGTGTTGAAAAATATGAAGAGCCTGAAAAGATGTGAAAAATATGAAGAGCTTCAAAAGGTGTGAAATACATGAGGAGCATGAAACTCTCTGAAAAATAGGAGGAGCATGAAGTGGTGTTGAAAAACATGAAGAGCCTGAAATGGTGTGAAATATATGAAGACCTTCATAACGTGTGAAAAATATGAGGAGCTTCAAAAAGTGTCAAAATTATGAGGAGCATGAAACGGTCTGAAAAATAGGAGGAGCATGAAGCGGTGTTGAAAAATACGAGGAGCATGAAGAGTTGTTGAAAAAAATGAAGAGCCTGAAAAGGTGTGAAAAATATGAAGAGCTTCTAAAGGTGTCAAAAATATGAGGAAAATGAAAAGTTCTGAAAAATAGGAGGAGCATGAAGTGGTGTTGAAAAACATGAAGAGCCTGAAAAGTTTGAAAAATATGAAGAGCTTCATAAGGTGTCAAAAATATGAAGAGCATGAAACGGTCTGAAAAAGAGGAGGAGCATGAAGCGGTGTTCAAAACATGAAGAGCCTGAAAATGTGTGAAAAATATGAAGAGCTTCAAAAGATGTCAAAAATATGAGGAACATGAAACGGTCTGAAAAATAGAAGGAGCATGAAATGCTGATCAAAAACATGAAGAGACTGAAAAGATGTGAAACATATGAAGAGCTTCAAAAGGTGCAAAATACATGAGGAGCATGAAACAGTCTGAAAAATAGGAGAAGCATGAAGTGGTGTGGAAAAAGATGAAGAGCCTGAAAAAGTGTGAAAAATATGAAGAGCTTCAAAAGATGTGAAATACATGAGGAGCATGAAACGGTCTGAAAAATAGGAGGAGCATGAAGCGGTGTTCAAAAACGTGAAGAGCCTGAAAAGGTGTGAGAAATATGAAGAACTTCAAAAGTGTGAAAAATATGAAGAGATTCAAAAGGTGTCAAAATTATGAGGAGCATGAAACGGTCTGAAAAAAAGGAGGAGCATGAAGTCGTGTTGAAAAAAATGAAGATGCTGAAATGGTGTGAAATATATGAAGAGCTTCAAAATGTGTGAAACATTTGAGGAGATTCAAAAAGTGTCAAAAATATGAGGAGCATGAAATGGTCTGAAAAATAGGAGGAGCATGAAGCGGTGTTCAAAAACATGAAGAGCCTGAAAAGGTGTGGATAATATGAAGAGCTTCAAAATGTGTCAAAAATATGAGGAGTATGAAACGGTCTTATAAATACGAGGAGCATGAAGAGGTGTTGAAAAAAATGAAGAGCCTGAAAAGGTTTGAAAAATATGAAGAGCTTCAAAAGGTGTCAAAAATATGAGGAGCATGAAACGGTCTGAAATATAAAGGAGCATGAAACGCTGATCAAATACATGAAGAGTCTGAAAAGGTGTGAAAAATATAAAGAGCTTCAAAAGCTGTCAAGTATATGAGTAGCATGAAACGGTCTGAAAAATAGGAGGAGCATGAAGCGGTGTTCAAAAACATGAAGAGCCTTAAAAGGTGTGAAAAATATGAAGAATTTTAAAAGGTGTCAAAAATATGAGGAGCATGAAACGTTCTGAAAAAGAGGAGGATCATGAAACGGTGTTCAAAAACATGAAGAGCATGAGAAGTTGTGAAAAATATGAAGAGCTTCAAAAGGTGTCAAAAATATGAAGAGCTTCAAAAGGTGTGAAAAATATGAAGAGCTTCAAAAGGTGTCAAAACTGAAATGAGCATGAAATGGTCTGAAAAATCGGAGGAGCATGAAGCGGTGTTGAAAATCATGAAGAGCCTGAAACGGTGTGAAAAATATGAAGAGCTTCAAAAGGTGTCAAAAATATGAAGAGCTTCAAAAGGTGTCAAAAATATGACGAGGATGAAACGGTCTGAGAAATAGGAGGAGCAAGAAGCGGTGTTCAAAATCATGAAGAGCCTGAAAAGGTGTGAAAAATATGAAGAGCTTCAAAAGGTGTGAAAAATAAGAAGAGCTTCAAAAGTTGTCAAAAATGAGATGTGCATGAAACGGACTGAAAAATAGGAGGAGCATGAAGTGATGTAGAAAAACATGAAGAGCCTGAAAATGTGTGAAATATATGAAGAGCTCCAAAAGGTGTCAAAAATATGAGGAGCATGAAACGGTCTGAAAAGTAGGAGGAGCATGAAGCTCTGTTGAGAAACATGAAGAGCCTGAAAAGGTGTGAAAAATATGAAGAGCTTCAAAAGGTGTCAAAAATATGAGGAGCATGAAATGGTCTGAAAAGTAGGAGGAGCATGAAGTGGTTGTGAAAAAGTTCAAGAGCCTGAAAAGGTGTGCAAAATATGAAGAGCTTCAAAAGGTGTGAAATTCATGAGGAGATGAAACGGTCTGAAAAAGAGGAGGGGCATGAAGCGGTGTTCAAAAACATGCAGAGACTGAAAAGGGGTGAAAAATATGAAGAGCTT
This sequence comes from Dama dama, assembly GCF_033118175.1. Lineage (NCBI taxonomy): Eukaryota > Metazoa > Chordata > Mammalia > Artiodactyla > Cervidae > Dama > Dama dama. Next base: position 8,254,229 of record NW_026870899.1, read on the forward strand.
CAAAAGGTGTGAAAAATATGAGGAGCATGCAACGGTCTGAAAAATAGAAGGAGCATGAACCGGTGTTTAAAAATATGAAGAGCCTGACAAGATGTGAAAAATATTAAGAGCTTCAAAAGGTGTGAAATACATGAGGAGCATGAAACGGTCTGAAAAATAGGAGGAGCATGAAGCGGTGTTGAAAAACATGAAGAGACTGAAAACGTGTGAAAAATATGAAGAGCTTCAAAAATGTGAAAAATATGAAGAGCTTCAAAAGGTGTGAAAAATACGAAGAGCTTCAAAAGGTGTGAAATACATGAGGAGCATGAAACGGTCTGAAAAATAGGAGGAGCATGAAACGGTGTTCAAAAACATGAAGAGCCTGAAAAGGTGTGAAGAATATGAAGAGCTTCAAAACGTGTCAAAAATATGAGGAGCATGAAACGGACTGAAAAATAGGAGGAGCATGAAGTAGTGTTGAAAAACATGAGGAGCCTGAAAATGTGTGAAAAATATGAAGAGGTTCCAAAGGTGTGAAAAATATGAAGAGCTTCAAAAGGTGTGAAATACATGAGAAGCATGAATCGGTCTGAAAAATAGGAGGAGCATGAAGCGGTGTTCAAAAACATGAAGAGCCTGAAAAGGTGTGAAAAATATGTGGAGCTTCAAAAGGTGTCAAAAATATGAAGAGCATGAAATGGTCTGAAAAATAGGAGGAGCATGAAACGGTGTTGAAAAACATGAAGAGCCTGAAAACGTGTGAAAAATATGAAGAGCTCAAAAGTTGTGAAATATATGAAGAGCTTCAAAAGGTGTCAAAAATATGAGGAGCATGAAACAGTCGGAAAAATAGGATGAAAATGAAACTGTTTTGCAAAAGATGAGGTGCATGAAAATGTTTAAAAAATATGAAGAGCTTCAAAAGGTGCCAAAAATATGAGAAGCATGAAACGGAATGAAAAATAGGAGGAATATGAAGCGGTGTTGAAAAACATGAAGAGCCTGAAAAGGTGTGAAAAATATGAAGAGCTTCAAAGGGTGTGAAATACATGAGGAGCATGAAACGGTCTGAAAAATAGGAGGAGCATGAAGCTGGGCTTAAAAACATGAAGAGCCGGAAAAGGTGTGAAAAATATGAAGAGCATCAAAATGTGTCAAAAATATGAGGAGCATGAAACGGTCTGAAAAATAGGAGGAGCATGAAACGGTGTTCAAAATCATGAAGAGCCTGAAAAAGTATGAAAAACATGAAGAGCCTGAAAAGTTGTGAAAATTATGAGGAGCTTCAAAAGGGGTCAAAAATATGAGGAGCATGAAACGGTCTGAAAATTAGGAGGAACATGAAACGGTGTTCAAAAACATGAAGAGTCTGAAAAAGTGTGAAAAATATGAAGAGCTTGAAAAGATGTGAAATACATGAGGAGCATTAAACGGTCTGAAAAATCAGAGCAGAATGAAACGGTGTTCAAAAACATGAAGAGCCTGAAAATCTGTGAAAAATATGAAGCGCTTCAAAAGATGTGAAATACATGAGGAGCATTAAACCGTGTGAAAAATAGGAAGAGCATCAAACGGTGTTCAAAAACATGAAGAGCCTGAAAAGGTTTGAAAAATATGAAGAGCTTCTAAAGGTATCAAAAATATGAGGATCATGAAACGGCCTGAAAAATAGGAGGTGCATGAAGCGGTATTCAAAAACATTAAGAGCCTGAAAAGGGGTGAAAAATATGAAAAGCTTCAAAAGGTGTCAAAAATATGAGGAGCATGAAACGGTCTGAAAAATAGGAGGAGCATGAAGCGGTTTTGAAAAACATGAAGAGCCTGAAAGTTGTGAAAAATATGAAGAGCTTCAAAAGGTGTCAAAAATATGAGGAGCATTAAACAGTTTGAAAAATAGGAGGATCATGAAGCGGTGTGGAAAAACATGAAGATCCTGAAAAAGTGTGAAAAATATGAAGAGCTTCAAAAGGTGTGAAAAATATGAAGAGCTTTAAAATGTGTCAAAAATGAGATGAGCATGAAACGATCTGAAAAATAGGAGGAGCATGAAGCGGTGTTGAAAAACATGAAGCGCCTGAAAAGGTGTGAGAAATATGAAGAGCTTCAAATGGTGTCAAAAATATGAGGAGCATGAAACGGTCTGGAAAATCCGAGTAGCATGAAACGGTGATCAAAAACATGAAGAGCCTGAAAAGGTGTGAAAAATATGAAGAGCTTCAAAAGGTGTCAAAATATGAGGAACATGAAACGTTCTGAAAAATAGGAGGATCATGAAACGGTGTTCAAAAACATGAAGAGCCTGAAAGGTGTGAAAAATATGAAGAGCCTCAAAAAATGTCAAAAATATAAGGAGTATGAAATGGTCTCAAAAATAGGAGGAGCAAGAAGCGGTGTTGAAAAACATGAAGAGCCTGAAACCAGTGAAAAATATGAAGAGCTTCAAAAATGTGAAAAATATGAAGAGCTTCAAAAGGTGTGAAAAATATGAAGAGCTTCAAAAGTTGTCAAAAATGAGATGTGCATGAAACGGACTGAAATATAGAAGGAGCATGAAGTGATGTTGAAAAACATGAAGAGCCTGAAAATGTGTGAAATATAGGAAGTGCTTCAAAAGGTGTCAAAAATATGAGGAGCATGAAACGGTCTGAAAACTAGGAGGAGCATGAAGCGGTGTTGAGAAACATGAAGAGCCTGAAAAGGTGTGAAAAATATGAAGAGATTCAAAAGGTGTCAGAAATATGGGGAGCATGAAATGGTCTGAAAAGTAGGAGGAGCATGAAGTGGTTGTGAAAAACTTCAAGAGCCTGAAAAGGTGTGCAAAATATGAAGAGCTTCAAAAAGTGTGAAATTCATGAGGAGATGAAACGGTCTGACAAAGAGGAGGGTCATGAAGCGGTGTTCAAAAACCTGCAGAGGCTGAAAAGGTGTGAAAAATACGAAGAGCTTCAAAAGGTGTCAAAAATATGAGGAGCATGAAACGGTCTGAAAAAGAGGAGGAGGATGAAGGGGTGTTGAAAAACATGAAGAGCCTGAAAACGTGTGAAAAATATGAAGAGCTTCAAAAATGTGAAAAATATGAAGAGCTTCAAAAGGTGTGAAAAATACGACGAGCTTCAATAGGTGTCAAAAATGAGATGAACATGAAACGGTCTGAAACATAGGAGGAGCATGAAGCGGTTTTGAAAATCATGAAGAGCCTGAAAGGGTGTGAAAAATATGAAGAGCTTCAAAAGGTGTGAAAAATATGAAGAGTTTGAAAAGTTGTCAAAAATATGAGGAGCATGAAACGGTCTGAAAAATAGGAGGAGCATGAAACTGTGTTCAAAAACATGAAGAGCCTGAAAATGTGTGAAAAATATGAAGAGCTTCAAAAATGTGAAAAATATGAAGAGCTTCAAAAGGTGTGAAAAATAGGAAGAGCTTCAAAAGGTGTCAAAAATGAGATTACCATGAAACGGTCTGAAAAATAGGAGGAGCATGAAGCGGTGTTCAAAAACATGAAGAGACTGAAAAGGTGTGAAAAATATGAAGACTCTCAAAAAATATCAAAAATATGAGGAGTATGAAACGGTCTGAAAAATAGGAGGAGCATGAAGCGGTGTTGAAAAACATGAAAGCCTGAAAATAAGTGAAAAATATGAAGAGCTTCAAAAATGTGAAAAATATGAAGAACTTCAAAAGGTGTGAAAAATATGAAGAGCTTCAAAAGGTGTCATAAATGAGATGAGCATGAAACTGTCTGAAAAATGGGAGGAGCATAAAGCGGTGTTGCAAATCATGAAGATCCTGAAAAGGTGTGAAAAATATGAAGAGCTTCAAAAGATGTGAAAAACATGAAGAGCTTCAAAAGGTGTCAAAATGAGATGAGCATGAAATGGTCTGAACAACAGGAGGAGGATGAAGCGGTGTTGAAAAACATGAAGAGCCTGAAAAGGTGTGAAAAATATGAAGAGCTTCTAAAGGTGTCAAAAATATGAGGAGAATGAAACGGTCTGAAATATAGGAGGAGCATGAAGTGGTATTGAAAAACATGAAGAGCCTGAAAAGTGTAAAAAATACAAAGAAATTCAAAAAGTGTCAAAAATATGAGGTGCATGAAACGGTCTGAAAAATAGGAGGAGCATGAAGCGGTGTTGAAAAACATGAAGAGCCTGAAAACGTGTCAAAAATATGAAGAACTTCAAAAGGTGTGAAAAATGTGAAGAGCTTGAAAAGGTGTCAAAAATATGAGGGGCATGAAACGGTCTGAAAAAGAGAATGAGCATGAAACTGTGTTGAAAACCTGAAGAGCCAGAAAAGGTGTGAAAAATATGACGAGCTTCAAAAGAAATAAAAAATATGAGGAGCATGAAACGGTTTGAAAAATACAAGGAGCATGATGTGGTGTTGAAAACATGAAGTGCATAAAAATGTGTGAAAAATATGAAGAGCTTCAAAAAATATCAAAATATGAGGAGCATGTAACGGTCTGAAAATTAGGAGAAGCATGAGGTGGTGTTCAAAAACATGAAGAGCCTGAAAAGGTGTGAAAAATATGAAGAGATTCAAAAGGTGTCAATAATATGAGGAGCATGAAACGGTCTGTAAAATATGAGGAGCATGAATCGGTGTTCAAAAACATGAAGAGCCTGAAAAGCTGTGAAAAATATGAAGAGCATCAAGCTTGTCAAAATATGAGGAGCATGAAACGGTCTGAAAAATATGAGGAGCATGAAACGGTGTTCAAAATCAAGAAAACCCTGAAAAGGTGTGAAATATATGAAGAGCTTCAAAAGATATCAAAAATAGGAGGAGCAGGAAGCGGTGTAGAAAAACATGAACAGCCTGAAAAGGTGTGAAATATATGAAGAGCTTCAAAACGTGTCAAAAATATGAGGACCATGAAACGGTCTGAAAAATAGGAGGAGCATGAAGCGGTGTTCAAAAACATGAAGAGCCTGAAAAGGTGTGAAATATATGAAGAGCTTCAAAAGGTGTAAAAAATATGAGGAGTTTGAAACGGTCTGAAAAATAAGAGGATCTGGTTTCCTCAGTGTGTATGCCCAGAAGTGGAATTGCTGGGTCATATGGCAGTTCTCTTTCCAGTTTTTTAAGAAATCTCTACACCGTTTTCCATAGCGGCTGTACTAGTGTGCATTGCCACCAACAGTATAAGAGGGTTCCCTTTTCTCCACTCCCTCTCCAGCATTTATTGCTTGTAGACTTTTGGATAGCAGCCATCCTGACTGTCATGTAATGGTACCTCATTGTGGTTTTGATTTGCATTTCTCTAATAATGAGTGATGTTGAGCATCTTTTCATGTGTTTGTTATCCATCTGTATGTCTTCTTTGGAGAAATGTCTGTTTAGTTCTTTGGCTCATTTTTTATTGGGTCATTTATTTTTCTGGAATTGAGCTGCAGGATTTGCTTGTATATTTTTGAGATTAATCCTTTGTCTGTTTCTTCATTTGCTATTATTTTCTCCCAATCTGAGGGCTGTCTTTACACCTTACTTATAGTTTCCTTTGTAGTGCAAAAGCTTTTAAGTTTCATTAGGTCCCATTTGTTTAGTTTTGCTTATATTTCCAATATTCTGGGAGGTGGGTCATAGAGGATCTTGCTTTGATTTATGTCAGAGAGTGTTTTGCCTATGTTCTCCTCTAGGAGTTTTATAGTTTCTGGTCTTACATTTAGATCTTTAATCCATTTTGAGTTTATTTTTGTGTATGGTGTTAGAAAGTGTTCTATTTTCATTCTTTTACAAGTGGTTGACCAGTTTTCCCAGCACCACTTGTTAAAGAGGTTGTCTTTTTTCCATTGTATATCCTTGCCTCCTTTGTCAAAGATAAGGTGTCCATAGGTTCGTCTGAAAGAGACACGTGCACCCCAATGTTCATCGCAGCACTGTTTATAATAGCCAGGACATGGAAGCAACCTAGATGCCCTTCAGCAGATGAATGGATAAGAAAGCTGTGGTACATATACACCATGGAATATTACTCAGCCGTTAAAAAGAATTCATTTGAATCAGTCCTAATGAGATGGATGAAGCTGGAGCCCATTTTACAGAGTGAAGTAAGCCAGAAAGATAAAGAACATTACAGCATACTGACACATGTATATGGAATTTAGAAAGGTGACAACGATAACCCTATATGCAGAACAGAAAAAGAGACACAGAAATACAGAACAGACTTTTAAACTTTGTGGGAGAATGTGAGGGTGGGATATTTCAAAAGAACAGCATCTATGCTATCTATGGTGAAACAGATCACCAGCCCAGGTAGGATGCACGAGACAAGTGCTCCGGCTTGGTGCACTGGGAAGACCCAGAGGAATCGGGTGGAGAGGGAGGTGGGAGGGGGAATCGGGACTGGGAATGCATGTAAATCCATGGCTGATTCATATCAAAGTATGACAAAACCAACTGGAAAAAAAATAAAAATAATAAAAAAAATTAAAAAAAAATAACAATAAAAAAAAAATAAGAGGAGCATGAAATGGTGTTCAAAAACATGAAGAGCCTAAAAAGGTGTGGAAATTATGAAGAGCTTCAAAAGGTGTCAAATATATGAGGAGCATAAAACGGTCTGAAAAAAAGGAGGAGCATGAAATGGTGTTGAAAAACATGAAGAGCCTGAAAAGGTGTGGAAATTATGAAGAGCTTCAAAAGGTGTCAAATATATGAGGAGCATAAAACGGTCTGAAAAAAAGGAGGAGCATGAAGTGGTGTTGAAAACCATGAAGAGCCTGTAAGGTGTGAAAAAAATGAAGAACTTCAAAAGGTGTCAAAAATATAAGGAGCATGAAACGGCCTGAAAAATAGGAGGAGCATGAAGGGGTGTTCAAAAACGTGAAAAGCCTGAAAAGGTGTGAAAAACATGAAGAGCTTATAAAATTGTCAAAATATGAGGAGCATGAAACGGTCTGAAAAATACGAGCAGCCTGAAACCGTCTGAAAAATAGGAGGAGCATAAAGCGGTGTTCAAAAACATGAAGGGCCTGAAAACGTGTGAAAAATATGAAGAGCTTCAAAAGGAGTCAAAAATATGCGGAGCCTGAAACGATCTGAAAATTAGGAGGAGCATGAAGCTGTGTTGAAAACCATGAAGAGCCGGAAAAGGTGTGAAAAATGTGAAGAGCTTCAAAAGGTGTCAAAAATATGAGGAGCATGAAACGCGCTGAAATATAGGAGGATCATGAAGCGGTGTTGAAAAACATGAAGAGCCTGAAAAGGTGTGATAAATGTGAAGAGCTTCAAAAGGTGTCAAAAATATGAGGAGCATGAAACGGTCTGAAAAATAGGAGGAGCATGAAACGGTGATCAAAAACATGAAGAGTCTGAAAACGTGTGAAAAATATGAAGAGCTTCAAACGGTGTGAAAAATATCAGGAGGATGAAACGGTCTCAAAAAGATGAGGAGCATGAAGTGGTCTTCAAAAACATGTACAGCCTGAAAAGGTGTGAAAAATATGAAGAGCTTCAAAAGGTGTGAAATACATGAGTATCATGAAACGGTATAAAAAATAGGAGGAGCATGAAGCTGTGTTCAAAAACATGAGAGCCTGAAAAGGTGTGCAAAATATGAAGAGGTTTAAAAGGTGTGAAAAATACGAGGAGCATGAAACGGTCTGAAAAATAGGAGGAGCATGAAACGTTGTTCAAAACATGAAGAGCCTGAAATGGTGTGAAAAATATGAAGAGCCTCAAAACCTGTAAAAAATATGAGGAGGATGAAACGGTCTCAAAAATAGGAGGCGCATGAAGCGATGTTGAAAAACTTGAAGAGCCTGAAAACGTGTAAAATATGAAGAGCTTCAAAACGTGTGAAAAATATGAAGAGCTTCAAAAGGTGTCAAAAAAGAGATGAGCATGAAACGGTCTGAAAATTAGGAGGAGAATGAAACGGTGTTGAAAAACTTGAAGACCCTGAAAAGCTGTGAAAAATATGAAGAGCTTCAAAAGGTGTGAAAAATATGAAGAGCTTCCAAAGGTGTGAAAAACATGAGGAGCATGAAACGGTCTGAAAAATAGGAGGAGCATGAGCGGAGTTGAAAAACATGAAGAGACTGAAAAGGTGTGAAAAATATGAAGACCTTCAAAAGGTTTGAAAAATAGGAGGAGCATGAAGCGGTTTTCAAAAACATGAAAAGCCTGAAAAGGTGTGAAAAATACGAAGAGCTTCAAAAGGTGTCAAAAATATGACGAGCATGAAAGAGTCTGAAAAATAGGAGCAGCATGAAACGGTGTTCAAAAACATGAAGAGCCTGAAAAGGTGTGAAAAATATGAAGAGCTTCAAAAGGTGTGAAAATAGGAGGAGCATGAAGGGGTGTTCAAAAACATGATAAGCCTGAAAAGGTGTAAAAAACATGAAGAGTTTCAAAAGGTGTCAAAAATGAGATGAGCATGAAACGGTCTGAAAAATAGGAGGATCATGAAGCGGTGTTCAAAAAGATGAAGAGCCTGAAAAGGTGTGAAAAACATGAAGAGTTTCAAAAGGTGTCAAAAATATGAGGAGCATGAAACGGTCTGACAAAGAGGAGGAGCATAAAGTGGTATTTAAAAACATGAAGGGCCTGAAAAGGTGTGAACAGTATGAAGAGCTTCAAAAGGTGTCAAAAATGATATGAGCATGAAACGGTCTGAAAAATAGGAGGAGCATGAAGCGGTGTTCAAAAACGTAAAGAGCCTGTAAAGGTGTGAAAAATATGAAGAGCTTCAAAAGGTGTGAAAAATGAGAGGATCATGAAACGGTCTGAAAAATAGGAGGAGCATGAAGCGGTGTTCAAAAACATGAAGAGCTGAAAAGGTGTGAAAAATAGGAAGAGCTTCAAAAGGTGTGAAAAATGAGAGGATCATGAAACGGTCTGAAAAATAGGAGGAGCATGAAGCGGTGTTCAAAAACATGAAGAGCCTGAAAAGGTGTGAAAAATATGAAGAGCTTCAAAAGTGTCAAAAATATGAGGAGCATGAAACGGTCTCAAAAAGAGGAGGAGCATGAAGCGGTGTTGAAAAACATGAAGAGCCTGAAAAGGTGTGAAAAATATGAAGAGCTTCCAAAATTGTCAAAAATATGAGGAGCATGAAACGGTTTGAAAAATAGGAGGAGCCTGAAACAGTCGGAAAAAAAGGAGGACATTGAAACGGTGTTGAAAAACATGAAGAGCCCGAAAACGTGTGAAAAATAGGAGGAGCTTCAAAAGGTGTCAAAAATATGAGGAGCATGAAACGGTCTGAAAAATAGGAGGAGCAAGAAGCGGAGTGAAAAAACAAGGAGAGCCTGAAAAGGTGTGAAAAATATGAAGAGCTTCAAAAGGTGTGAAAACTGAAAGGAGCATGAAAAGGTATGAAAAATAGAAGGAGCATGAAGTGGTGTTGAAAAAAAAGAAGAGCCTGAAAATGTGTGAAAAATATGAAGAGCTTCAAACGGTGTGAAATACATGAGGAACATTAAACGTTCTGAAAAATAGGAGGAGCATGAAGCGGAGTTGAAAAACATGAAGAGCCTGAAAAGGTGTGAAAAATATGAAGAGCTTCAAAAAGTGTGAAAAATAGGAGGAGCATGAAGCGGTGTTCAAAAACATGAAGATCCTGAAAAGGTTTGAAAAATATGAAGAGCTTCAAACGGTCTGAAGTACATGAGGAGCATGAAACGGTCTGAAAAATAGGAGGAGAATCAAACGGTGTTCAAAAATAAGTAGAGCCTGAAAAGCTGTGAAAAATATGAAGACTTTCAAAAGGTGTCAAAATTATGAGGAGCATGAATCGGTCTGAAAAATAGGAGTAGCATGAAGCGGTGTTCAAAAACATGAAGATCCTGAAAAGGTGTGAAAAATATAGAGCTTCACAAGGTGTCAAAGATATGAGGAGCATGAAACGGTCTGAAAAATAGGAGGAGCATGAAACGGTGTTCGAAAACATGAACAACCTGAAAAGTTGTGAAAAATATGAAGAGCTTCAAAAGGTGTCAAAAATATGAGGAGCATGAAACGGTCTGAAAAATAGGAGGAGCAAGAAGCGGCGTGCAAAAACATGAAGAGCCTGAAAAGGTGTGAAAAATATGAAGAGCTTCAAAAGGTGTCAAAAATGAAATGAGCTTGAAACGGTCTGAAAAATTGGAGGAGCATGAAGCGATGTTGAAAAACATGAAGAGCCTGAAAAAGTGTGAAAATTATGAAGAGCTTCAAAAGGTGTTAAATATATGAGGAGCAAGAAACGGTCTGAAAAATAGGAGGTGCATGAAGTGGTGTTGAAAAACATGAAAAGGTGTGAAAAATATGAAGAGCTTCAAAAGGTGTCAAAAATATGAGGAGCATGAAACGATCTGAAAAATAGGAGAATCATGCAGTGGTGTTGAAAAACATGAACAGCCTGAAAAGGTGTGTAAAATATGAAGAGCTTGATAAGGTGTCATAAATATGAGGAGCATGAAACGGTCGGAAAAATAGGAGGAGCATGAAGCGGTGTTCAAAAACATGAAGAGCCTGAAAAGGTGTGAAAAATATGAAGAGCTTCAAAAGGTGTCAAAAATATGAGGAGCAAGAAACGGTCTGAAAAATAGGAGAATCATGCAGCGATGTTGAAAACTATAAACAGCCTGAAAAAGTGTGAAAAATATGAAGAGCTTCAAAAGGTGTCAAAAATATGAGTATAATGAAACGATCTGAACAATAGGAGGAGCATAAAGCGGTGTTCAAAAATATGAAGAGCCTGAAAAGGTGTGAAAAATATGAACAGCCTCAAAACATGTCAAAAATATGAGGAGCATGAAACGGTCTGAAAAATAGGAGGAGCATGAAGCGGTGTTCAAAAACATGAAGAGCATGAAAAGGTGTGAAAAATATGAAGAGCTTCAAAAGGGGTGAAAAATATGAGGAGCTTCAAAAGGTGTCAAAAATATAAGGAGCAAGAAATGGTAGGAAAAATAGGAGGGACATGAAGCGGTGTTCAAAATCATGAAGAGCGTGAAAAGCTGAGAAATATATGAAGAGCTTCAAAGGGTGTCAAAATTATGAGGAGGATGAAACGGTCTGAAAAATACGAGAAGCATGAAACAGTGTTGAAAAATATGAAGAGCCTGAAAAGGTGTGCAAAATATGAAGAGCTTCAAAACCTGTCAAAAATATGAGAAGCATGACACGGTCTGAAAAATAGGAGGAGCATGAACCGGTGTTCAAAAACATGAAGAGACTGAAAAGGTGTGAAAAATATGAGGAGCTTCAAAAGGTGTGAAAAATATGAAGAACTTCAAAAGGTGTCAAAAATGAGATGAACATGAAACGGTCTGAAAAATAGGAGGAGCATGAAGTGGTGTTGATAAACATGAAGAGCCTGAAAAGGTTTGAAAAATATGAAGAGCTTCAAAAGGTGTAAAAATGAGAGCAGCATGAAACGGTCTGAAAAATAGGAGGAGCATGAAGTGGAGCTGAAAAACATGAACAGCCTGAAAAGGTGTGAAAAATATGAAAAGCCTAAAAACCTGTCAAAATTATGAAGAGCATGAAACGGTCTGAAAAATAGCAGGAGCATGAAGCGGTGTTGAAAAACATGAAGAGTCTGAAAACGTGTGAAAATACGAAGAACTTCAAAAATATGAAAAATATGACGAGCTTGAAAAGGTGTGAAAAATATGAAGAGCTTCAAAAGGTGTAAAAATGAGATGAGCATGAAACGGTCAGAAAAATAGGAGGAGCATGAAGTGGTGTTGAAAAAATGAAAAGCCTGAAAAGGTGTGAAATATATGAAGAGCTTCAAAAGGTGTAAAAATATGAGGAGAATGAAACGGTCTGCAAAATAGGAAGAGCATGAAATGGAGTTCAAAAACATGAAGAGCATGAAAAGGTGTGAAATATATGAAGAGCTTCAAAATGTGTCAAAATATTAGGAGCATGATACTGTCTGAAAAATAGGAGAAGCATGCAGTGGTGTTCAAAAACATGAAGAGCCTGAAAAGTTGTGAAAAATACGCATAGCTTCAAAGGGTGTCAAAAATTAGATGAGCATGAAACGGTCTGAAAAATTGGAGGAGCAAGAAGTAGTGTTGAAAAATATGAAGAGCCTGAAAAGATGTGAAAAATATGAAGAGCTTCAAAAGGTGTGAAATACATGAGGAGCATGAAACTCTCTGAAAAATAGGAGGAGCATGAAGTGGTGTTGAAAAACATGAAGAGCCTGAAATGGTGTGAAATATATGAAGACCTTCATAACGTGTGAAAAATATGAGGAGCTTCAAAAAGTGTCAAAATTATGAGGAGCATGAAACGGTCTGAAAAATAGGAGGAGCATGAAGCGGTGTTGAAAAATACGAGGAGCATGAAGAGTTGTTGAAAAAAATGAAGAGCCTGAAAAGGTGTGAAAAATATGAAGAGCTTCTAAAGGTGTCAAAAATATGAGGAAAATGAAAAGTTCTGAAAAATAGGAGGAGCATGAAGTGGTGTTGAAAAACATGAAGAGCCTGAAAAGTGTGAAAAATATGAAGAGCTTCATAAGGTGTCAAAAATATGAAGAGCATGAAACGGTCTGAAAAAGAGGAGGAGCATGAAGCGGTGTTCAAAACATGAAGAGCCTGAAAATGTGTGAAAAATATGAAGAGCTTCAAAAGGTGTCAAAAATATGAGGAACATGAAACGGTCTGAAAAATAGAAGGAGCATGAAATGCTGATCAAAAACATGAAGAGACTGAAAAGATGTGAAACATATGAAGAGCTTCAAAAGGTGCAAAATACATGAGGAGCATGAAACAGTCTGAAAAATAGGAGAAGCATGAAGTGGTGTGGAAAAAGATGAAGAGCCTGAAAAAGTGTGAAAAATATGAAGAGCTTCAAAAGATGTGAAATACATGAGGAGCATGAAACGGTCTGAAAAATAGGAGGAGCATGAAGCGGTTTCAAAAACATGAAGAGCCTGAAAAGGTGTGAGAAATATGAAGAACTTCAAAAGAGTGAAAAATAAGAAGAGATACAAAAGGTGTCAAAATTATGAGGAGCATGAAACGGTCTGAAAAAAAGGAGGAGCATGAAGTCGTGTTGAAAAAAATGAAGATGCTGAAATGGTGTGAAATATATGAAGAGCTTCAAAATGTGTGAAACATTTGAGGAGATTCAAAAAGTGTCAAAAATATGAGGAGCATGAAATGGTCTGAAAAATAGGAGGAGCATGAAGCGGTGTTCAAAAACATTAAGAGCCTGAAAAGGTGTGGATAATATGAAGAGCTTCAAAATGTGTCAAAAATATGAGGAGTATGAAACGGTCTTATAAATACGAGGAGCATGAAGAGGTCTTGAAAAAAATGAAGAGCCTGAAAAGGTTTGAAAAATATGAAGAGCTTCAAAAGGTGTCAAAAATATGAGGAGCATGAAACGGTCTGAAATATAAAGGAGCATGAAACGCTGATCAAATACATGAAGAGTCTGAAAAGGTGTGAAAAATATAAAGAGCTTCAAAAGCTGTCAAGTATATGAGTAGCATGAAACGGTCTGAAAAATAGGAGGAGCATGAAGCGGTGTTCAAAAACAAGAAGAGCCTTAAAAGGTGTGAAAAATATGAAGAATTTTAAAAGGTGTCAAAAATATGAGGAGCATGAAACGTTCTGAAAAAGAGGAGGATCATGAAATGGTGTTCAAAAACATGAAGAGCATGAGAAGTTGTGAAAAATATGAAGAGCTTCAAAAGGTGTCAAAAATATGAAGAGCTTCAAAAGGTGTGAAAAATATGAAGAGCTTCAAAAGGTGTCAAAACTGAAATGAGCATGAAACGGTCTGAAAAATCGGAGGAGCATGAAGCGGTGTTGAAAATCATGAAGAGCCTGAAACGGTGTGAAAAATATGAAGAGCTTCAAAATGTGTCAAAAATATGAAGAGCTTCAAAAGGTGTCAAAAATATGACGAGGATGAAACGGTCTGAGAAATAGGAGGAGCAAGAAGCGGTGTTCAAAAACATGAAGAGCCTGAAAAGGTGTGAAAAATATGAAGAGCTTCAAAAGGTGTGAAAAATAAGAAGAGCTTCAAAAGTTGTCAAAAATGAGATGTGCATGAAACGGACTGAAAAATAGGAGGAGCATGAAGTGATGTTGAAAAACATGAAGAGCCTGAAAATGTGTGAAATATATGAAGAGCTCCAAAAGTGTCAAAAATATGAGGAGCCTGAAACGGTCTGAAAAGTAGGAGGAGCATGAAGCTCTGTTGAGAAACATGAAGAGCCTGAAAAGGTGTGAAAAATATGAAGAGCTTCAAAAGGTGTCAAAAATATGAGGAGCATGAAATGGTCTGAAAAGTAGGAGGAGCATGAAGTGGTTGTGAAAAAGTTCAAGAGCCTGAAAAGGTGTGCAAAATATGAAGAGCTTCAAAAGGTGTGAAATTCATGAGGAGATGAAACGGTCTGAAAAAGAGGAGGGGCATGAAGCGGTGTTCAAAAACATGCAGAGATTGAAAAGGGGTGAAAAATATGAAGAGCTTCAAACGGTGTGAAAAATATGAGGAGCATGCAACGGTCTGAAAAATAGAAGGAGCATGAACCGGTGTTTAAAAATATGAAGAGCCTGAAAAGCTGATAAAAATATGAAGAGCTTCAAAAGGTGTCAAAAATATGAGGAGCATGAAACGGTCTGAAAAATAGGAGGAGCATGAAGCAGTGTTGAAAAACATGAAGAGCCTGAAAAGATGTGAAAAATATTAAGAGCTTCAAAAGGTGTGAAATACATGAGGAGCATGAAACGGTCTGAAAAATAGGAGGAGCATGAAGCGGTGTTGAAAAACATGAAGAGACTGAAAACGTGTGAAAAATATGAAGAGCTTCAAAAATGTGAAAAATATGAAGAGCTTCAAAAGGTGTGAAAAATACGAAGAGCTTCAAAAGGTGTGAAATACATGAGGAGCATGAAACGGTCTGAAAAATAGGAGGAGCATGAAACGGTGTTCAAAAACATGAAGAGCCTGAAAAGGTGTGAAGAATATGAAGAGCTTCAAAACGTGTCAAAAATATGAGGAGCATGAAACGGACTGAAAAATAGGAGGAGCATGAAGTAGTGTTGAAAAACATGAGGAGCCTGAAAATGTGTGAAAAATATGAAGAGGTTCCAAAGGTGTGAAATATATGAAGAGCTTCAAAAGGTGTGAAATACATGAGAAGCATGAAACGGTCTGAAAAATAGGAGGAGCATGAAGCGGTGTTCAAAAACATGAAGAGCCTGAAAAGGTGTGAAAAATATGTGGAGCTTCAAAAGGTGTCAAAAATATGAAGAGCATGAAATGGTCTGAAAAATAGGAGGAGCATGAAGCGGTGTTGAAAAACATGAAGAGCCTGAAAACGTGTGAAAAATATAAAGAGCTCAAAAGGTGTGAAATATATGAAGAGCTTCAAAAGGTGTCAAAAATATGAGGAGCATGAAACAGTCGGAAAAATAGGATGAAAATGAAACTGTTTTGCAAAAGATGAGGCGCATGAAAATGTTTGAAAAATATGAAGAGCTTCAAAAGGTGCCAAAAATGAGATGTGCATGAAACGGACTGAAATATAGAAGGAGCATGAAGTGATGTTGAAAAACATGAAGAGCCTGAAAATGTGTGAAATATAGGAAGTGCTTCAAAAGGTGTCCAAAATATGAGGAGCATGAAACGGTCTGAAAACTAGGAGGAGCATGAAGCGGTGTTGAGAAACATGAAGAGCCTGAAAAGGTGTGAAAAATATGAAGAGATTCAAAAGGTGTCAGAAATATGGGGAGCATGAAATGGTCTGAAAAGTAGGAGGAGCATGAAGTGGTTGTGAAAAACTTCAAGAGCCTGAAAAGGTGTGCAAAATATGAAGAGCTTCAAAAGGTGTGAAATTCATGAGGAGATGAAACGGTCTGACAAAGAGGAGGGTCATGAAGCGGTGTTCAAAAACCTGCAGAGGCTGAAAAGGTGTGAAAAATACGAAGAGCTTCAAAAGGTGTCAAAAATATGAGGAGCATGAAACGGTCTGAAAAAGAGGAGGAGGATGAAGGGGTGTTGAAAAACATGAAGAGCCTGAAAACGTGTGAAAAATATGAAGAGCTTCAAAAATGTGAAAAATATGAAGAGCTTCAAAAGGTGTGAAAAATACGACGAGCTTCAATAGGTGTCAAAAATGAGATGAACATGAAACGGTCTGAAATATAGGAGGAGCATGAAGCGGTTTTGAAAATCATGAAGAGCCTGAAAGGGTGTGAAAAATATGAAGAGCTTCAAAAGTGTGAAAAATATGAAGAGTTTGAAAAGTTGTCAAAAATATGAGGAGCATGAAACGGTCTGAAAAATAGGAGGAGCATGAAACTGTGTTCAAAAACATGAAGAGCCTGAAAATGTGTGAAAAATATGAAGAGCTTCAAAAATGTGAAAAATATGAAGAGCTTCAAAAGGTGTGAAAAATAGGAAGAGCTTCAAAATGTGTCAAAAATGAGATTACCATGAAACGGTCTGAAAAATAGGAGGAGCATGAAGCGGTGTTCAAAAACATGAAGAGACTGAAAAGGTGTGAAAAATATGAAGACTCTCAAAAAATATCAAAAATATGAGGAGTATGAAACGGTCTGAAAAATAGGAGGAGCATGAAGCGGTGTTGAAAAACATGAAAGCCTGAAAATAAGTGAAAAATATGAAGAGCTTCAAAAATGTGAAAAATATGAAGAACTTCAAAAGGTGTGAAAAATATGAAGAGCTCCAAAAGGTGTCATAAATGAGATGAGCATGAAACTGTCTGAAAAATGGGAGGAGCATAAAGCGGTGTTGCAAATCATGAAGAGCCTGAAAAGGTGTGAAAAATATGAAGAGCTTCAAAAGATATGAAAAACATGAAGAGCTTCAAAAGGTGTCAAAATGAGATGAGCATGAAATGGTCTGAACAATAGGAGGAGGATGAAGCGGTGTTGAAAAACATGAAGAGCCTGAAAAGGTGTGAAAAATATGAAGAGCTTCTAAAGGTGTCAAAAATATGAGGAGAATGAAACGGTCTGAAATATAGGAGGAGCATGAAGTGGTATTGAAAAACATGAAGAGCCTGAAAAGTGTAAAAAATACAAAGAAATTCAAAAAGTGTCAAAAATATGAGGTGCATGAAACGGTCTGAAAAATAGGAGGAGCATGAAGCGGTGTTGAAAAACATGAAGAGCCTGAAAACGTGTCAAAAATATGAAGAACTTCAAAAGGTGTGAAAAATGTGAAGAGCTTGAAAAGGTGTCAAAAATATGAGGGGCATGAAACGGTCTGAAAAAGAGAATGAGCATGAAACTGTGTTGAAAACCTGAAGAGCCAGAAAAGGTGTGAAAAATATGACGAGCTTCAAAAGATATAAAAAATATGAGGAGCATGAAACGGTTTGAAAAATACAAGGAGCATGATGTGGTGTTGAAAACATGAAGTGCATAAAAATGTGTGAAAAATATGAAGAGCTTCAAAAAATATCAAAATATGAGGAGCATGTAACGGTCTGAAAATTAGGAGAAGCATGAGGTGGTGTTCAAAAACATGAAGAGCCTGAAAAGGTGTGAAAAATATGAAGAGATTCAAAAGGTGTCAATAATATGAGGAGCATGAAACGGTTTGAAAAATAGGAGGAGCCTGAAACAGTCGGAAAAAAAGGAGGACATTGAAACGGTGTTGAAAAACATGAAGAGCCCGAAAACGTGTGAAAAATAGGAGGAGCTTCAAAAGGTGTCAAAAATATGAGGAGCATGAAACGGTCTGAAAAATAGGAGGAGCAAGAAGCGGAGTGAAAAAACAAGGAGAGCCTGAAAAGGTGTGAAAAATATGAAGAGCTTCAAAAGGTGTGAAAAATGAAAGGAGCATGAAAAGGTATGAAAAATAGAAGGAGCATGAAGTGGTGTTGAAAAAAAAGAAGAGCCTGAAAATGTGTGAAAAATATGAAGAGCTTCAAAAGGTGTGAAATACATGAGGAACATTAAACGTTCTGAAAAATAGGAGGAGCATGAAGCGGTGTTGAAAAACATGAAGAGCCTGAAAAGGTGTGAAAAATATGAAGAGCTTCAAAAAGTGTGAAAAATAGGAGGAGCATGAAGCGGTGTTCAAAAACATGAAGAGCCTGAAAAGGTTTGAAAAATATGAAGAGCTTCAAACGGTCTGAAGTACATGAGGAGCATGAAACGGTCTGAAAAATAGGAGGAGAATCAAACGGTGTTCAAAAATAAGTAGAGCCTGAAAAGCTGTGAAAAATATGAAGACTTTCAAAAGGTGTCAAAATTATGAGGAGCATGAATCGGTCTGAAAAATAGGAGTAGCATGAAGCGGTGTTCAAAAACATGAAGAGCTGAAAAGGTGTGAAAAATAGGAAGAGCTTCAAAAGGTGTGAAAAATGAGAGGATCATGAAACGGTCTGAAAAATAGGAGGAGCATGAAGCGGTGTTCAAAAACATGAAGAGCCTGAAAAGGTATGAAAAATATGAAGAGCTTCAAAAAGTGTCAAAAATATGAGGAGCATGAAACGGTCTCAAAAAGAGGAGAAGCATGAAGCGGTGTTGAAAAACATGAAGAGCCTGAAAAGGTGTGAAAAATATGAAGAGCTTCCAAAATTGTCAAAAATATGAGGAGCATGAAACGGTTTGAAAAATAGGAGGAGCCTGAAACAGTCGGAAAAAAAGGAGGACATTGAAACGGTGTTGAAAAACATGAAGAGCCCGAAAACGTGTGAAAAATAGGAGGAGCTTCAAAAGGTGTCAAAAATATGAGGAGCATGAAACGGTCTGAAAAATAGGAGGAGCAAGAAGCGGAGTGAAAAAACAAGGAGAGCCTGAAAAGGTGTGAAAAATATGAAGAGCTTCAAAAGGTGTGAAAAATGAAAGGAGCATGAAAAGGTATGAAAAATAGAAGGAGCATGAAGTGGTGTTGAAAAAAAAGAAGAGCCTGAAAATGTGTGAAAAATATGAAGAGCTTCAAAAGGTGTGAAATACATGAGGAACATTAAACGTTCTGAAAAATAGGAGGAGCATGAAGCGGTGTTGAAAAACATGAAGAGCCTGAAAAGGTGTGAAAAATATGAAGAGCTTCAAAAAGTGTGAAAAATAGGAGGAGCATGAAGCGGTGTTCAAAAACATGAAGAGCCTGAAAAGGTTTGAAAAATATGAAGAGCTTCAAACGGTCTGAAGTACATGAGGAGCATGAAACGGTCTGAAAAATAGGAGGAGAATCAAACGGTGTTCAAAAATAAGTAGAGCCTGAAAAGCTGTGAAAAATATGAAGACTTTCAAAAGGTGTCAAAATTATGAGGAGCATGAATCGGTCTGAAAAATAGGAGTAGCATGAAGCGGTGTTCAAAAACATGAAGATCCTGAAAAGGTGTGAAAAATATAGAGCTTCAAAAGGTGTCAAAGATATGAGGAGCATGAAACGGTCTGAAAAATAGGAGGAGCATGAAATGGTGTTCGAAAACATGAACAACCTGAAAAGTTGTGAAAAATATGAAGAGCTTCAAAAGTGTCAAAAATATGAGGAGCATGAAACGGTCTGAAAAATAGGAGGAGCAAGAAGCGGCGTGCAAAAACATGAAGAGCCTGAAAAGGTGTGAAAAATATGAAGAGCTTCAAAAGGTGTCAAAAATGAAATGAACTTGAAACGGTTTGAAAAATTGGAGGAGCATGAAGCGATGTTGAAAAACATGAAGAGCCTGAAAAAGTGTGAAAATTATGAAGAGCTTCAAAAGGTGTTAAATATATGAGGAGCAAGAAACGGTCTGAAAAATAGGAGGTGCATGAAGTGGTGTTGAAAAACATGAAAAGGTGTGAAAAATATGAAGAGCTTTAAAAGGTGTCAAAAATATGAGGAGCATGAAACGATCCGAAAAATAGGAGAATCATGCAGTGGTGTTGAAAAACATGAACAGCCTGAAAAGGTGTGTAAAATATGAAGAGCTTGATAAGGTGTCATAAATATGAGGAGCATGAAACGGTCGGAAAAATAGGAGGAGCATGAAGCGGTGTTCAAAAACATGAAGAGCCTGAAAAGGTGTGAAAAATATGAAGAGCTTCAAAAGGTGTCAAAAATATGAGGAGCAAGAAACGGTCTGAAAAATAGGAGGAATATGAAGCGGTGTTGAAAAACATGAAGAGCCTGAAAAGGTGTGAAAAATATGAAGAGCTTCAAAGGGTGTGAAATACATGAGGAGCATGAAACGGAATGAAAAATAGGAGGAATATGAAGCGGTGTTGAAAAACATGAAGAGCCTGAAAAGGTGTGAAAAATATGAAGAGCTTCAAAGGGTGTGAAATACATGAGGAGCATGAAACGGAATGAAAAATAGGAGGAATATGAAGCGGTGTTGAAAAACATGAAGAGCCTGAAAAGGTGTGAAAAATATGAAGAGCTTCAAAGGGTGTGAAATACATGAGGAGCATGAAACGGTCTGAAAAATAGGAGGAGCATGAAGCTGGGCTTAAAAACATGAAGAGCCGGAAAAGGTGTGAAAAATATGAAGAGCTTCAAAATGTGTCAAAAATATGAGGAGCATGAAACGGTCTGAAAAATAGGAGGAGCATGAAACGGTGTTCAAAATCATGAAGAGATTGAAAAAGTATGAAAAACATGAAGAGCCTGAAAAGTTGTGAAAATTATGAGGAGCTTCAAAAGGGGTCAAAAATATGAGGAGCATGAAACGGTCTGAAAATTAGGAGGAACATGAAATGGTGTTCAAAAACATGAAGAGTCTGAAAAAGTGTGAAAAATATGAAGAGCTTGAAAAGATGTGAAATACATGAGGAGCATTAAACGGTCTGAAAAATCAGAGCAGAATGAAACGGTGTTCAAAAACATGAAGAGCCTGAAAAGCTGTGAAAAATATGAAGCGCTTCAAAAGATGTGAAATACATGAGGAGCATTAAACCGTGTGAAAAATAGGAAGAGCATCAAACGGTGTTCAAAAACATGAAGAGCCTGAAAAGGTGTGAAAAATATGAAGAGCTTCTAAAGGTATCAAAAATATGAGGATCATGAAACGGCCTGAAAAATAGGAGGTGCATGAAGCGGTATTCAAAAACATTAAGAGCCTGAAAAGGTGTGAAAAATATGAAAAGCTTCAAAAGGTGTCAAAAATATGAGGAGCATGAAACGATCTGAAAAATAGGAGGAGCATGAAGCGGTTTTGAAAAACATGAAGAGCCTGAAAGTTGTGAAAAATATGAAGAGCTTCAAAAGGTGTCAAAAATATGAGGAGCATTAAACAGTCTGAAAAATAGGAGGATCATGAAGCGGTGTTGAAAAACATGAAGATCCTGAAAAAGTGTGAAAAATATGAAGAGCTTCAAAAGGTGTGAAAAATATGAAGAGCTTTAAAATGTGTCAAAAATGAGATGAGCATGAAACGATCTGAAAAATAGGAGGAGCATGAAGCGGTGTTGAAAAACATGAAGCGCCTGAAAAGGTGTGAGAAATATGAAGAGCTTCTAATGGTGTCAAAAATATGAGGAGCATGAAACGGTCTGGAAAATCCGAGTAGCATGAAACGGTGATCAAAAACATGAAGAGCCTGAAAAGGTGTGAAAAATATGAAGAGCTTTAAAAGGTGTCAAAATATGAGGAGCATGAAACGTTCTGAAAAATAGGAGGATCATGAAACGGTGTTCAAAAACATGAAGAGCCTGAAAGGTGTGAAAAATATGAAGAGCCTCAAAAAATGTCAAAAATATAAGGAGTATGAAATGGTCTCAAAAATAGGAGGAGCAAGAAGCGGTGTTGAAAAACATGAAGAGCCTGAAACCAGTGAAAAATATGAAGAGCTTCAAAAATGTGAAAAATATGAAGAGCTTCAAAAGGTGTGAAAAATATGAAGAGCTTCAAAAGTTGTCAAAAATGAGATGTGCATGAAACGGACTGAAATATAGAAGGAGCATGAAGTGATGTTGAAAAACATGAAGAGCCTGAAAATGTGTGAAATATAGGAAGTGCTTCAAAAGGTGTCAAAAATATGAGGAGCATGAAACGGTCTGAAAACTAGGAGGAGCATGAAGCGGTGTTGAGAAACATGAAGAGCCTGAAAAGGTGTGAAAAATATGAAGAGATTCAAAAGGTGTCAGAAATATGGGGAGCATGAAATGGTCTGAAAAGTAGGAGGAGCATGAAGTGGTTGTGAAAAACTTCAAGAGCCTGAAAAGGTGTGCAAAATATGAAGACCTTCAAAAGGTGTGAAATTCATGAGGAGATGAAACGGTCTGAAAAGGGGAGGGTCATGAAGCGGTGTTCAAAAACCTGCAGAGGCTGAAAAGGTGTGAAAAATACGAAGAGCTTCAAAAGGTGTCAAAAATATGAGGAGCATGAAACGGTCTGAAAAAGAGGAGGAGGATGAAGGGGTGTTGAAAAACATGAAGAGCCTGAAAACGTGTGAAAAATATGAAGAGCTTCAAAAATGTGAAAAATATGAAGAGCTTCAAAAGGTGTGAAAAATACGACGAGCTTCAATAGGTGTCAAAAATGAGATGAACATGAAACGGTCTGAAACATAGGAGGAGCATGAAGCGGTTTTGAAAATCATGAAGAGCCTGAAAGGGTGTGAAAAATATGAAGAGCTTCAAAAGGTGTGAAAAATATGAAGAGTTTGAAAAGTTGTCAAAAATATGAGGAGCATGAAACGGTCTGAAAAATAGGAGGAGCATGAAACTGTGTTCAAAAACATGAAGAGCCTGAAAATGTGTGAAAAATATGAAGAGCTTCAAAAATGTGAAAAATATGAAGAGCTTCAAAAGGTGTGAAAAATAGGAAGAGCTTCAAAAGGTGTCAAAAATGAGATTACCATGAAACGGTCTGAAAAATAGGAGGAGCATGAAGCGGTGTTCAAAAACATGAAGAGACTGAAAAGGTGTGAAAAATATGAAGACTCTCAAAAAATATCAAAAATATGAGGAGTATGAAACGGTCTGAAAAATAGGAGGAGCATGAAGCGGTGTTGAAAAACATGAAAGCCTGAAAATAAGTGAAAAATATGAAGAGCTTCAAAAATGTGAAAAATATGAAGAACTTCAAAAGGTGTGAAAAATATGAAGAGCTTCAAAAGGTGTCATAAATGAGATGAGCATGAAACTGTCTGAAAAATGGGAGGAGCATAAAGCGGTGTTGCAAATCATGAAGAGCCTGAAAAGGTGTGAAAAATATGAAGAGCTTCAAAAGATGTGAAAAACATGAAGAGTTTCAAAAGGTGTCAAAATGAGATGAGCATGAAATGGTCTGAACAATAGAAGGAGGATGAAGCGGTGTTGAAAAACATGAAGAGCCTGAAAAGGTGTGAAAAATATGAAGAGCTTCTAAAGGTGTCAAAAATATGAGGAGAATGAAACGGTCTGAAATATAGGAGGAGCATGAAGTGGTATTGAAAAACATGAAGAGCCTGAAAAGTGTAAAAAATACAAAGAAATTCAAAAAGTGTCAAAAATATGAGGTGCATGAAACGGTCTGAAAAATAGGAGGAGCATGAAGCGGTGTTGAAAAACATGAAGAGCCTGAAAACGTGTCAAAAATATGAAGAACTTCAAAAGGTGTGAAAAATGTGAAGAGCTTGAAAAGGTGTCAAAAATATGAGGGGCATGAAACGGTCTGAAAAAGAGAATGAGCATGAAACTGTGTTGAAAACCTGAAGAGCCAGAAAAGGTGTGAAAAATATGACGAGCTTCAAAAGATATAAAAAATATGAGGAGCATGAAACGGTTTGAAAAATACAAGGAGCATGATGTGGTGTTGAAAACATGAAGTGCATAAAAATGTGTGAAAAATATGAAGAGCTTCAAAAAATATCAAAATATGAGGAGCATGTAACGGTCTGAAAATTAGGAGAAGCATGAGGTGGTGTTCAAAAACATGAAGAGCCTGAAAAGGTGTGAAAAATATGAAGAGATTCAAAAGGTGTCAATAATATGAGGAGCATGAAACGGTCTGTAAAATATGAGGAGCATGAATCGGTGTTCAAAAACATGAAGAGCCTGAAAAGCTGTGAAAAATATGAAGAGCATCAAGCTTGTCAAAATATGAGGAGCATGAAACGGTCTGAAAAATATGAGGAGCATGAAACGGTGTTCAAAATCAAGAAAAGCCTGAAAAGGTGTGAAATATATGAAGAGCTTCAAAAGATATCAAAAATAGGAGGAGCAGGAAGCGGTGTAGAAAAACATGAACAGCCTGAAAAGGTGTGAAATATATGAAGAGCTTCAAAACGTGTCAAAAATATGAGGACCATGAAACGTTCTGAAAAATAGGAGGAGCATGAAGCGGTGTTCAAAAACATGAAGAGCCTGAAAAGGTGTGAAATATATGAAGAGCTTCAAAAGGTGTAAAAAATATGAGGAGCATGAAACGGTCTGAAAAATAGGAGGAGCATTAAGCAGTGTTGAAAAACATGAAGAGCCTGAAAAGATGTGAAAAATATTAAGAGCTTCAAAAGGTGTGAAATACATGAGGAGCATGAAACGGTCTGAAAAATAGGAGGAGCATGAAGCGGTGTTGAAAAACATGAAGAGACTGAAAACGTGTGAAAAATATGAAGAGCTTCAAAAATGTGAAAAATATGAAGAGCTTCAAAAGGTGTGAAAAATACGAAGAGCTTCAAAAGGTGTGAAATACATGAGGAGCATGAAACGGTCTGAAAAATAGGAGGAGCATGAAACGGTGTTCAAAAACAGGAAGAGCCTGAAAAGGTGTGAAGAACATGAAGAGCTTCAAAACGTGTCAAAAATATGAGGAGCATGAAACGGACTGAAAAATAGGAGGAGCATGAAGTAGTGTTGAAAAACATGAGGAGCCTGAAAATGTGTGAAAAATATGAAGAGGTTCCAAAGGTGTGAAAAATATGAAGAGCTTCAAAAGGTGTGAAATACATGAGAAGCATGAAACGGTCTGAAAAATAGGAGGAGCATGAAGCGGTGTTCAAAAACATGAAGAGCCTGAAAAGGTGTGAAAAATATGTGGAGCTTCAAAAGGTGTCAAAAATATGAAGAGCATGAAATGGTCTGAAAAATAGGAGGAGCATGAAACGGTGTTGAAAAACATGAAGAGCCTGAAAACGTGTGAAAAATATGAAGAGCTCAAAAGGTTTGAAATATATGAAGAGCTTCAAAAGGTGTCAAAAATATGAGGAGCATGAAACAGTCGGAAAAATAGGATGAAAATGAAACTGTTTTGCAAAAGATGAGGTGCATGAAAATGTTTAAAAAATATGAAGAGCTTCAAAAGGTGCCAAAAATATGAGAAGCATGAAACGGAATGAAAAATAGGAGGAATATGAAGCGGTGTTGAAAAACATGAAGAGCCTGAAAAGGTGTGAAAAATATGAAGAGCTTCAAAGGGTGTGAAATACATGAGGAGCATGAAACGGTCTGAAAAATAGGAGGAGCATGAAGCTGGGCTTAAAAACATGAAGAGCCGGAAAAGGTGTGAAAAATATGAAGAGCTTCAAAATGTGTCAAAAATATGAGGAGCATGAAACGGTCTGAAAAATAGGAGGAGCATGAAACGGTGTTCAAAATCATGAAGAGATTGAAAAAGTATGAAAAACATGAAGAGCCTGAAAAGTTGTGAAAATTATGAGGAGCTTCAAAAGGGGTCAAAAATATGAGGAGCATGAAACGGTCTGAAAATTAGGAGGAACATGAAATGGTGTTCAAAAACATGAAGAGTCTGAAAAAGTGTGAAAAATATGAAGAGCTTGAAAAGATGTGAAATACATGAGGAGCATTAAACGGTCTGAAAAATCAGAGCAGAATGAAACGGTGTTCAAAAACATGAAGAGCCTGAAAAGCTGTGAAAAATATGAAGCGCTTCAAAAGATGTGAAATACATGAGGAGCATTAAACCGTGTGAAAAATAGGAAGAGCATCAAACGGTGTTCAAAAACATGAAGAGCCTGAAAAGGTGTGAAAAATATGAAGAGCTTCTAAAGGTATCAAAAATATGAGGATCATGAAATGGCCTGAAAAATAGGAGGTGCATGAAGCGGTATTCAAAAACATTAAGAGCCTGAAAAGGTGTGAAAAATATGAAAAGCTTCAAAAGGTGTCAAAAATATGAGGAGCATGAAACGGTCTGAAAAATAGGAGGAGCATGAAGCGGTTTTGAAAAACATGAAGAGCCTGAAAGTTGTGAAAAATATGAAGAGCTTCAAAAGGTGTCAAAAATATGAGGAGCATTAAACAGTCTGAAAAATAGGAGGATCATGAAGCGGTGTTGAAAAACATGAAGATCCTGAAAAAGTGTGAAAAATATGAAGAGCTTCAAAAGGTGTGAAAAATATGAAGAGCTTTAAAATGTGTCAAAAATGAGATGAGCATGAAACGATCTGAAAAATAGGAGGAGCATGAAGCGGTGTTGAAAAACATGAAGCGCCTGAAAAGGTGTGAGAAATATGAAGAGCTTCTAATGGTGTCAAAAATATGAGGAGCATGAAACGGTCTGGAAAATCCGAGTAGCATGAAACGGTGATCAAAAACATGAAGAGCCTGAAAAGGTGTGAAAAATATGAAGAGCTTTAAAAGGTGTCAAAATATGAGGAGCATGAAACGTTCTGAAAAATAGGAGGATCATGAAACGGTGTTCAAAAACATGAAGAGCCTGAAAGGTGTGAAAAATATGAAGAGCCTCAAAAAATGTCAAAAATATAAGGAGTATGAAATGGTCTCAAAAATAGGAGGAGCAAGAAGCGGTGTTGAAAAACATGAAGAGCCTGAAACCAGTGAAAAATATGAAGAGCTTCAAAAATGTGAAAAATATGAAGAGCTTCAAAAGGTGTGAAAAATATGAAGAGCTTCAAAAGTTGTCAAAAATGAGATGTGCATGAAACGGACTGAAATATAGAAGGAGCATGAAGTGATGTTGAAAAACATGAAGAGCCTGAAAATGTGTGAAATATAGGAAGTGCTTCAAAAGGTGTCAAAAATATGAGGAGCATGAAACGGTCTGAAAACTAGGAGGAGCATGAAGCGGTGTTGAGAAACATGAAGAGCCTGAAAAGGTGTGAAAAATATGAAGAGATTCAAAAGGTGTCAGAAATATGGGGAGCATGAAATGGTCTGAAAAGTAGGAGGAGCATGAAGTGGTTGTGAAAAACTTCAAGAGCCTGAAAAGGTGTGCAAAATATGAAGAGCTTCAAAACGTGTGAAATTCATGAGGAGATGAAACGGTCTGACAAAGAGGAGGGTCATGAAGCGGTGTTCAAAAACCTGCAGAGGCTGAAAAGGTGTGAAAAATACGAAGAGCTTCAAAAGGTGTCAAAAATATGAGGAGCATGAAACGGTCTGAAAAAGAGGAGGAGGATGAAGGGGTGTTGAAAAACATGAAGAGCCTGAAAACGTGTGAAAAATATGAAGAGCTTCTAAAGGTGTCAAAAATATGAGGAGAATGAAACGGTCTGAAATATAGGAGGAGCATGAAGTGGTATTGAAAAACATGAAGAGCCTGAAAAGTGTAAAAAATACAAAGAAATTCAAAAAGTGTCAAAAATATGAGGTGCATGAAACGGTCTGAAAAATAGGAGGAGCATGAAGCGGTGTTGAAAAACATGAAGAGCCTGAAAACGTGTCAAAAATATGAAGAACTTCAAAAGGTGTGAAAAATGTGAAGAGCTTGAAAAGGTGTCAAAAATATGAGGGGCATGAAATGGTCTGAAAAAGAGAATGAGCATGAAACTGTGTTGAAAACCTGAAGAGCCAGAAAAGGTGTGAAAAATATGACGAGCTTCAAAAGATATAAAAAATATGAGGAGCATGAAACGGTTTGAAAAATACAAGGAGCATGATGTGGTGTTGAAAACATGAAGTGCATAAAAATGTGTGAAAAATATGAAGAGCTTCAAAAAATATCAAAATATGAGGAGCATGTAACGGTCTGAAAATTAGGAGAAGCATGAGGTGGTGTTCAAAAACATGAAGAGCCTGAAAAGGTGTGAAAAATATGAAGAGATTCAAAAGGTGTCAATAATATGAGGAGCATGAAACGGTCTGTAAAATATGAGGAGCATGAATCGGTGTTCAAAAACATGAAGAGCCTGAAAAGCTGTGAAAAATATGAAGAGCATCAAGCTTGTCAAAATATGAGGAGCATGAAACGGTCTGAAAAATATGAGGAGCATGAAACGGTGTTCAAAATCAAGAAAAGCCTGAAAAGGTGTGAAATATATGAAGAGCTTCAAAAGATATCAAAAATAGGAGGAGCAGGAAGCGGTGTAGAAAAACATGAACAGCCTGAAAAGGTGTGAAATATATGAAGAGCTTCAAAACGTGTCAAAAATATGAGGACCATGAAACGTTCTGAAAAATAGGAGGAGCATGAAGCGGTGTTCAAAAACATGAAGAGCCTGAAAAGGTGTGAAATATATGAAGAGCTTCAAAAGGTGTAAAAAATATGAGGAGCATGAAACGGTCTGAAAAATAGGAGGAGCATTAAGCAGTGTTGAAAAACATGAAGAGCCTGAAAAGATGTGAAAAATATTAAGAGCTTCAAAAGGTGTGAAATATATGAGGAGCATGAAACGGTCTGAAAAATAGGAGGAGCATGAAGCGGTGTTGAAAAACATGAAGAGACTGAAAACGTGTGAAAAATATGAAGAGCTTCAAAAATGTGAAAAATATGAAGAGCTTCAAAAGGTGTGAAAAATACGAAGAGCTTCAAAAGGTGTGAAATACATGAGGAGCATGAAACGGTCTGAAAAATAGGAGGAGCATGAAACGGTGTTCAAAAACAGGAAGAGCCTGAAAAGGTGTGAAGAACATGAAGAGCTTCAAAACGTGTCAAAAATATGAGGAGCATGAAACGGACTGAAAAATAGGAGGAGCATGAAGTAGTGTTGAAAAACATGAGGAGCCTGAAAATGTGTGAAAAATATGAAGAGGTTCCAAAGGTGTGAAAAATATGAAGAGCTTCAAAAGGTGTGAAATACATGAGAAGCATGAAACGGTCTGAAAAATAGGAGGAGCATGAAGCGGTGTTCAAAAACATGAAGAGCCTGAAAAGGTGTGAAAAATATGTGGAGCTTCAAAAGGTGTCAAAAATATGAAGAGCATGAAATGGTCTGAAAAATAGGAGGAGCATGAAACGGTGTTGAAAAACATGAAGAGCCTGAAAACGTGTGAAAAATATGAAGAGCTCAAAAGGTTTGAAATATATGAAGAGCTTCAAAAGGTGTCAAAAATATGAGGAGCATGAAACAGTCGGAAAAATAGGATGAAAATGAAACTGTTTTGCAAAAGATGAGGTGCATGAAAATGTTTAAAAAATATGAAGAGCTTCAAAAGGTGCCAAAAATATGAGAAGCATGAAACGGAATGAAAAATAGGAGGAATATGAAGCGGTGTTGAAAAACATGAAGAGCCTGAAAAGGTGTGAAAAATATGAAGAGCTTCAAAGGGTGTGAAATACATGAGGAGCATGAAACGGTCTGAAAAATAGGAGGAGCATGAAGCTGGGCTTAAAAACATGAAGAGCCGGAAAAGGTGTGAAAAATATGAAGAGCTTCAAAATGTGTCAAAAATATGAGGAGCATGAAACGGTCTGAAAAATAGGAGGAGCATGAAACGGTGTTCAAAATCATGAAGAGATTGAAAAAGTATGAAAAACATGAAGAGCCTGAAAAGTTGTGAAAATTATGAGGAGCTTCAAAAGGGGTCAAAAATATGAGGAGCATGAAACGGTCTGAAAATTAGGAGGAACATGAAATGGTGTTCAAAAACATGAAGAGTCTGAAAAAGTGTGAAAAATATGAAGAGCTTGAAAAGATGTGAAATACATGAGGAGCATTAAACGGTCTGAAAAATCAGAGCAGAATGAAACGGTGTTCAAAAACATGAAGAGCCTGAAAAGCTGTGAAAAATATGAAGCGCTTCAAAAGATGTGAAATACATGAGGAGCATTAAACCGTGTGAAAAATAGGAAGAGCATCAAACGGTGTTCAAAAACATGAAGAGCCTGAAAAGGTGTGAAAAATATGAAGAGCTTCTAAAGGTATCAAAAATATGAGGATCATGAAACGGCCTGAAAAATAGGAGGTGCATGAAGCGGTATTCAAAAACATTAAGAGCCTGAAAAGGTGTGAAAAATATGAAAAGCTTCAAAAGGTGTCAAAAATATGAGGAGCATGAAACGGTCTGAAAAATAGGAGGAGCATGAAGCGGTTTTGAAAAACATGAAGAGCCTGAAAGTTGTGAAAAATATGAAGAGCTTCAAAAGGTGTCAAAAATATGAGGAGCATTAAACAGTCTGAAAAATAGGAGGATCATGAAGCGGTGTTGAAAAACATGAAGATCCTGAAAAAGTGTGAAAAATATGAAGAGCTTCAAAAGGTGTGAAAAATATGAAGAGCTTTAAAATGTGTCAAAAATGAGATGAGCATGAAACGATCTGAAAAATAGGAGGAGCATGAAGCGGTGTTGAAAAACATGAAGCGCCTGAAAAGGTGTGAGAAATATGAAGAGCTTCTAATGGTGTCAAAAATATGAGGAGCATGAAACGGTCTGGAAAATCCGAGTAGCATGAAACGGTGATCAAAAACATGAAGAGCCTGAAAAGGTGTGAAAAATATGAAGAGCTTTAAAAGGTGTCAAAATATGAGGAGCATGAAACGTTCTGAAAAATAGGAGGATCATGAAACGGTGTTCAAAAACATGAAGAGCCTGAAAGGTGTGAAAAATATGAAGAGCCTCAAAAAATGTCAAAAATATAAGGAGTATGAAATGGTCTCAAAAATAGGAGGAGCAAGAAGCGGTGTTGAAAAACATGAAGAGCCTGAAACCAGTGAAAAATATGAAGAGCTTCAAAAATGTGAAAAATATGAAGAGCTTCAAAAGGTGTGAAAAATATGAAGAGCTTCAAAAGTTGTCAAAAATGAGATGTGCATGAAACGGACTGAAATATAGAAGGAGCATGAAGTGATGTTGAAAAACATGAAGAGCCTGAAAATGTGTGAAATATAGGAAGTGCTTCAAAAGGTGTCAAAAATATGAGGAGCATGAAACGGTCTGAAAACTAGGAGGAGCATGAAGCGGTGTTGAGAAACATGAAGAGCCTGAAAAGGTGTGAAAAATATGAAGAGATTCAAAAGGTGTCAGAAATATGGGGAGCATGAAATGGTCTGAAAAGTAGGAGGAGCATGAAGTGGTTGTGAAAAACTTCAAGAGCCTGAAAAGGTGTGCAAAATATGAAGAGCTTCAAAACGTGTGAAATTCATGAGGAGATGAAACGGTCTGACAAAGAGGAGGGTCATGAAGCGGTGTTCAAAAACCTGCAGAGGCTGAAAAGGTGTGAAAAATACGAAGAGCTTCAAAAGGTGTCAAAAATATGAGGAGCATGAAACGGTCTGAAAAAGAGGAGGAGGATGAAGGGGTGTTGAAAAACATGAAGAGCCTGAAAACGTGTGAAAAATATGAAGAGCTTCAAAAATGTGAAAAATATGAAGAGCTTCAAAAGGTGTGAAAAATACGACGAGCTTCAATAGGTGTCAAAAATGAGATGAACATGAAACGGTCTGAAACATAGGAGGAGCATGAAGCGGTTTTGAAAATCATGAAGAGCCTGAAAGGGTGTGAAAAATATGAAGAGCTTCAAAAGGTGTGAAAAATATGAAGAGTTTGAAAAGTTGTCAAAAATATGAGGAGCATGAAACGGTCTGAAAAATAGGAGGAGCATGAAACTGTGTTCAAAAACATGAAGAGCCTGAAAATGTGTGAAAAATATGAAGAGCTTCAAAAATGTGAAAAATATGAAGAGCTTCAAAAGGTGTGAAAAATAGGAAGAGCTTCAAAAGGTGTCAAAAATGAGATTACCATGAAACGGTCTGAAAAATAGGAGGAGCATGAAGCGGTGTTCAAAAACATGAAGAGACTGAAAAGGTGTGAAAAATATGAAGACTCTCAAAAAATATCAAAAATATGAGGAGTATGAAACGGTCTGAAAAATAGGAGGAGCATGAAGCGGTGTTGAAAAACATGAAAGCCTGAAAATAAGTGAAAAATATGAAGAGCTTCAAAAATGTGAAAAATATGAAGAACTTCAAAAGGTGTGAAAAATATGAAGAGCTTCAAAAGGTGTCATAAATGAGATGAGCATGAAACTGTCTGAAAAATGGGAGGAGCATAAAGCGGTGTTGCAAATCATGAAGAGCCTGAAAAGGTGTGAAAAATATGAAGAGCTTCAAAAGATGTGAAAAACATGAAGAGCTTCAAAAGGTGTCAAAATGAGATGAGCATGAAATGGTCTGAACAATAGGAGGAGGATGAAGCGGTGTTGAAAAACATGAAGAGCCTGAAAAGGTGTGAAAAATATGAAGAGCTTCTAAAGGTGTCAAAAATATGAGGAGAATGAAACGGTCTGAAATATAGGAGGAGCATGAAGTGGTATTGAAAAACATGAAGAGCCTGAAAAGTGTAAAAAATACAAAGAAATTCAAAAAGTGTCAAAAATATGAGGTGCATGAAACGGTCTGAAAAATAGGAGGAGCATGAAGCGGTGTTGAAAAACATGAAGAGCCTGAAAACGTGTCAAAAATATGAAGAACTTCAAAAGGTGTGAAAAATGTGAAGAGCTTGAAAAGGTGTCAAAAATATGAGGGGCATGAAACGGTCTGAAAAAGAGAATGAGCATGAAACTGTGTTGAAAACCTGAAGAGCCAGAAAAGGTGTGAAAAATATGACGAGCTTCAAAAGAAATAAAAAATATGAGGAGCATGAAACGGTTTGAAAAATACAAGGAGCATGATGTGGTGTTGAAAACATGAAGTGCATAAAAATGTGTGAAAAATATGAAGAGCTTCAAAAAATATCAAAATATGAGGAGCATGTAACGGTCTGAAAATTAGGAGAAGCATGAGGTGGTGTTCAAAAACATGAAGAGCCTGAAAAGGTGTGAAAAATATGAAGAGATTCAAAAGGTGTCAATAATATGAGGAGCATGAAACGGTCTGTAAAATATGAGGAGCATGAATCGGTGTTCAAAAACATGAAGAGCCTGAAAAGCTGTGAAAAATATGAAGAGCATCAAGCTTGTCAAAATATGAGGAGCATGAAATGGTCTGAAAAATAGGAGGAGCATGAAACAGTGTTGAAAAACAGGAAGATCCTGAAAAAGTCTGAAAAATATGAAGAGCTTCAAAAGGTGTCAAAAATATGAGGAGCATGAAACGGTGTGAAAAATAGGAGGAGAATAAAACGGTGTTGAAAAACATGAAGAGCCTGAAAAGGTGTGAAAAATATGAAGAGCTTGAAAAGTTGTCAAAAATATGAGAAGCATGAAACAGTCTGAAAAATAGGAGGAGGAGAAGCGGATTTGAAAAACATGAAGAGCCTGAAATGGTGTGAAAATTATGAAGCACTTCAAATGGTGTCAAAATTATGGGGAGCATTAAACGGTATGAAAAATAGGAGGAGCTTGAAACCTTGTTAAAAAATATGAAGAGCATGAAAAGGTGTGGAAAAATTTGAAGAGCTTCAAAAGGTGTCAAAAATATGAGGAGCATGAAACGGTCTGAAAAATATGAGGAGCATGAAACGGTGTTCAAAATCAAGAAAACCCTGAAAAGGTGTGAAATATATGAAGAGCTTCAAAAGATATCAAAAATAGGAGGAGCAGGAAGCGGTGTAGAAAAACATGAACAGCCTGAAAAGGTGTGAAATATATGAAGAGCTTCAAAACGTGTCAAAATATGAGGACCATGAAACGGTCTGAAAAATAGGAGGAGCATGAAGCGGTGTTCAAAAACATGAAGAGCCTGAAAAGGTGTGAAATATATGAAGAGCTTCAAAAGGTGTAAAAAATATGAGGAGTTTGAAACGGTCTGAAAAATAAGAGGATCTGGTTTCCTCAGTGTGTATGCCCAGAAGTGGAATTGCTGGGTCATATGGCAGTTCTCTTTCCAGTTTTTTAAGAAATCTCTACACCGTTTTCCATAGCGGCTGTACTAGTGTGCATTCCCACCAACAGTATAAGAGGGTTCCCTTTTCTCCACTCCCTCTCCAGCATTTATTGCTTGTAGACTTTTGGATAGGAGCCATCCTGACTGTCATGTAATGGTACCTCATTGTGGTTTTGATTTGCATTTCTCTAATAATGAGTGATGTTGAGCATCTTTTCATGTGTTTGTTATCCATCTGTATGTCTTCTTTGGAGAAATGTCTGTTTAGTTCTTTGGCTCATTTTTTATTGGGTCATTTATTTTTCTGGAATTGAGCTGCAGGATTTGCTTGTATATTTTTGAGATTAATCCTTTGTCTGTTTCTTCATTTGCTATTATTTTCTCCCAATCTGAGGGCTGTCTTTTCACCTTACTTATAGTTTCCTTTGTAGTGCAAAAGCTTTTAAGTTTCATTAGGTCCCATTTGTTTAGTTTTGCTTTTATTTCCAATATTCTGGGAGGTGGGTCATAGAGGATCTTGCTTTGATTTATGTCGGAGAGTGTTTTGCCTATGTTCTCCTCTAGGAGTTTTATAGTTTCTGGTCTTACATTTAGATCTTTAATCCATTTTGAGTTT
The DNA here is from genome assembly GCF_033118175.1 of Dama dama. Lineage (NCBI taxonomy): Eukaryota > Metazoa > Chordata > Mammalia > Artiodactyla > Cervidae > Dama > Dama dama. Next base: position 8,288,638 of record NW_026870899.1, read on the forward strand.
ATTTTTGTGTATGGTGTTAGAAAGTGTTCTAGTTTCATTCTTTTACAAGTGGTTGACCAGTTTTCCCAGCACCACTTGTTAAAGAGGTTGTCTTTTTTCCATTGTATATCCTTGCCTCCTTTGTCAAAGATAAGGTGTCCATAGGTTCGTCTGAAAGAGACACGTGCACCCCAATGTTCATCGCAGCACTGTTTATAATAGCCAGGACATGGAAGCAACCTAGATGCCCTTCAGCAGATGAATGGATAAGAAAGCTGTGGTACATATACACCATGGAATATTACTCAGTCATTAAAAAGAATTCATTTGAACCAGTCCTAATGAGATGGATGAAGCTGGAGCCCATTATACAGAGTGAAGTAAGCCAGAAAGATAAAGAACATTACAGCATACTGACACATGTATATGGAATTTAGAAAGGTGATAACGATAACCCTATATGCAGAACAGAAAAAGAGACACAGAAATACAGAACAGACTTTTGAACTTTGTGGGAGAATGTGAGGGTGGGATATTTCAAAAGAACAGCATGTATCCTATCTATGGTGAAACAGATCACCAGCCCAGGTAGGATGAATGAGACAAGTGCTCCGGCCTGGTGCACTGGGAAGACCCAGAGGAATCGGGGGGAGAGGGAGGTGGGAGGGGGGATCGGGATTGGGAATACATGTAAATCCATGGCTGATTCATATCAATGTATGACAAAACCCACTGGAAAAAAAAAATATGAGGAGCATGAAACAGTCTGAAAAAAAGGAGGAGCATGAAATGGTGTTGAAAAACATGAAGAGCCTGAAAAGGTGTGGAAATTATGAAGAGCTTCAAAAGGTGTCAAATATATGAGGAGCATAAAACGGTCTGAAAAAAAGGAGGAGCATGAAGTGGTGTTGAAAACCATGAAGAGCCTGTAAGGTGTGAAAAAAATGAAGAACTTCAAAAGGTGTCAAAAATATAAGGAGCATGAAACGGCCTGAAAAATAGGAGGAGCATGAAGGGGTGTTCAAAAACGTGAAAAGCCTGAAAAGGTGTGAAAAACATGAAGAGCTTATAAAATTGTCAAAATATGAGGAGCATGAAACGGTCTGAAAAATACGAGCAGCCTGAAACCGTCTGAAAAATAGGAGGAGCATAAAGCGGTGTTCAAAAACATGAAGGGCCTGAAAACGTGTGAAAAATATGAAGAGCTTCAAAAGGAGTCAAAAATATGCGGAGCCTGAAACGATCTGAAAATTAGGAGGAGCATGAAGCGGTGTTGAAAACCATGAAGAGCCGGAAAAGGTGTGAAAAATGTGAAGAGCTTCAAAAGGTGTCAAAAATATGAGGAGCATGAAACGCGCTGAAATATAGGAGGATCATGAAGCGGTGTTGAAAAACATGAAGAGCCTGAAAAGGTGTGATAAATGTGAAGAGCTTCAAAAGGTGTCAAAAATATGAGGAGCATGAAACGGTCTGAAAAATAGGAGGAGCATGAAACGGTGATCAAAAACATGAAGAGTCTGAAAACGTGTGAAAAATATGAAGAGCTTCAAACGGTGTGAAAAATATCAGGAGGATGAAACGGTCTCAAAAAGATGAGGAGCATGAAGTGGTCTTCAAAAACATGTACAGCATGAAAAGGTGTGAAAAATATGAAGAGCTTCAAAAGGTGTGAAATACATGAGTATCATGAAACGGTATAAAAAATAGGAGGAGCATGAAGCTGTGTTCAAAAACATGAGAGCCTGAAAAGGTGTGCAAAATATGAAGAGGTTTAAAAGGTGTGAAAAATACGAGGAGCATGAAACGGTCTGAAAAATAGGAGGAGCATGAAACGTTGTTCAAAACATGAAGACCCTGAAATGGTGTGAAAAATATGAAGAGCCTCAAAACGTGTAAAAAATATGAGGAGGATGAAACGGTCTCAAAAATAGGAGGCGCATGAAGCGATGTTGAAAAACTTGAAGAGCCTGAAAACGTGTAAAATATGAAGAGCTTCAAAACGTGTGAAAAATATGAAGAGCTTCAAAAGGTGTCAAAAAAGAGATGAGCATGAAACGGTCTGAAAAATAGGAGGAGAATGAAACGGTGTTGAAAAACTTGAAGACCCTGAAAAGCTGTGAAAAATATGAAGAGCTTCAAAAGGTGTGAAAAATATGAAGAGCTTCCAAAGGTGTGAAAAACATGAGGAGCATGAAACGGTCTGAAAAATAGGAGGACCATGAGCGGAGTTGAAAAACATGAAGAGACTGAAAAGGTGTGAAAAATATGAAGACCTTCAAAAGGTTTGAAAAATAGGAGGAGCATGAAGCGGTTTTCAAAAACATGAAAAGCCTGAAAAGGTGTGAAAAATACGAAGAGCTTCAAAAGGTGTCAAAAATATGACGAGCATGAAAGAGTCTGAAAAATAGGAGCAGCATGAAACGGTGTTCAAAAACATGAAGAGCCTGAAAAGGTGTGAAAAATATGAAGAGCTTCAAAAGGTGTGAAAATAGGAGCATGAAGGGGTGTTCAAAAACATGATAAGCCTGAAAAGGTGTAAAAAACATGAAGAGTTTCAAAAGGTGTCAAAAATGAGATGAGCATGAAACGGTCTGAAAAATAGGAGGATCATGAAGCGGTGTTCAAAAAGATGAAGAGCCTGAAAAGGTGTGAAAAACATGAAGAGTTTCAAAAGGTGTCAAAAATATGAGGAGCATGAAACGGTCTGACAAAGAGGAGGAGCATAAAGTGGTATTTAAAAACATGAAGGGCCTGAAAAGGTGTGAACAGTATGAAGAGCTTCAAAAGGTGTCAAAAATGATATGAGCATGAAACGGTCTGAAAAATAGGAGGAGCATGAAGCGGTGTTCAAAAACGTAAAGAGCCTGAAAAGGTGTGAAAAATATGAAGAGCTTCAAAAGGTGTGAAAAATGAGAGGATCATGAAACGGTCTGAAAAATAGGAGGAGCATGAAGCGGTGTTCAAAAACATGAAGAGCTGAAAAGGTGTGAAAAATAGGAAGAGCTTCAAAAGGTGTGAAAAATGAGAGGATCATGAAACGGTCTGAAAAATAGGAGGAGCATGAAGCGGTGTTCAAAAACATGAAGAGCCTGAAAAGGTGTGAAAAATATGAAGAGCTTCAAAAGGCGACAAAAATATGAGGAGCATGAAACGGTCTGAAAAATAGGAGGAGCATGAAGCGGGGTTGAAAAACATGAAGAGCCTGAGAACGTGTGAAAAATATGAAGAGCTTCAAAGGTGTCAAATATATGAAGAGCTTCATACGGTGTCCAAATAATGAGGAGCATGAAACGGTCTGAAAAATAGGAGGAGCATGAAGCGGGGCTGAAAAACATGAAGAGCCTGAGAACGTGTGAAAAATATGAAGAGCTTCAAAAGGTGTGAAAAATATGAGGAGCTTCAAAAGGTGTCAAAAATATGAGGAGCATGAAACGGTCTGAAAAATAGGAGGAGCATGATGCAGTGTTGAAAAATATGAAGAGCCCGAAAACGTGTGGAAAATATGAAGATCTTCAAAAGTTGTCAAAAAAGAGATGATCATGAAACGGTCTGAAAAATAGGAGGAGCATGAAATTGTGTTCCAAAAAATGAAAGGCCTGAAAAAGTGTGTAGTATATGAAGATTTCAGAAGGTGTCAAAATATGAGGAGCATGAAAAGGTCTGAAAAATAGGAGGAGCATGAAGTGATGTTGAAAAACTTGAAGAGCCTGAAAACGTGTGAAAAATAGGAGGAGCTTCAAAAGGTGTCAAAAATATGAGGAGCATGAAACGGTCTGAAAAATAGGAGGAGCAAGAAGCAGCGTGCAAAAACATGAAGAGCCTGAAAAGGTGTGAAAAATATGAAGAGCTTCAAAAGGTGTGAAAAATGAAAGGAGCATGAAACGGTATGAAAAATAGAAGGAGCATGAAGTGGTGTTGAAAAAAAAGAAGAGCCTGAAAATGTGTGAAAAATATGAAGAGCTTCAAAAGGTGTGAAATACATGAGGAACATTAAAAGTTCTGAAAAATAGGAGGAGCATGAAGCGGTGTTCAAAACCATGAAGAGCCGGAAAAGTTGTGAAAAATATGAAGAGCTTCAAAAAGTGTGAAAAATAGTAGGAGCATGAAGCGGTGTTCAAAAACATGAAGAGCCTGAAAAGGTGTGAAAAATATAGAGCTTCAAAAGGCGACAAAAATATGAGGAGCATGAAACGGTCTGAAAAATAGGAGGAGCACGAAGGGTGGTAAAAAAAAATGAAGAGACTGTAAAGGTGTGAAAAATATGAAGAGCTTCAAAAGGCGACAAAAATATGAGGAGCATGAAACGGTCTGAAAAATAGGAGGAGCATGAAGTGGTGTTGAAAAACATGAAGAGCCTGAAAAGTTGTGAAAAGTATGAAGAGCTTCAAAAGGAGTGAAAAATATGAGGAGCATTAAACGGTCTGATAAATAGGAGGAGCATGAAGCGGTGTTGAAAAACATGAAGATTGTGAAAACGGGTGAAAATATGAAGAGCTTCAAAAATATGAAAAATATGAAGAGCTTCAAAAGGTGTGAAAAATATGAAGAGCTTCAAAAGGTGACAAAAATATGAGGAGCATGTAACGGTCTGAAAAATAGGAGGAGCACGAAGGGTGGAAAAAAAATGAAGAGACTGTAAAGGTGTGAAAAATATGAAGAGCTTCAAAAGGCGACAAAAATATGAGGAGCATGAAACGGTCTGAAAAATAGGAGGAGCATGAAGTGGTGTTGAAAAACATGAAGAGCCTGAAAAGTTGTGAAAAGTATGAAGAGCTTCAAAAGGAGTGAAAAATATGAGGAGCATTAAACGGTCTGATAAATAGGAGGAGCATGAAGCGGTGTTGAAAAACATGAAGAGCCTGAAAACGTTTGGAAAATATGAGGAGCTTCAAAAGGTGTGAAAAGTATGAAGAGGTTCAAAATGAGTCAAAAATGAGAGGAGTTTGAAACGGTTTGAAAAATAGGATGAGCATGAAGTGGTGTTCAAAAACATGAAGAGCCTGAAAATGTGTGAAAAATATGAAGAGCTTCAAAACTTGTCAAAAATATGAGGAGCATGAAACGGTCTGAAAAATAGGAGGAGCATGAAGCGGTGTTCAAAAACATGAAGAACCTGAAAAGGTGTGAAAAATATGAAGAGCTTCAAAAAGTGTCAAAATTATGATGAGCATGAAACGGTCTGAAACATAGGAGGAGCAAGAAGGGGTGTTGAAAAACATGAAAAGCCTGAAAATGTGTGAAAAATATGAAGAGCTTCAAAAGATGTGGAAAAATATGAAGAGCTTCAAAAGGTGTCAAAAATATGAGGAGCATGAAACCGTCTGAAAAATAGGAGGAGCATGAAGCGGTGTTGAAAAACATGAAGAGCCTGAAAAGGTGTGAAAAATATGAAGAGCTTCAAAAGGTGTCAAAAATATGAGAAGCATGAAACAGTCTGAACAATAGGAGGATTATTAAACGGTGTCACAAAACATGAAGAGCCTGAAAAGGTGTGAAAAATATGAAGAGCTTCAAAAAGCATGAAATACATGAGGAGGATTAAACGGTTTGAAAAATAGGAGGAGCATGAAGCGGTGCTGAAAAACATGAAGAGCCTGAAAAGGTTTGAAAAATATGAAGAGCTTCAAAAGGTGTGAAAAATATGAAGAGCTTCAAAAGGTGTCAAAAATTAGATGAGCATGAAACGGTCTGAAAAATAGGAGGAGCATGAAGTGGTGTTGAAAAAAATGAAGAGCCTGAAAAGGTTTGAAAAATATGAAAAGCTTCAAAAGGTGTCAAAAATATGAGGAGCATGAAACTGTCTCAAAAATAGGAGGAGCATGAAGCGGTGTTCAAAAACAAGAAGAGCCTGAAAAGGTGTGAAAAATATGAAGAGGTTCAAAAGGTGTCAAAAATTAGATGAGCATGAAACGGTCTGAAAAATAGGAGGATAATGAAGCGGTGTTCAAAAACATGAAGAGACTGAAAAGGTGTGAAAAATATGAAGATCTTCAAAACGTGTCAAAAATATGAGGAGCATGACACGTTCTGAAAAATAGGAGGAGCATGAAGCGGTGTTGAAAAACATGAAGAGCCTGAAAACGTGTGAAAAATATGAAGAGCTTCAAAAGGTGTCAAAATTATGAGGAGTATGAAACGGTCTGAACATAGGAGGAGCATGAAGCCATGTTCAAAACATGAAGAGCCTGAAATGGTGTGAAAAGTATGAAGAGCTTCAAAAAGTGTCAAAAATATGAGGAGCATGAAACTGTCTGAAAAATAGGAGGAGCATGAAGCGGTGTTGAAAAACAGGAAGAGCCTGAAAACGTGTGAAAAATATGAAGAGCTTCAAAAGGTGTGAAAAATATGAAGAGCTTCAAAAGGAGTCACAAATGACATGAGTCTGAAACGGTTTGAAAAATAGGACGAGCATGAAGTGGTGTTCAAAACATGAAGAGCCTGAAAATGTGTGAAAAATATGAAGAGCTTCAAAACCTGTCAAAATATGAGGAGCATGAAACGGTCTGAAAAATAGGAGGAGCATGAAGCGGTGTTCAAAAACATGAAGAGCCTGAAAAGGTTTGAAAAATATGAAGAGCTTCAAAAGATTTCAAATATATGAGGAGCATGAAACGGCCTGTAAAATAGGAGGAGCATGAAACAGTGATCAAAAACATGAAGAGCCTGAAAAGTTGTGAAAAATATGAAGAGCTTCAAAAGGTGTGAAATACAAGAGGAGCATGAAACGGGCTGAAAAATAGGAGAAGCATGAAGTGGTGTGGAAAAACATGAAGAGCCTGAAAAGGTGTGAAAAATATGAAGAGCTTCAAAAGGTGTGAAATACACGAGGAGCATGAAACTCTATGAAAAATAGAAGGAGCATGAAGTGGTGTTCAAAAACATGAAGAGCCTGAAAAGGTTTGAAAAATATGAAGAGCTTCAAAAGGTGTGAAAAATATGAAGAGCTTCAAAAGGTGTCAAAAATTAGATGAGCATGAAACGGTCTGAAAAATAGGAGGAGCATGAAGTGGTGTTGAAAAAAATGAAGAGCCTGAAAAGGTTTGAAAAATATGAAAAGCTTCAAAAGGTGTCAAAAATATGAGGAGCATGAAACTGTCTCAAAAATAGGAGGAGCATGAAGCGGTGTTCAAAAACAAGAAGAGCCTGAAAAGGTGTGAAAAATATGAAGAGCTTCAAAAGGTGTCAAAAATATGAGGAGCATGAAACGGTTTTGAGAAACATGAATAGCCTGAAAATATGTGAAAAATATGAAGAGCATAAAAATATGTGAAAAATATGAGGAGCATGAAACTGTGTTCAAAACATGAAGAGCCTGAAAAGGTGTGAAAAATATGAAGATCTTCAGAAGGTGTCAAAATTGAAGGCATTTCCCCTGAAATCAGGAACAAGACAAGGGTGCCCACTCACCACTACTATTCAACATAGTGTTGGAAGTTCTGGCCACAGCAATCAGAGCAGAAAAAGAAGTAAAAGGAATCCAGATAGGAAAAGAAGAAGTAAAACTCTCACTGTTTGCAGATGACATGATCCTCTACATAGAAAACCCTAAAGACTCTACCAGAAAATTACTAGAGCTAATCAATGAATATAGTAAAGTTGCAGGATATAAAATTAACACACAGAAATCCCTTGCATTCCTATATACTAACAATGAAAAAACAGACAGAGAAATTAAGGAAACAATACCATTCACCATTGCAACAAAAAGAATAAAATACTTAGGAGTATATCTACCTAAAGAAACAAAGGACCTATACATAGAAAACTATAAAACACTGATGAAAGAAATCAAAGAGGACACAAACAGATGGAGAAACATACCGTGTTCATGGATTGGAAGAATTAATATTGTCAAAATGGCTATTCTACCCAAAGCAGTCTATAGATTCAATGCAATCCCTATCAAGCTACCAATGGTATTTTTCACAGAACTAGACCAAAGAATTTCACAATTTGTATGGAAATACAAAAAACCTCGAATAGCCAAAGTAATCTTGAGAAAGAAGAATGGAGCTGGAGGAATCAACCTGCCTGACTTCAGACTCTACTACAAAGCCACAGTCATCAAGACAGTATGGTACTGGCACAAAGACAGAAATATAGACCAATGGAACAGAATAGAAAGCCCAGAGATAAATCCACGAACCTATGGACACCTTATCTTTGACAAAGGAGGCAAGGATATACAATGGAAAAAAGACAACCTCTTTAACAAGTGGTGCTGGGAAAACTGGTCAACCACTTGTAAAAGAATGAAACTAGAACACTTTCTAACACCATACACAAAAATAAACTCAAAATGGATTAAAGATCTAAATGTAAGACCAGAAACTATAAAACTCCTAGAGGAGAACATAGGCAAAACACTCTCCGACATAAATCAAAGCAAGATCCTCTATGACCCACCTCCCAGAATATTGGAAATATAAGCAAAACTAAACAAATGGGACCTAATGAAACTTAAAAGCTTTTGCACTACAAAGGAAACTATAAGTAAGGTGAAAAGACAGCCCTCAGATTGGGAGAAAATAATAGCAAATGAAGAAACAGACAAAGGATTAATCTCAAAAATATACAAGCAACTCCTGCAGCTCAATTTCAGAAAAATAAATGACCCAATCAAAAAATGGGCCAAAGAACTAAACAGACATTTCTCCAAAGAAGACATACAGATTGCTAACAAACACATGAAAAGATGCTCAACATCACTCATTATTAGAGAAATACAAATCAAAACCACAATGAGGTACCATTACACGCCAGTCAGGATGGCTGCTATCCAAAAGTCTACAAGCAATAAATGCTGGAGAGGGTGTGGATAAAAGGGAACCCTCTTACACTGTTGGTGGGAATGCAAACTAGTACAGCCGCTATGGAAAACAGTGTGGAGATTTCTTAAAAAACTGGAAATAGAACTGCCATATGACCCAGCAATCCCACTTCTGGGCATACACACTGAGGAAACCAGAACTGAAAGAGACACGTGCACCCCAGTGTTCATCGCAGCACTGTTTATAATAGCCAGGACATGGAAGCAACCTAGATGCCCATCAGCAGATGAATGGATAAGGAAGCTGTGGTACATATACACCATGGAATATTACTCAGCCATTAAAAAGAATTCATTTGAACCAGTCCTAATGAGATGGATGAAGCTGAAGCCCATTATACAGAGTGAAGTAAGCCAGAAAGATAAAGAACATTACAGCATACTGACACATGTATATGGAATTTAGAAAGGTGATAACGATAACCCTATATGCAGAACAGAAAAAGAGACACAGAAATACAGAACAGACTTTTGAACTTTGTGGGAGAATGTGAGGGTGGGATATTTCAAAAGAACAGCATGTATCCTATCTATGGTGAAACAGATCACCAGCCCAGGTGGGATGAACGAGACAAGTGCTCCGGCCTGGTGCACTGGGAAGACCCAGAGGAATCGGGGGGAGAGGGAGGTGGGAGGGGGGATCGGGATTGGGAATACATGTAAATCCATGGCTGATTCATATCAATGTATGACAAAACCCACTGGAAAAAAAAAAATATGAGAAGCATGAAACAGTCTGAAAAATAGGAAGAGCATGAAACGGTGATCAAAAACATGAAGAGCCTGAAAACGTGTGAAAAATATGAAGAGTTTCAAAAGGTGTGAAAAATATGAAGAGCTTCAAAAGGTGTCAAAAAGTAGATGAGCATGAAACGGTCTGAAAAAGAGGAGGAGCATGAAACCGTGTTCAAAAACATGAAGAGCCTGAAAAGGTGTGAAAAATATGAACAGCTTCAAAAGGTGTGAAAAATATGAAGAGCTTCAAAAGGTGTCAAAAATGAGATGAGCAAAAAACGGTCTGAAAAATCGGAGGAGCATGAAGTGGGGTTGAAAATCATGAAGAGCCTGAAAAGTTGTGTAAAATATGAAGAGCTTCAAAAGGAGTGAAAGACTTGAGGAGCATGAAACCGTCTGAATTATAGGAGGAGCATGAAACGGTGTTGAAAAACATGAAGAGCCTCAAAAGGTGTGAAAAATATGAAGAGCTCAAAAGGTGTCAAAAATATGAAGAGCTTCAAAAAGTGTGACAAATGAGATGAGCATGAAATGTTCTGAAAAAGGAGGAGCATGAAGTGGTGTTGAAAAACATGAAGAGCCTGAAAAGGTGTAAAATATATGAAGAGATTCAAAAGGTGTCAAAAATATGAGGAGCTTGAAATGGTCTGAAAAATTGGAGGATCATGAAGCGGTGTTGAAAAACATGAAGAGCCTGAAAAGTTGTGAAAAATATGAAGAGCTTCAAAGGTGTCAAAAATGGGAGGAGCATGAAACGGTCTGAAAAATAGGAGGAGCATGAAATCGTGTTCAAAAACATGAAGAGCCTGAAAAGGTGTGAAAAATATGAAGAGCTTCAAAATGTGTGAAATACATGAGGAGCATGAAACGGTCTGAAAAGGAGGAGGAGCATGAAGCCGTGTTCAAAATCATGAAGAGCCTAAAAACGTGTGAAAAATATGAAGAGCTTCAAAAGGTGTGAAAAATATGAAGAGGTTCAAAAGGTGTCAAAAATATGACGAGCATGAAACGGTCTGAAAAATAGGAGAGGCATGAATTTGTGTTGAAAAACATGAAGAGCCTGAAAAGTTGTGAAAAATATGAAGAGCTTCAAAGGTGTCAAAAATTGGAGGAGCATGAAACGGTGTGAAAAATAGGAGGAGCATGAAATCGTGTTCAAAAACATGAAGAGCCTGAAAAGGTGTGAATAATATGAAGAGGTTCAAAAGGTGTGAAAAATATGAAGAGCTTAAAATGGTGTCAAAAATGAGATGAGCATGAAAATGTCTGAAAATACGAGCAGCATGAAACGGTGTTCAAAACCATGAAGAGCCTGAAAAGGTGTGAAAAATATAAAGAGCTTCAAAAGCTGTGAAATACATGTGGAACATGAAACGGTCTGAAAAATAGGAGGAGCATGAAAAGGTGTTCAAAAACATGAAAGCCTGAAAAGGTGAGAAAAATATGAAGAGCTTCAAAAGGTGTTAAATACATGAGGAGCATGAAACGGTCTGAAAATTAGGAGGAGCATGAAGCGGTGTTCAAAAACATGAAGAGCCTGAAAAGCTGTGAAAAATATGAAGAGCCTCAAGGTTTGAAATACTTGAGGAGCATGAATCGGTCTGAAAAATAGGAGGAGCATGAAGCGGTGTTGAAAAACATGAAGAGCCAGAAAAGGTGTGAAAAATATGAAGAGCTTCAAAAGGTGTCAAAAATATGAGGAGTATGAAACGGTCTGAAAAATAGGAGCAGCATGAAACGGTGTTCAAAAACATGAAGAGCCTGAAAAGGTGTTAAAAATATGAAGACCTTCAAAATGTGTCAAAAATATGAGGAGCATGAAACGGTCTGAAAAATAGGAGGAGCATGAAACGGTGTTCAAAAACATGAAGAGCCTGAAAAGCTGTGAAAAATATGAAGAGCCTCAAGGTGTGAAATACTTGAGGAGCATGAATCGGTCTGAAAAATAGGAGGAGCATGAAGCGGTGTTGAAAAACATGAAGAGCCTGAAAAGGTGTGAAAAATATGAAGAGCTTCAAAAGGTGTCAAAACTATGAGGAGTATGAAACGGTCTGAAAAATAGGAGCAGCATGAAACGGTGTTCAAAAACATGAAGAGCCTGAAAAGGTGTTAAAAATATGAAGAGAATCAAAAGTTGTCAAAAATATGAGAAGCATGAAACGATCTGAAAAATAGAAGGAGCATGAAGTGGTGTTCACAAACATGACGAGCCAGAAAAAGTGTGAAAAATATGAAGAGCTTCAAAAGGTGTCAAAAATATGGGAGCATGAAACGTTCTGAAAAAATAGGAGGAAAATGAATCGGTGTTGAAAACCATGAAGAGCCTGAAAAGGTGAGAAAAATATGAAGAGCTTCAAAACGTGTCAAAAATATGAGAAGCATGAAACGGTCTGAAAAATAGGAGATTCATGAAACGGTGTTCAAAAACCTGAAGAGCCAGAAAAGGTGTGAAAAATATGAAGAGCCTCAAAAGGTTTGAAAAATATGAAGAGCTGCAAAAGCTGTCAAAAATGAGATGAGCATGAAACGGTCTGAAAAATAGGAGGGGCATGAAGTTGTGTGGAAAAACATGAAGAGCCTGAAAAGGCGTGAAAAATAGGAAGAGCTTCAAAAGGTGTCAAAAATATGTGGAGCATGAAACGGTCTGAAATATAGGAGGAGCATGAAACGGTGTTCAAAAAAATGAAGAGCCTGAAAAGGTGTGAAAAATATGAAGAGCTTCAAAAGGTGTCAAAATATGAGGAGCATGAAACGGTCTGAAAAATAGGAGGAGCATGAAGCGGTGTTCAAAAACATGAAGAGCCTGAAAAGGTGTGAAATATATGAAGAGCCTCAAAACGTGTCAAAAATAAGAGAAGCATGAAACGGTCTGAAAAATAGGAAGAGCATGAAGCGGTGTTGAAAAACATGAAGAGACTTAAAACGTGTGAAATATATGAAGAGCTTCAAAAAGTGTGAAAAATATGAAGAGCTTCAAAAGGTGTGAAATACATGAGGAGCATGAAACGGTCTGAAAAATAGCAGGAGCCTAAAGCGGTGTTGAAAAACATGAAGAACCTGAAAAGGTGTGAAAAATATGAAGAGCTTCAAAAGGTGTGAAAAATATGAGGAGCATGAAACGGTCTGAAAAATAGGAGGAGCATGAAGCCGTGTTGAAAAACATAAAGAGCCTGAAAGGGTGTAACAAATATGAAGAGCTTCAGAAGGTGTCAAAAATGAGATGAGCATGAAACGATCTGAAAAATAGGAGGAGCATGAAGTGGTGTTGAAAAACATGAAGAGCCTGAAAAAGTGTGAAATATATGAAGAGCTTCAAAAGGTGTGAGGTACATGAGGAGAATGAAACCGTCTGAAAAATAGGAGGAGCATGAAGCGGTGTTCCAATACATGAAGAGCCTGAAAACGTGTGAAATATATGAAGAGATTCAAAAGGTGTCAAAAATATGAGGAGCTTGAAACGGTCTGACAAATTGGAGGATCATGAAGCGGTGTTGAAAAACATGAAGAGCCTGAAAAGTTGTGAAAAATATGAAGAGCTTCAATGGTGTCAAAAATGGGAGGAGCATGAAACGGTCTGCAAAATAGGAGGAGCATGAAATCGTGTTCAAAAACATGAAGAGCCTGAAAAGGTGTGAAAAATATGAAGAGCTTCAAAATGTGTGAAATACATGAGGAGCATGAAACGATCTGAAAAGGAGGAGGAGCATGAAGCCGTGTTCAAAATCATGAAGAGCCTAAAAAAGTGTGAAAAATATGAAGAGCTTCAAAAGGTGTGAAAAATATGAAGAGGTTCAAAAGGTGTCAAAAATATGAGGAGCATGAAACGGTCTGAAAAATAGGAGAGGCATGAATTTGTGTTGAAAAACATGAAGAGCCTGAAAAGTTGTGAAAAATATGAAGAGCTTCAAAGGTGTCAAAAATGGGAGGAGCATGAAACGGTGTGAAAAATAGGAGGAGCATGAAATCGTGTTCAAAAACATGAAGAGCCTGAAAATGTGTGAAAAATATGAACAGCTTCAAAAAGTGTGAAAAATATGAAGAGCTTCAAAAGGTGTCAAAAATGAGATGAGCATGAAACGGTCTGAAAAATCGGAGGAGCATGAAGTGGGGTTGAAAATCATGAAGAGCCTGAAAAGGTGTGTAAAATATGAAGAGCTTCAAAAGGAGTGAAATACATGAGGAACATGAAACCGTCTGAATTATAGGAGGAGCATGAAACGGTGTTCAAAAACATGAATAGCCTGAAAAGGTGTGAAAAATATGAAGAGCTACAAAAGCTGTGAAAAATATGAAGAGCTCAAAAGGTGTGAAAGATATGAAGAGCTTCAAAAGGTGTGAGATACATGAGGAGCATGAAACGGTCAGAAAAATAGGAGGAGCATGAAGCGGTGTTGAAAAACATGAAGAACCTGAAAAGGTGTTAAAAATATGAAGAGCTTCCAAAGGTGTCAAAAATGTGAGGAGCATTAAACGGTCTGAAAAATAGGAGGAGCATGAAACCGTGTCAAAAACATGAAGAGCCTGAAAAGGTGTGAAATATATGAAGAGATTCAAAAGGTGTCAAAAATATGAGGAGCATGTAACGGTTTGGAAAATAGGACGAGCAAGAAGTGGTGTTGAAAAACATGAAGAGCCTGAAAAAGTGTAAAATATATGAAGAGCTTCAAAAGGTGTTAAATATAGGAGGAGCATGAAGCAGTGTTCAAAAACATGAAGAGCCTGAAAATGTGTGTAAAATATGAAGAGCTTCAAAACGTGTCAAAAATATGAGGAGCATGAAACGTTCTGAAAAATAGGTGGATCAAGAAGCGGTGTTGACAAACAGATGGAGAAACATACCGTGTTCATGGATTGGAAGAATTAATATTGTCAAAATGGCTATTCTACCCAAAGCAGTCTATAGATTCAATGCAATCCCTATCAAGCTACCAACGGTATTTTTCACAGAACTAGACCAAAGAATTTCACAATTTGTATGGAAATACAAAAAACCTCGAATAGCCAAAGTAATCTTGAGAAAGAAGAATGGAACTGGAGGAATCAACCTGCCTGACTTCAGACTCTACTACAAAGCCGCAGTCATCAAGACAGTATGGTACTGGCACAAAGACAGAAATATAGATCAATGGAACAGAATAGAAAGCCCAGAGATAAATCCACGAACCTATGGACACCTTATTTTTGACAAAGGAGGCAAGGATATACAATGGAAAAAAGACAACCTCTTTAACAAGTGGTGCTGGGAAAACTGGTCAACCACTTGTAAAAGAATGAAAATAGAACACTTTCTAACACCATACACAAAAATAAACTCAAAATGGATTAAAGATCTAAATGTAAGACCAGAAACTATAAAACTCCTAGAGGAGAACATAGGCAAAACACTCTCCGACATAAATCAAAGCAAGATCCTCTATTACCCACCTCCCAGTATATTGGAAATAAAAGCAAAACTAAACAAATGGGACCTAATGAAACTTAAAAGCTTTTGCACTACAAAGGAAACTATAAGTAAGGTGAAAAGACAGCCCTCAGATTGGGAGAAAATAATAGCAAATGAAGAAACAGACAAAGGATTAATCTCAAAAATATACAAGCAACTCCTGCAGCTCAATTCCAGAAAAATAAATGACCCAATCAAAAAATGGGCCAAAGAGCTAAACAGACATTTCTCCAAAGAAGACATACAGATGGCTAACAAACACATGAAAAGAGGCTCAACAGCACTCATTATTAGAGAAATGCAAATCAAAACCACAATGAGGTACCATTACACGCCAGTCAGGATGGCTGCTATCCAAAAGTCTACAAGCAATAAATGCTGGAGAGGGTGTGGAGAAAAGGGAACCCTCTTACACTGTTGGTGGGAATGCAAACTAGTACAGCCGCTATGGAAAACAGTGTGGAGATTTCTTAAAAAACTGGAAATAGAACTGCCATATGACCCAGCAATCCCACTTCTGGGCATACACACTGAGGAAACCAGATCTGAAAGAGATACGTGCACCCCAATGTTCATCGCAGCACTGTTTATAATAGCCAGGACATGGAAGCAACCTAGATGCCCATCAGCAGATGAATGGATAAGGAAGCTGTGGTACATATACACCATGGAATATTACTCAGCCATTAAAAAGAATTCATTTGAACCAGTCCTAATGAGATGGATGAAGCTGGAGCCCATTATACAGAGTGAAGTAAGCCAGAAAGATAAAGAACATTACAGCATACTGACACATGTATATGGAATTTAGAAAGGTGATAACGATAACCCTATATGCAGAACAGAAAAAGAGACACAGAAACACAGAACAGACTTTTGAACTTTGTGGGAGAATGTGAGGGTGGGATATTTCAAAAGAACAGCATGTATACTATCTATGGTGAAACAGATCACCAGCCCAGGTGGGATGCACGAGACAAGTGCTCGGCCTGGTGCACTGTGAAGACCCAGAGGAATCGGGTGGAGAGGGAGGTGGGAGGGGGGATCGAGATTGGGAATACATGTAAATCCATGGCTGATTCATATCAATGTATGACAAAACCCACTAGGAAAAAAAAATAATAATAATAAAAAAAAAAAGAAGCTGTGTTGAAAAACATGAAGAGCGTGAAAACGTGTGAAAAATATGAAGAGGTTCAAAAGGTGTGAAAAATATGAAGAGCTTAAAATGGTGTCAAAAATGAGATGAGCATGAAACGGTCTGAAAAATAGGAGCAGCATGAAACGGTGATCAAAAACATGAAGAGCCTGAAAAGGTGTGAAAAATATAAAGAGCTTGAAAAGCTGTGAAATACATGTGGAGCATGAAACGGTCTGAAAGATAGGAGGAGCATGAAAAGGTGTTCAAAAACATGAAAGCCTGAAATGGTGAGAAAAATATGAAGAGCTTCAAAAGGTGTTAAATACATGAGGAGCATGAAACGGTCTGAAAATTAGGAGGAGCATGAAGCGGTGTTCAAAAACATGAAGAGCCTGAAAACGTGTGAAAAATATGAAAAGGTTCAAAATGTGTCAAAAATATGAGGAGCATGAAACGGTCTGAAATATAGGAGGACCATGAAACGGTCTTCAAAACATAAAGAACCTGAAAAGGTGTGAAAAATATGAAGAGCTTTTAAAGGTGTCAAAAATATGAGGAGCATGAAACGGTCTGAAAAAGAGGAGGAGCATGAAACCGTGTTCAAAAACATGAAGAGCCTGAAAAGGTGTGAAAAATATGAACAGCTTCAAAAGGTGTGAAAAATATGAAGAGCTTCAAAAGGTGTCAAAAATGAGATGAGCAAAAAACGGTCTGAAAAATCGGAGGAGCATGAAGTGGGGTTGAAAATCATGAAGAGCCTGAAAAGTTGTGTAAAATATGAAGAGCTTCAAAAGGAGTGAAAGACTTGAGGAGCATGAAACCGTCTGAATTATAGGAGGAGCATGAAACGGTGTTGAAAAACATGAAGAGCCTCAAAAGGTGTGAAAAATATGAAGAGCTCAAAAGGTGTCAAAAATATGAAGAGCTTCAAAAAGTGTGACAAATGAGATGAGCATGAAATGTTCTGAAAAAGGAGGAGCATGAAGTGGTGTTGAAAAACATGAAGAGCCTGAAAAGGTGTAAAATATATGAAGAGATTCAAAAGGTGTCAAAAATATGAGGAGCTTGAAATGGTCTGAAAAATTGGAGGATCATGAAGCGGTGTTGAAAAACATGAAGAGCCTGAAAAGTTGTGAAAAATATGAAGAGCTTCAAAGGTGTCAAAAATGGGAGGAGCATGAAACGGTCTGAAAAATAGGAGGAGCATGAAATCGTGTTCAAAAACATGAAGAGCCTGAAAAGGTGTGAAAAATATGAAGAGCTTCAAAATGTGTGAAATACATGAGGAGCATGAAACGGTCTGAAAAGGAGGAGGAGCATGAAGCCGTGTTCAAAATCATGAAGAGCCTAAAAACGTGTGAAAAATATGAAGAGCTTCAAAAGGTGTGAAAAATATGAAGAGGTTCAAAAGGTGTCAAAAATATGACGAGCATGAAACGGTCTGAAAAATAGGAGAGGCATGAATTTGTGTTGAAAAACATGAAGAGCCTGAAAAGTTGTGAAAAATATGAAGAGCTTCAAAGGTGTCAAAAATGGGAGGAGCATGAAACGGTGTGAAAAATAGGAGGAGCATGAAATCGTGTTCAAAAACATGAAGAGCCTGAAAAGGTGTGAATAATATGAAGAGGTTCAAAAGGTGTGAAAAATATGAAGAGCTTAAAATGGTGTCAAAAATGAGATGAGCATGAAAATGTCTGAAAATACGAGCAGCATGAAACGGTGTTCAAAACCATGAAGAGCCTGAAAAGGTGTGAAAAATATAAAGAGCTTCAAAAGCTGTGAAATACATTTGGAACATGAAACGGTCTGAAAAATAGGAGGAGCATGAAAAGGTGTTCAAAAACATGAAAGCCTGAAAAGGTGAGAAAAATATGAAGAACTTCAAAAGGTGTTAAATACATGAGGAGCATGAAACGGTCTGAAAATTAGGAGGAGCATGAAGCGGTGTTCAAAAACATGAAGAGCCTGAAAACGTGTGAAAAATATGAAAAGGTTCAAAATGTGTCAAAAATATGAGGAGCATGAAACGGTCTGAAAAATAGAAGGACCATGAAACGGTCTTCAAAACATAAAGAACCTGAAAAGGTGTGAAAAATATGAAGAGCTTTTAAAGGTGTCAAAAATATGAGGAGCATGAAACGGTCTGATAAAGAGGAGGAGCATGAAACCGTGTTCAAAAACATGAAGAGCCTGAAAAGGTGTGAAAAATATGAACAGCTTCAAAAGGTGTGAAAAATATGAAGAGCTTCAAAAGGTGTCAAAAATGAGATGAGCAAAAAACGGTCTGAAAAATCGGAGGAGCATGAAGTGGGGTTGAAAATCATGAAGAGCCTGAAAAGTTGTGTAAAATATGAAGAGCTTCAAAAGGAGTGAAAGACTTGAGGAGCATGAAACCGTCTGAATTATAGGAGGAGCATGAAACGGTGTTGAAAAACATGAAGAGCCTCAAAAGGTGTGAAAAATATGAAGAGCTCAAAAGGTGTCAAAAATATGAAGAGCTTCAAAAAGTGTGACAAATGAAATGAACATGAAATGGTCTGAAAAAGGAGGAGCATGAAGTGGTGTTGAAAAACATGAAGAGCCTGAAAAGGTGTAAAATATATGAAGAGATTCAAAAGGTGTCAAAAATATGAGGAGCTTGAAACGGTCTAAAAAATTGGAGGATCATGAAGCGGTGTTGAAAAACATGAAGAGCCTGAAAAGTTGTGAAAAATATGAAGAGCTTCAAAGGTGTCAAAAATGAGAGGAGCATGAAACGGTCTGAAAAATAGGAGGAGCATGAAATCGTGTTGAAAAACATGAAGAGCCTGAAAAGGTGTGAAAAATATGAAGAGCTTCAAAATGTGTGAAATACATGAGGAGCATGAAACGGTCTGAAAAGGAGGAGGAGCATGAAGCCGTGTTCAAAATCATGAAGAGCCTAAAAACGTGTGAAAAATATGAAGAGCTTCAAAAGGTGTGAAAAATATGAAGAGTTTCTAAAGGTGTCAAAAATATGAGGAGCATGAAACGGTCTGAAAAATAGGAGGAGCATGAAAAAGTGTTCAAGAACATGAAGTGCCTGAAAAGGTGTGAAAAATATAAAGAGCTTCAAAAGCTGTGAAATACATGCGGAGCATGAAATGGTCTGAAAAATAGGAGGAGCATGAAAAGGTGTTCCAAAACATGAGAGCCTGAAAAGGTGTTAAAAATATGAACAGCTTCAAAAGGTGTGAAAAATATGAAGAGCTTCAAAAGGTGTCAAAATTGAGATGAGCATGAAACGGTCTGAAAAATCGGAGGAGCATGAAGTGGGGTTGAAAATCATGAAGAGCCTGAAAAGGTGTGTAAAATATGAAGAGCTTCAAAAGGAGTGAAATACATGAGGAGCATGAAACCGTCTGAATTATAGGAGGAGCATGAAACGGTGTTCAAAAACATGAATAGCCTAAAAAGGTGTGAAAAATATGAAGAGCTACAAAAGGTGTGAAAAATATGAAGAGCTTCAAAAGGTGTGAAAAATATGAAGAGCTTCAAAAGTTGTGAAATACATGAGGAGCATGAAACGGTCAGAAAAATAGGAGGAGCATGAAGCGGTGTTGAAAAACATGAAGAACCTGAAAAGGTGTTAAAAATATGAAGAGCTTCAAAAGGTGTCAAAAATGTGAGGAGCATGAAACTGTCTGAAAAATAGGAGGAGCATGAAACCGTGTCAAAAACATGAAGAGCCTGAAAAGGTGTGAAATATATGAAGAGATTCAAAAGGTGTCAAAAATATGAGGAGCATGTAACGGTTTGGAAAATAGGACGAGCATGAAGTGGTGTTGAAAAACATGAAGAGCCTGAAAACATGTTAAAAATATGAAGAGCTTCAAAAGGTGTCCACAATATGAGGAGCATGAAACTGTCTGAGAAATAGGAGGAGCATGAAGTGGTGCTTAAAAACATGAAGAGCCTAAAAGCTGTGAAAAATAAGAAAAACTTCAAATGATGTCACAAATATGAGGAGCATGAAACGTTCTGAAAAATTGGAGGATCATGAAGCGTTGTTGAAAAACATGAAGAGTCTGAAAAGTTGTGAAAAATATGAAGAGCTTCAAAAGGTGTCAAAAATGTGAGGAGCATGAAACGGTCTGAAAATTAGGAGGAGCATGAAACCGTGTCAAAAACATGAAGAGCCTGGAAAGGTGTGAAAAATGAAGAGCTTCAAAAGGTGTGAAATACATGAGGAGCATGAAACGGTCTGAAAAATAGGAGGAGCATGAAGCGGTGTTTAAAAACATGAAGAGCCTGAAAAAGTGTGTAAAATATGAAGAGCTTCAAAAGGTGTCAAAATTTAGATTAGCATGAAACGGTCTGAAAAATAGGAGGAGCATGAAGTGGTGTTGAAAAACATGAAGAGCCTGAAAAAGTGTAAAATATATGAAGAGCTTCAAAAGGTGTTAAAAATAGGAGGAGCATGAAGCGGTGTTCAAAAACATGAAGAGCCTGAAAATGTGTGTAAACTATGAAGAGCTTCAAAACGTGTCAAAAATATGAGGAGCATGAAACGGTCTGAAATATAGGTGGATCAAGAAGCGGTGTTGAAAAACATGAAGAGCGTGAAAACGTGTGAAAAATATGAAGAGGTTCAAAAGGTGTGAAAAATATGAAGAGCTTAAAATGGTGTCAAAAATGAGATGAGCATGAAACGGTCTGAAAAATAGGAGCAGCATGAAACGGTGTTCAAAAACATGAAAGTCTGAAAAGGTGAGAAAAATATGAAGAGCTTCAAAGGATGTTAAATACATGAGGAGCATGAAACGGTCTGAAAATTAGGAGGAGCATGAAGCGGTGTTCAAAAACATGAAGAGCCTGAAAGCGTGTGAAAAATATGAAAAGGTTTCAAATGTGTCAAAAATATGAGGAGCATGAAACGGTCTGAAAAATAGGAGGACGATGAAACGGTCTTCAAAACATAAAGAACCTGAAAAGGTGTGAAAAATATGAAGAGCTTTTAAAGGTGTCAAAAATATGAGGAGCATGAAGCGGTCTGAAAAAGAGAAGGAGCATGAAATCGTGTTCAAAAACATTAAGAGCCTGAAAAGGTGTGAAAAATATGAACAGCTTCAAAAGGTGTGAAAAATATGAAGAGCTTCAAAAGGTGTCAAAAATGAGATGAGCATGAAACGGTCTGAAAAATCGGAGGAGCATGAAGTGGGGTTGAAAATCATGAAGAGCCTGAAAAGGTGTGTAAAATATGAAGAGCTTCAAAAGGAGTGAAAGACTTGAGGAGCATGAAACCGTCTGAATTATAGGAGGAGCATGAAACGGTGTTGAAAAACATGAAGAGCCTCAAAAGGTGTGAAAAATATGAAGAGCTCAAAAGGTGTCAAAAATATGAAGAGCTTCAAAAAGTGTGACAAATGAGATGAGCATGAAATGTTCTGAAAAAGGAGGAGCATGAAGTGGTGTTGAAAAACATGAAGAGCCTGAAAAGGTGTAAAATATATGAAGAGATTCAAAAGGTGTCAAAAATATGAGGAGCTTGAAATGGTCTGAAAAATTGGAGGATCATGAAGCGGTGTTGAAAAACATGAAGAGCCTGAAAAGTTGTGAAAAATATGAAGAGCTTCAAAGGTGTCAAAAATGTGAGGAGCATGAAACGGTCTGAAAAATAGGAGGAGCATGAAGCGGTGTTCTAAACATGAAAAGCCTGAAAAAGTGTGAAAAATATGAAGAGCTTCACTGGTTTGAAAAATAAGAAGAGCCTGAAAAGGTGTGAAAATTGACATGAGCATGAAACGGTCTGAAAAATAGGAAGAGCATGAAGAGGTGTTCAAAAACATGAAGAGCCTGAAAACGTGTGAAAAATATGAAGAGCTTCAAAAGGTGTGAAAAATAGGAGAAGCATGAAGCCGTTTTGAAAAACATGAAGAGCCTGAAAACGTGTGAAAAACATGAAGAGCTTCAAAACGTGTGAAAAATATGAACAGTTTCAAAAAGTGTCAAAAATGAGATGAGCATGAAGCGGTCTCAAAAATGGTGGAGCATGAAGTGTTGTTGAAAAACATGAAGAGCCTGAAATCGTGTGAAAAATATGAAGAGCTTCAAAAGGTGTGAAATACATGAGGAGCATTAATCGGTCTGAAAAATAGGAGTAGCATGAAGCAGTGTTGAAAAACATGAAGAGCTTGAAAAGGAGTGAAAAATATGAAGAGCTTCAAAAGGTGTGAAATATATGAAGAGCTTCAACAGGTTTCAAAAATATGAGGAGCATGAAACGGTCTGAAAAATAGGAGGAGCATGAAGCGGTGTTCAAAACATGAAGAGCATGAAAAAGTGTGAAAAATATGAAGAGCTTCAAAAGGTTTGAAAAATATGAAGAGCCTGAAAAGGTGTCAAAAATGAGATGAGCATGAAAGGGTCTGAAAAATAGGAGGAGCATGAAGCGGTGTTCTAAACATGAAAAGCCTGAAAAAGTGTGAAAAATATGAAGAGCTTCACTGGTTTGAAAAATAAGAAGAGCCTGAAAGGTGTGAAAATTGACATGAGCATGAAACGGTCTAAAAAATAGGAAGAGCATGAAGAGGTGTTCAAAAACATATACAGCCTGACAAGGTGTGAAAAATATGAAGAGCTTCAAAAGGTGTCAAAAATATGAGGAGCATGAAACGGTCTGAAAAATAGGAGGAGCATGAAGTGGTGTTGAAATACATGAAGAGCCTGAAAATGTGTGAAAAATATGAAGAGCTTCAAAACGTGTCAAAAATATGAGAAGGATGAAACGGTCTGAAAAATAGGAGCAGCATGAAGCGCTGTTCAAAAACATGAAGAGTCTGAAAAGGTGTGAAAAATATGAAGAGCTTCAAAAGGTGTGAAAAATATGAACACATTCAAAAAGTGTCAAAAATGAGATGAGCATGAAGCGGTCTGAAAAATGGTGGAGCATGAAGTGTTGTTGAAAAACATGAAGAGCCTGAAATCATGTGAAAAATATGAAGAGCTTCAAAAGGTGTCAAAAATGGGAGGAGCATGAAACGGTCTGAAAAATAGGAGGAGCATGAAACCGTGTCAAAAACATGAAGAGCCTGGAAAGGTGTGAAAAATGAAGAGCTTCAAAAGGTGTGAAATACATGAGGAGCATGAAACGGTCTGAAAAATAGGAGGAGTATGAAGTGGTGTTTAAAAACATGAAGATCCTGAAAAGCTGTGAAAAATATGAAGAGCTTCAAAACGTGTCAAAACTATGAGGAGCATGAAACGGTCTGAAAAAGAGAAGGAGCATGAAGCATTGATGAAAAACATGAGGAGGCTGAAAACGTGTGAAAAATATGAAGAGCTTCAAAAGGTGTGAAATACATGAGGAGCATGAAACGGTCTGAAAAATAGGAGGATCATGAAGCGGTGTTGAAAAATATGAAGAGCCTGAAAAGGTGTGAAAAATATGAAGAGCTTCAAAAGCTTTCAAAAATATGAGGAGCATGAAACGGTCTGAAAAATAGGAGAAGCATGAAGTGGTGTTGAAAAACATGAAGAGCCTGAAAAGGTGTGAAAAATATGAAGAGCTTCAAAAGTTGTGAAAAATAGGAGGAGCATGAAGCGGTGTTGAAAAACATGAAGAGCCTGAAAAAGTGTGAAAAATACGAAGAGCTTCAAAAGGTGTGAAAAATATGAAGAGCTTCAAAAGGTGTCAAAAATATGAGGAGCATGAAAAGATCTGAACAATACGAGGAGCATGAAGTGGTGTTGAAAAACATGAAGAGCCTGAAAAGATGTGAAAAATATGAAGAGCTTCAAAATGTGCAAAAATATGAGGAGCATGAAACGGTCTGAAAAACAGGAGAAGCATGAAGCGTGGTTGAAAAACATGAGGAGCCTGAAAACGTGTGAAAAATATGAAGAACTTCAAAAATATGAAAAATATGAAGAGATTCAAAAGGTGTGAAAAATATGAAGAGCTTCAAAAGATGTCAAAAATGAGATGAGCATGAAACGGTCTGAAGAAAAGGAGGAGCATGAAGCGGAGTTCACAAAAATGAAGAGCCTGAAAAGGTGGAAAATATATGAAGAGCTTCAAAAGGTGTCAAAAATTTGAGGAGCATGAAACAGTCTGAAAAATAGGAGGAGAATGAATTGGTTTTGAAAAACATGAAGAGCCTGAAAACATGCGAAATATATGAAGCGCTTCAAAAGGTGTGAAATACATGAGGAGCATGAAACAGTTGAAAAATAGGAGGAGCATGAAGCGGTGTTCAAAAACACGAAGAGCTTGAAAGGTGTGAAAAATATGAAGAGCTTTAAAAGGTGTCAAAAATATGAGGAGCATGAAACGTTCAGAAAAATAGGAGGATCATGAAACTTTGTTCAAAAATATGAAGAGCTTGAAAAGGTGTGAAAAATATGAAGAGCCTCAAAACGTGTCAAAAATATGAGGAGTATGAAACGGTCTGGAAAATAGCAGGAGCATGAAGCGGTGTTGAAAAAGATGAAGAGCCTGAAAACGTGTGAAAAATATGAAGAGCTTCAAAATTATGAAAAATATGAAGAGCTTCAATAGGTGTGGAAAATGTGAAGAGATTCAAAATGTGTCAAAAATGACATGAGCATGAAACGGTCTGAAAAATACGAGGAGCATGAAGCGGTGTTGAAAATCATGAAGAGCCTGAAAAGGTGTTAAAAATATGAAGAGCCTCAAAAGGTGTGAAATACATGAGGAGCATGAAACGGTCTGAAAAATAGGAGGAGCATGAAGTGGTGTTCAAAAACATGAAGAGCCTGAAAAGGTGTGAGAAATATGAAGAGCTTCAAAAGGTGTCAAAAATATGAGGAGCATGATACTGTCTGCAAAATAGGAGGAGCATGAAGTTGTGTTGAAAAACATGAAGAGCCTGAAAGAGTGTGAAAAATATGAAGAGCTTCAAAAGGTGTCAAATATATGAGGAGTATGAAACGTTCTGAAAAACCGGAGGAGCATGAAGCGGTGTTGAAAAACATGAAGAGTCTGAAAACGTGTGAAATATATGAAGAGCGTCAAAAGGTGTGAAATATATGAAGAGCTTCAAACGGTGTGAAAAATATGAAAAGCTTCAAAAGGTGTCAAAAATATGAAGAGCATGAAACGGTCTGAAAAATAGGAGGAGCATGAAGTGGTGTTGAAAAACATGAAGAGCCTGAAAATGTGTGAAATATATGAAGAGCTTCAAAAGGTGTGAAAAATATGAAGAGCTTCAAAATTATGAAAAATATGAAGAGCTTCAAAAGGTGATAAAAATGAGATGAGCATGAAACGGTCTGAAAAATAGGAGCAACATGAAACGGTCTGAAAAATAAGAGGAGCATGAAATGGTGTTGAAAAACAGGAAGAGCCTGAAAATGTGAGAAAAATATGAAGAGCTTCAAAAGGTTTCAAAAATATGAGGAGCATGAAACTTTCTGAAAAATAGTAGGAGCATGAACCGTCATTGAAAAACATGAAGAGCCTGAAAAGGTGTGAGAAATATGAAGAGCTTCAAAAGCTGTGAAAAATATGAAGAGCTTGAAAGGTATCAAAATTGAGATGAGCATGAAAAGGTCTGAAAAATAGGAGAAGCATGAAGCTTTGTTCAAAAAGATAAAGAGCCTGAAAAGGTGTGAAAAATATGAAGAGCTTCAAAGGGGTGAAAAATATGAATAGCATGATATTGTCTGAGAAATCGGAGGAGCATGAAACGGTGATCAAAAACATGAAGAGCCTGAAAAGGTGTGAAATATATGAAGAGCTTCAAAAGGTGTCAAAAATATGAGGAGCTTGATACGGTCTGAAATAGGAGGAGGAGCATTAAGCTGTGTTGAAAATCATAACGAGCCTGAAAAGGTGTGAAAAATATGAAGAGCTTCAAAAATGTGAAAATATGAAGAGCTTCAAAAGGTGTCAAAAATTAGATGAGCATGAAACGGTCTGAAATAGGAGGAGCATGAAGCGGTGTTCAAAGACATGAAGAGCCTGAAAAGGTGTGAAAAATATGAAGAGGTTCAAAAGGTGTCAAAAATTAGATGAGCATGAAACGGTCTGAAAAATAGGAGGAGCATTAAACGGTGTGGAAAAACATGAAGAGCCTGAAAAGTTGTGGAAAAATAGGAAGAGCTTCAAAACGTGTGAAAAATATGAGGAGCATGAAACGGTGTGAAAAATAGGAGGAGCATGAATCGGTGTTCAAAAATATGAAGAGCCTGAAAAGGTGTGAAAAATATGAAGCTTCAAAAGGTGTCAAAAATATGAGAAGCATGAAACGGTCTGAAAAAAAGGAGAAGCATGAAACGGTGTTAAAAACATGAAGAGCCTGAAAAAGTGTGAAAAATATAAAGAGCTTCAAAAGCTGTGAAAAATATAAAGATCTCAAAAGGTGTCAAAAATGAGATGAGCATGAAACGGTCTGAAAAATAGGAGGAGCACGAAGTGGTGTTGAAAAACATGAAGAGCCTGAAAGGTGTGAAATATATGAAGAGCTTCAAAAAGTGTCAAAAATATTAGGAGCATGAAACGGTCTGAAAAATAGGAGGAACATGAAGCGGTGTTGAAAAATATGAAGAGCCTGAAAAGGTGTGAAAAATATGAACAGCTTAAAAAGGTGTCAAAAATATTAGGTGCAGGAAACGGTGTGAAAAATAGGAGGAGCATGTAACGGTGTTGAAAACATGAAGAGTCTGAAAACGTGTCAAAAATATGAAGAGCTTCAAAAGGTGTCAAAAATATTAGGAGCATGAAACGGTCTGAAAAATAGGAGGAGCATGAAACGGTGTTGAAAAACATGAAGAGTCTGAAAACGTGTCAAAAATATGAAGAGCTTCAAAAAGTGTCAAAAATATTAGGAGCATGAAACGGTCTGAAAAATAGGAGGAGCACGAAGTGGTGTTGAAAAACATGAAGAGCCTGAAAAGGTGTGAAATATATGAAGAGCTTCAAAAAGTGTCAAAAAGATTAGGAGCATTAAACGGTCTGAAAAATAGGAGGAACATGAAGCGGTTTTGAAAAACATGAAGAGCCTGAAAAGGTGTGAAAAATATGAACAGCTTAAAAAGGTGTCAAAAATATTAGGAGCATGAAACGGTCTGAAAAATAGGAGGAGCATGAAACGGTCTGAAAAATAGGAGGAGCATGAAACAGTGTTGAAAAACATGAAGAGCCTGAAAAGCTGTGAAAAATATGAAGAGCTTCAAAAGGTGTCAAATATATGAGGAGCTTGAAACGGTCTAAAAAATAAGAGTAACATGAAACGGTCTGATAAATAGGAGGAGCATGAAGCGGTGTTCAAAAACATGAAGAGCCTGAAAAGGTGTGAAAAATATGAAGAGCTTCAAAAGGTGTGAATAATGAGAGGAGCATGAAACGGTCTGTAAAATAGGAGGAGCATGAAGCGGTGTAGAAAAACATGAAGAGCCTGAAAAGGTGTGAAAAATATGAAGAGCTTCAAAACCTGTCAAAAATATGAGGAGCCTGAAACAGTCTCAAAAATAGGAAGAGCATGAAACGGTCTGAAACATAGGAGGATCATGAAGCGGTGTTGAAAATCGTGAAGAGCCTGAAAAGGTGTGAAAAATGTGAAGAGCTTCAACAGGTGTCAAAAACATGAGGAGAATGAAACGGTCTGAAAAATAGGAGGAGC